>NC_135548.1:6954557-7648844 GCF_045843805.1 Urocitellus parryii
TAGCCCTAACCCTAATTCTAAAAATTACTCTGATACTGACACTGACCCTAACACTCATCCTAGCTCTAATCATCACCCTAGCTTAAATTAACTCTAAAACTAAACCTAGAGTTAACAGTACAAAAACTAGCCTTAATCGTAACCCTAGTTCATATGTTAGTTATTGTCCTAACCCTAGAATTAACCCTAAAATAGTCCTACACTAAACCTAGATTTAACCATACTCTTAACCCTAGCACTAGCCCTAACCCTAGTCCTAACCCTAGCACTAACCCTATGGCTTACCCTAAGCCAAACACTAACCCAAATGCTGACCCTAGTCCTAATTTTAATCCTTAGCTAAATTTCAACTCTAACAATATTACTAGTCTTAACCTTAGCCCTCATTCTACCAATATATCTAAGCCTGACCTTCATCTGACTCTAAAATAAACCTGAGGTCTAAACCAGACTCTAAATCTAAACCAAACCCTAATACTAGACATACCGGTATATACTGATGCCTAAGCCTAACACTAGACTTATACCCAAAGGTAGACTAAATATACCCATAATTCTAGCCCTAGATCTAAACAAAATCCTAGCACTAACTCTAACAATAACCCTTAACCTGAACCAAACACTTACCTTATCCCTAGATCTAACCATAGTTCTAATTCTGGCTCTAACCCTAAACCTAACCCTATCCCAAACACTGACCCTGATTTTAACACTTAAACTGACTTTAAACCTGACACTAACCCAAAATCTAGACCTAACACTAGACTTAGCTGCCACAGTCTGGCTGTGCAATATAACCCGAGGGATGACAAGCAACTTGTGAAGGTTTTAACAATGGGAGCAGCTTTATTATGGGTCAGCAGAGGTATATATACTTAACTAATTACACACAGCTTTACTTAATTAACATAATCTAGATACAGCAGTCAGTCATTAAGGAATATATTAATATTAATGACTCACTGGCATTACTTCACAAACCACTCCTCCTGACAAAGTGTCAGGCACCATATTGAATTGATTGAGGGCCTCAACATCTCCACCTTTTGTTTAATTAACCAACAAGTAGGTGGCTTAGGGACCGTGCCTGATTAGGTTGTTCAATACTACATATGGTCCTTACCCATCATTGGATGGTCTGACCTCAAATTGTCAGCCTCCTGTCTTAGGTCAATACCTTTGTAATTGAAACTTATGCGTCTTTGACTACTGGACATACTTGTGGATAACCTGCTACAAGCAGAAGAGGGAGGATACAAAATGCCATGATACCAAGAAAATTGATGGCTCCTTTTGGAAAAAATTGTACCACTGATGACACCATCAGCAAAGATACCCCAGTAGTACCACAATTCATTGCATCAACAGGTAATTCTCAATGCATATAAGTGACACATAGTCCAGGCAAATTTCAAAAGCAGTTTGAAGCAGAGGAATCCATTAATATGTCCATTTATTCCCAAAGTAAATCGACTAGTTGACTGAGCATCACCTGCTGAGCTACACCATTTATTGATGCATCTGTTTATACAGCTTGTGTGATAGCCATCACAGAAGCCATTGCAGCAGCAGCTGAAATAGCAATTAGCTTCAATGATGGTAGCTGTAATTCCAAAGTCTCATTTGGTTTTCAGTAACACTGGAAATCCCTCCACCCTTGTCCTCACCATCACTGGGACGAAGGCCGGAACTCTGACAATGATGGCTAAAGAAAATCGTGTAGCAGTCTAGAAGAAACTGAAAAAAAAATAAAAACACAACAACCTTTCTGAACAGTTCAGCATTATCTCAAGGTTTTTTACAATTCAAATAGGCCTCAATGGTACTCATTATTCACTAGCCTCCAAGTGTGAGAGAACCATTGTAGTTGAATTGGAGTTCTGGATATCAGGTGCTATGGATTTAAGATATTGCTAACCCTGCATTTACCCACCGGAATAGCGAGAAGTCCCATGGCAGCAACTGCTGCAAAGAGGGAAAAAACTGACGACTCATTATTTATTGGCATAGGAAATGTCCAAACTTTAGGGACACAGGGCACATCTTCTTCCCTAGCCCTAAACCTAACCCTAATTCTAGACTTAATATAAACCATAACCTAGCCCTTATCCTAGCTCTAAAACTATCTATTACACTAAACATAACCCTAACCCTACTGCTAACCCTAACTCGATTGCTAAACCTAACTCGATTGCTAAACCTAACCTATGCATTACCCTAAACCTTAACAAAAAAACAAAAATAAACACTTCCATTAGCTTAACTGTAAACCTTAACCTAACACTAATTTGAACCCTAATTCTTTATCCTTAAGGTAAACCAAATGTGAAACCTGACAATGATCCTGACACTAATAATAACCCTAGCTTTAAAGCTGAACTTTAACATAAACCTAACCCTTATACTAGACTTAGCCATAACCTAACCCTAAAACTAACTTTAATCATAAAAGTAGACCTAATATTATCCCTAGCCCGAGTCCTAACCCTAACCCTGTAAGAAAACCTACCCCTAATCCTAGCCCTAATGCTAGCCTTCATTTCAAACTGAACCATAAGCCTAGGCCTAATTCTAATTATAACCCTCACCATAGTCCTAAATCAAGCTATAACCCGACCCATTACCCTAAACTTAACCCTAACCCCATTGCTAACCCTAACCCTAGCCCAACCCCAAGGCTTAATCCTAACACTAACCCTAGTCCTAATCCTAGCCCTAATTTAGTCCTAATACCTAACCCTCATCCTAAGCCTACTCCTAGGAATAACTCTAATTCTCACCCTAGACATATCCCTAGTTCTAAGCATATTCTTTACCATAAACCTTACCCTAGCCCTAACCCCAGCATGAGCTCTAACTCTAGAACAACCCTAACTCTAAATCTAACCCTAAACCTAAGCCTAAACTTCACTCTAACACTAGCCCTAACCCTGAAGCTAATTCAACACCTAGCCTCAACCCTAGCCCTAGCCCTAGCCGTGAAACAAAATTGAGCCATAGCCCTCATTGTAACCCTTAACCTAAACCAAAACCTAAACCTAAACCTAGCATTAACTTTAGCCCTAATTCGAGTCCTAAAAATAACACTAAAACTGACCCTGACTCTGACACTGACCTTAAATATAAACCTTGCTCTAAACATCACCCTAACCTTAACCCTAAAACTGGCACAAATTGTAACACTAGATTATACATTAGCCATAGTCCTAATCCTAGCCCTATCCAAACCCAAAACCTAGCCCTTACTTTGAGACTTAACTCTAGATTTAAACCTAAACTTAACCCCAAACTTAGCTGTAACTTTACCCTAACCCTAGCCAGAATCCTAACCATAACTCTAGCCTTATCACTAGCTCTAACCCCATGCATTACCCTAACCATAACCATAAACCTAATGGTAACCCTAGGCCTAAACCTAACCTTATCTCTAACCTTAACCTTATTAATTAACCTAAAACTAACCTGAACCCTAAAACTAACAGTATCATTACCCTAACCCTAATCCTAATGCTAATTTAAGCCCTAATCCTAAACTTAACCTAAGCCAAAACTTAAATATGTCCCTTCCTGGAATAATATACCTAGCTCTAACACTGAATCTACCCCTAAACCTAGCCATAAACCTAACCCTAAAACTATTACAAACATAACCATAGACCTGACATTTGCCCTAGAGGTAATCCTAGTCCTAACATTAACACAAACCATAGCATTAACTTTAACTCTTACCCTAATCCTAGCTATTATTCTATCCATAATGCTAGCCCTAAATTTACCTCTAATCATATCAATTACCCTAAGCACAGCCCAAATTCTAATGTTAACCCTAGTCCTAAATCTAACCCTATGCCTAAATGTAACACTATCCATTATGCTAAACCTAACCTGAACCCTAAATCTAACCCTGTCATTACCATAATGTAAACCCTAATGTTAATTTGACCCTAACCTTAAACCCTTACCTAAATAAAACTCTAAACATGACCCTAACCCTAATAATACCCCTAGCTGTAAATTTGATCCTTATCCTAAATCTAAACCTTACACTAAACATAACCATAAACCTAACTATAAAACTATCCCTAACCATAACCTAGAACTGACATTTGCCCTAACACTAATCCTAGCACTAACCAAAACACAAAATCTAGCCGGCATCCTAGCCCTTAACCTTGTATTAATCATAACTCTAATGAAACCCTAGACCTAACCTTTGCCCTAGCCCTAAACCTAGCTCTAACCTCATCACTTACCCTAAACCGAAAAATAAGCCTGAAACTAAACCTAGGTCTAAACATAAACATAAACCTAGCCCTCTTCTTAGCCCTAATTAAGCCCTATACCAAACCGAACCCTTAGCCTACCCTAAGACTAACTCTCCCTCTTGCCCTAGCCCTATCCCCAGTTCTAATGCTATTTTTATCATAACCCTAATCATAGCTATTAACCTAGAACTAACACTAACTATATCCTTAGCCCTAGAGATAACCCTAGATCTAATCCTAACTCTAAATCTAACTCTAAAACTAAGACTAAACCTAACCCTAACACTAGTTCTAAACCTAACCATAACCCTAGCCCTTAAACAAAACTGAGACATAGCATAACTTTAAAGCTTAACCAAAACCTAATGTAACCCTATATCTAGCACTAACCCTAGCATTAATTCGAGTCCAAACGTTAACCCTAAAACTACCTCTGACATTAATTTTGACCCTAATACTATCAATAGCTCTAAACATCACCCTATCATTAAACCTAACCCTAACAATAGACCTAGTTCTAACCCCTATCTCATAAATAGCCAAATCGTAACTCTACTGCAAAAATTGGCTGTAACTCTAAACTTAGCCCGAACTCTAACCAAAACGTAGCCCTAATGTGAAACCTAACCCTAGCTTTAACCCTAAACCTAATTCTAACACTAGTCCTAACCATATGCTAAATGCAGCCATAAACCTAGGTCTAATCCTATCCCTTAACTTAAGCCAATCCTAACCCTAATGCTAACCCGAGGCCTAACCTTAATCCTATTACTTGTCCTAAACCTAGCCCTCATTCTAGCTCTAACCATAACTATAACCAGACATTCATTTTTACCCTAATGGTAACTGTAGGTTTAAACATGATCCTAACCCTATACTGAACCCTAACACTAGCACTAGAAATAAACCTAATCATAAACCGCACCCTAACACCAGCCCTAGACCTAAACTTAATCCTAAATCTAGCCATATCTCTAGCTCTAGACCTAAACAAAAACCTAGCCCTATGCCTAATAATAGACCTTAATATAACCAAAACACTAAGCCGAACCCTAGACCTAACCCTAGTGATAATTCTTGCTTTAACCCCAATGCTGATTCTAACCTTAACACTGTCCATGAACCAAACACTAACTCTAGATCTAAACATCAAACTAACACTAATCCCAACCCTAACAGCTGACCTAGCCATAAAACTAAACCCCAAACTTGCTGTATCATAACCCTAGTTCATACATTAGCTGTAGCCCTAACACTAGCCCTAACCTAACCCAAAACCTGGCCCTAATCCGAGCTCTAACCCTGGCTTTAACCCTAACACTAGCCCTAGTTGTAAGCCAATCCCAAATACTTGTCCTAACCCTAGCTCTTACCCTTTTTGTTACCTTAAGCCAAACCCTAAACCTAATGCTAACCCTGGTCCTAACCCTAATTCATAGCCTTACTCAAACCCTAACCCTATTACTATTCCTAACCCTAGCCCTCATTCTAGCTCTAACAATAACCCAAACCCTAATCAAAACCCTGAAACTTATATTGACCCTAACACTAACCATAGGTTTAAACTTGATCCTAATCCGAATCCAAACCCTAACATTAGCTCTACTGGTAATCTTATACCCAAACCTAAACCTAACACTAGTCCTAGACCTAAACCAAACCCTAAATCAAGCCATAACTCTAGCCCTAGATATGAATAACAACCTTGCCCTAGCCCTAATAATTAATCTTAAAATAACCCAAGCACTAACCCTACTTCTAGACCTATCTCTAGTCCTAATTCTGGCACTAACCACAACATTCACTCTAACCTGAACACTGAACCTTACCCTAACATTAACTGAGCTGCAAATCTCACCGTAACTCAAAACCTAATTCTAACACTACACCTAGCCATAACCCTAACCCTAAAACTAGCCCTAATCATAACCCTAACTCTTACATATGGCCCTAACCCTAGGTCAAAACTAACAAAAAACCTAGCCCGAAATATAGGTCTAAACCTAGCTTTAAGTGTAAACCTAAACTAACTCTTGCCCGAACCCTAACCCTAACCTTCCCCTTAAACCTAACCCTAGCTCAAAGCCTTACTTTTACCCTAAACATAACTCTAGCCCTATCCGAAATTCTAACCTAAACTTAGCCCTAATTCTAAACTTAATCTAGCCCTAAACATAGCTCTAATCCTATCCATTACCCTAACCATGATACCAACCCTAATTCTAACCCTAGGCTTAACCCTAAACCTATCACAATCTCTAAACTTATTAATTACCCTAAAACTAACATGTACCCTAATCCCAAGCCTATTCATTACCCTAACCCTAACTCTAACCCTAATTCTATTTAAAGCCCTACACATAAACCTTAACATAAACTAAACTCTAAGCCATATCTTCACCTTGATAATACATTTAGCTCTAAATTGACCCTTACCCTAAATCTAATCCTTACACTAGACCTCACCATAAACATAACCCTAAATCTATCCCTAACCAAAACCCTATATTTAACCCTAGACACTTAGCCTAACACAAACCCTAGCTCTAATCCTTATCTTACCTGAAAAACTAACCCTAACACTATACAAATCCTAAATCTACCTATAGCCATAACCCTAGCTCTTACATTACGCATACACCTAAAACTAGCCCTAAACCTCACACACAACCTAGCCCTAATCCTAGCCCTAAACCCTGACCTAAGATTAACCCTAACCAAATCCCTAGCACTAAACCTAACCCTAACACTGGCCCTGGCTCTAACACTACTCACATTCTTATCCTTACCTTAAACATAACAATAACCCTAACCCTCAACCTAACCCTAAACCTAGCTCTAATCCTAACTGTAACCACAGCAAAAATTTTAGCACAACTCTATCGATTACTTTAAACATAAACCTAAACTTAATGCTATCCCAAGGCATAACCCTAACCCTAACCCAACCCTAACCATAGCCCTGACACTAAACATAACCCTAAACTTAGCCCTAACCCTAGATCAAACTCTTACACTTCTGGTAAATCTAACACTAATGCTAACCCTAGGCCTATCTGTAAACCTAGCAAAATCCTAATGTTAACACAAGTCTTAACACTAGCACTAACTCTATCATTTATTCTAAAAATAAACCTAACCCAAATGGTTACCTAGGTCTAACCCTAATCCTATCACTAAAACTAACACTATCTATTACTCTAAACCTAACCTGTACCTTGAACCTAACACTATCCATTACTTTATCCTCACCCTAATGCTAATTTGAGCCCTAACCCTAAACCTTATCCTAAACGAAACCTTAAACTGGACTCATACCATAATCATACACCTAACTCTAAACCTGACATTTACCCTAAACCTAAATTTCCACTAGTCCTAGCCATAAACATAAGTTAACAATATTCCTAACCATAAATCTAGACCTGACATTAGGTCTAGCACTAATCTTAACTCTAACCATAACATAAACCCTAGCCTTCATCCTAGCCATAAACCTAGCCTTATTCCTAACCCGAACACTCACCCTATTTTGATACCTAATTTTGACCCTTGCCCTAGCCCTGAACCTAGACACAACCTCATCCCTACCCCTAAAATTAACTATAACCTGAACACTAACACTAATCCTACTTCTTGCCCTAACCATGGGCCTAAGCCTTACACTAAACCTAGCACTAAAATAGCTCTGATTTAGCCCGAACCCTAAGCAAACCACTAACTCTAGCGATAAAAATAACTCTCTCACTTTAGTCCCATTTGTTTTTCTAAACCTGTCCATTACCATAATCCTAACACTAGCCCTAACCTTAGCCCTAAGCCTAGATCTAACCATAACTCTAAATCTAATCCTAACCTTAAGCCTAAACGTCACCCTACTACTAGCTGAACACTATCACTAATCATAAAACTAACCCTTTTACAAAGTCCTAGCCCTAAAACAAAACTGAGCCATTACTCTAACCCTAAACATAACCTAAAACAAACCCTAACCCTACAACTAGCCATAACCTTGCCTCATTCGTGTTCTAGGACTAAAACTAATCCTTACCCTGACTTATATCAAAACACTAACCCTAGCTCTATATATTACCCTAACCATAAAGTAAATGCTAACACCATACCTAGCCCAAACTCTAACACTAGAACTAACCCTAATAATAACCCTAGTAATTAATCCTAAACTTAGCCCTATCTCCAAAACAAAAATAGCCCTAATCTGAGCTCTAAGGCTAGATTTAAACCTAACTCTAAACCTAGCCCTAAACCTTACCCTAACCCTAGCTTTTGGACTAGCTCTAACCCTATCCTTTATCTTAAACTAAACTCTATCCATAATACGAACCCAAGTCGTAATCATAATCCTTAGCCTAAATCAAACACTAACCCTATTACTAGTCCAAACCCTAACCCTCATTCTATCTCTAAACCTAACCAAAGCCTAACCCTAACTTTACCCTTATTGTGACCATAACACTAGTGATATGTCTAAACCTGACCCTAATCGTAAACTGAACCCTGAAACCAGCCCTATCAGTAAACTTTTACCTAAATCTCACCCTAACACTACCCCTAGACCTAAACTTAATCCTATATATAGTAATAACTATAGCCCTAAAACAAAACAAAAACTTAGTCTTAGCCTTAACAATAACCCTTAACCTAAAACAAATAATAACACTACCCCTAGACCTAACCCTACTCCTGATTCTGGCTTTCACCCTAACTCTAATCTGAACACTGACCCTGACACTAACACTAAACCTAGCGCTAAAACTGACTCTAAACCAAAATCTAAACCTAACAGTAGACATAACCACAACCTAACCCTAAAACTAGCCCTAATTATAACCCTAGCACTTACATTACCCATAGCACTAACACTAGACGTAAACCAAACACAAAACCTAACCCTAATCAAAGAAGTAAACCTACCATATGTATAACACTAAACTAAACTTCACCTAACCCTAAGCCTAACCGTCACCTTAGACATAAGCATAGCTCAAAGCCTAATATTTGACCTAAACATAATCCTAGCCTTATCCCTAACAATAACCCTAATCCTAGCCCTAACCGTAACCCTATACATTACCCATATGGTAACCATATTTCTAATGCTAACGCTAGTCCTTACCCTTACCCTATCACAAACGCTAAATCTCTCCATTACCCTAAACCTACGCTAAACCCTAATCCTCACCCTATCCATTACCCTAAACCCAACTAAAACCCTAATACTCTTTGATCCCTATCCATAAATATTAACCTAACACAAACCGTAATCCTGACCCTGAATCTAAAATTACCCCTAGCTCTAAAACTGACCTTTACCTAAACTTAACACTTACACTAGACTAAGACATAGACTTAGAGACTAAATCTACTCCTAAAGGAAACACTAGACCTGACATGATCTGTAGCCCTAATTCTAGACATAACCCTACAACAAACCCTAGCCCTCATCCTAGCCTTAAATCTAGCTTTAATCATAACCCTAACCCTAACCCTAGTCACAATCCAAATTCTAACCCTGACTCTACCTCTAAACTAAGCTATAACACATCCCTTGCCCCAAACTTAACCCTAGCCTAGCACTAATGCTAGGAATAAGCTGAACACTAACCCCAGTTGTAAGCCTTGCCCGGATTTAAAACTATTCCTAAAACTAACCATATCCCTAGCACTAAGACTAAATATAACTCTTGCCCTAGGATTATCCCTAGTTCTATCTTTATCATTTAACATAACCTTAAACATAGCCCTAACCCTTGCCCTATCCTTTGACCTAACCCTAACTCTAGATTTAAACATAACTCCAAATCTTAACCTAACCCATACCCTAAGCCTAACACAGACACTGGCCCTAACCCGAACACTAATCATACAACTAGTCCTAAACCTAGGACTAAAACAAAACTGACCAATAGGGACTGAGGATATGGCTCATGCAGTACCACATTTGCCTGGATTCGACATCCACGGGGTTCTGGGTTTGACATTCAGCAACAATAATAATAATAACAATTAAAAAAAAAAACAAAAAAAAAAAACCAAGATGTTATGTCGACCAAAAACTAAAAAAAAAAAAAAAAAAAAAAAATTCAATTCTCTCTCTCTCAATACAAACAAACAAACAAAAAACACAAACAAACAAACAAAAAAACTGAGCAACAGTCCTAACCTTAAACCTTATCTTAATCCAAACGTTAACATTACACCTAGACCCAAACCCAGCTCTTATTTGAGACCTAACCATAACCTTAAAGTAACCCTGACCCTGAATCGTATCCCAACACTCACCCTAGGTCTAAACACCACCATAAACTTAAACCAAACCCTAACACTTACCCTAGCCTTAATTCGAGTTATTACCATAACCTTAAAACTAACCCTGATGCTGACTCATATCCTAACAGTCACCTTAGCTCTAAAAATCACCCTCTTTTTAAACAGAACATTCACATTAATCCTAGCCCTTCACTGAGGCCTAACACTAACCCTAAAACAAACACTGTCTGAATCATATCTTAATACTAACCCTAGCTATAAATATCACCTTAACTTTCAACATAACCCTAACACTAGACTTACCCCTACCCCTAAACCTAATTGTAACCCTGGATCTTACATTTTCTATTTCCATAACATTAGACCTAACCCTAACACAATAAATTAGCCCTAATCTGAGCCCTAAACATAGATTGAACCTTAACCCTAACCCTAACACTAGAGCTAACCCTAGCTCTAAGGCTTTCACTTACCCAAAGCAAAACCCTAACCCTAATGGTAACCATAGAACGATCTCTAATCCTTAAACTAACAAAAATCCTAACCCTATCAATAGTCATAACCTTACCCTCACTCTAGCTCTAACACTATCCCAAACCCTACTGTTAACCCTGACCATTACTTTTATCCTAACACTCACCCTAGGCCTAAACATGGCCCTAACCCTAGACCAAACCCTAACACTAGCCCTAGATCTATAACACATCCTAAATCTATCCTTAATTCTAGCCCTATAACTAAACAAAAACTTATGCCTATCCTTAAAGGAACCCTTAACTTAACACAAATACTAACCCTACCCCTAGATCTAAACCTAGTTCTAATTCTGGCTGTAACCCTTACTCTAACTCTAACCCAAACACTGAACCTGCCTTTAAGAGTAAATATACCTCTAAACCTGACCCTAACAAAAAATTTAAATCTAATACTAGACCTAGACATAATTCTAACCCTAAAGCTAGCCCTAATCATAACCCTAGCACTTACATTACCCACAGACCTAACCATGGGCCTAAACCTAACATAAAACCTAGAGATAACCTAGGCTTAAGCATAACCCTAACATTAACCCTAACTAACACTTGATTAGTCCTAAACCTAGCTCATAGCCTAACCCTTTCCCTAAATGTGAACCTACACCTATCCCTAAATATTCTCCTAATATTAGCCCTAATCCTAAACTTAACACTAAACCTAGCTCTAAACCTACCTATTACCCTAAAACTAGCCCTAAAACTATTGATAACCCTAGGCCTACCCTAACCCTAAACCTAACATGAAAACTAACACTACACATAACCATACACCTCACACTCAACATAGACCTAAATCAAGCTCAAACCCTAAACTTTGCCACAAACCTAATCATAACTAAAGCCCTAAACATAAAACTAAACCTCAATATAACACTAACTAAAACCCTATCACTACATCTAACCATATCTAATACTCTAACCCTATCACTACCCCTAATGATGATGCTAACCATAAACCAATCCTAAACCTAACCATACTCTAATCTTATCCCTAAACCTAACTCTAAATCTAACATTCCCACTAGCCCTAACCCTACTTCAAAACCTAATCCTATTCTGCACATAACCCTAACACTAATCCTAGTTCTAACCCTATCCCCAACCCTAACTCAAGACCTATTCCTTACCATAACCTATCTCTAAACTTAGCTCTAAACCTATCCATTATCCTAACCATTACCCTTACTCTAATGCTAACTCTAGGCCTAATACTAACCCTGTAACTAAACCTAAACCTATCAATTACTGAAAACCTAACCTGAATCCTAAACAAATACTTATTACCTTAAACCTGAACCTAATGGTTATTTGAGCCTTAACCCTAAACCCTAAAATTAACCAAAATCTAACCTGACCCTGATCCTAAAAATTTCCTCACCCTAAAGCCTAACATCAACCAAACTCTAACTTGACCCTGACCCTAATAATTCCTCTGACCCTAATAATTCCTTAACCCTAAACCTAACCTTACATTAGACCTAGCCATAAACCTAATTCTAAAACTATCCTTTCCTCAACCATAACCACACACCTGATTTTACTCCTAGCCCAAATCCTAGCCCAAGCCCTAACAAAAACCTAGCCCTTATCCTAGCAGAAAATCTAGATTAATCCTAACCCTAACCCTAACCCTAGCTCTCCTCCTAATATTAACCCTAGCCCTAATCTTAGCCCTAATTTCTTCCTATCCATAACCCTAACCCTAACTCTGGACCTAAAAATAAATCTACCTTCACACTAGCCCTATCACTAGTTCTAAACCTATCCCTTACCAAAACACTAACCCTAGCCCTAAACTTAGTCATAACCCTTGTCCCATTCATTGCCCAAGCACTAACTTTAAATCAAAATGTATCTCTAAATCTAACCCTATCCTGAAGCCTAAGCCTAAACCTAAAACTAAACTGAACCTTAACACTAATCCTAAAACTAGCCCTAATCCTAACCCTAGCCCTAAAACAAAACCAAGCCATAAGATATTTTCATAACCCTTTTTATTTATTTATTTATTTTTTTTATTGTTGGTCGTTCAAAATATTACATAGTTCCTCATACATCATATTTCACAGTTTGATTCAAATGAGTTATGAACTCCCAATTTTATCCCGTATACAGATTGCTGTATCACATCAGTTACCCTTCCATTGATTGACATATTGCCTTTCTAGTGTCTGATGTATTCTGCTGTCTGTATTATTCTCTACTATCCCCCCTCCCCTCCCCTCCCCTCCCCTTTTCTCTCTCTACCCCTTCTACTGTAAATCACTTCTTCCATTTGAATTATCTTGTCTTACCCCTCCTTTCCTCTTATATGTCATTTTGTATAACCCTGAGGATCACCTTCCACTCCCATGCGATTCCCCTTCTCACTTCCTTTCCCTCCCACCTCTCAACCCTGTTAATGAAAATCTTCGTCTCAAGCTCTTCGTCCCTACCCTGTCCTTGTTTCCTCCCCTTATATCAGAGGAGTCATTTGGTATTTGTTTTTTAAAGATTGACTAGCTTCACTTAGCATAATCTGCTCTAATGCCATCCATTTCCCTCCAAATTCTATGATTTTGTCATTTTTAAATGCAGAGTAATACTCCATTGTGTATAAATGCCACATTTTTTTAATCCATTCACCTATTGAAGGGCATCTAGGCTGATTCCACAATCTTGCTATCATGAATTGTGCTGCTATGAACATCAATGTAGCAGTGTCCCTGTAGCATGCTCTTATTAGGTCTTTAGGGAATAGACCGAGAAGGGGAATAGCTGGGTCAAATGGTGGTTCCATTCCCAGCTTTCCAAGAAATCTCCATACTGCTTTCCAAATTGGCTGCACCAATTTGCAGTCCCACCAGCAATGGACAAGAGTGCCCTTTTCCCCACATCCTCTCCAGCACTTATTGTTGTTTGACTTTCTAATGGCTGCCAATCTTATTGGAGTGAGATGGTATCTTAGGGTAGTTTTGATTTGCATTTCTCTGACTGCTAGCGATGGTGAGCATTTTTTCATGTACTTATTGATTGATTGTATGTCCTCTTCTGAGATTAAACTAAACCAAACCCTAAACGTACACATAACTCTAACTCTAGGTCTAATTTTAGTTTTAAGCCGAAACCTAAAACTAACTGACTGACTCTAATACTAATCCTAGCTCTAACTATCATCCTAATCCTACGCTAACCCTAACAGTAAACCTAGCCCTAATCTTAACCCTAAAATTAGCCCTAATCTTAACCCTAGTACTTACATTAGCCATAATCTTAACCCTAGCACTAACTTAACCCAAATCCTAGCCCTAATCTGAGCCCTAAACTGAGCTTTAACACTAACCCTAACCTTAACCCTAACCATAGCCCTAACCCTAATCATAAACTTAATCCTAGCTCTAACCCTATACATTACCATAACCCTAGCCCTAACCCTATACATTACCATAGCAATAACCCTAACCCTAATGCTAAACCTAGGCCTAAACCTAACCCTATCTCTAATCCTATCCCTATTCATGTCTCTAAACCTAACATGAACCCTAATTCTAAGCATATCATTAAAAAACCCTTACCCTAATGCTAATTTAATCCCTAGTTTTAAGCCCTAATGTAGACCTTTACCTTAATAATACCCCTAGCCCTAAACCTGATCCTAACCCTAAACCTAAACCTTACACTAGACGTAACCATTATCCTATCCCTAAAACTATTTTTAAACATAATTCTAGACTTCAAATTAGCCATACTTTTAATCCTAGCCCTAATCATAAAAAAACATAGCCCTCATCCTAGCTCTAAAACTAGCCTTTAAATAACCCTAATGCTAACATTATTCTAAACATCACTCTACCTCTAAAACTAGCTATAACACCTAAACTAATACTAAATGTAACCCTAATAATATGTTTAAGCTGAACACTAAACAGACCTAATACAAACCTTAATATAGCCCTATCCCTAACCCTAACCTTAACCCTATTCCTAAGACTAATTTACTATTTCTAATCGTAGCACTTACTATAACCCTAAACCATGTCCTAACTCTTGCCCAATCCTAAGTCCTAGCCCTAACCCTAAGCCTAAGCTTCACACTAACACTAAACCTAATCCTAATGCTAATCATAAAACTCGCCCTTACCCTACCACTAGCAGTAAAACAAAACTGAGCATTAAACCTAGACCTAAACCTAACTTAAACCAAATTCTAACACTACACCTACACCTAACCATACATAATCTTATTTAGAGTCCTAATACTAACCTTAAAAGTATACCTGACACTGACTCATATGCTAAACTCACCCTTGCTCAAAACACCATCCTAAACTTTAACCAAAACTTAATAGTAACTCTAGCCCTTATTTGAGTCCTAACCCTAACACTGATTCTGACTCATATTCTAAAACTAACCCTAGCTCTAAATACTACTCTAAACTTATACTTAACCCTAACACTTAAACTACCCCTAACTGTAACCCTAACCCTAAAACTAACCCTAATTTTAACCATAGTTCTCATGTTAGCAATTGCCCTAACCCTAGTACTGATGCTAACACAAAAATAACCCTAATCAAAAGCCTAAATCTAACTTTAACCCTAACCCTAACCCAACTCTAGCCCTAAACTTAGATCTAACACTCTCCCTTACCCTAAGTGAAACCCTAACCTAAATGGTAAACCTAGACATATCCCTAATACTCAGGCTATCTAAAATCCTAACTCTGTTAATAGTCATGACTATAGCCCTCATTCTAGCTCTAACCTATCCCAAACCCTGACCCTCATTCTTACCCTAAAATAAACCCTAGGTCTAAAACTGAACCTCAACCTACAGCAAATCCTAACAGTGTTATGGCCTAACTGTAACCCTAATGCTAATTTGAGGCCTAACCCTAAACTCAAATCTGAAAGAAACACTAAACATGATCCTTACACTAATAATTACCCTAACTCTAATCTAACTCTTACCCTAAACCTAAATTTTACATTAGACTTAGCCAAAACCTAACCCTAAAACTATCCATATCCTTAACTCTAGACTTTACATTAGCCCTATATATAATCCTAGTTCTAATCAGAACAACAACAACAAAAAATAACCTAGCCCATATTATCCCTAAACATAGCCTTAATCATAGCAATAACTTTAAACTTAGACTTAACATAAAACCAAACATATGCCTAATCTTAGATGTACCTTAGCTATATCCCTAACCCTAAACCTAATCCTAACCCTACCCTAAATCTAAGTCTAACTCTCTTCCTAGACCTAATACTAGTTTTAATCCTATTTCTCACTGGATCACTAAACATAGCCCTAACCCTAGGCCTAAACCTAGTCATTTCATTAGCCCTAGTCCTAATCCTAGATCTAACTTTACTCTAAATCTAAACCTAATGCAAAGCCTAAGCTTAAACCTAACACTAACCCTAACCTTAACCCTAACACTACTCCCAAAACTAGCCCTAACTCTATCCCTAGCCCTAATACAAAACCGAGCCATAGCGCAAAAACTAACACGTAACCTAAACCAAACTCTAACCCTACACCTAGCCCTAACTCTAGCCCTAATTCAAGTTTTAAGCAGAATTCTAAAACTAACTCTAACCCTGATTCTAATGCTAACACTAACCCAGCATTAAACATCACCCTAAACATAACCCTAAAAGTAATACTTGACCTAGCCATAACCCTAACCTTAAAACTAGCCCTAATTGTAACCCTAGTACTTACCTTAGCCATTAACCTAACACTAGCCCTAACTTAATACCATACCTAGCCTAATCAAAGCCCTAAACCGAGCTTTAACCAAAACCTTAACCTTTACCCTAAACCTAACACAAAGAATAATCATAAGCTTAGCTCTAACCCTAGCTCTAACCCTATTTATTACCCTAACCATAATCCTAACCCTAATGCTAACCCTAGGCCCAAACTTTACCAAACCCTAATCCTAACCTTATCCATTAATGTAAAACAAATTTGAAACATAAACCTAATTATATCATTACCCTAATCCTAACTCTATACTAATTTGAAACATAAATTTACACCTTAACTTATCCCAAAATCTAATCATGATCCTGACCCAAACAATACACTTAGCTCTAAACCTGAACTTATTCCTAAACCTAAACCTTACATTACATCTAACCCAACCCTAAAACAACCTTTAACTGTAAATTTGGACCTGAAATTAGCCCTAGCTCTAATCCTAGTCCTAAACTGCCACAGTCGCGCTGGGCACAATTCAGGAGCCACTTGTCAAAAGAAACAAACTTTATTTTTAGAACACAAAACCACACCACACAGCTCCTCAGGAAAAACCCTCAGAGCCCAACTGCCACCACTGGCTTCCCACAAGCCTCTCAACCTCCGCACCTCCTTCTGCTCTTGAGGCCAATTGTCTGGGTTGCATGGGCAGAGCCAAAAAAAGTCCCCCAATGAGCATCTCTGTGGTCTGAAAAGGTGGGGAATCAACCCAATGAGCATGACCACAAAGGAGCCAATCAGTTGGCAGCTAAAAGTTTGCTGAGGCCGCTGTGAGCCAATCATTAGCTGGCAGCTGGAAGCTTGCTGGGGCCCCTTTGGCTGTGGCTGTCAACATCTCCACCTCTCTGTTTAAACAACAAGCATGTGGCTCAGGGATCCTGCCTGCCTTAGGTTGTCTAATAGTACATACGATACTTACCCGTCATCTGATGAGCTGACATCAAGTTGTTAGCCTCCTGTGTTAAGTTGGTACCATTTCAATTGGATCTTACCCATCATTGACTACCGATCCAGCATACAGCCACACCTATGTATAGGTGTTTGTACCAGCTGGGGGGTGAGGTTCTTTGCCTCACCTCTGTTGGTCCCCAAATTTTAGCTGAATGATCATGACAAGCAGAAGGGAGGAAGATACAACAAGCCAATTGACTGCTCCTTTTGGAAAACTTGTACCACCGATGACATCATCAGCAAAAATACCCCAACACTACCACAAGTCGCTGCACCAACAGATAGTTCACAATGCATACAACTCTGGTAGCATTTTCAATAAGCTTATCTACAAATTCAGTGTAAGGTTCATTAGCTCCTTGTATTACCTTAGATAATTGACCTTGTAAACCTCCATGTCTTTGTAGAGTCTTCCATGCCCTAACTTCATCTGCAGCAACTTGTTAGTATATGATAGGATCTTATGAAATTTGTTGATGCTGATCCTCATAAGGTCCCTTTCCTAACAACATATCTAGATTTCTCCGAGGATAAGCAGCTGGTGCATTTCACCTACCTTACTCCTTGCAAAATTTCTCATTGGCAACTTTCTATAACATGTATTGTACTCTATTTAGCACAGCTTTACACATATTAGCCCAATCTGCTGGTGTCATATTCAAGTTGTTAATGGATTCGTCCATACTTACAGTGAAGGGTGCTTGAGGACCATAGGTTGTTACAGCCTATTTTATCTGCTTCACTGTTTTGAAATTTAATACATTGTGAATTTGCTGCCCTACTGCCTCAAATACAGGGCATGTTAATATTTGAGATCCTGTCTCAGGATCCCATCTATCAACTGTGGGGTTCGGGGGCCTCCCAACATATATAGGTGCTGTTGTTTGTTGGACACGTATGCCCTCTGGTGATAGAAAGGTGTTAGTAGCAGTCTCCTGATATAACTTTTCCCCTGATGTCTTTTTCTCCTCTAAACATTCTTTCTCTGTCTGACTAGTTTCAGAGGCCTTCTCTTTTACTTGATTATTTCTACTATAAGTATAATACAACCCAAAAAGATAGTGCAAAACAAAACTGAAATAGAATAAAACAAAACTGGAAAAAGAGAAAATCATTATAGCGTTTTTATCCTCCTGAAATATCCATCCTTCCTTTCTCCATATCTGTTACTCAGAGGTGAGTATTTTTTCTTCCATCTTACACATCTCCAGGGACAGGCAAATTAGAACAAAAGTGAAGCAAAACAAAAGAAGAATCTTAAAATGGCTACCCATCTTCTTGCCCTGTTCTCAGGTGCAAGCAATTTACATTATCACCAACCCTTAGTCATTCCCCATGGAGCCAACAAATGCTGAAGTGTGGCTGGGCATAATTCAGGAACCACTTGTCAAAAGAAATAAAATTTATTTTTAGAACACACACACCACACCACCCAGCTCCTCAGGAAAAACTCTCAGAGACCAACTGCCAACACCGGCTTCCCACAAGCCTCTCAACCTCCCCACCTCCTCCTTCTCTTGAGGCCGATTGGCTGAGTTCATGGGCAGAGGCAAAAAAAAAATGTCCCCCAATGAGCATCTCTGTGGTCTGAAGAAGCAGGGAAACAACCCAATGAGCATCACCGCAGATGAGCCAATCAGTCGGCAGCTGGAAGTTTAATGGCAGCTGTAAGTTTGCTGGGGCCCCTTCAGATGTGGCTCTCAACACTAAACTAAGTCCTAAATCTAAACCAAAACATAACCCGAGGTTTAACCCTAAATCTAACACTTGCCTAGCCATAAACCTAGCTATAAACTCTTCTTTACCCTAAACCTAACCATAACCGTAAACCTAACCATCTTTAACCTAACCATAACCCTTGCCTTAACCTTATTCTTAACACAAACATAAAGCCTAGATCTAACCATAATTTAGTCCTATCCTAACCCTAAACCTAGCCTTAAGACTAAATCTAACTCTTGCCCTGTTCTTTTTTCCTAGCTCTGTCTTTAGCCCTAGCCCATTTCTGAATCTAAACATAACTTTAAATTTAAACCTAACTCTAAATTTAAAATAAGCATAATTCTAATCCAAATTCTCACACTGGCCCTATCAATAGTGCTAATCCTAAAACTCTCTTTATCCCTAGCCCTAGCCACAAAATATCAAGCCATATCCCTAACCCTAACCCTTAACCTAAACCAAACCTTAAACGTACTCCTAGCCCTAACCCTAAGTCTAAAAATAACCCTGACCCTAACGCTGATCCTAACACTTATCCTAGCTCTAAACATCACACTAACCTTAATTTAACCCTAACAGTAGACCTAGCCTTAAGCCTAACCATAAAACTAACCCTAATTATAACCCTAGTTCATACATTAGTTTTTGTCATAACCCTAGCCCTAATTCTAGTCCTAACCCAAGTTTAAACCCTAATCTTAACCCTAACACTAGCCCTAATCCTAACCCTAACAATAGCACTAACCCTAGCTCTAACCCTATCATTTACCCTAAGCCAAAAGCTAAATGGAATGTTAACCCTAGTCCTAACACTAAACTTTAGCCTAACTTAAACACTAACAGTATGACTAGTTCTAACCCTAGCCCTAATTCTACTTCTAACCCTAACTCTGAACCTTATTCTTATCCTAACAGTAACCCTAGGTCTAAACCTTAACCTAACCCTAAACCAAACCCTAACACTAGCCCTACAGGTAACCTATACCTATACCTAATCCTAACACTAGATCTAAAACCAAAACTAATTCTAAATATAACTATAATTCTAGCCCTCGACCTAAACAATATCCTAGCTCTAGCCATAACAATAACCCATAACCTAAACTAAACAAATACCCAACCAATAGACCTAGTACTAGTCCTAATTATTGCTCTATCCCTAACCCTAATCCTATCCGAAACACTGACTCTGACTGTAACATTAACTTATCTCTAAACCTGACCCTAACCCCAAATCTAATCATAACACTAGGCCTAGTCATAGCCGCAATCCTAATACTAGCCCTAAACATAACCCTAGGCCTAACCCTATTTTAACCTAATCTTAACCCAAACATTAGCCCTAACCCTAACCCTAGTTCTAACCCTAGCCCTAAACCTAACAAAAAACCATAATCCTAGTCCTAAACTTAGCCATATGCATAACCCAAACTCTATCCCTAGCTCTAACAGTAATCCTAATACTAACCCTTACCTTAGACCTACCCCTAGCTCAAAGCCAAACCCTTATTCTAAACATTACCCTAGCCCTATCCTAAACCATAACCCTAACCCTAGCTCTTATCCTAACCCTAATTCTAGCTCAAAATTTAGTTCTAATCCTGTCATTTACACTAATCCTAACCCTAAACCTAATTATAACCCTATCCCTAACACTAAACGTAATCCTAATCATAAAAGTATCCCAAGACCTACCCATAAACCTAAACATCATTATAGCCCTAACCCTAGCAAAAATATTAAGCCTTACACTAATCCTAATCCTAAAACTAGCCCAAATCCTTACCCTAACTCTAACCCTAAATCAAATATTGTCCATTATCCTACACCTAATTCTAACTGTAATGAAAAGAATAGCCACATCATGAACCCTAAACCAAACCCTAACCATAAACATATCCCTAGACCTAAACATAAACCTAATCCTCACTCTAGCCCTAAACCTAGCTCAGACCCTAAATTTTACTCTAACCTAATGATAATCCTGGCCTGAAACCTAACACTTACCCTAAACCAAACCCTAGCCCTATACCAAAACCTAACCCTAAACCTAGACTTAATCCAAACCATAAACTAGCCCTAATCCTAGCTCTAAGTCTATCCATTATAATAAACATAATCCTAACCAATGCTAACCTTAACCCTATTGCTAAACCTAATCCATCCATTACCCTAAAACTTGACTGAAACCTAAACTTAACTCTATTCATTACCCTAAACCAAAGACTAAACCTAACAATAATTCAAGCTCTAACACTAAACTTTTACCTAAACCAAATGCTAAATCTGACTCTAACCTTAATAATATGCCTAACTTTAAACATAGCCATTACCCTTAATGTAGACCTATCTCTAGTTCTAGCCCTGAACCTAACAGAAACCCTAGCCCTAAACCTAGCCTTAATCCTAATCTAAACACTAACCTTATCACTAATCCTAATTCTAATCCTCAGCCTAGCCCTAAAGCTAGCTATAACCCTACCCATTCCCCTAAATTTAATCCTAACCCAAATGCTAATACTAAACCTAGCCCTATCATCATGTTTAACACTAACACTAACACTACCCCTAATCCTAGCACTAATTTAGTTTTAACACTAACCCTAAGCTTAATCCTAGTCCTAAATATAAATCAAAACTTGTCCTAGCTCTTTCCCTAGTTCTAACCTTATCCCTTAATGTAACACTAACCCTAGCCCTAACCCTAACCCTGGATCTAACTCTAACTCTAAATATAACCCTAAACCTAAGCCTAAACCTCACACTAATACTAGCCCTAACCCTAACATTAATTCAAAATCTATCCTTAAGCCTAGCCCTAGTCCTAAAACAAACTAAGTCATAGCCCTAAACCTAAACCTAACTCATAGAAGTCAATATAAAGTGAAACCTTAAAATACAAACTGTTCTTGACAGTGAACCTTGAACTGAGAAGGTTCAACCTGGGAAACATGGTAATGCTAGGTAAAAGATGAATCCTGACTGGTATCAAAGAAATATGAACAAAACTAACTCTAACCCGAACATTTGTTCTAATCCTAGCCCTAACGGTAGTCCTAAAACTAAGCCTTTCCTGCTTATAGAGCTTGATCATCATAAAAGTCCCAAACTTGGATTGCCTAGTAGGGCAAGGTAACAGATGAATCCTGCCCAGTATCAAAAAAAAAAAAAAAAAAAAAAAAAAAAAAAAAAAAAAAAAAAAAAACATGACCAATAATCGGGGAGGTGTTTCAGTACATGCTTATTTCCCCTCTATTCTCCTAAAGTGTTCTTGGATAAAATGATTTTTCATGATTCAGCTTAATATACTTTCACAAGGAACAAACTACAGCATTCCCACAGTGAAGTGATTTACTGTGTGAAGTTCCATGCAGCTAGAACCAACCCTGTTTGATTTCCACCTCCATTTCCATTCACACATATAGGCCATAATGTAGTGAAAACTAAAAATTCAAAGTCTTCCGGACAGTGAACCATTGAAACTTGAAGTTCCAAACTTGAGAAGCCTATGGATGTTGGTCAAAGAAGGATCCTGTACAGTATCAAAGTAATCCGACCAAGAAAATTTGAAGTTCTTTCAGTACATATGTATTTTGCTTGCTCTCAAAGCACTCAGAGATAAAGCTGTTTCTTTTTACTTCAGCTTAGGGATACTTCACAGGAAACAAACCAGAGAATGCTTACTGAGAACTGATTGAGTGTGTGAAGTTTCAAGCAGCTAGCAAAATCCCAGTTTGAATTCCAGCTTCATTTCCATTCACCCCTATAGGGCAAAAAAAGAAGAGAAACATGAAGATTGAAACTGTTCCTGAGAGAAAATTCTTTTACGTAGGAGGCCCAAACATTTGGAGTACAGTCAACATGGAAAAACGTGAATCCTGCACAGTATCATAGAAATTTTTAAAAAAACTATCCATAACCCTAACACTAGGTCTAATCCTAGTCCTAACACTAAGTGTAACATTAAACCTAATCTATTTAGAGAAACTTTGATGATAGAAGTTTCAAAATTGGGGATCAAGTGGGGAAAGCTTACAGATGAATCATGGGCAGTTTCAAAGCAATTTGAGAAAATAATTAGGGGAGCTATTTCAGGACATGCATATTTCCCTGTTTTCTCCTAAAGTGTTCCCAGACAAATTTGTATTGCATGCTTCAGTTTATTACTAATTTCACAAGGAACAAACCAGAGAATGCCCATAGAAAACTGATTGAGTGTGTGAAGTTTCCACAGTTAGCACCAACCATGTTTGATTTCCAGTTCCATGTGCATTTATGCATGTAGGACAAAATGAAATGAATCCATAAAATACAAATTGTTCTTGTCAGCGAAGAATTGATACAAGAAGGCCAAAACCTGGGGAACACAGTAAGACTAGGTAAAAATGTACCTTGCCCAGTCTCAAATAAATTTGAATGAGACAAAGTCTAAACCCAACAGTAGACCTAACTCTAACCATAAGCTTAACTCTAACCTGTTTAAAGAACCTTTGATCATAGAAGTCTCAACGTTGAGGAGCCTAGTGGGGCAAGCTAACAGATAAATTCTTCCCAGTATCAAAGAACTATGTAAAAATGATTGGGGGAAGTAGTATGTGCATATTTTTCTATTGTTTCCTAAAATGCTCTTTCATAATTTTGTTTTTGCATGCTTCATCTTTGGAATATTTTCAACAGCTAGCAAAAACCCTGTTTGATTTCTAGCTCCATTTCTATTTACCCATATAGGTCAAAATGAAGTGAAACCTCATATAAAAACTTAAATACTGACAGCAAACCAGTGAACCAAGAATTCCCAAACATGTGGAACATAATAAGGGTAGGTAAAAGATAAATCCTTCCTAGTATCAAAGAATTTTGAACAAAACTAGTGTAAACCTAACACTAGATCTATCCTTATTCCTAACCCTAAAGCTCCTCAGCACCTCATACCAATAAAATAAAGATGTTGTGTCCACTAAAACATAAATATACATAAAAAAAAACTAGGTTTAGTACTCGGATTGAGGATAGGTCTTGTGTTAGGTTTGGGCTAGGTTTAAGGCAATGTCTAATGTACGAAGTAGTGTTATGATTAGAGCTAGTGATAGGGTCAGAATTAGGGCTAAATCTAGTGTTAGGGTTAAGTTTACAGTTACAATGATGTTTAGAGCTAGGTTTAATTTTAGGGTCAAGTCAGGGTCCAGATTAGTTTTCAGGTTAAGATTCGGATTAGATTTAGAGATAGGATTAGGGTTAGGTGTAGGGTTAGTGTTTGGTTTAGGTTAATTGTTAAAGTTAGGGTTATGATTCTGTTTTGTTTTAGGACTTGGGGTAGAGTTAGGGATAGTTTTAGGATTAATGTTAAGATTAGGTTAGTGTTATTGTGAGGTTTAGGCTTAGTTTTGGAGTTAGATTTACAGTTAGGTTTAGATTTAGGCTTTGAGCTAGGCATAAGGATAGGGCTAGGATTAGGGTTAAGTTTAGGGCTAGGTTTTAGATGATGGTAAGGGATAGGATTAGAACTATGTACAAGGCTAGGGTGAGAGTTTGAGTTAGTCTTAGGGCTAGGGTTATGGTAGGGTTATGCATAGGGTAAATTAGGGCTGGAAATAGGACTAGGGTTAGTTGTAGGGTTAAGCCTAAGTTTAAGGCTAGATTTAGTGTTAGTTTCAGGTTTAGAGTTAGATTTAGGTTAAGGTTTGGGATTATGGTTAATTTTAGGGCTAGAGAGAGCATTAGAATTAGGGTTGTCATTAGGGTTAGGTTTCTGATTAAGGTGAGGTTTATGTCTATGGTGTGGGTTAAGGTTTATGTTAGGATTAGGACTAGGATTAGAGCTAGGGCATATGTCAGGTCTGGAGGTACAGTTAGGGAGAGATTTAGGGTTAGATTTATAGCTAGGTCAATTTTAATTGTCAGCTTTCTTGTTAGGGTCAGGTTTAGATCTATAATTATTATTAGGGTCAGGATCAGGTTTAGGTTTTTTATTAGATTAAGGTTTAGGTTTAAGGCTTGAGTTATCATTATGGTTAGGGATAGGTAAATGTTAATTTTAGATTTAGAGTTCAGGTTAGGTGTAGGGTAATGGATATATTTAGGGTTAGGGTTAGGATTAGGTTTCAGCCTAGGGTTAGCAGAAGCATTAGGGTTATCATTAGTGTAATGAATAGGGTAAAGCTAGTGATAGGGCTAGTGTTATACTTTGGATTAGGTCTAGGGTTAGGCTTAGGTTTAGGGTTTCATCTAATTTTAGGATCATGGTTAGCTTTAGGGTTAAAGCTGGGATAGGGCTTGGGTTAGGGCTAGGTTTTGCCACAGGTTAGGCTACGGCAAATGTAAGAACTTTGTTAATTTTAGGGCAAGTTTTAGGGTTAATGTTAGAGCTAAGTATAGTTTTAGGATTAGGTTTAGGGTTATGGGGATGTTTAGAGCTGGGGTTAGTGTTACTGTCAGGGTCAGTGTTCACCTTAGGGTTATGATTAATGTGAAACCCACAATTAATACTAGGGTTAAGTCTAAAGAAAGGGTTAGTGTTTGGCTTTAGGCTAAGGGTTATTTTTAGGGCTAGGACTAGGTTTTTATTTAGGTCTAGGGCTAGATTTATGTATAGATTAGGACTAGGTTTAGGTCTAGGTCTAGTGTTTCAGTTAGTTTTAGGTATAAGGTTACCAATGGGGCTAGTGTTAGGGGTTTGGTGTTATGTTCAGGTTTAAACCTATGATTAGTGTTAGGGTCAAACTAAGTGTCAGGTTTAGGTTTATGGTTTGGGATAAGGTTAGAGCTAGAATGAAGACTGGGTTAGGACTACTAATAGGGTTAAGATTTTGATGAGGTTAAGGATTAGGGTTAGGATTAGGATTAACTTTAGGATAAGTGTTTGGCATAAGGTAAGGGATTGCTAGGAGCCACAGCTACAGTTGATACTTCTTCCGGATTTTTAATGGGCTCCCTTCATGCCGGAGAAAAAACTAAAGATGTTATAGTTCATTGCTTACAAAATTTTGCCACTTTGGGCGTTCCTAAACAGTTAAAATCTGATAACAGTCCTGGTTATACGTCTAACTCTTTTAAACAATTTTGCTCATCATTTGGCATTACTCATATAACAGGAATCCCATATAATCCACAGGGACAAGGCATAGTTGAAAGAGCTCATCAAATTACTAAAATGTACTTATTAAAACAAAAGGAGGGAATTGGAAAGGAGTATATAACCCCCAAAGATAAACTTAAAATAACCCTTTTTCCTCTAAACTTTCTAAATTTGAAATCATCAGGACTTAGTGCTGTGGAAAGACATATGTATCTGTGTGGTGAGCCGTTTCTGTGAACTGTGGCCGCCATTACAAGATGGCGCTGGTTTCCCCTGTAGTCTGTGACAAACAACTCCTTATCAGAATGAGTTGGCACGCTGTGACTTGGCACCCTATAAGAAAAGTCCACGTGGCAGCTTCGCATTGGGGCTTGAGGTGCTTTATTAAGGCTGGGAGGGGCATCCGGGGAGAAGAAGAAAAAGTATCAAGGACCTGAATAAACTGCTGAGAGAAGATTCCCGAGTTGCGTCTTCCTTGCGGGCAAGGGGTCGCGGCAAGTGGCGCCGAGACCCGGGAACCAGAACTTTCAGTCAGTCAGGGGTGGTGCACCGGTTAGTCCCAGGTAAGTGGGATCTGCGATCAAAGCAGGGATAGTCCCAGTAAGTAGGATCCGCGTCCAAAGCGGGGTCAGCTCCTCTACAAAGAAAGAGAGAGCCTCATATTTATTGCAGCTGCACTGTGTACTTTCACTTTTGTTTTCTGTGTTTCTTTTGTTGTGTCATCTCGTTTTTGTTTTTTGTGCGTCTTTTGTTGTTGTGTCATGGGTGTCGCATCTTCAAGTCCGCTCCTCCTGGCCCTAGATGACCTGTTACGTTCCAAGGGCCTGGAAGTGAAACGTACTACTTTAGAGAGATTTTTACAGAAGACAGATATTGCTGCACCGTGGTTTGCATTCTCGGGCAGCCTTACTATACCTAGCTGGGATAAATTAGGCAAAGACCTTGACTTTGCTTCTGAGCAGGGCATATTAGAGGGTGGGGTGATACCCCTTTGGAAGATGGTCCGTAGTTGCCTCACAGATGGCAGATGTCAGGAAGCACTTACTAAAGGACAGGAAGTTTTAGAGCAATTACATGAGGAGAAGTCAGAGACGGCAGAAATTGAGGTATCTCAGGAGGATGGGAGTGTGCGGAGCCTGAAACAGGGGAGGAGGCGGCTGTCTCCGGCAAGAAGTGAGATATCTCAGAAGGATGGGAATGTACGGAATGTGAAACAGGGGAGGAGAAGATTGTATCCAGATCTCAGTGCGCTGCGCACACCCCCATGCGAAAGTGGGTCAGAGAAAGAGGAGGATGAGGAGGAGGAGCTTGGGAGGCTGTCTTGTCAGCTAGGGAGTGTAGGTATGGGAGAAGGGAACAGAAATAAACAGGGGCTCAAGAAAAATGATCCTCCAGATCCACCGCCGTACGGTGGGGGTGTTTCGGGGAGAGCTTTCCATGCCCAAACATGGAGGGCTGTTAATGCTGAGATGGGTCTTGCTTATCCAGTTTTTCAGGATGACAATAGGGGAAGATTCCATGAACCCTTAGATTTCAAAATTGTGAAGACCCTGGCGGAGTCCGTGCATACTTATGGGGTGGATGCCGCCTTCACACTAACTCAGGTGGAGGGTTTGTCTAGATACTGCATGACTCCCTCTGACTGGGCTAGCCTTGTTCGGGCTTGCGTTTCCCCGGGTAAATATTTGGACTGGAGAGCATTTGTGCTAGAGGGCGCAATAGAGCAGGCCGCCCAAAACCATGCGGCGGGACACCCCGCTTGGGATAAGGACATGCTTTTGGGGCAGGGGAGATTTGCTAATCAACAGACAGGATTTCCTCTTGAGGTATATGACCAAATTAACAGCATTTGCATTCGGGCATGGAAATCACTTCCAAATAGAAGAGAGGTATATGGTAATTTGAGCAAGATTCTACAAGGCCCTACAGAACCCTTTTCAGATTTTGTTGCAAGGATGGTAGATGCCGCTGGAAAGATTTTTGGGGATCCTGATAGAGCCATGCCCCTTATCAAGCAATTGGTTTTTGAGCAATGCACCAAGGAATGTAAAGCAGCAATCACTCCTTATAAAAACAAGGGCATAGAAGCATGGATGAAGGTGTGTAGAGAGATTGGAGGACCTTTAACTAACTCAGGTCTTGCAGCTGCTGTCCTTCGGATTGCCAAAGGGGGCGGTCCTGGTGCCAGAACATGCTTCCATTGTGGTCAATCTGGTCATTTCAGACGGGAATGTCCCAAAAAAGACAGTTTTACTGGACCTCCTTACGGTGGCCCTTCCAATGGCCTTCATCTACCGGGGTTGTGTCCAAGATGCAAAAAGGGGAAACATTGGGCAAGAGAGTGTCAATCAGTGAGAGACATCCATGGACAGCCTGTTTCAGCTGGGCCAAAAAACGGCCAACGGGGCCCCCAACCCCAGGGCCCACAAATATATGGGGCAATGGAGAATGTCACACCCGAACCCGAGACATGGCCGTCTCTACGCCATCCCATGAAACGTGGAGAGCCACTACAGGCGCCGCAGGATTGGACCTCTGTTCCACCTCCAGACTCGTATTAACACCTAAGATGGGAGTCCAATTGGTGGAAACTGAGTTTAAAGGGCCTTTACCACCTGGCACTGTAGGTTTGCTAATTGGACGTGCATCCTCTATCTTGCAAGGTCTTCATGTTTTCCCTGGAGTCATCAGCCCTGATGCTGTAGGGACAGTAAAGGTTATGGTGGAAGCTCCAAGGGGCATTGTGTCTATCTCTCCAGGGGATCGGATTGCTCAATTACTAATTTTGCCTAGCTTGCATACCCACTTCCCTTCTGACTCAAGGTCACGGAGGGGAGATGAGATTGGTGCCACCGGAGGAAATTGTGCCTATTTGTCACTGAATATGAGCAATCGCCCCACTTTGGAGTTAAGCATAGAAGGTAAATCTATTGTGGGATTGCTGGACACAGGGGCGGACCGTAGCATTATAGCCCTTAAGGACTGGTCTAAGGGATGGCCAGTGCAGACTTCTGATCAATCCCTAAGAGGACTTGGATATGCCCAAGCCCCTCAAATCAGCTGTAGACATCTATCTTGGAAGGACCCAGAAGGACATCATGGTACTTTTCAGCCTTATGTACTTGATTTGCCTGTTTCTTTATGGGGCCTTGATCTGATGAATGACATGGGGTTTACTCTTAGCAATGACTATTCCCCGGTGTCTCAACAAATTATGCTAGATATGGGGTATAGGCCAGGTCTAGGACTAGGAAAACACCTACAGGGGCGTAGGCATCCTGTGCAAGGTCATCAAAAGCTTAACAGATTTGGTCTGGGTTTTTCCTAGGGGCCACTGGGGCTCAAATACCCATAACATGGCTCACCGAGGAGCCTGTTTGGGTGCCTCAGTGGCCTCTTCCCTCGGTTAAATTGGCAGCAGCCCATGACCTAGTTAAAAAACAACTTGACTTGGGTCACATCCAACCTTCTACTTCTCCCTGGAATACTCCCATATTTGTCATTAAGAAAAAGTCAGGGAAGTGGCGCCTACTGCATGATCTACGAGCGGTTAATGCTCAAATGCAACTTATGGGGCCCATTCAAAGAGGGCTGCCTCTGCTCTCCTCTGTTCCTCAGGGCTGGCATATTATTGCTATTGACATTAAAGACTGTTTCTTTTCTATTCCTTTGCATCCTAAAGACTCACAGCGTTTTGCATTCACCCTTCCCTCGTGTAACCACGAGGAACCAGATCAAAGGTTTGAGTGGGTAGTGTTGCCGCAGGGCATGGCTAATAGTCCTACGATGTGTCAGATGTATGTGGGGAAGGCACTCGTACCTCTCAGACAAAAGTATTCCTCCATTAAGATCATTCATTATGTGGATGATGTACTATTGGCTGCTAAATTAGAACAAAGGGTTAATGAGGCTTATAAAGACCTAATAAACCTGTTAGCTCAATATGGACTGCATATCGCGCCTGAAAAGGTTCAAAAGGGGGATTTTATTAAGTATTTGGGAGCAACGATTGGATATGACAAATTAAAACCACAAAAAATCACCATAAGAACTCAGGATCTCCAAACTCTAAATGATTTTCAAAAACTGCTGGGAGATATTAATTGGATAAGAGGATATTTACATATTCCTAATATTGTGCTTCAGCCCTTGTATGCTACTCTTAAGGGTGATCCAGATCTTACTTCCCCTCGTAGCCTCACCAAAGAGGCTAGAGCGGCCCTTATGAAGGTAGAAGAAGCTATACAGCATGCCACTCTATACAGGCTCCAGAGTGATAAACCTTTCCAGTTATGTGTGCTTGCCACTATGCGGCAGCCTACTGGAGTGCTGTGGCAAGATGGGCCTTTACTATGGATCCACCCACATGTATCTCCAGGAAAATCCTTAGAATACTATCCTGATGCTGTTGCAGCGTTAGCACTTAAAGGGATTCAACAAAGCATTCAATTTTTCGGACAGTTGCCTTCTTCTCTTATCATACCCTACACTAAAGCTCAACTTAATGTTTTGTGTGCTACTCTAGACAACTGGGCTATTCTATGCTGCTCATTTCAAGGAGATATTGATAATCATTACCCTTCCCATCCATTACTCAATTTTGTTAAAGAGCATCCTATCATTTTCCCTAAGGTGACTTCACCCAGTCCTATTCCGGGGGCTGTTAATATTTTTACTGATGTTTCCAAGTCTGGAATGGGAGCTTATGTAATTAATGATTCCCCCCCTGTCCAGCATCAATTTGCTCCAGGAAATCCACAACGGGTAGAACTACAAATTGTTATTGAGGTTTTTAAGCAGTGTTCTTTTCCTTTTAATCTCATTTCGGACTCCGTCTATGTGGTACAAGCACTAAGAGTCCTGGAGGCCGTGGGAGCTATTAGTGATGCCCATAATGTATCTGTTTACTTTACTCAACTTCAACAGCTTATCTGTAGCCGCGCTGCTCCTTTTTATCCAATGCACATCCGGGCTCACACCTCTCTTCCTGGTCCGTTATCACAGGGCAATGCCTGTGCGGACTCAGCCACTAGAGATCAGTTGATATGCTTGGCTTCCTCCTTGGAGGGGGCTAAATTATTTCACCAAAACTTCCATGTTAATGCTTTAACGCTACGCAGGCGTTTTTCCATTTCAAGAGCAGATGCTCGTCAGATAGTATTACAATGTCCTCATTGTGTCACATTTCTTCATCCCCCTCATTATGGCGTAAACCCACGGGGATTAAAGCCATTGGTTGTCTGGCAAATGGATGTGACACACATTCCTGACTTTGGTAACTTCAAGTATGTACATGTTTCTGTTGATACGTGCTCTGGAATTATTCACGCTTCTGCTTTATCGGGAGAAAAGGCACGTAATGTTATTACTCATTGCCTAGAGGCATGGGCAGCATGGGGTGCTCCTACATCCCTTAAGACTGATAATGGACCTGCTTATACTGGCAGACAATTTACATCCTTTTGTTCTACTATGGGAGTGCAACTTACTCATGGTCTGCCTTACAATCCTCAAGGACAAGGCATTGTTGAGCGTGCTCATTGCACCTTAAAGGAAACTTTACAAAAACAAAAAGGGGGAATAGGAGCTGAACACACTCCTAAAGAACGCCTGTCCTTAGCTCTCTTTACCATTAATTTTTTGAATTTGGATATTCATGGTCGCTCTGCGGCCGATAGACATGTGTCCCCTCAGACCTCTGTGATTGGCTATGTTAAGTGGAAAGATGTTCTTACGGGCCAATGGAACGGCCCCGACCCCGTGCTGACATGGGCACAAGGATCTGTATGTGTTTTTCCCCAGGATCGCACGGAACCGCTGTGGGTCCCTGAACGCCTGACAAGAAGAGTCTTGACACCAGCCAACCAGCAACAAGAGATACCACAGCAATCCTGTGATGAGGATCTTCATCCTGCTAAGTGCTCTGGCTCTGATGTTGATGCCGATGGTACAGGCGACACCGATGCAGTGGTGGGCAGTGGCACGGGCATGGCCGATGCCGATGCCGGTTCATGGTAATTCTAGTGTTCTCCCCACTCTTTTTTCTACCTCATGTGAGATGTCTGCTCCCTGTGCTTCTCCTAGAGGGGACATGGAGAGCATTTTTAATCAATCTCAAGTTAATCTCACAGGAGTTTTTTGCTTCAGCCTTGGGAACGCTAATTGCATTAGCCTTAAGACCAAAAATTTGACTAACTGGGAGGACCCATTGCGGTCCAGTCAGGACTCAGGGAGCATTATCAGTGCCGTACTGAGCCAAGTAGTTTCGGGGAAGCAATCAGGCTCAGGGACCCCCGCAAATAGCTCTGCTTTAAATATAACTACCTTGGCTATTATCTCCGAGGTGCTAATCCCAGTGCCTCCTTCTTCTAATAGTATCTATCATGCCACTCATTTCAAGGCCTCTCCTTACTGTACCCCTAATCTTGGTTTTCCCCCAACATTTACGCCTTGTCAGGATCATTCTTGGGAGAAACATCAAGTTGCTAAAGGTTTCTCCCTTTCTCCCTCTCTTAAGAGGTATGTTTATAACTTTAATAACAGTGCCAACTCCTCTACAGGAGTGGGTTGGTCCTGGTTTCAGTGGCTGATTTCCAATGAAAGGGGGGCTTCAGCCGATATTTCTACATTGGCTCAATTGCTAGGAGCCAAAAGCTGGTTGGCTAATGTTTCTGGCACTGTTAGGGAGAGTGAACGAGGAAATAGACTTACATCTGTTTCGTTCAACTCTCTGTTATATAGTGCCACATTACCCCCTGCAATGGTCTGTGTCCAATCCCCGTTCCTGTTCCTTTTGGCTAATGACACCTCGTCAGGGATGCTAGATTGTTCTAATGTTACCTGTCTCTTGTCTGAGTGTTGGAATGGTTCTTGGACTGTAGCAGTGGTTATGAAAATTCCAACTTTTGTCCCAATCCCGGTAACTGCAGATCCTGAAAAATTCCCCATTGTTGAGCTATTTCGAGTCCGCAGGGATTTTGGAATTACAGCAGCCATAGTGACAGCCGTGGCGGTATCTGCTGCTGCAGCGGTTACGACCGGAGTGGCCATGGCCAATCAAGTACAAACTGCTGCCACCATTAATCGAGTTGTTCAACAAACTTCCACCATACTCGAATCCCAAAACACAATCAATCAACATATTTTGTCAGGGATTTTAGCTGCCAACCAAAGAATAGATTTACTCCAAGCTCAGGTAGAAGAATTAGCTGACTTGGTGCTTTTGGGTTGCGTTGACCAACGTGCACATTTATGCATAACCTCTGTCAGATTTAATGATTCCAGGAATGCTTCCCGCATCATTGGCGAATATTTGGCCAGAAACTGGTCCATGGAAGCGGAAGACATGATCCAGTCTCAACTAACCCAAATAGCTGTCTTGAATAGTACCCGTGTCGATCCCGTGACCTTGGGACAATTCACCGATTGGATATCTTCTGCCTTTTCCTTTTTTAAAGAGTGGGTGGGGGTAGGCGTTTTTGGTGCAATGTGTTGCTTCGGTATGTTCCTCTGTTTGTGGTTTCTCTGTCGCCTCAAGGCCCGCAATGCTCACGATAAGGCTATGATCATACAAGCTCTTGCAGCTTTAGAAAATGGCAATTCACCTCAAGTCTGGCTTGCGCATCTTAAACAGTAAATCTTTGACATGGTCGTTGCACCTCAAGTTATTATAACATTGCACTGGGATCCACATGTCTTTCCTCGCTATTCTCTTAGTGTTGGAAAGCCCTTGCACTCTGCCGGTCTTGCTGCCATTGCACGCAGATGGGTTTCCACACTAGTGCTTCTCTATCGCTTTAAAGTCCGTGCCTTTCTTTCAGGGTGCTGTCAACTTGTTTGTCGTTGTACACAGCCACAGTTCAGCCTCAGCTATCCCCCTCCGTCCACCATCGTCACGGTACAGGATGCGAGGCAAGGCACTGCACTTGAGTGATCCTTGGAGTGGACCTCAAGGAGAGCATGTCCTATTGCATGCGGGTTTGACGTCCTTCCTTACCCCACCTTATCCACGCCCCGCCCCACGAAAAAAGGCGTCGGCTGATATGGCCTCAGATCTGGGGAAGGTGCCTCCTTAGGGCTGAGCCATACTATGCAGCCACTTCTGCACAGTGGGATAGAACCTCTACTCTCGCCTGTATTGTCATACAAAAACAAAAAAGGGGGAACTGTGGTGAGCCGTTTCTGTGAACTGTGGCCGCCATTACAAGATGGCGCTGGTTTCCCCTGTAGTCTGTGACAAACAACTCCTTATCAGAATGAGTTGGCACGCTGTGACTTGGCACCCTATAAGAAAAGTCCACGTGGCAGCTTCGCATTGGGGCTTGAGGTGCTTTATTAAGGCTGGGAGGGGCATCCGGGGAGAAGAAGAAAAAGTATCAAGGACCTGAATAAACTGCTGAGAGAAGATTCCCGAGTTGCGTCTTCCTTGCGGGCAAGGGGTCGCGACATATCTGAAAAATGTACATAAGCCTAAGGTACTTTGGAAAGATATTCTAACAGGACAATGGAAAGGTCAGGACCCAGTAATAGTCTAGAGTCAGGGCTCTGTCTGTGTTTTTCCACAGGAAGAACAGCAACCAATTTGGATTCCAGAGAGATTAACTAAAACAATTTCTACAGAAGATGATTTGACTCAAATCCATAACACCTGATATTCAGAGTTCCAGCTTGGCTATTCTTACATCTGCGACAGTGATTTACCACGGTGCCTTTTTGAATATCTATTTTATTATTGCATTTTTCCCACATCATAAAGTTATATTTTGTTTTTTGAGCTCATACAAACCTAGGTTAATGTTTTTCTGATCAGTTTTATTTTTTGACTGTGTTTTATTTTTTGACTGTGGAGTTTTTAAACATTGCAATGGAGATTTCACCTAGGTAAAGCTACAAGGCCTTTATTTACTATTGTCTTATGTGTTGTATGTTATGTATGCACTGTTTTGTGTTGTATGTCTGTATGTGTGTATGTCCATATTTCATTTATGAGGAGCGCTCATGTATAAATGGAACCAAATTTTTTTTATTCATGTGATTTAAATGGTTTAATTTAAATTAGGTAAACAGCTGTTAAAAATTTGTTTTTAAAGGTGGTTAACAGATCTATTTGTTTACTTTCACCTTTCCTTTTCATTATATTTAATAATTCTGTTCAGGATAATGTCTCTTTAGCATCATGGCCAGAATTCCCATCTCCATCCCAGTGCCAGTGAAGACGAAGATAAAACCAAACTACAGCTTCTATGATAGCTATCACAGTAAACTGTATAAACTAATGCATCAATCAATATAACTCAACAAGTAATGCTCAATCAAGGACTTGATTTACTTTGGGAGGAAATGGACATATTGATAGACTCCTCCACTTTGAACTGCTTACACAACTTGCCTGGACTATATATCACTTGTATGCATTGTGCTCCATTTGTTGATACAGCAAATTGGTAGTGCTGAAATATCTTAGCTGATGTGTCACCAGTGTTACTATTTTTCCTAAGGAGCCATCAATTGACTTGATGTCGTGGCATTTCTGCATTCTCCTCCCTTCTACTAGTGATGGTCTAATTTTGGGGGCCAACTGAAGTGAGGCAAAGAACCTCACCCCCCCACCGGCACCAAGGCCAAATTTGGGGGCCAATAGAGGTGAGGCAAAGAACCTCACCCCCCACCAGCACCAAGGACAAATTTGGGGGCCAACAGAGGTGAGGCAAAGAACCTCACCCGCCCAATGGTGCATCGGCCTAATCCACAGGTATGGCTATATACTGGACCGGTAGTCAGTGACTGGTATGATTCGGTTGCAGTGGTATCAACCTAAGACAGGAGGCTGACGCATAGAGGTCAGTTTTACGATGACTGGTAAGAAACATATGTTGAATTGGACATGCCTAACAGGCACGGTCCCTAGCCACATTGCCTGTTGCTTAATTAAACAGAAGGGGGCAGATGCTAGGAACCACAGCAAAAGTATTATGATACATGGCACCTTTGGTTAAGGTGACTGCCAGCTAGTCATTGAGATGATATAATTATGTTACGATTTACATTCATATGGAAATTGGACTTCTGCTGTTCACCTCTGCCTGCTACGGGACTCATGTTACGGGACTCATGTTACAGGACTCCCAGAGAGTTCCCATTGGTTGGGGAAGGATAATAGGAGGGAATTTCCAGGGGAGGTGCGGGCGCCCGGTTCTGGTAGACGACAAACGTGTGTGGACCGGCTTGCTAGCAGGGCGCACATGGGGCACTGGCGGCCTTTTTAAAAATAAAACTTTGTTCCTGATTGAGTGGCTTGTGATTCTGTGCCCAGCCAGGTTGCGGCAAGGGATAGAGTTAGAGCTCGAGTTAGGGCTAGGGTTAGGGTTAAAGCTAGGTTTAGGACTCAGATTACGGCTAGTTTTGTGTTAGGATTATGACTATTGTTAGAGCAATGGCTAATGTATGAACTAGGGTTTTCAGGGTTAGTTTTAGGGTTATGTTTAGAGCTTAAACCTCTAGTGTTAGGATTAGGTTTAAGGTTAGGGTAAAATTTAAAGCAAGTGTTAGTGTTAGGTTAATAGTCAGGATAAGGTTTAGTTTTAAGGTTAGGGTAAGGACATTAAATCAAAACAGATAGAGTGAGTGTTAATATATGAGTCAGAGTTAGGATTAGTATTAAGGTTAACATTAGGACTCGAATTAGGGCTAGGGTTAGGTCTAGGTGTAGTGTTCATGTTTGGTTTAAGTTAAAGTTTAGGGTTAGAGCTATTGCTTGGTTTAGTTCTTCTGAAAGAGTTAGATTTAAGGCTAGTTTTATAATTAGCATTAGGGCTTTGGCTTAGTTTTAATGTTAGTCATAGCCTTAGGGTGAGGGTTAGATTTAGAGTAAGGGTTAGATCTAGGGTTAGGACTAGGAATAAAGATTAGGCAATGATTATATCTAGGTTTAGGGCTTGGGTAAGGGCTAGTGTTAGGATTACAGTAATGAATAGGGTTAGAAGTAGGGATAGGGCTACTGTGAGAGTTAGAGTTATTCTTAGGGGTAGGGATAGACATAGGGTTAAAATAGGGCTAGGATAATGGCTCATGTTAGTGTTCATTTTAGGCCTAGCATAAGGATTAGAGTTAAGTTAAGGGTAAGGAATGGCATTATAGCAAGGTTTAGAGATAGAATGTTGGGTTAGAATTAGGGTTCGGGCTATAGTTAGGGTTATGGTTATAACTGAGTCTAAGTTTGGGACTAGGATTAGGGCTAGGGTTAATATCAGATCTAGGGTTATGGATAAAGATAGTTTTAGGGTTAGGTTTATGTCTACATGTAATGTAAGGGTTGGGTTTAGGGTTTGGTTCAGGTTAAGAGAAAAAATTATTATTATGGTAAATTTATTGTTTAGAAGTTTGGGATAGGTTAAAATTTAAATTAGCATTAGTGTTAGTGTTAGTTGCCACAGTCTGACTGGGCACAATTCAGGAGCCACTTGTCAAAAGAAAAGAACTTTATTTTTAGAACACACACACACACACCACACCACATAGCTCCTCAGGAAAAACCCTCAGAGCCCAACTGCCACCACTGGTTTCCCACAAATCTCTCAAACTAACCCACTCCTCCTGCTCTTGATGCCGATTGGCTGGGTCGCATGGGTGGAGCCAAAAAAAGTCACCCAATGAGCAGCTCGGTGGTCTCAAAGGGTGGGGAAAGAGCCCATTGAGCATCACCACAAAGGAGCCAATCAGTTGGCAGCTCGAAGTTTGCTGGGGCTGCTGTGAGCCAATCATCAGCTGACAGCTGGAAGTTTGCTGGCAGTTGGAAGCTTGCTGGGGCTCCTTTGGCTGTGGCTCTCAACATCTCCTCCTCTCTGTTTAAACAACAAGCACGTGGCTTAGGGACGGTGCCTGCCTTAGGTTGTTCAATAGTACATATGGTCCTTACCTGTCATTGGATGAGCTGACATCAAGGCGTCAGCCTCCTCTCTTAGGCTGGAACCATTGCAATTGGATCTTACCCATCATTGACTACCAGTCCAGCATACAGCCACACCTGTGTATACGTGTTTGTACCTTCAGGGGGTGAGGTTCTTTGCCTCACCTCTGTTGGGCCCCAAATTTTCGCTGAATGCTCATGACAAGAAGAAGGGAGAAAGATACACCAAGCCAATTGACTGCTCCTTTTGGAAAAATTGTACCACCAATGACACCATCAGCAAAAATACCCAAATACTACCAAAAGTCACTGCACCAACAGATAGTTCATAATGAATAAAAGTGAGTTCACATTGGATACAAGTGACACATAGTCCAGACAAGTTCTACCAGCCTTTCAGTGATGGCTCCTTTTGGAAAATTTTTTACACTGATGACACCATCAGCAAAAGTACCCCAACACTACCACAAGTCACTCCACCAACAGATAGTTCACAATGCATACAAGTGAGTTCACAATATATACAAGTGATACATAGTCCAGGCAAATTCTGAAAGCAGTTCAGTAATGGCTATCGCAGAAGCTGTAGATTGGTTTTATCTGTGTCTGTCTTCACTAGCACTGGGATGAAGAGAGGAATTCTGGCAATAATGGATAAAGAAAAAAAAATATGTAACATTCCAGAAGACATTACAAGAAAAAATTTTCTTACCAATTTACATTATTTTGAACAAAATTATTAAATATAATAAAAAGAAAGTTGAGAGTAAACTAACAGATCTGTTAACCTCCATTGTTGTTCACATATTAAAACAATCCTCAAAAGCGGTTTACCCAATTTAAATTAAACCATTTAAATCACGTGAATAAAAAAAATGGATCCATTTTTCATGAGAGCACATCATATATGATATATGGACATACATACATACAAACATACAACATAAATACAACTGTACACACATAATATAATACATACAACACATGACATAATAGTAAAGGTCTTATAACATTTTACAGGTGAAATCTCCATTGCAATATTTAAAAACTGTATAGTTAAAAAAATAGAACTGATCAGCAAAACATTAACCTAGGTCTGTATGAGCTCAAAAAACACAATAGAACTTCATGATTTGGGAAAGGGTAATAATAAAATAGATATTTAAAAAATCATGCTGGTTCTGTCACAGACATAAAGATAGCCAAACTGGAGTTTTGGATATCAGCTGTTATGGATTTGAGCCAAATCATCTTCATTTTGGACTGTAGAAATCGCTTTAGTTAAGCTCTCTGGAATCCAAAGTGGCTTCTGTTCACCCTGTGGAAACACAAAAACAGACTCCAGACTCCAGACAATTACTGGGTCAGGACCTTTCCATTGTCCTGTTAGCATAAACTTACAAAGTACCTTGGGCTTATGTACATTTTTGGACACATATGCCTTTCCACAGCACTAAGTTCTGATGAATCCAAATTTTAAAAGTTTAGAGTAAAACGGGCTATTTTTAGTTTATCTTTGGGGAATATATACTTCTTCCCAATTCCCTTTTTTTGCTTAAATAAGTACATTTTAATACTTTGATGAGTTCTTTCAACTATGCCTTGTCTCTGTGGATTGTATGGGATTCCTGTTTTATAAGTAATGCCAAATGATGAGCAAAATTGTTTAAAAGAGGTGGAAGTACAACCAGGGGCACTATCTATTTTTAACTTTTTTGGAACACCCACAGGGGCAAAATTTTGTAAGCAATGAGATAAATTATATTTAGGTTTCTCTCTGGCATGAAGAGAGCCCATCAAAAATCCGGAAGATAGATCAACTGTAACATGCTAATATTTTAATTTTCCAAATTCTGGAAACTGTGTGACGTCCATCTGCCAAATATGGTTATGTATCAATCCTCAAGGATTGACTCCAAGATTAACTTGTGGTAAAATGGTCACACAATTTTGACATTGTTTTATTATTTGTCTAGCTTATTCCTTAGTTATTATACAATTTTTTTGTAAAGTATTAGCATTGACATGGAACTTTTTAATGAAAATTTGTAGGTTCTTTTAGTGAAGAGAAAATATGTATGTCATGTGTAGTTTTATCTGCTAAATAATTGCCTAAACTAATAGCTCAAACATAATCCTGTATCTGCCCTGATATGTCCCATAAATAATGGATTATTTCTGTCCCAGATTAGACTTTGTATATTGGAAAGCAAAGGGAAAACTGTAGAGGAAGGGGAAATATTATCAAATCTTCAAGAGATACTATAGCATTAACTATATACTGATTTTTGGAAAATAAATTAAATACAGAATCTTTAAACATCACAAAAGCTTGTAATACTGCATTAAGCATTACATTTTGAGCTGATTGTTTGGGTACTAAAAATGTAAAAGTTTGATCAGGTGTAACTATTGCTGCTGTACCACTATTTGACCCATCAGTGAATATATTTGGAGCATTCATGATAGGTGTTTTTCTTGTTATTTTTGGAAAAATTACAGGATGAAATGACCAAAAATACAATAAAGGATTTGATGGTAAGTGGTTATGAAATGAAACATTAGATTTGCACATGATTATTACCCAAGTATTTAACTCACTAACTAACTCTTCAATTTGATTCATAGTATATGGAGTAATAATTTTATTTGGAGAAATTCCAAACACTCACTTTGGTGCATTTATTCCTATGAGTATTAATTTTCCTACAGCCTCATGATATCTAGTAAGAATAGCGTTAGTAGAATAAGATAAATTATCCATAATGATGGAACTTCTTGCCAAAATACTCCTGTAGGAATATCTTTTGTTGGTAATACAATAAATAATAAAGGCAAACTTATATAAATTTCTATCCAAGTGCATACTTTCTGTATATGTTTCAATGATTTTTAATGTCTTTCTTACTTCAGGCATTAACATTCTGGGTGAATTTGGATCTGATGAATCTTAAAGGATATCAAATAAATGTTCCAACTCTCTTGTTCATATACCTAGATAAGACCTTATCCAATTTATGTCTCCTAATAACTTTGGAAAGTCATTAAGTGATTTGAGTTGATCTACTTGTATTTGAATTTTTGATGGATGGACCATAGTTTAGGATAATAGAACTCCTAAATAATTAATTGGAAAATATAATTGTATTTTATCTATTGCTATCTCTAGATTATAATTTTTAATAAGTTTGTAAGTGTGGCATAACATTCTAACATGTGTTTTTATCTTTGTGTGTTAATTCATCATCCATAAAGTGAAATATATGTAGTTCAGGATCTTGATTTCTAAGTGGCTGGATTACTTTGTTAACATAAATTGACACATATTTTGGCTGTTAGCCATCCCTTGAGGGAGTACTTTCCATTCATATCTCTGATCAGGACCTTCATGATTCAGTGCAGGGATTGTAAATGCAAAATCTGAACTATCCTGAGGAATTTGAAAAAAAAAAACAATCTTTAATATCTATAACTAAAACATACCAGGTTTTTGGCAAAGCAGAGAATTGAGGAATCCCTAATTGAGCAGGTCCCATAATAACCATCTCATTATTAATGGCTCTTAAATCTTGCAATTTAAATCTCTATTTACCACATTTCTTTTTTTATGACAAAATGGGAGTATTATGGGGAGATACAGAAGGTTGTATATGTCTTTCTGCTATTTTTTTTTTAACCTGGTCATGGGCTGCTTGTAACTTTTATTTAGTCAGGGGCCAATGAGGAACCCATACTGGTCTTTCTGATTTCCAAGTAATGTATATTGTCTCAGTGGCCATTTCTGAAATTGCAACCCATGTCTGTCCATTCCTTGATCTATTTGTATTGGTGCTGCTATACCTTGTTCTTGTTTGTCTAATCTTTTTTCTTTTCTAAAACCTTGTATAGTCTTAATAGTGGGTGCATTCTCATGGGTGCTATTTATTAATGTCAAACCTAATTGATCTAGGACATCTCATCCCCATAAATTTATGGAAAATGATCCAATACATATGGCTCTATAGTTCCTTCACATCCTTCAGGATCCTTCCAATCTAATACCATTGCACTTCTATGGGGATTAGTCACCACTCCTAGGCCCCAAAGCATTTGAATATCTTGTTGTAATGGCCAATGTTTTGGCCATTCTTGATGAGAGGTTATGCTAAGGTCTGCACTTGTATTTAGTAGCCCATAAAATTCATGTGCTTGAATATTTAGTTTTCCGAATGGGGAGAGAATGTACTAAAGAAAGCATAGCCCAATCTACACCTGTGGATCCTAATCCCTTGAAACCTATTTCTACAGGATGACTAGAAGATTTATCATGTAGGCTGGGTATTATTAGTAACTGTGCTATTCTATCTCTTGGTGAAATTATTGATATACCCTTTGGAGAACTGGCTATAATTTCACCTTCATAATAGAGATCAATTACCACAGGACTTATAATAAGTCCTTTTATAGTAGAAGAACTGTGTCCCAATAATAAGCCTACTGTTCATTTGGAAAAAGTTCATTTTGCCCCTGTGGGAATGATTTGAACTCCCATATCAGGAGTAAGTACTGCTCTGGCGGAGGTCCAGATGTCCAACCATGTGCTCCCTCTGGTTTGTCTGATGAGAGATCTAATGGAAAATGTGCCCTGGGCACTACCTTGATGTGGTTGCTGGGTTCCTCCAGTGGTCTTGGGCCCCAGAACATTGGGCCTCCCTGTCTATTTTTTGGCAACGGAGCTCGATGCTTTTCTCCATGATGTCATGGAGAAACACCTGGTCCTTATTTGTTTTTTTGATAATGGAGTACCCTCTCTTGAGTTTTGAGAACTGCATTCATTAGCCCAATGTCTCCCTCTATGGCATCGTGGGCAAATAACCGGTATTCTTCCTCTTTGATACATAGTTTTGTTAAACCCTCCTCCCATGGGTCAATACCTCTTAAAATGTCCTGTTTGTTCACAATTGTAGCATGTTCTTGGCCTGGCATCTAAAACCTGTTGTACTGCAGCTGCCATGACTTGCCCTTGTTCGTTAATGTCTCTACATAATTTAATATATGTGTTTAAATCTTCATGTTTCCATGGTCTGATGACTTCTCTGCACCAACTCTTTGCTTGCTCATAAGCCAGTTGTTTTATTAATGGCATTGCTTGTTATGTATTCCGAGAAACTCTGGTAGCTGTTTCATTAAGCCTATATACAAATTCAGTGTAAGGTTCATTAACTCTTTGTATTTCCTTAGGTAATTGACCTTGTAAACCTCCATGTCTTTGTAAAGTCTTCCATGCCCTAACCGCATCTACAACAATTTGTATTTATACTCCAGGATTATATGCAATTTGTTGCTGCTGATCCTCATAAGGTCCTTTTTCTAACAACATATCTAGATTTCTCTGAGGATAACCAGCTGCTTCATTTCGCCTAGACGTCTGCTTGCAAAATTCCTCATTGGCAACCTTCCATAACAGGTATTGTCCTCCATTTAGCACAGCTTTACACATATTAGCCCAATCTGCTGGTGTCATGTTCAAGTTGTTAATGGATTCGACCATACTTCCAGTGAAGGGTGCTTGAGGACCATAGGTTTTTACACCCTCTTTTAGCCACTTCACTTCTGAAATTTAAAGCATTGTGAATTTCCTGCCCTCCTGCCCCAAATACAGGGCATGTTAATATTCTAGATCCTGTCTCAGGATCCCATCTATCAACTGCGGGGGTTGGGGGCCTCCCAGCCTATAGAGGTGGCACCTTTGATTGGACACTTTTGTCCTCTTTTGATAAAAAGGTGTTAGTATGAGTCTCCTGTAGAGGTGGTGCTGTTGGTTGGACACTTATATTCTCTGGTGATAGAAAGTTGTTAGTAGCAATCTCCTTTTATATCTTCCCCCCTGATGTCTTTTTCTGCTCTAAACTTTCTTTCTCTGTCTGACTAACTTGAGAGGCCTTCCCTTTTGCTTGAATTTTTTCCTGTCTGACGAGCACGAGAGACCTTCTCTTTTACTTGAATTTTTTCTTCTGTCTGACTAGCTTGAGAGACCTTCTTTTATACTTGATTTTTTTTCTCTGACTGACTAGCTAGAGAGACCTTCTCTTTTATATGAATATTTCTACTCTAACTATAATACAACCCAACATGATAACACCAAAAACAAAATTGAAACAGAATGAAACAAAGTGGAACTACAGAAAATCACTATAACCTTTCTATGCTTCCGAAATGTCTATCCGTCCTTTCTCCCTATCTGTTTCTCAGATGTGAGTGGTTTTTCTTCCATCTTACACATCTCCAGAGATAGGCAACTTAAAAAAAATTGAGGCAAAACAAAAGAAGAATCTTAAAATGGCTACCCATCCTCTCGCCTTGCCCTCAGGGCTGAGCAGTTTACATTATCACTTACCCTCAGTTGTTCCTGTATGGGCCACCAAATAATGCAGTCTGGCTTGGCACAATTCAGGAGCCACTCGTCAAAAAAAAAAAAAATGAACTCTATATTTAGAACACACACACCACACCACACAGCTCCTCGGGAAAAACTCTCAAAGCCTAACTGCCACCACTGGCTTCCCACAAGCCTCTCAACCTCCCCCAACTCCCCCTGCTTTTGAGACCAATTGGCTGGGTATCAAGGGTGGAGGCAATAAAAATCCCCCTATGAGAAGCTCTGTGGTCTGAAAGGGCAGGGAAATAGCCCAGTGAGCATCACCACAGAGGAGCCAATAAGTTGGCAGCTAGAAGTTTGCTGGGGCTGCTGTGAACCAATCATCAGCTGGCAGCTGGAAGTTTGCTGGCAGCTGGAATTTTGGCCGCTGAAAATTTTCTGGGGCCCCTTAGGCTGTGGTTCTCAACAGTTAGTGTATTGATAGGGAGAGGTTTATGGTTTGGGTTTGGTTTAGAATAATGCATAGGTTTTTTATTAGGATGGGGTTAGGTTTAGATCTAGGGTTATGGTTATGGCAGTGGATAGGGTTAGAGCAAGGGTTAGGGCTAGGGTTATGGTTTTTATGGGCTAGATTTATGATTAAGGTTAGGGTTAAAACTTGGGTTAGGGCTTGGATTAGGAATAGGTTTTATGTTAAGTTAGTGCTAGGATTAGGGGTAAGGATAATGTAAGTACTAAGGTTACAATTAGGGTTAGGGTTAGTGGTAGGTCTATTTTTAGTTTAAGAGTTAGGTTTAGGGTGATGTTTAGAAGGGATAGTATTATGGTCAGAGTCAGGGTCAGTGTTAGTTTTTGTTTTCAGCTTAAATCTAGAATTAGAGCTAAGTTTAGGGTTAGGTTTATGTTTTTGTTAGGTTAAGGGTTAGTTTAGGGCTGTGGATCAGTTTTGTTATAGGGCTATTGTTAAAGTTAGATTGAGTGTAAGGGTTAGGGTTAGGCTTAGGGTTATGGTGTGATTTAGAGTTAAAATTAGATCTAGGTTAGAGCTAGAACTAATGATAGGGCTAGCGTTAGGGCTAGGGTTATGGATAGCATCAGGATTCCAGTAAGGGATAGGGTTAGAACTAGGGATGGGGCTAGGGTGAGAGATAAGGTTAGTCATAGGGCTAGGGTTAGGGATACAATGAGGAATAGAATTAAATTAGGGCTAAGATTGGGGCTAGGTTTAGTTTTTGCATTAGGCCTAAAGTTAAGTTTAGATTTAGGATTAAGGTAGGTTTAGGGCTAGGATAAGGGCTGGGGTTTGTGTTACGTGTAGGGCTAGGATTACGGCTATGGCTAATGTCAGGTTTAAGCTTATGGTTGGGGGTAGTTTTAGGATTAGTGTTATGGCTAGGTCTAGTGTAAGGGTTAGGTTTAGTATAAAAGTCAGCTTTAGAGCAAGGATATTTATGAGGGTCAGTGACAGTGTTTGAGTTTTGTTGATGTTAGGGTTTATGGTTAGGGCTTGAATTACCACTAGCGTGGGGGTTAGGGTAATGATATGGATTTGTTTAGAGTTTATATTGGGTTTAGGTTAATTGATAGGGTTAGGTTTAGCTACAGGATTAAGATTAGGCCTAGGATTCGAATTAGGGTAAGGGTTATATTTAGTATAATGGATAGGATTAGAGCTAAGTTTAGGGCTAGGTTTATGGTAGGAATAGATCTTGAATTAATGTTAGGGTTAGGGTTAAACCTAGGGTTATGCTTAGGTTTATGTTTAGCATAAGGTTTAGGTTTTGAGCTGGGGTTAGGGCTAGGGTGAGTGTTAGGTTTAGGGTTACTTCTAGGGATAAGATTATAGTAGTCAAAGTGTTAGGTTAGAATTAGGGCTAGGAACATTATTAGAAATAGTGTTAGGTTTAGGGTAATGTTTAAAATTAGATGTAGATTTTGGGCAATGTTTAACTTTAGATTGGGGTTTAAGCTTAGATTTAGAGCTATCATTATTTTAATTTTGTAGTAAGGGTTAGAGTTTGAGCTAGGGTTAAGTCTATGGCAAGTGTGAGGTTTAAGGTTAGGTGTAGGGTTAGTATTCCAGTTAGGTTTAGGTTTAGCATTACACCTAGGATTATCAATAAGATTATGTTTAGGTTTAGAGTAATGGGTAAGTTTAGACCTAGGTTTAGGGCTAGGGTTAATTTTAGGATTAGGGATGGAGTTAGGGTTATACTGAGGGATAGGTGTAGGTTTATGTTTAGAGTAATGTTTAAGCATTGAGCTAGGATAGGACTAAGGAGAAGGTTAGGTTAGGATTCGGGCTAGGGTTTGGGTTAGTGTTATGCTTAAGGTTTGATTTAAGCCTAGGATTAGCTCTAGGTTTTGTGTTTGGTTTAGGCCTAGGTTAGGGCTATGGGTAATGTAAGTACTAGGCTTATGTTGAGAGCTAGTTGTACGGTTAGGGCTATGGCTGGGTCTAGTGTAGGCTAAGATTTTCGGGTAGGGTAAGATTTAGAGGTAGGTTTACTGTAAAGGCAGGGTCAGTGTTTGGGTTAGAGTTAGAGTTAGGGTTACAACCAGAATTAGAACTAGCTTTGGGTCTAGGGATAGGGTTACTTTTTGAGTTAGGTTAAGATTATTTTTAGGGCTAGGGCTAGGTTTATGTTTAGGTGTAGTGCTAGAGTTAAGGTTAGATTTAGGATTTGGTTTATGTCTAGGGCTAGTGTTAGGGTTTTGTATAGGGTTAGGGTCAGTTTTAGACCTAGGGTTAGTTTTAGGTTCAGAATAAGGGTCAGGGTTAGTGTAAAGGATTGGGATAGGGTTAGAACTAGAATGAGGAATAGGGTTAGGACTATTAATAGGGTAAAGGTTTTTATTAGCCTATGGATTTTAGATAGGTCTAGGGTTACCATTAGGGTTAGGGTTTTTCTTAGGTTAAGAAATAGACTTAGAGCTAGGGTTAATGATAGAGTTAGGGTTAGGGTTAGGGTTAAATATAGGTTTAGAGCTCAGATTAGTCCTAGTTTTTGTGTTAGGGTTAGAGCTAGATTTGGGCATTGGCTAATGTTAGAGTCAGGGTTACAATTAAGGTTAGTTTTAGGGTTAGGTTAGGGGTAGATCTAGTTTTAGGTTTATATTTAAGGTTAGGGTAATATTTAGAGCTAGGGTTATTGTCAAACTATGAGTAAGCATCAGGGTTAGTTTTAGGATCAGGGTTAGGACTCAAATAAGGGCTAGGGCTACTGTTACTGTTAGGTTTAAGGTTAGTGCTTGGTTTAGAGCTAGGGTGCCTGTTAGGTTATCAGTAAGGGTCCAGGGTTAGATTTATGGTTAGGGTAATGACTTGAATTAGGACTATTGTTACTGCTAGCATTTGATTTATGTTTAGAGTGGTTTTAGCGTTAAGGTCAGTGTTAGGATATTAGTCAGGGTCAGGGTATGTTTTAAAATTAGGTTTATAACTCAAATTAGGGCTAAAGTTACATCTAGATGTAGTGTTAGAGTTTGGTTTATATTAAGATTTAATGTAAGGTCTGGGGCTCGGTTTTGTTTTAGTCCTAGGTTTAGGGTTTGGGCTAGGTATAAGATTAGCATTAGAGTTAGGGCTAGTGTTAGTGTTAAGCTTAGGCTTTGGTTTAAGATTAGATTTATATTTAGTGTTAGATCTAGGATTAGGGCTAGTCTAACTATAGAGTAAGGGTTTGGGCTAGGGTTATGATTACAGTAACAGATACAGTTAGAACTAGGCTATGACTAAAGTGAGAGTTAGAATTAGTCTTATGCTTAGGGTTTTGGTTAGTTTTAGAGATAGGGCTAAGTTAGGGCCAGGATTTGTGCAAGATTTAGTGTTCAGCTTAGGCCTAGTGTTAGGTCTAGTGTTTTAGTTAATATCAGGGTAAAATATGATGTTATAGCTAGGTTTAGAGGTAGAATGAGGGTTAAAATTAGGGTTAGGGCTAGGGTTAGTGTTAGGTTTATGATTAAGCCTAGGTTTAATACTAGGATGAAAGCTAGGGTTTGTTGTAAGGTTAGGTCTAGAATTAGGGCTAGGGCTAAAGTCACATCTGGTGTTGTAGTTTGGGGTAGATTTAGTATTAGTTTTGTGTGTAGTTCTACCCTAAGCATTAAGTTTAGGGTAAGGGTCAGGTTTACAGCAAGGTATACTTTTAGGGTCAGAATCAGGGTTAGGGTTTGTTTTAGATTAAAGTTTAGGAATAGGGCTCAAATGAACATTAGGTTTACAATTAGGGTTAGTGTAATTGAGTTGGTTAGGTTTAGGTTTCAGGGTAGGTGTAGGGCAATGGAAAGCTTTAGGGATAGCAAAAAGGTTATGGTTAAGCCTAGGGTTAGCATTAGGGTTAGGGTTATCATAAGGATAGTATATAGGTTAGAGCTATGGATAGGGCTAGGGTTAGGGGAGGATTAAGACTAGTGTTAGGTTAGGTTTTGGAATAGGGCTAGTAACCCCAGCTTAGGATAGGGTTAGGGTTAGATTTAGGGTAAAGGTTAGGTTTTGAGCTAGGGTTCGGTCTAGGACGAAAAATAGGTTTAGTTGTAGGTTCAGGGTTAGGTTTAGGGTTAGGGTTGGGGTTTTCATTAGGGTTAGGATTAGATTAGGGTAATAGATTGGGTAAGATGTAAGATTAGCATTATGGTTAAGGTTAAGTTTAGATTTAAGCTTAGTTTTAGGGCTATTTTTACTGTTTGTTTTAGGGTAAGATTTATGTTTTAGTTAGGGTTAAGGCTATGGCAAGTTTTAGGTTTAGGGTTAGGTCTAGGGTTAGGTTTATGGTTTGGGGTAGGTTTTTTTGTTAGAGTTATGGATAGGGTTATCATTAGTGTTAGGGTTAGATTTAGGTTAATGGCTAGTGTTAGAGCTCATGTTACATCTAGGGTTAAGGTTAGGATTAGGGCTATGGTTAGGATTATGATTAGATATAGTGCTAGGTTTATGTTTAGGCTAAGGGTTAGTCTTTGAGCAAGGGTTAGGACCAAGGTGAGGGTTAGGGTTAGGGTTAGTCCTAGGGTTTGGGTTAGGGTGAGTGTTATGCTTAGGGTACGTTTAGTCTTCTGTTTAGAGTAAGGTTACTTTTAAGGCCAGTGTTCAGATGAAAGTTAGAGTTAGGGCGAAAGCCAAAATAGGACTAAGGTTAAGTCAATTGGTAGGGTTAGTGTTTGTTTTAGGTTAAATGTTATTGTTAGGGATAGGACCACGTTTTTGTTTAGTTAAGGGCTAGAGTTATAGCTAGATTAAGGATTAGGTTTAGGTCTAGGGCTAATTTTAGAGTTAGGTTTAGGTATAAGATTTCTAGTAGGGCTAGTTTCATATTTCAGTTTCAGTTTAGGGTCAGGTTTAGACCTATAATTACTGTTAGGTTAAGAATAAGGGTGAAGATTAGGGTGAAGTTTTGGGTTAGGGTTAGATCTAGAATGAGAGCTAGTGTTAAGACTCTTAATAGGGTTATTGTTTTGGTTTGACTAAGGATTAGGATGAGGTCTAGAGTTAGCATTATGAACAGGGTTTTTCCTAGGGTAATGGATAGGGTTAGAGCTAGGATTAGAGCTAGAATTAGGGTTAGGTTTACGGCTAGTTTTAGGGTTAGGGATAGAGTTAAATCTAGTTTTAAGGCTCGGATTAGGGATATTTTTGTGTTAGAGTTAGGGCTATGGTTTGATAATGCAAATGTAAGAACTAGGGTTACAATTAGGGTTAGTTTTAGGGTTAAGGTTTCGGCTACGTCTAGTGTTAGCATTAGTTTCATGGTTAGGGTGGTATTTAGAGCTGGGTTTGTGTTTGGACATGAATCAGAATCAGGTTTAGATTTATGCCTAAGACTCAAATTATATATCGGGTTATGGCTTGTTATGGGTTAGGATTTGGTTTAGGTTAAGGTTTAAGTTTAGAGCAATGGCTCAGTTTTGTTTTAGGGCCAAGTCTTGGATTAGGGCTAGTTTATAGATTAGCAATAATGTTAGAGTTAGTGGTAAAATTACGTTTAGGCTTAAGATTAGGGTTAGATTTAGAATTATGTTTAGATTTAGAGTTAGGGCTATTACTAGTGTTAGGGCTCAGGTTAGAGCTATTGTGATGGTTATGAAAAAGAATAGGGTTATAAATAGAAATAGGTTTAGGATGTGAGATAGAGTTAGTCCTAGGGCTAGGGTTAGGAGTAGGGTTAAGTTTAGGGTTCAAATAGGGCTAGGATTAGTGCTATGAAAAGTGTTAGGGTTAGGCCTATGTTTAGGGCTAGGTTTAGGGTTAGTTTTAGAGGAAGAGATGGGTTTATATAGCTAGGTTCAGTGCTAGGGTAAGGGATATAAATAACAGATTTGGCGAGGGTGATGGTTCAGGTTAGGATTATGTCTAGGATTAAGGCTAGGATGAGGGCTAAGTTTTGTATTAGGGTTAGGGCTAGGATTAGTGCTAGGGCTAATGTCAGGTCTAGAGTTATGGTTAGAGATAGTGTTAGGAATAGGTTTATGTCTAGGTCTAGTGGAAGGTTTAGGTTTAGGGTAGGGGTCAGGTAGAGAGCTAGGTTATTATTAGGGTTAGAGTCTAGGTTAGGGTTTGAATTGGATTAGTTTCAGGGTTAATGTTAAGGTTACGGTTATGTTTAGGTTTGTAGTACAGGTTAGGTTTTGAGCTAGGGTTAGGGCTATGGTGAGTGTTAGTTTTAGGGTTAGGTCTATTGTTAGTTTTCTGTTTAGGGTTAGGGTTTATGGTTAGGGCTAAGACTAGGGTTATCAATACAGTTAGGTGTAGGTTTGGGTAAGGTGTAGGTTTAGAGCTAGGTTTAGGGATAGGTTTAAAATTAGGTTTATGGCTAAGGTTAGGGTTTAGAGTAAGATATACATCTAAGTTTATACTTATGGTAAGGGTTAGGCTTTGCGTGAGGTTTAAGACTAAGGCTAGTGTTAAATTTAAGGTTAGGTTTAGGGCTAGTGTTAGCTTTGGGTTCATGCTTAGAGCTACATCTAAGCCTTGGATTCGCTCTAGGTTTTGTATTAGACTAAGGCATAGAGTTAGGGCTATGGATAATGTAAGAGCTAGGATTATGATTAGGGCTAGTTTTAGGGTTAGGGTTATGGCTATGTCTAGTGTTAGGTTTTGTTTTCAGTTAGGGTCACGTTTAGAGATTTTTTTGTGTGTTAAAGGCAGGGTCAGTGTTCAGGTTACAGTTAGATTTAAGGTTAAAGCCAGAATTATGACTAGGTTTATGTCTAGGAATAGGGCTAATCTTTGTGTTAAATTAAGGGTTATTGTTAGGACTAAGCATAGTTTTATTTTTATGTCTAGATCTAGTGGTAAGGCTAGATTTAGGATTAGGTTTATGTCTAGAGTTGGTGGTAGGGTCTGTTTTAGGTATAAGTCTGTTGGTAGGGCTAGTGTTATGGTTTGGTCTAGGGTTAGTGTCTGGTTTAGACCTAGGTAAGTGTTATGGTCAGAATATGGGTCAGGGTTACGGTTAGGGTTAAGCCTTGGGAAAGGGTTAGAGCTAGAATGAGGGCTAGGTTTAGAACTATTTATATGGTTAGAGTTTTGATTAGCCTGAGGATTAGGGATAGGTCTAGGTTTACCATTAGGGTTTTGGTTTTGCTTAGAGTTAGGAATAATCTTAGAGCTAGTGTGAGGGGAAGGGTTAGGGTTAGGTTTATCTGTAAAGCTAGATGTAGAGCTCAGAGTAGGGCTGGTTCTTGTGTTAGTGTTAGGGCTAGTATTAGGGCAACAGGTAATGTAAGAACCAGGGTTACAATTAAAGTTTGCTTTAGGGTTAGGGTTTGGGGTAGTTCTAGTGTTAGTGTTAGATTTAAGGTTAGGGTGATATTTAGAGATAGAGTTATTTTTAGGACAGGAGTCAGGATCAGGGTTATTTATTTGGGGTTTGATTTAGGACTCAAATTAGAGCTAGGTTTACTGTTAGGGTTCAGTTTATGGTTAGCATCATGTTTAGAGCTAGGGTGAATGTTAGGATATGACTCAGGGTTAGGGTTAGTTTTAAGGTTAGGGTTAAGACTCAATTAGGGCTAGGATTAATTTTTGTAGTTTTTTAGAGTTTTGTTTAAGTTAAGGTTTAGGGTTAGGTCTATTGCTCGGTTTTGTTTTAGTCCTACGGTTAGTGTTAGGTCTAGTTTTATAATTAGTATTAGGCTTAGGGCTAGTGTTAGTGTTAGGCTTAGAGTTAGGGTTACATTTATGGTTAGGTTTAGATATAGGATTAGGCTAGGATTAAGGACAGGGCAAGGGTTAGGGTCAGGGTTAGAGTTATGGTAAGGGATAGGGTTAGAACAAAAGATAGGGCTAGAGTGAGAGTTAGAGTTAGTTATAGGGATAAAATTAGAGTTAGGATTTCGGATAGGGTTAAATTAGGGCTAGCATTAGGGCTAGAGTCAGTGTTCAGTTTAGGACTAGTGATAGCAATAGGTTTAGGTTTATGTTTAGATAAAGAATGGTGTTATAGCTAGGTTTAGAATTAGGGGTGAGGGTTAGAGTTAGGGTTAGGTCTAGTTTGGGGTTAGAGTTATGATTAAGGCTAGGTTCAAGGCTAGGATGAATGCTAGGGTATGTTTTAGATTCAGGGCTAGTATTAGTGCTAGGCTTAATATCAGGTCTACGGTTATGGTTAAACATAGTTTTAGTGTTAAGCTTATGGCTATGTCTAGTGTATTAGCTTTAGGGTAAGTGTCAGGTTTAGAACTCTGGGAATTATTAGGATTAGAATTTGGCTTAGGTAAGGATTTAGGATTAGAACTCAAATTAGCATTAGATTTAGGGTTAGGGTATAGTTAGGGTTTGTTTTAAGGTTCAGGTTTGGTTTAGAGTAATTGATAGGGTTAGCATTAGTGATAAGGCTATGATTAGGCATAGAGTTAGCATTAGAGAAAGGCTTATGGTTAGGGTAATTGATAGGATTAGAACTATCCTTATGTTTAATAATATGCCTTGAGTTAGGGTTAGAGTTAGTTTAGAACTAGTGTTAGGGTTAGGTTTAGGGTTAGGTTTAGCATAAAGGTTTGGTTCTGAGCTAGGTTTAGGGCTAGGTTTAGGGTTAGGTCTAGGAGTACTATTACGGTAGGTTTAGGGTTAGGGTGGTGTTTAGACCTAGGATGAGTGTTAGTATATAAGTCAGTTCAGGGTTATTTTTAAGGTTGTGATTGGAACTGAAAATAGGGTTAGGGTTAGATCTAAGTGTAGTGTTAGAGTTAGGGCTAGGGTTACATTGTAATTAGGGTTAGGGTTGAGGTAAGAATAGTGCTATTTTAGGTTTAGATATTGGTTTGAAGTTAGCTTTAGTGATAGGGTTAGGATTAAAGCTATGGTTATGTGTAGGCTTATGGTTAGGTTTATGGTTTGATATAGAGTTAGGGCTATGCTATGTCTTAAATATAGAAATAGGACTATGGTTAGTTTTCTGGTTAGGGTTAGGTTAAAATTAGGGTTCGGGCTAGGATTATCAATAAGTTTAGGTTTAGGGTTTATGTAATGGGTAGGCTTAGATCTAGGTTTAGGGCTAGGTAAAGTTTAGGATTTGGGCTAGGATAAGTGTGAGAGTAAGATATACTTCTAGATTTATGTTTAGGGTAATAGGGTAATAGTTAGTCTTTGAGCTATCTTAGGACTCAGGTGAGGCCTAGGGTTAGGTATATGGATAGTGTTAGTGTTAAGGTTATGCTTAGGGCTAGGTTTAGGCCTAATATTAGCTCTATGTTTAGTATTAGGTTTAGGCCTACGGCTAGGGCTATGGGTAATATAGCATCTAAGATTATGAGTAGGGCTAGTTTTTGGATTAAGGTTATGGCTTGGTCTCAAATTAGGTTAAGTTTTTGTTAGTTTCAGGTTTAGAGGTAGGTATAGTATTAAAGGCAGGGTCTGTGAGTGGATAGAATTAAAGTTAGAGTTAAAGCCAGAATTAGAACTGGGTTTAGTTTAGGGGTAGAGTTAGATTTTAGGTTAGGTAAAAGTTAGGGTTAAGATTAGTGTTAGGGTTAGGTTTAGGGTTAGTCTAAGAGTTAGGGCTAAATTTAGTGTTAGGATTAGGTTTAGGGTTAGGATTAGGTTATGGTTAGGGTTATTGTAAGGGTTAGGGTCAGGGTTGTGTTTAGGTTTCTGTATAGAGTTATGGTTAGTGTTAGTAATATGTTAGGGATAGGGTTGGAGATAGGGTTAGGATTAGGTTTATGTTTAGGGTTAGGATTAGTGTTATGGTTAGCATTAGGTTTAGGGTTAGCTTTGGGGTTAGTGTTAGAGTTAGGGTTTTGGTAAGGGTTAAGCTAAGGTTTAGAAAAGGATTTGGGTAAGGGATAGGTTTAGGTTAGGGTTACTGTAAAATTATTGTTAGTATAGGGTTAGGGTTTGGGTTAGGGTTAGTGTTAGGGTAAGGGTTAGGATTTGTCTTAGGGTTATGGTTAGGATTATATTTAAGGTTACAGTTATAGTTATGATTAGGCTGTGGGTTAGGTTTAGGTTAGTGTTAGGGTTGAAGATAGGGTTAGGGTTAGGTTTAGTGTTAGCATTAGGGTAAGGGTTAGGGTTAAGATTAGTGTTAAGGGTAGGGTTTGGGTTTGAGGTAAATTAGGGTTAGGGTTAGATTTAAGGTTCATATTAGGATTAAGGTTATGGTTTGTGTTAGGTTTTGGTTTAGGATAGGGTTAGTGTTTGGGTTGTGTTATATTGAGTGTTACCATTAGGGTTAGGGTAACTGTTAGTGTTAGGTTTACCGTTAGGGTTAGAGTTAGGTTTATGTTTAGTTTAGGGTTAGAGTTAGGATTATGGTTAGTGTTAAGGTTAGGTTAAATGATAGGGTTAAGATTCTTGGTAGGTTTAGGGTAAGGGTTAGGGTTAGATTAGTGTTAGAGTTAGAGTTAGAATTTGAGTTAAATTAGGGTTAGGGTTAGATTTATGGTTCCTGGTAGGATTAAGGTGAGGATTTGTGTTAGGTTTAGGTTTAAGATTTGGGTTAGGGTTAGTGTTATGGTTGGAATTAGGTTTAATATTTGGGTGAGGGTTAGTTTTAGGTTTAGAATTAGGCTTAGGGTGAGGCTTAGAGTTATTATCACGGTGAGGGTTAGCTTCAGGTTTAGGATTAGGGTTGTGTTTAGGGTTAGGGTTAGGGTTAGTTTATGGTTGGAATTTTGTTTAGGGTTTGTATTAGGGTTATGTTTAGGGATAGTGTTACAGAGAGGTGTTAAGAGCCACAGCCAAAGGGACGCCAGCAAATTTCCAGCTGCCAGCAAACTTCCAGCTTCCAGCTGATGATTAGCTCACAGTGGCCCCAGCAAACTTCTAGCTGCCTACTTATTGGCTCCTCTGCGGTGATGCTCGTTTGGCTGTTTCCCTGCCCTTTCAGACCACGGAACTGCTCATTGAGGGATTTTTTTGGCTCCACCCAAGCCACCCAGCAAATTGGCCTCAAGAGCAAGAGGAGTGTGGGAAGGTTGAGAGGCTTGTGGGAAGCTGTGGTGGCCTTTGGGCTCTGAAAGTTTTCCTGAAGAGCTGTGTGGTTTGGTTTGTGTGTTCTAAAAATAAACTTCGTTTCTTTTGACAGGTGGCTCCTGAATTGTGCCCAGCCAGACTGTGGCACTTGGTGGGCTGCAGGGGGAACCACTGAGGGTAAGTAATAAGGTAAACTGCTCGCCCCTGAGGGCAGGGCGAGAGGATGGGTAGCCATTTTAAGATTCTTCCGTTGTTTTGTTTTGCTTTTGTTTTAAGTTGCCTGTCCCTGGAGATGAAGAGACTGAAGAAAAACTACTCACATCTGAGGAAAAACTATTTGCATCTGAGGAACAGATAGGGAGAAAGCACAGATGGACATTTCAGAAGAAGAGAAAGGCTGATATAATGATTTTATGTTGTTCCATTTTTGTTTCATTCTGTCTCAGTTTTGTTTGGTGTCATCTTGTTTGGTTGTATTATACTAGAAATATGGGATCACAAATTAGTAAAAAACAAACTGAAAGAGTGTTATGTAAATTATTAGAAGAAGGAGGCATTCCAGTAAATCAAGAGCAGTCAGGGCATACATTGATATAATATAAAAATGTAACCCATAGCTTTTTAATGAGGAGTTGTTAAATATATCACAATGGAACCATCATGGTGAAGATTTAAAAAGAATAGAAAAGAAAAGACCAGGGACTCTGCCAGTTGGCAAATTGCCATTGTGGACGTTCATATCTCGTTTGCTTAGTCCAAAGCCTTCAGTTCAGACTATGGTAGAGGAAAGAGAAGACATATTGATTCAAGTAAACAGAAGGTCTCTCAAGTTAGTGAGACAGAGCAAATGATTCAAGTAAAAGAGAAGGTCTCCTTAGCTAGTCAGACAGAGGGAAAAGTTTAGAGCAGAATAAACCATCAGGGGAAAAGTTATAACAGGAGACTGCTACTAACATTTCTATGACCAGAGGGCATAAGTTTCCAACAACAGTACCACCTCCATATGCTAGGAAGCCCCCAAACCCCACAGTTGATAGTTGATAACCTTAGACAGAATCTCAAATATTAACATGCCCTGTATTTGAGCAAGAAGGAGGGCAGCGAATTCACAATGGTTTAAATTTCAAAACTGAAGCAGCTAAAAGAGGGTGTAACAACCTATGGCCCTCAAGCACCCTTCACTGGAAGTATGGTCGAATCCATTAACACCTTGAACATGACACCAGCAGATAGGGCTAATATGTGTAAACCTGTGCTAAATGGAGGACAATACCTGTTATGGAAGGTTGCCAATGAGGAATTTTGCAAGGAGTCAGCTAGGTGAAATGCAGCAGCTGGTTATCCTCAGAGAAATCTAGATTTGTTGTTAGGAAAGGGACCTTATGAGGATCAGCAGCAACAAATTGCATATGATCCTGGAGTATAAATACAAATTGCTGTAGATGCGGTTAGGGCATGGATGACTTTACAAGGATATGGAGGTTTACATGGTCAATTATCTAAGGTAATACAAAGAGCTAATGAACCTTACGCTGAGTTTTAAGATAGGCTTATTCAAACAGCTACCAGAGTTTTGGGGAATACAGAACAAGCAATGTCATTAATAAAACAAATGGCTCATGAACAAGTGAATCACTGGTGTAGAGAAGTCATCAGACCATGGAAACATGAAGATTTAAATACATATATTAAATTATGTAGAGACATTAATGAACAAGGGCAAGTCATGGCAGTTGCAGTACAACAGGTTTTAGATGCCAGGCCAAGAACATGATACAATTGTGAACAAACAGGACATTTTAAAAGGATTGTCCCATAGGAGGAGGGTTTAACAAAACTATGTATCAAAGGAGTAGAATACCGGTTATTTGCCCACAATGCCACAGAGGGAGACATTGGGCTAATGAATGCCGTTCTCAAACCACCATAGAGGGTACTCCATTATCAAAAAACGAACAAGAATCAGGTATCTATCAACAATATGATGGAGAAAGGTATCGGGCTCCATTGCCAAAAAATGGACAGGGGAGCCCAGTACTCCAGGGCCCAATACCACAAGTATACGGAGCACTGGAGGAACCCAGCAACCCTATCAGGATAGTATCCAATCCTGTGCTCCCTCTGCTTTGTCATCATCATTTCCACAGGGGTAAAAGAACCTCTTCCAAAGGAACAGAAGGCTTATTATTGGGATGTAGTTCTTTTACTCCAAAATGACTTATGATAAGTCCCATGATAATTGATCCCAATTATGAAGGTGAAATAAAAATGATTGGCAGTTCTCAAAAGGGCATATTAGTAATTTCACCAGCAGATAGAATAGCACAGTTACTAATAATACCCACCTTTTCCAGTCGTAATGCAGAAAGAGATTCCAAGGGATTAGGGTCCACAGGTGTAGATTGGGCTATGCTTTCTTTAAGTTTACATTCTCACCACATGTTAAAACTAAATATTCAAGGTCATGAATTTAATGCGCTACTGGATACAAGTGCAGACCTTAGCATCATCTCTCATCAAGAATGGCCAAAACATTAGCCATTACCACAAGCCACTCAAATGCTTCGAGGCCTAGGAGTGGCGATTAATCCCCTTAGAAGTGTCATGGTATTAGATTGGAAGGATCCTGAAGGATGTGAAGAAACTATACAACCATATGTATTGGATCATCTTCCCATAAATTTATGGGGACAAAATGTCCTATATCAATTAGGTGTGACATTAACAAATAACATCAATCAAAATGCACCCACTATTATTGCTAGGTAAGGTTTTAGGAAAGGAAAAAAATAGAAACACAAGAATAATCTATAACATCACCAATACAAATAGATCAAGGAACAGACAGATATGGGTTGGATTTTCAGAAAGGGCCACTGAGACAATGAAAATTACTTGGAAATCAGAAAGACCAATATGGGTTCCTCAGTGCCCCTGACTAAAGAAAAGGTAAAAGCAGCCCATGATCTAGTCAAAAACAATTAGCATAAGGACATATACAAACTTCTATATTTCCCCATAATTCTCCCATTTTTGTCATCAAAAAGAAATCTGGTAAATAGAGATTATTGTAAGATTTAAGAGCCATTAATAATGAGATTTTTATTATGGGATCTGCTCAATCAGGGATTCCTCAATTGTCTGAATTGCCAAAAACCTGGGTCGTTTCCCTGCCCTTTCAGACCATGGAGCTTCTCAATGGGAGATTTTTATTTTTTTATTTTTTTGGCTCTGCCCGCACAACCCAGCCAATTGGCCTCAAGAGCATGAGGAGTGGGGGGAGATTGAGAGGTTTGTGGTAAGCCGGTGGTGGCAGTTGGGCTCCGAACTGTTTCCTGAAGAGCTGTGTGGTTTGGCGTGTGTGTTCTAAACATAAAGTTTGTTTCTTTTGACATGTGGCTCCTGAGTTGTGCACAGCCATACTGCGGCAGAGAGGTTTAGTGTTAGGGTTGTGTTCGGGTTAGGATTAGGGTTAGTGTTCTTTTTAATAACAGGTTTAGGGTTAGTGTTAGGGTTTGGATTAGGGTGATGGTTAGAGTTAGCGTTAGGGATAGGGTTAGTATTAGTATTAAGTTATTGTTAGGGGAAGGGTTAGGATTAGGTTTAGGATTCGGCTAACTGTTAGTGTTAGGGTTATGTTTAGGGTTAGGTTAGGGTTAGGGTTATGTTTAGGGTTAGGTTAGGGTTAGGGTTAGAGTTAGGGTTTGTGTTTTGGTTAGGGTTAATGTAAGTTCTAATGTTAAGTTTAGGTTTAGGATTAGGGTTATCATTAGTGTTTGGTTTTGGTTAAACTTAGTTTTACGGTTACTGTTAGTGTTTGAATTAGTGGTGGTATTATGTTTAGCATTAGGGTTTGGGAGTGGGTTAGTGTTAGGGTTTGCATGAGGGTAAGGGTTAGGGTTAGGTAAGGGTAAGGTTTAGGGTTAGTTTAAGTTTAGATTATTATTTAGGTTAGGGTTTGTGGTAGAAATCATGTTATGGTTAGGGTTAGTGTTACATTAGGCTTAGGCTTAGGGTGAGGGTGAGGGTTAGGGTTAAAATTAGGGTTAGGTTTAGGGTTAGGGTTATTATTAGGGTTAGGGTTAGAGTTAGTTTTATATTTACGTAAGGATTAGGTTCAGGGTTAGGGTTACGGTTAACATCAGGGTCAGGTTTAAAGTTAGGGTTACACGTAGGGTGAGTTTTACTGTTAGGGTTTGCCACAGTCTGCCTGGACACAAATTAATAGGGAGATCACAAGCCACTTGTAGGTTCACACAGGAACTACTTTATTGCCCGAACCCCACAGGAACTGTTTAGAACTCCACGGAAATTCATTGAGAACCAACGGGAATTAAAGGGGAACTCCACAAGAACTCAACAGGAACTCAATGGGGACCCCGTGAGAACTCAAAAGTAGCAGGCACCTGAGGCAGCAGGAGCCGCCCTACTGTGGAACAGCAGAGGTCCTCATAAACAACTGAACATGCAGCTTGTTTTAATTTAGCATCATCCAGTTACAGCAATCAGTCAGCATCCCAATAATTATACCCAGCTTAATTTAATCACCATCATACCAATGGCTCGCTGGTGTCACCTCTGAAGCACTCCTTCTGGTAAAATGCCAGGCACAATCCCGAATTGACTGTTGCTCTCAACAAGAGTTAGTGTTAGAATTAGTTTTAGTGTTAGGGTTATCATTTGAGATAGAATTAGGTTTAGGTTTAGAGTTTGTGTTAGGGTTAGGTTTAGGGATAGATTTATGGTTAGTATTAGGATTAGTTTGAGGCTTAGAGTTAGATTTAAGGTTACAGTAAGGGTTAGGGTTAGAGTTAGTGGTAGAGTTAGGGTTAGAATTAGTGTTAGGGTTAGGGTATAGTTAGATTTAGGTTAGTATTAGGTTTAAGGTTAAAGTTAGGTTTATGGTTACTATAGGTTAGGGTTGGGGTACAGGTTGTTGTTAATATTTGGCTTCGATTTAGTGTTAGGGTTACAGATAGTATCATGGTAAGAGTTATGGAAGGTTTAGAATTAAGGTTAGGTTAGGGTTAGGGTTATGGTTTGGGTTAAAGTTAGAAAACGTTTAGTGTTAGTGTTATGCTAGGGTTAAGGTTATATTTTGGGTTAATGTTTGTATTAGGGTTATGATTAGGGTTAGGGTTACCTTGGCCTTAGGGTTATGGTTAGGCTTAGGGTAATACTGAGGCTTAGGGTTAGTGTTACTGTTAGTTATAGGGTTACAGTTAGAATTAGGTTTATGGTTATGTTTATGGTTAGGGTTAACACTAGTGTTAGGATTAGAGTTAGATTTAAGATCAGTGATAAGTTTAGCGTTAGGGTTAGGTTTTCAGTTAGTGTTATGCTTAGAGTTAGGGTTAGGTTTATGATTATTGTTCGGGTTAGCATTAGAGTTAGGGTTACTGTTCAGGTTGGTGTTAGGGTTCGGGTTAGTGTTAGGATTAGGGATAGGTTTAGAGTTAGAGTTAGTGTGAGTGTTTGGTTTAGGGTTAGGCTTAGGGTTAGTGTTTGTGTTAGGTTTATGATTATGGTTAGGTTTAGTGTTAGGGTTAGTGTTAGGTTTTGGTTTAGGTTTAGGATAAGTGTTCACATTATGGTAAGATTTATGTTTTTGGAAAGTGTTATGGTTAGATTTAGTGTTAGGATTACAGTTAGAATTAGGTTTAAGGTTAGTTTAAAAGTTAGGGTTTGGTTTAGGTGTAGGTTTAGAGTTAGTTTTAGGATTAGTGTTACGTTTTATATTAGGATTAGAATTACTCTAGGATTAAGGTTTACATTTAGGATTAGGGTTTCTTTAGGGTTTCAGATATGTTAGGTTTTCAGTTACGTTTAGTATTTGAGTTAGGTTTAGGATTAGGGTTAGGGTTAGATTAGGGTTAGGGTTAGGGTTGTTTTAGGGTTAGATTTAGAGTAAGAATTAGGGTTAGGGTTAGAGTTAGTTTTAGTGTTAGTGTTAGGGTTAGGCTTAGTATTAAAGCTAATTTTAGTGTTAAGGTTAAGGTTAGGTTGGGGTTAGGGTTAGTTTTAGAGTTAGGATTAGGGTTTGTGTTATATTTAGAATTAGGTTTAGGGTGAGGGTTAGGGTTAGGGATAGGATTATTTTTAGGGTTAGGTTTAGGGTTAGAGATAGGGTTACGGTTAGTGGTAGGATTTGGGTTAGTGTTAGTTTTGTTGTTAGTGTTAGGGTCAGTGATAGGGTTACGGTTAGGATTAGCATTATGGTTAGGTTTTGGTAGGGGTTAGTGTTAATTTTAGTGTTAGTGTTTGTGTTAGGATTATGGTTAGTGCTAAGTTTATGGTTACACATAGGATGAGGGTTAGGTTTAGAGTAAGTTTTAGGTTTAATGTTAGTGTTAGTGTTTGGGTTACAGTTACAATTAGTGTTATTGTTATGGTTAAGGTTAGGGTTAGCAAGCAATAGGGTTAGGGATACTTTTAGGGTTAGTGTTAGGGTTCGGGTGAGGTTTAGGGTTATTCTTATGGTAAGTGTTAAGATTAGGGTTAGAATTAGGGTTAAGGTAAATGTTAGGGTTAGGTTTAGGGTTAAGTTAGGGTGAGTTTTACAGTTAAGTATAGGGTTAGGGTTAGTTTTAGTGTTAGTGGTAGTGTTAGGGTTAGTGTTTTTGTTAGTTTTAGGCATAGGGTTAGGGTTTGTGTTAGGGTTAGGTTTAGTATTTGGGATATGGTTATGGTTATGATTAGGGTTAGGGTTAATGTAACTTTTATGGTTAGGGTTAGTGTTAGGGTAAGTGTTAGGTTTATGGTTATTAGATTTACAGTTAGAATTAATGTTAGGGTTAATATTAGGGATAAGGTTATTGTAAGGGCTGCCTTAGCATTAGGATCAGGGTTAGAGTTAGGGATAGGTTTAGGGTTTGTGTTAGGGTTAGTGTAAGAGTTAGTGTCAGAGGTACTGTTAGGTTTAGGATTAGGGTTAAGCTTAGTGTTAGGGTAAGGGTATTAGTTAGGATAGAAAAAGTGTTAGGGATTGGGTGAGAATTAAGGTTCGGGTTAGGATATGTGCTGGGGTTAGGGTTAGGGATAGGATTTGTGTTAGGATTAGGTTTAGGTTTATATTTGGATTATGATTTGAGTTAGAATTAGGATTAGGGTTAATGTTAGGGTTCAGGGTAGGTTTAGGGTTAGAGTTAGGATTAGGTTTAGTGTTAGTGTTAGGGTTAGTGTCAGGATTAGTTTTAGAAAAAAAATTAGGGTTAGTGTTAGTTTGAGGGTTAGGGTTATGGTTAGGGTTAGTGATAAGGTTAGCATTAGGTTTAGGGTTAATATTTGGGAAAGGTTAGGGTTATTGTTAGGATATTGGTTAGAGTTAGCTTCAGGGTTAGTTTTAGTATTAGGTTGAGGATCAGGGTTAGATACCGGGTTAGGGTTAAGGTTAGTTGAAAAGTTAGGATTCGGATTAGGATCAGGTTTAGTGTTAGGGTCAGTATTAGGGTTAGGTTTAGGGTTTGTAATAGGTTGAGTTTTAGGGTTAGGGTTAGGGTTTGGGTTAGGGTTATGTTAGGGTTAAGGTTAAATTAGGGTTAGAATTAGAATTATGGTTAGGGTTAGTGTTAAGGTTAAGGGTAGAGTTAGGGTTATTGTTATAATTAGGGTTATGGTTAAATTTAGTGTTAGGGTTAGTGTTAATGTTAGATTTAGTGTTAGGTTTAGGGCTAGAATTATGTTTGTTGTTAATGATAGGATTAGGGTTAGGTTTAGGGTTAGTATTAGGTAAGGGTTAATTTTAATATTAGGATAGGTATTGGGTTAGGTTTATGGTTAGTTATAGAATTAGGGTGAGGTTCAGGATTACGAATTGGTTTATGGTTAGTTTTAGAGTTAGGATTAGGTTTAGCGTTAGTGTTAGAGTTAGGGTTAGTGTTAGGGTTAGGGTTAGGTTTTGAATTAAGGTTAGATTTAGGGTCACTGTAGGATTAGGGTTAAAGTTAGTGTTAAACTTTGGGTTAGGGTTATTTTCAGGATTAAGAAAAGGGTTATGCCAAGTGTGAGAGTTAGGGTAGTGTTAGTGTAAGGTTTAGTGGGTATGGGTTAGTGTTAGTGTTAGAATGAAAATTAGGGTTAGTTTTGGGGTTGGTTAGTGTTATGGTTAGGGTTTGTGTTATAGTTATGGTTAGGGTTAGTGTTAGTTTTAGGGTTAGGTGTAGTTTTAGTGTTAAGTTTAGGGTTAGGGATCGGTTTAAGGTGAGTTTTAGGGTGATGGTTAAGGTTAGTTTTAGTTTTAGTGTTATGGTTTGGGTTAGGGTTGTGATAAATGTTAATGTTAGGTTTAGTGTTAGGTTTAGGATTAGTGTTAGGGTAAGGGTTAGCGTTAGGGTCAGGTAAGAGTTAGGGTTAAGGTTAGGGAGGGTTACGATTGTGATTTGGGTTATGTTTTGTGTTACGGTTAGGGTTAGGTTTAGGGTTTGTGTTAGGTTTACGGTTACATTGTAGGTTTGTGATAGGGTTACTGTTAGGGTTAGTGTTAGGTTTATACTTAGGGTTAGGGCTAAGTTAAATGTTAGGGTTAGCTGTAAGTTTCTGGTTAGGTTTAGGTTTAGTGTTAGGATTAGTGTTGCACTTACAGTTAGATTTATGTTTAGGTTTTGGGTTAGGTATAGGGTTAGAGATAATGTTAGGGATAGGGTTAGGTTTAGGGTGAGGTTTTAGAATAAGGGTTAGTTTTAGAATTAGGGTTAAGTTTAGAGTTATATTTAGGGTTATGATTAGGGTAAGTGTTAAGTTTAGGGTTAGGATTAGGGTTAGTGTTAGTGTTTTGGTTAGGGTTAGGTTTAGGCTTAGGGTTAGTGTTAGTGTTAAAGTTTGTGTTATGCTAATGTTAGAATTACTGTTAGTATTGGGTTAGGGTTAGTGTTAGTGTTAGGTTTAGGATTAGATATAGGTTTGGCGTTAGGGTTAATGTTAGAGTTAGGGATAGGATTAGTGTTATGGTTAGGGCTAGGCTTAAGGTTAGGTTTAGTGTTAGGTTTAGGGATAGATTTAGTGTTAGCATTAGAGTAAGAATTAGGGTTAGGGTTTGGGTTAGGTTTAGAGTAAACTTTGAGATTAGAGTTAGGTTTAGTGTTAGGGTTTGGTTAGGGTTAGTTTTCCAATTAGCGTTAGGGTTAGTGTCAAAGTTAAGGATAGGGTTAGGTTTAGGGATAGTGTTAGGGTTAGAGTTAAGGTTACGGTTTTTGTTAGGGTTAATGTTAGGGTTAGGAATTGTGTTAAGGTTAGGTTTAGAATTACGGTTGTATTATGGTTAGAGTTAGGGTTAGAATTAGGGTTAGGTTTAGTGTTAGATTTAAGTGTAGGGTTAATGTGTTAGGGTTAGGGTTAGTGTTAGTTTTAGCGATAGGGTTAGTTTAAAATTAGGGTTATCTTAGGTTTAGGGTTAGAGTCAGTAATAGGATAAGGATAATGTTTTGGGTTACTGTTACAGTTTAGAGTTTGTTTAGTGTAAAACTTAGAGTTAGGATTAGGTATGGGTTAGGGTTAGGGTTAGGGATAGGTTAGGGTTAGGATTATGAATTTGGATAGGGTTTGTGTTAGGGTTACAGTTAGGAATAAGGACAGGGTTGAGGTTAGGGTTAGGGTTAGGTTTACGATCAGGTGTAGTTTTAGTTTTTGAGTAAGTGTAAAAGATAGGAATAGGATTAGGTATGGGTTAGGGTTAGAGTTAGGTTAGGGTTAGGATTATGGTTTCAGTTAGGGTTTTGTTACAGTTACAGTTAGGATTAAGGAAAGGGTTGAGGTTAGGGTTAGGGTTACAATTAGAGTTAGGGTTAGGGCTCGTGTTAGATTTAGAGTTAGTGTTCTGGTTAGGAGAGGGTTAGGGTTAGGATTAGAGTTTTGTTGAGGGTTATATTTAGGATTAGTGTTAGTGTTAGGTTTAAGGTTACGGTTAGTGTTATGGTTAGTGTTAAGTTTAGGTTAGGGTTAAGATTAGGTTAAGATTTGGGATAGGTTTAGGGTTAGGTTTATTATTCGTGTTAGTTTTACTGTTAGGATTATGTTTGGGTTCATATTAGTGTAGGGATAGGGTTAGTGTTAGATTTAGGTTTAGGGTTAATTTTAGACATAGGGTTAGGGTTATAGTTAGTGTTAGGGTTAGTGACAGGAATAGAGTTAGGTTTAGGGTTAGAGTTAGGTTAGGTTTCGGTTTAAAGTTAGGGTTAGTGTTAGGGTTAAGTTTAGGTTCAAGATTAAGGTTAGGGTTAGGGTGGGGTAAATTTTAGGGTTCAGGTTAGAGTTCGTGTTAGGTTTAGGGTTAGTGTTATTATTATGTCAGGGTTAGGGTTAGTGTTAAAGTTAGTGTTAATGTTTGGGTTAAAGTTGAAATTAGGGTAAATTTTAGTGTTAGGCTTAGTGTAAATTTAGGGTTAGGATTAGGATTAAGATAGGGTTAGGGTTATGTTTAAGTTTACAGTTTATGTTATGGTTAGTGTTAGGTTTAAGATTAGATTTAGGGTTGTGGTTAGGATTAGGGTAGTGTTAGTGTTAGGAATAGTGTTAGGATTAGAATTAGTGTTAGTGTTAGGGTTAGGGTCAGTGTTAGGATAAGGTTAGGGTTAAGGTTTAGGGTTATATTCAGAGTTAGTGTTTAGTGTTAGGGTTAAGGTTAGATTTAAGTTAAGGATAGAATAATGCCACAGTCTGTCTGGGCACAATTCAGGAGCCACTTGTCAAAAGAAACTAACTTTATTTTTAGAACTATAAACGCCAAGCAAAACAGCTCCTCAGGAAAAAAAATCCCTCAGAGCCCAACTGCCACCACCAACTTCCACACACCTCTCCCCCACACAAACCTCACCACCTCCCACAATCCTCCTGCTCTTGAGGCTGATTGGCTGGGTCACATGGGCGGAGCCAAAGAAGTCCCCCAATGAGCAATTCCGTAGTCTGAAGGGCAGGGAAACAGCCCAACGAACATCACCACAGAGGAGCCAATCAGCTAGATGTTGCTGGGGCCGCTGTGAGCCAATCATCAGCAGGCAGCTGGAAGTTTGCTGGGGCCTCTTTGGCTGTGGCTCTCAACATCTCCCCCTCTCTGTTTAAACAACAAGCATGTGGCTTAGGGACCATGCTTGCCTTGGGTTGTCCAATACTACATATGGTCCTTACCCATCTTCAGATGAGCTGACCTCAGGGGGTCAGCTTCCTGTCTTAGGTTGGTACCATTGTAATTGGATCTTACCCGTCATTGACTACCAGTACAGTATACAGCCACACCTGTGGAGAGGTACCAGCGGGGGGGGGGGGTGAGATTCTTTGCCTCACCTCTGTTGGCCCCCAAATTTTAGCTGAATGATCATGACAAGCAGATGGGAAGAAGATATACCAAGCAAACTGATGGCTCTTTTTGGGAAAATTGTAGCACTGATGACATCATCATCAAAAATATCCCAACACTACCACAAGTCGCTGCACAAACAGATAGTTCACAATGCATAAAAGTGAGTTCAAAATGCATATAAGTGACACATAGTTTAGGCAAGTTCTGTAAGAAGTTCAGTGATGGCTATTGCAGAAACTGTAGATTAGTTTTAACTTTGTCTTCACCAGCACAGGGATGGAGATAGAAATTCTGGCAATAATGGCTAAAGAAAAAATTATGTAACATTCCAGAAGATACTAAAAGAAAACAATTTTCTTAACAATTTATATTGTCTTCACTGGCACTGGGATGAAGATAGGAATTCTGGCAATAATGGTTAATATTAATAATTGTGTAACATTCCAGAAGGCACTAAAAGAAAACAATTTTCTTAACAATTTACATTATCTTCACAGGCACTGGGATGAAGATAGGAATTCTGTCAATAATGGTTAATATTAATAATTGTGTAACATTCCTGAAGGCATTAAAGGAAACAATTTTTTTAACAATTTACATTATCTTCACTGGCACTGGGATGAAGATAGGAATTCTGGCAATAATGGTTAATATTAATAATTGTGTAATATTCCAGAAGGCACTAAAAGAAAACAATTTTCTTAACAAATTTACATTATCTTGAAGATAATTATTAAATATAATGAAAAGGATAGGTGAAAGTAAACAAACAGATCTGTTAACCTCCTTTTTTGTTTACATATTAAAACAATTCTTAACAGTTATTTACCCAATTTAAATTAAACCATTTACATCACGTGAATAATAAAAAAAAAATCTTTGATCATTTTTTCATGTGCACTCATCATATATGATATATGGACATACATACATTCAAACATATAACACAAAACACAAGTGTGCACACATAATACAATACATACAACACATAACATAATAGTAAAGGCCTTATAACTTTTTACAGGTGAAATCACCATTGCAATGTTTAAAAACTCTATAGTCAAAAAAAAAAAATAGAACTGATAAGCAAAACATTAACCTAGGTCTGTATGAGCTCAAAAAACAAAATAGAACTTCATGATATTGAAAAGGGCAATAATAAAACAGATATTGAAAAAAGCATCCTGGTTCTGTTGCAGATGTAAGGACAGCCAAATTGGAGTTTTGGATATCAGCTGTTATTGATTTGAGCCGAATTATATTAAACCATTTAAATCACGTGAATAAAAAAAAATATTGAGATGTTGAGAGCCACAGCCAAAGGGGCCCCAGCAAACTTCCAGCTGCCAGCAAACTTCCAGCTGCTGGCTGATTATTTGCTCACAGCGGCCACAGCAACATTTAGCTGATTAGCTCCTCTGCGGTGATGTTCATTGGGCTGTTTCCATGGTCTAATGATATCTCTGCACCAACGATTCGCTTGGTCATAAGCCAGTTGTTTTATTAATGGCATTGCTTGTTCTGTATTCCCAAAAACTCTGGTAGCTGTTTGAATAAGCCTATCTTAAAATTTAGCATAAGGTTCATTAGCTCCTTGTATTATCTTAGATAATTGACCTTGTAAACCTCCATGTCCTTGTAAAGTCTTCCATGCCTTAACTGCATCTACAGCAATTTGTAAATATACACCAGGATCATATGCAATTTGTTGCTGCCGATCCTCATAAGGTCCCTTTCCTAACAACATATCTAGATTTATCTGAGGATAACAAGGTGTTGCATTTCGCCTAGCCATCTCCTTGCAAAATTCCTCATTGGCAACCTTCCATAACAGGTATTGTCCTCCATTTAGCACAGCTTTGCAAATATTAGCCCAATCTGCTGGCATCATTTTTAAGTTGGTAATGGATTTGACCAAGCTTACAGTGAAGGGTGCTTGAGGACCATAGGTTGTTACAGCCTCTTTTAGATCCTTCACTGATTTGAAATTTAAACCCTGGTAAATTCACTGCCCTCCTACCTCAAAAACAGGGAATACTTGAGATCCTGTCTCAGGATCCCAACTATCAACTGCGAAGTTTGGGAGTCTCCTTGCATATGCAGGTGGTCCTGTTGATTGGACACTTATGCCCTCTGGTGATAGAATGCTGTTAGTAGCAGTCTCCTGTAGAGGTGGTGCTGTTGGTTTGACACTTTCGCTCTCTGATAGAAAGGTGTTATTAGCAGTCTCCTGTTGTAACTTTCCCCCTGCTGTCTTTTTCTGCTCTAAACTTCCTTCCTCTGTCTCACTAGCTTGAAAGACCTTCTCTTGTACTTGAATCTTTTCCTCATTCTGACTAACTTGAGAGACCTTCTCTTTTACTTGAATCAATATGTCTTCTCCTTCCTGAACCTTTGTCTGAACTGAAGGCTTTGGATTAAGCAAACCAGATACTTTCGTCCAAAATGGCAATGTGTCAACTGGCAGAGTCCCTGGGTTTTTCTTTTCTATTCTTTTTAAATCTTCACCATGATGGTTCCATTGTGATATATCTAACAACTCCTCCTTAAAAAACCATGGGCTACATTTTTGTATTATATCAACGTATGCCCTGACTGCTCTTGATTTTACTGGGAAGCCTCCTTGCTCTAACAATTTACTTAACACTCTTTCGGTTTGTTTTTTTTACTAATCGCTGATCCCATATTTCTACTATAATACAACCCAGCAAGATAACACCAAACCAAGCCGAGACAGAATGAAATAAATTTGGAACAATAATCCATTATATCAGCCTTTCTATCCTCCTGACATGTGGATCCGTCCTTTCTCCCTATCTTTTCCTGAGACGCAAATAGTTTTTCCTCACATGTGAGTGGTTTTTCTTCCCTCTGCCTCATCTCCAGGGACAGGCAAGTTAAAGCAAAAATGAAGCAAAACAAAAGAGGAAACTTAGAATGGCCACCCATCCTCTCGCCCTGCCCTCAGGGGAGAGCAGTTTAATTACCCTCAGTCCTCCCCATGGGAGCCACCAAATGCCACAGTCTGGCTGGGCACAATTCAGGAGCCACTTGTCAAAAAAAAGTAACTTTAGTTTTAGAACTACAAATGCCAAGCAAAATAGCTCCTCAGAAAAAAAAAAAAAAAAAAAAAACCCTCAGAGCCCAACTGCCACCACCGGCTTCCACACGCCTCTCCCCCCACACAAACCTCACCACCTCCCACAATCCTCCTGCTCTTGAGGCCAATTGGCTGGGTCACGTGGGCGGAGCCAAAGAAGTCCCCCAATGAGCAGTTCCGTAGTCTGAAGGGCAGGGAAACAGCCCAATAAACATCACCGCAGAGGAGCCAATCAGGTAGATGTTGCTGGGGCTGCTGTGAGCCAATCATCAGCCGGCAGCTGGAAGTTTGTTGGCAGCTGGAAGTTTGCTGGGGCCCCTTTGGCTGTGGCTCTCAACAGAATAAGAGTTAGGGTTAGTGTTATTGTTTGGTTTGATTGGGTTTAGGGTTCATGTTAAGGATAGTGTTAAGTTAGATTTAGGTTAGAGTTAGGGTTTGGCTTAGGGTTTGTGATATCCTTAGGGTTAGGGTTACTTTTAGGTTTTTGTTAAGGGCTAGTGTTAGGGTTATAGTTAGGGTTAGCATTAGTGTTTCGTTTAGAGTTATAATGAGGCTTAGAGTTAGAGTTAGGTTAGGATTAGAGTTAATGTCAGGTTTAGAATTACGTTTAATTTTAATGTAAGATTTAGGGTTAAAATATTTTTAGGGTTTGGGTTAGTGTTAGGGTTAGGATTAGGGTTCAGTTTAGGTTTCATGTAAGGTTAGAGTTGATGTTATTTATAGGGTTAGGGTTACTCTTAAGGTGAGATAAGGGTTAAGGTTAGGGTTATGTTTAATGCTAGTGTTAGGATTAGATTTAGGGTTGTGGTTAGGATTAGAGTTAGTGTTAGTGTTAGGGATAGTGTTACAGTTAATATTAGGGTTAGGGTTAGGGTTAGGTTCAGAGTTAGGATAAGGTATATTTTTAGGTTTAGGGTTATAATTAGAGTTATTGTTAGGGTTACGGTTAGGGTAAGTGTTTGGGTTAGGGTTAGGGTTAGGGTTAGGATTAGGGTTAAGTTAGTGTTAAGGTTCGGGTTCGGGTTAGGGTCAGGGTTAGATTAAGGTTAATCTTCAATTTTGGGTTAGTTTTAGGTTTATTATTAGTGTATGCATTACAGAGAGGGTTAGTTTTAGAGTTGTGTTTGGGTTACTATTAGGGTTACTGTTTATGTTAGGGATAGAATTAGTGTTAGTGTTATGTATTGGTTTATGGCCAGAGTTAGAGTTAGGGTTTGGGTTAGCATTCGGTTTTTGATTAGGTTTATGGTTAGTGTTAGGGTTAGAATACTGTTAATTTTAGGGTTAGATTTAGGTTTAGGGTCAATGTCAGTGTTGGGTTTAGAGTTAGTGATATGGTTAGAGTTAGGTTTAGGGTTAGTATTTGATCAAGGTTAGGGTTCAGGTTAAGGTTAGTTATAGGGTTAGGTTTATAGTTAAGGTTATTTTTAGTTTAAGAATTAGGCTTAGGTTTAGGGTTAGTGTTAGGGTTAGGATCTGGGTTTTAGTTAGGATTAAAGTTAGAGTTATTGTTAGGTTTAGGGTTAGAGTTAGGATTATGTTAGTTTTAGGGTTGATTTTAGTGTTAAATTTTGTGTTAGGGTTACTGTTAGCATTAGTGGTAGAATTAGATTTATTGTGAGGGTTAATATTAGAATTAGGGTTAGGGTTAGGGTTAGTTTTAGGGTTAGGTTTAGGGTTAAGTTTAAAGTTCCTGTTTGGGTTAAGGTAAGGGTTCAAATTAGAGATAGAATTAGTGTTAGTGTTCGAAAAAATGATTATGTTAGAGTTCAGATTCGGGTGACTGTAAGTGTTAGGGTTATGTTTGTGTTATGGTTAGGGTTAAAGGTAATTATAGTGTTAAGGTTAGGAATACGTTAGAGTTAGTGTTAGGGTTACGTTTAAAGTTAGTGGTAGTGTTAGGGTTAAGTTTAGTTTTATGTTTAGGGTTATGGTTAGTTTTATTGTTTTGGTTAGTGTTATGGTAAGGGTTAGGTTTAGGTTTAGTGTTAGGGTTAGTGTTAGGTTTAGGTTTCTTGTTACGGTTAGTGTTATGGTTAGTTTTATGGTTAGGGTTTGTTAGGGTTAAAGTTACGGTTTGGTTAAGTTTAGGATTTCTGTAAGGGTTAGGGTAAGGGTTAATGTTAGTGTTAGGGATAAGATTAGGATTATATTTACTGTAAGAATTACGGTTAGGTTTACTGATAGGATTATGATTAGGTATAGAGAAACAGTTAATGTTAGTCTTAGGGTTAGGGCTATAGTTAGGGTTAAGTTAGAGTTAGGGTTATGGTTAGGGTTAGTGTTATTTTTAGGTTTGGGGTTTTGTTTACGTTTAGAATTAGTGATAGGATTAGAATCGGGGTTAGGTTAATGGTTAGGGTTAGTGTTAGGGTTAGCGTTAGTGTTAGGGTTGGTGTTAATGTTAGAGTTAGGGTGAGTTTTAGTGTTAGATTTAGTGTTAGAATTTGAGTTAGACTTAGGGTTTGTGTTTGAGTTAGGGTTACGGTTTTCATTAGGGTTGGTGTTAGTGATAGGGTTAGATTTAGGGTTTGGTTTGGGTTTAGTGTTATGTTTAGGGTTAGTGTTAGGGTTAAGTTTAAAATTTGTTTTAGGGTTAAGTTTAGGGTTAGGGTGAGTTTAGGGTTACAATTAGTGTTCGTGTTATGGTTAGGGTTAGGGTGAAAGTTAGAGTTAAGGTTAGGTTTAGTGTTAGTGTTTGTGTTTGTTTTAAGTTTAGGGTTTATTTTACTTTGGGGTTAGGGATAGGTTTAGAGTTAGTTTTAAGATTAGGGTTACATTTAGGGTGAGTGTCATCATTAGTGATAGGGTTAAGATTAGTGTTATGGTTAGGGTTAATTTTAAAGTTTGGTTAGGGTTTTAGTTAGGAATAGATTTAGGGTTATTTTTAGGGTTTGGGTTACAATTAGGATTAGGATTGGGTTATGGTCAATGTTAGTGTTAAGTTTTGTGTTAGGGTAAGTGTTAGGATTAGTGTTAGGATTAAAAGTTTACAATTACTTTTAAGTTTAGGGTTAGGGTTAGTCTTAGTCTTAAGATTAGAGTTAGATTTTGGGTTTGTTTTAGAGATAAAGTTATGGTTTGGATTAGGGTTAGTATTAGGGTTTGGGTTAGGTTTAGCACGAGTGTTAGGGTTAGGTTTAGTGTTAGTGTTTGGGTCAGGGTTAGGTTTAGGGTTAAGTATAGTGTTCGGGTTAGGGATAGGTTTAGAGTTAATGGGATGGTTAGGGTTAGGGTTGGTGTTTCTGTTAGGGTTAAGGTTAGGTTAAGCATTACTGTTAGTTGTAAGGTTAAGGTTAGAGTAAGGATTATGACTATTATTAGGTTGAGTTTTATGGTTTTAATTCAGGTTTGTGTAACATTTAGTTATATTATTTTGCTTAGAATTAGTGTTAGGATTAGGGTTGGAGTTAGGTTTAGTGTTAGATTTAGGATGAGGATAGGGTATAGGTTTAGGTTTAGAGTTATACTTAGAGTTAGTGTTAGGATTAGGGTTAGGCTGAGTGTTAGGTTGAGGGTTAGGATTAGTGTTAGGATTAGTGTTAAGTTAGGGTGAGGGTATGGGTTAGTATTAGTGATAGGGTTGGGGTTAGGATTGTGTTTAGGTTTCTTGTTACAAAGAAGGTTAGGGTTAAATTTATGTTAGGGTTAGGTTTTGGCTTAGAGTTCATATTAGGTTTAGGGTTAGGAGTAGTGTTAGATTTAGCTATAGGGTTAGTGTTACATTTTTAGTTAGGGTTATCATTAGTGTTTGGTTTAGGGTTATAATTAGGTTTAGGGATAGGATTAGCATTAACATTAGGTTTAAAGTTAGGTTTAGTTTTAATGTAAGGGTTTGGTTTAGGGGGAAGATAAGAGTTTTGTTTTGTGATAGGGATAGGTATAGGATTCGGATTAGGTTTTGAGTTAGGATTAGGTTGATGTTATTGTTAGGGTTACTGTTAGTGTTAGGTAAGTATTAGGAATATGATTAGTGTTAGGGTTAATGTTATGCTTAGGATTAGCCTTAAGTTTAGGGTTAGGATTATGGTTAGTGTAAAGTTTTGGATTAGGGTTAGGATTATGGTTAGTGTAAAGGTAAGGTTTATGGCTAGGTTTAGGGTTAGTGTTACTGTTAGGGTTAGTATTAGAGTTCATTTTAGAGTTAGGATTAGGGTTAGTGTAAGGTTTAGTATTAGGATTAAGGTTAAGCTAAATTTTAGGTTTACAGTTAATTTTAGGGTTAAGTTAGTGTTTGGGTTAGGTTTAGGTTTAGGGTAATGGTTAAAGTTAGAATCAGTTTTTGGATTAGGGTGCCACAGTCTGGCTGGGCACAATTCAGGAGCCACTTGTCAAAAGAAACAAACTTTATTTTTAGAACACACACACACCAAACCAGACAGCTCCTCAGGAAAAGCCCTCAGAGCCCCACTGCCACCACCAGCTTCCCACAAGCCTCTCAACCTCCCCCACTCCTCCTGCTCTTGAGGCCGATTGGCTGGGTTGTGTGGGGGGTGACAAAAAGTCCCCCAATGAGCAGCATAGTGGTCTGAAAAGGCGGGGAAACAGCCCAAATAGCATCACTGCAGAGGAGCCAATCAGGTGGCAGCTAGAAGTTTGCTGGGGCCTCTGTGAGTCAATCATCAGCTGACAGCTGGAAGTTTGCTGGCAGCTGGAAGTTTGCTGGCAGCTGGAAGTTTGCTGGGGCCCCTTTGGCTGTGGCTCTCAACATCTCCCCCTGTCTTCTTAAACAAGCATGTGGCTTAGGGACCGTGCCTGCCTTAGGTTGTCCAATATTACATATGATTCTTACCATTCTTCAGATGAGCTGACCTCAAGGCATCAGCATCGTGTCTTAGGATGGTACCATTGCAATTGGATCTTTCCCATCATTGACTACCAGTCCAGCATACAGGCACACCTGTGGACAGGTCTTTGTACCAGAGGGGGGGTGAGGTTCTTTGCCTCACTTCTGTTGGCCCGCAAATTTTAGCTGAACAACCATGACACACAGAAGGGAGGAAAAGCCAATTGATGGCTCTTTTTGGAAAAAAATTGACAGACTTGTTAACCTCCTTTTTTGTTCCCATATTAAAACAATCCTCAAAAGCTGCTTACCCAATTTAAATTAAGCCATTTAAGTCACCTAAATATATACAGATAGATAGATCGATATAGATATAGATATAGATATAGATATAGATATAGATATAGATATAGACATAGATATAGATATATTTGGATCCATTTTTTCATGAGCACTCATCATATATATGGACATATGTACATACAAACATAAAACATAAAACACAACTGTGCACAAATAATATAATACATATAACATAATAGTAAAGAACATATAACATAATAGTAAAGGCCTTATAATATTTTTTACAGGTGAAATCTCCATTGCAATGTTTAAAAACTCAATAGTCAAAAAATAGAACTGATCACCAAAATATTAACCTAGGTCTGTATGAGCTCAAAACGCAAAATAGAACTTCATGATATGGGGAAGGGTAATAATAAAATAGATACTGAAAAAAGCATCCTGGTTCTGTTGTAGATGTAAGGAGTTTTATATCAGCTGTTATTGATTTGAGCCAAATCATCTTCTTTTTGGTCTGTAGAAATCGCTTTAGTTAATCTCTCTGGAATCCAAATCGGGTGCTCTTCCCCTCTGTGGAAACATCAAGCAGACCCCCAACTCCAGACAAACACTGGTTCAGGACTTTAGTTAATCTCTCTGGAATGCAAATCGGCTGCTGCTCTCCCTGTGGAAACACACAAACAGACCCCTGACTCTAGACAATTACTGTGTCCCGACCTTTCCATTGTCCAGTTAGAATACACTTCCAAAGTACTTTGGGCTTGTGTACATTTTTTGGACACATATGCCTTTCCACAGCACTAAGTCCTGATGAATCCAACTTTAAAAAGTTTAGAGTAAAAAGGGTTATTTTCAGTTTATCTTTGGGGAATATATATAACACTTTCCAATTCTCTCTTTTTGCTTTAATAAGTACATTTTAATAGTTTGATAAGCTCTTTCAACTATGTCTTCTCCCTGCGGATTGTATGGGATTCCTGTTTTATGAGTAATGCCAAATGATGAGCAAAATTGTTTAAATTTGGTAGAGTATAACCAGGGCATTATCTGTTTTTAACTGTTTTGGAATGCCCACAATGGCAAAATTTTGTAAGCAATTAGCTATAATATCTTTAGTTTTTTTTTCTCCAGCATGAAGGGAGACCATCAAAAATCCAGAAGTATCAACTGTAACATGCAAATATTTTATTTTTTTTCCAAATTCTGGCATGTGTGTGATGTCCATCTGCCAAATTTAGTTAGGTATCAATCCTCTGAGATTGACTCTAAGATTAACTTGTGGTAAAAAGTTCAAACAATTTTGACAATGTTTTATTATTTGTCTAGCTTGTTTCTTAGTTATTTTAAAAGTTTGATTAGGTGTAACTATTGCTGCTGTACCATTATTAGACCCATCAGTGAATATATTTGGAGCATTCATGATAGGTGTTTTTCTTGTCATTTTTGGAAAAATTACAGGATGCAATGATCAAAAATGTAATAAAAGGTTAGATGGTAAGTGATTATCAAATGAAACATTAGATTTGCACATGATTATTGCCCAAGTATTTAACTCATTAGCTAACTCATCAATTTGATTCATAGTATAAGGTTTAAAAATTTTATTGGGAGAAATTTCAAACACTCTCTTTGCTGCTTTTATTCCTTTGAGTATTAATTGTCATACAGCTTCAGGATACCTAGTAAGAATAATGTTAGGAGAATAAGATAAATGTATCCATAGTAATGGACCTTCTTGCCAAAATACTCCTGTAGGAATATTTTCTGTCGATAGTACAATAAATAATTAAGGCGGACTTATATCAGTTCTATCCAAATGCATATTTTTCATATATATTTCAATCCATTTTTAATGCCTTTCTTGCTTCAGGTGTTAACATTCGGGGTGAATTTGGATCTGATGGACCTTTTAGCATATCAAATAAAGGTCCCAACTCTCCTGTTGGTATACCTAGATATGGCCTTATCCAATTTATGTCTCCTAATAACTTTTGAAAGTCGTTAATTGACTTGAGTTGATCTACTCGTATTTGAATTTTTGGTGGATGGACCATGGTTAAAAAAAATAGAACTCCTAAATAATTAGTTGGAAAATTTAATTGAACCTTATCTATTGCTCTCTCTAGATTATAATTTTTTTTAATAAGTTTATAAGTGTGGCATGACTTTCTAGCAATGTGTTTTTATCTGTTTGTGCTAATAATATATCATCCATATAGTGAAATATTTGTAGCTGAGGATTTTGATTTCTAAGTGGCTGGAGTACTTTGTTAACATAAATTTGACACATAGTTGGGCTGTTAGCCATCCCTTGGGGGAGTACTTTCCATTCATATCTCTGATCAGGACCTTCATGATTCAGTGCAGGAATAGTAAATGCAAAATGTGGACTATCTTCAGGATGAATTGGAATTAAAAAAAAAAAAAAACAAACTTGAATATTTCTACTATAACTGTAATACAACCCAGCAACATAACGCCAACAAAACTGAAACAGAATGAAACAAAAGTGGAACAACAGAAAATCATTATAGCCTTTCAATCCTCCTGAAATATCCATCTGTCCTTTCTCCCTCTCTGTTCCTCAGATATGAGTGGTTTTTCTTCCATTTTACACATCTCGAGGGATAGGCAACTTAAAAGAAATGTGAAGCAATACAAAAGAAGAATCTTAAAATGGCTACCCATCCTCTCACCCTGCCCTCAGGAGCGAGCAGTTTACCTTATCACTTACCCTCAGTCCTTCTCCGTGTGAGTCACCAAATGCCACAGTCTGGCTGGGCACAATTCAGGAGCCACTTGTCAAAAGAAGCGAACTTTATTTTTAGAACACACACACCAAACCACAGAGATCCTCAGGAAATGCCCTCAGAGCCCAACTGCCACCACCAGCTTCCCACAAGCCTCTCAACCTCCCCCCACTCCTCCTGCTCTTGAGGCCAATTGGCTGGGTTGCATGGGCAGAGTCAAAAATTTCCCCCAATGAGCAGCTCTGTGGTCTGAAAGGGCAGGGAAACAGCCTAATGAGCACCACCACAGAGGAGACAATCATTTGACAGCTAGAAGTTTGCTGGGGCCGCTGTGAGCCAATCATAAGCTGACAGCTGGAAATTTGCTGGCAGCTGGAAGTTTGCTGGGGCCCCTTCAGCTGTGGCTCTCAACATTATGGTTACTGTTAAGTTAGTGTTAAGGTGAGGGTAAGTTTAGGGTTTCAGTTATGGTTTGGGTTAGGGTTGTGTTATTGTTAGGCTTAGTTTAGGCTTAAGGTTTGTTATGGTTTACATTACGGTTCAGGTTAGTATTAGTATTATGGTTATGGTTAAGGTGAGGTTTAGATTTAGTGTTAGTGTTATGATTAGATTTAGTGTTACTGTTAAGATTAGGATTTTGATGAGTTTTAGGCTAAGTGTTAGAGTTAGGGTTAAGGGTAATGTTAAGTTTACGGTTAGTGTAATTGTTAGGGTGAGTGTTATGTTTATGATTTAGGGTTAAAGGTAAATTAGGGTCAGGTTTAGGTTAGGGTTAATGTCTGGGTTAGGATTAGGGTTCGGGTTAGAATTTGTGTTAGGCTTAGTGTTAGGGTTAGGTTTATACAGGGTACTGTTAGAATTAGTGCATGTGTTAGGGTTAGCGTTAGGGTTAGAGTTAGGATTAGGTTAAGGATTAGCATTAGCATTACTGTTGGTGTTAAAGTTAGGGTTAGTGTTAGCTTTAGGGGTAGCTATATATTTAAGGTTAGTATTAGTATTAGGTTTTGCGTTAGGTCTATCATTGGTGTTAGTGTTAGGATTAGGCTTTGTTTTAGGATTAGGTTTAGGGTTAGTGTTAGTGTAATGTTTAGGTTTAGGTTTAGGAATGCTGCTAATGTTAGGGTTAGAGTTAGGATAAGTAATAGTTTTAGTGTTAGGGATAGTTTAGAGAGGGTTAGGGTTAAGGTTATGTTTAGTTTTAGTTTTAGGGTTAAGATTAGGTTTACTGTTATGTTTCACTATAGAGTTAGGGTTAATTTAGAGTAAGGGTGAAAATTAAAGTTATGGTTAGGGTTAGAGTTTTGGTTAATGTTAGGATTAGGGTTTGGTTAGGTTTGGGATTAATGTTAGTGTTATGGTTAGGGTTTCTGTTAGGTTTAGGGTTAGGTGTAGATTTTGTGTTAGGGTTAGGTTTAGGGTTAGCTTATGGTTAGTATTAGGGTTAGAGTTAGTGTCAGATTTAGGATTATTGTTAGGGTTAAGGTTAGGTTTGAGGTTAGTGTTAGGGATAGTGTTAAACTTAGGGTTAGTGTTAGTTTAAGGTTTAGTGTTGAGGTTAGTGTTAGGTTTAGCATTACGTTTAAGCTTACATTTAGAAAAAAGACTTATGGTTAGTGTTAGGGTAAGAATTAGTTTTAGGGTTAGGTGAGGGTTAAATTTATGGTTAGGCTTAGTGTTTGTGTTAGGTTTATATTTAGGGTTAGGATTAGGTATAGTTTTAGGTTTAGTGATAGGTTTAAGGTTAGGAGTTTTGTTTAAGGTTAAAGTTAGTGTTAGTGTTATGTTTAGGGTTAATGTTATGGTTAGTATTAGGTTTAAGATTAGTGTTAGGGTTAGGATTAGTTTTAGGGTTAATTTTAGATTTAGTGTTAGTGTTAGAGTAAGGGTAGAGTAAGGTTTAAGGTTAATGTTAGTCATAGTGTTAAAGTTAGTGTTAGGTTAGTGGTTAGGTTTAAGCTTAGGGTTAGTGATAGTGTTACAGTTAGGTTTAATGTTAGTGTTAGGGTTAGGGTTAATGTTAGAGTGAGAGTTAGGGTTAGGGTTAGGTAAGGGTTCAGGTTGAGGGTTACATTAGGGTTAGGTAAGGGTTTAGGGTTATGGTTACATTAGGGTTAAGTAAGGGTTAGGCTTATGTTTAGGTGAGGATTAGGTTTAGCGTTAGTGTCAGTGTTAGTGTTAGGGTTAGGGTTAGGTTTAGTGTTGAGGTTAGTTTAGGGTTATTTTTAGAGTTATGGTTAGGTTTATTGGTAGTGTTAGTTTTAGGGTTAGGGTTAGTATTATCGTTCATGCTAGGTTTAGGATTAGGCCTTGTTCTAGGGTTACATTTAGGGTTAGTGTTAGGCTTAGTGTTAGTGTTACAGTTAGGTTTAGGGTTAAGTTTAGGATTAGTGTTATGTAAGGTTATAGTTACGTTTAGGATTAGTGTTAGGGTTATAGTTAGGTTTAGTGTTAGGGTTAGGTTTATGTTTAGGGTACATTTATGGTGAGTTTTAAGGTTAGGAATATGGTTAGGGTTACATTTAGTGTTACGGTTCCAGTAATGATTAGGGATTAGTTTAGGTTTAGGGTTAGGATTAGTGTCAGTTAGTATTAAAGGTACAGTTTGAGTTACTGTTACGGTAGGTTTAATATTAAACTTAGGTTTAATGTTAGAGATAGGGTTAGGGTTAGGGTTACATTAGAGTTAGGTTTAGGATTCATGTTAGCGTTAGTGTTAGGGATAATGTTTGGTTTAAGTTAAAGTTAAGTTTAGGGTTGGTGTTACTGTTAATTTTAGGGTTAGGGTTATGGTTAAGATTAGAGTTGTGGTTATTGTTCAGATTAAGATTTAATTTCAGCTTTAGGGTTAATGTTAGGCTTAGGTAAGGATTGCGGTTGAGATAGGGTTAGCTTTGTGTTTCAATTAGGGTTAAGTTTAGCTGTAGAGTTAGTGTTAATTCTAGGTTTAGGTTGAGGGTTAGGGTTAGTGATAGAGTTAGTTCAGTTTTAGGGTTATAGTTAGTTTTAAGGTTAAGGTTAGTGTTAGGGTTAATGTTAGGTTAAGATTGGGTTTAGGTTTAGGGTTTGTGTTAATTTTGGGGGGTTAAGTTTAGTGTTATAATTAAGTTTGGTGTTAGTTTTAGGTTAAGATTTCGTGTAAGTGTAAGGGTTATGGTTATTGTTGGAATTAGCGTTAAGTTTAGGGTTAGTGTTAGGGTTAGGATTAGGGTTAGTGTTAGGGTTAATATTAGCTTTAGGTGGTGTAAGTGTTAATGTTAGGATTAGTATTATTGTTCGGGTTACGGTTCGTTTTAGTGCTAGAGTTGGGTTAAATATTAGCTTTAGGTTTAGGTATAGGATTAGTGTTTTTGTTAGGGTAAAGGTTAGAAACAGTGTTAGGGTTAGGACTAGGTTTAGGGTTAGTGTTAGGTTTATTCCTAGTGTTTGGGTTAGAATTAGTTAGCTAATTGTTAGCATGAGGTTTAGTGTTAGTGTTAGGGATAAGATTAGGTTTTTGGTTAGCTTTAGTGTTAGCATTAGGGTTAGGATTTTGGTTAGTGATAGTGTTAGGGTTAGGGCCAGTTTTACGATTAGGGTTAGTGTTATGGTTAGTTTTAGGTTTAGTGGTAGGGATAGTTTTATAGTAAGGATTAGGGTTATGGTTAGGTTTAGTTTTAGGGTTAGAGTTAGAGTTAGCATTTGAGTTAGGTTTAGGGTTTGTTTTAGAGTTAGGTTTGGGGTTAGGGTTAGTGTTAATATTAGTGTTACGTTCAGGGATATGATTTAGGTTAGGGTAAATGTTAGGTCTAGGGTTACAGTTAAGGTTAGTGATAGGATTACATTTAGGGTTAGGGTTAAAATTAGAGTTAGAATGATGCTTAGGATTAGGTTTAATATTATGGGTAGGATAGGGTTATTGTTAGTGTTAGGGTTAGTTTTAGGTTTAGGGTTAGTGTTTTGTTAGGTTTAGGGTTAGTTTGAGGCTTAAAGTTAGGGTTAGGTTTAGTTTATGTGTTAGTGTTAGAGTTAGGGTTAGGGCTAAAGTTAGGAATTTGTTTAATGTTTTTTTAGGGTTAGGGTTAGGGCTAGAATTAGTGTTACGGTAGGGTTAGGTTTTGGTTAATGTTAGAATTAGGGTTAGGATTAAAATTAAATTTACTTTTTACATTAGATTTAGGTTAGTGTTCGGGTTCGGGTTAGTTTTAGAATTAGCAATATGGTTAGGGTTATGGTTAGTGTTATGTTAGTGTTAGGGTAAGAATTATGGTTTTTGTTAGGGTAAGGTTTAGATTTATATTTTCTGTAAGAACTAGGGTTAAAAGATAGGTTTACTGTTAGGGTTAGGATTAGGATTAGTGTTACATTTAGGGTTATGGTCGGGTTTAAGATTAGTGTTTGGTATAGTGTTATACATAGGTTTATGTTTAGTGTTAGGGTTAGAGTTAGGGTTAATGTTAGGAAGAGTGTTAGAGTGAGGCATAGGATTAGGGTTAGGATTAGTTTTATGGTTTCGGGTACATTAAGTATAGTTTTAGGTTTATGGTTTGTTTTACTGTTAGTGCTAGGGTTAGTGTTTGTGTTAGGGTTAGGGATACATTTAGGTAAGGGTTAGGATTATTGTTAGCTTATGGTTAGGGTTATATTTTTCTACAGAGTTTGCTTTAGGTTTATGGTTAGGCTTAGCATTAGGGTAACTTATGTTTCGGGTTAGGATTTGGGTTAGGGTTAGTGCTAGGGTTAGGTCTAGGGTTAGGGTTAGTGTTTGGTTTAAGGTTAGGTTTAGGATTCATGTTAGGGTTAGGGTTAGGATTAGTGTTAGGGTTAGTTTTAGGTTTAGGGTTATGGTTAGAGTTACTGTTACATTTAGGATTATGTTTAGGTTTTGAATTAGTTTCTGGGTTAGTATTACTCTTAGATGTAGGTTTAGTGTAGGGTTAGAGTTAGGGTTAGTGAACAGTTAGGGTTAGGGTTATGGTGAGGCTTAGATTTAGTGTTAGGTTAGTGTGAGTGTTAGGATTAGAGTAACTGTTAGGGTTAGGGATAGAGTTAAATTTAGTGTTATCATTAAGATTAGGTTTAGGTTTAGGTTTAGGATTTGTGTTTGAGTTAAAATTCCTGTTAGGGTTAGGGTTTTTGTTAGGGTGAGTTTTATGGTTATGTCAGGGTTAGGTTTAGGGTTAGTGTTAGGGCTCAGGCTAAGATTAGTGTAAGGGTTAAGTTTAGTGGTAGGGCTAGGGATAGAGTTAGAGTTAGTGTTAGTGATAGGAATAGGGTCAGATTTAGGATTAGCAATAGGGTTAGGATTATTGTTAGATTTAGGTTTAAAGTACGTGTGAGGGTAAGTTTTAGTGCTAGGGTTAGGGTTATGGTTAAAATTAGTGTTTGTGTAGGTTTAAGGTTAGGGTTAGTGTTAAGGTTAGGGTTAGGGTTAATGTTAGGGTGAGAGTTAGGATTTGTCTTATGGTTACAGTTAGGATTATGTTTAAGGTTCCAGTTATGGTTAGGATTAGGGTTAGTGTTAGGGTTAGCATTAGGTGAGTTAGGGTCCAAGATAAGGTTAGGAATTAGAATTAGTGTTATTAGGGTTAGGATTAGGATTAGTTTTAGGTTAGTGTTAAGGTTAGGTTTAGGGTTCATATTAGGGTTAAGTTTAGGGTTTGTGTTAGCTTTAGTTTTAAAATTAGGGTTAGTTGGGGTAAGGGTTAGTGTTAAGATTTGCATTTGAATTAGGATATGGTTAGAGAGTAAGGGTTAAGGTTAGTGTTATGTAAGGTTTGTCATTAGGGTTAGGGTTATAGTTTGGGTTAGGGTTTTTGTTGGGTTTAGGATTAAGTTTATATTAGGTTTAGGGTTAGAGTTAAGGGTAAAGTTGGATTAGTCATAGGGTTAGGGTTAAGTTTATGTTTATGTTTTATGTTAAGTTATATTTAGGTTTAGTGTTATTGTTATGGTTAAGGTAATGTTAGTTTAAATGATAGGGTTAGGATTGGGGTCAGTGTTAGGCTTAGGGTGAGGGTTAGCATTAGGGTTTGGGTTAGGTTAAGATTAGTGTTCAGAATAGGGTAGGGTTAATTTTGGGTTTAGGATTAGGGATAGGGTTAGGGTTAGGGATAAGTATAGAGTTATTTTTAGGATTACATTTAGGATTATGTTCATGGTAAGTTTTTGGGTTAGAATTAGAGTTAGAGTTAGAATTCATGTTATGTTTAGGGTTAGTATAGATTTAGGGTTAGGATTACGGTTAGAGTTAGTGTTAGGATTAGTATTAGGGTTACAGTTAGGATTTGTGTTAGGGTAAGTGTTATGGTAAGGGTTTGTGCTAGGGTTAAATTATATTTAGATTTTGGGTTATGGTTAGAATGAGGGTTAAAGTGAGGCATAGGCTTAGGTTAGAGTTAGTTCTAGGGTCACGAGGAAGTTAGAGTTTGTGTTAAGGTTAGGGTTAATGTTAGGGTTAGGCATAAATTTAGGATTTGGTTTGGGGTTAGTGTTAAGTTTTGGTTTAGTGATAGGATAGGGTTGAGTTTAGGGTTAGTGTTAAGGTTGTGATTAGAGTTAGTTTTAGTATTAGGGTTAAGGTTAGGTTTAGGGTTAGGGTTAGCATTAGGTTTAGTGTTAGGGTTAGAGTTAGGGTTAAAGTTAGGAAATGGTAGGGTTAGTGTTATGTTAGGGTTAGGGTTAGGTTTTGTATTATTGTTAGTGTTAGGGTTAGTGTTAGGATTAGGTTTACAATTAGAATTAAGTTTAGTGGTAGGGATAAGTTTAATGTTAGGGTTAGTTTTAGGTTTAAGTTAATGTTAAGTTTAGGGTTAGTGTTAGGGTTGAGGTAGGGATAGAATTAAAGTTAATGTTAGTGTTAGTGTTAGAATTAGAGTTTGTGTTAGGGTTTGGGTTAGGGTGAGTGTTAGTGTTAGGATAGAGTTAGGGTTACAGTTAGGTTTGTGTTCGGGTTAGGGTTAATTATACTCTTAGGGTTAGGTGTAGGTTTAGAGTTAGTTTTAGGGTTAGGGTTAGGGTTATTGTTAGGTTAGGGTTAGGGTTATGGTCAGTGTTAGTCTTGGGAGATGGTTAGGTTTAGGGTTAATTATATTGTTAGGGTTAGTGTTAGGTATAGTATTATATTAGTTAATTATACTTTTAAGGTTAGTGTTAGGGTAAGTGTTAGGTTTAGTGTTAGATATGTTAGAGTTAGGGTTAATTAGGGTTAGGATTTGGGTTAGAGTTAGTGTTAGGGTTTTTGTTCTGGTTAGGGTTAGGGTTAGTGTTAAGGTTACAGATAAGATTAGGGTTATAATACGTGTTAGAATTAGGGTTAGATTTAGTGTTAGGATTACATTAAGTTTAGTGTTAGAGTTAATGTTAGGGTTAGGGTTAGGAGTAGAGTTAGGTTTAGTGATAATGTTAGGGTTAGTGTTATGGTTAGGGTTAGGTTTAGTGTTATTTTGGGGTGTTTTGGTTAGGGTTAGAATTAGTGATAGGATTAGGTTTGTGTTTAGGTTTATTGTAAGGGTTAGTATTAGGGTAAGTGTTATCGATAGTGTTAATGTTATGCTTAGGGTTAGGGTTAGTGTTAGTGTTAGTTTTAGGCTTAGGTTTAGAATTTGGGTTTGTGTTTGAGTTAGGGTTATGGTTTGGATTAGGGTTATTGTTAGGGTTAGGGTTAGGGTTAGTTTTAGTTTGGGTTTAGGGTTGAGTTTAAGGTTTGTGTTAGAGTTAAGTAAAGGGTTAGGATTAGGGTTAGGATTAGTATTAGGGTTAGAGTTAGTGTTGGGGTTAGTGTTAGCATTATGGTTAGTGTTAGGTTGAAGAGTTTTAGGGTTAGGTTTAGTGTCAGTGTTTGTTTTAGGGTTAGTGTTACTGTTTGTTATAGTGATAGGTTTAGAGGGATATGTTTAGTCTTAGTGTTAGGCTTAGGGTTATGTTTAGGTTTAGTGTTATAATTAGTCTAAGAGTTAGGTTTAATTTTTAGTGATAGGGATAGTTTTAGGTCTAAGGTTAGTGTTAGATTAAGTGATAGGGTTAGGGTTCATGCAAGGTTATGTTTAGTGTTAGATTTACATTTAAGGTGTGAGTTAGGATTAGGGTTAGGGTTATTGTTAGGGTTAGAGTTACAGTTACATTTAGAGTAGTGTTAGGGTTAATGTTAGTGTTAGGATTAAGTTTAGGGTAATGATTAGTGTTAGAATTATGGGTAGCATTAGGGTTAGGGTTAGAATTTGTTTCAGGATTAAGGTTAACTTTAGCGTTAGTGTTATAGTAAAGGTAAGACTTAGGATTAGGGTTAAAGTTAGTTTTAGGGTTAGGTTTAGGGTGAGTATTAGTGTTAGGTTTAGGTTTTGCGTTAATTTTGTGTTAGTGTTTGTGTTAGGGTTAGGTATTGGTTTAATTAATAGTGTTAAAGTTAGGGATAGGTTTAGAGTTAGTGTTAGGGTAGGATAAGGGTTAGTGTGAGGATAAGGATTAGGTTTACAGTTAGGTTTAGTGTTAGTGTTAAAGTTATTGTTATGGTAAGGGTTAGTTTTATAGTTAGGGTTAGAGTTAGGGTTAAGGTTAGAGTTAGATTTAGTGTTAGGAATAAAGTTAGGGTTTGTATTAGGGTTCATTTAGGGGTAGGGTTTTGTTAGGGTTTGGTTTAGCATTAGTTTTAGTGTTATGAATAGGATTAGGGTTATATTTAGGGATACAATTAGGGTTAGGATTAGAGTTAAGATTATGGTAAGTTTAGAGTTAGAATTAGTGTTAGAGTTAAGGGTAGGGTTAGGGTTACTGTTAGTGTTAGGGTTATTTTAGGGTTAAGATTAGGTTAGTGTTATTGCTAATATTAAAGTTAGGGTTAGACTTGGGGTTCATGTTAGGGTTATGATTACTTTTAGGATTAGGTTTATTGTTAGGGTTGGGTTAAGGGTTAGATTTAGTATTAGTGTTAGGGTTACAGTTAGGGTTAGTGTTAGTCTTATGGTTCATGTTAGGGTAGGCTTAGGGTTACACTTAGGTTTTATATTAGGATTAGGGTTAGCATTAGTGTTAGGGTTAGGGTTAAAGTTATGATTATGGTTAGGGTTAGTGTTAGGGTTAGGTTTAGGTTTAGGTTTAGGATTAGGTTTTGTTTTAGGGTTTGAGTTATTGTTAATGTTAGGTTTAGGGTTTTGGTTGGGACTACGGTTAGCGTTTGTTTGGGGTTATGATTAGGGTTAGGTTTAGTGTTAGAGGTTTTAGATTTGGGTTAATGTTAGTGTTAGGGTTTGGGTTGGGATTTCGGTTAGAATTAGCATTAGTTGCGGCTTACGGTTAAGGTTAGTGTTAGGGTTAAGGTTATGATTAGAGTTAGTGTTAGGGTTTGGTAAGTGTCAGGGTTAGTGTTTGGCTTAGGGTTAGTGTTAAGGTTAGGTTTATGGTTATGCTTAAGTTAGTATTAGGGTTAGAGTTAGGGTTAAGGTTAGGTTTAGGATTAGAAGTAGGGATAGGGTTAGTGTTAGGTTTAGGGTAAGTGTTTGGGTTAGTGTTAGGGTTAGGTTTGGACTTAGGGTTTGTGTCAGGTTTAGGATTAGAGATAGGGTCAGGGGTATATTTAGGAATAGGTCTAGGTTTAGAATTACAGTTAGGTTGAGTATTAAGCTTAGGGTTAGAGTTTGAGTTAGGGTTAGGGTTATGGTTAAGTTTAAATTTAGTATTAGGTTTAGAGATAGGATAAGGATCAGTATTAGTGTTAGGTTTAGTGCTAGTGTTTGTGTTAGTGTTAGGGTTAAAGTTAGAATTTGTGTTAGGTTTCCGTTTTAAGTTATGGTTAGGGTTAAAGTTAGGATTAGGGTTAGAGTTAAGGTTAGTGTTAGAATTACACGTAGTTTTAGTGTTAGTGTTAGGGTTAGGTTTATGGTGTGTGTTAGGGTAGGGTTAGTGTTAGAATAGGATTACAGGTAGGATTAGGGTTAGGGTTACAGATAGTGTGAGTGTTTGGGTTAAGATTAGGTTAGAATTAACTATGGTTATTAACTATGGTTAGTTATAGGGTTAGTTTTAGGTTTGATGTTAGAATTGGATTAGGGTTAGTTTTAGGGTTAGGGTTAGACTTGTGTTAGAGTTAGTGTTAGGGTTACGGTTAGAGTTTGTGTTAGGGATAGTTTTAGGGTTAAGGCTAGGTTTGTGTTAGGGTTAGGGTTATAGTTTATGTTAGGATCATTGGTAGGGTTAGGGTTTGGTTAAGGATTAGTTATATGGTTAGTGTTAGGATTAGTGTTAGGGTTAAGATTTGGGTTCTTGTCAGGTTTAGTGTTAGAGTTAGGGTTATGGTTAATTTTAGTGTTAGTGTTGGGGTTAGTGTTAGGGTTATCAATAGTTTAATTATGGATAGGTTGAGGTTTATATTTAAGGTAAGAGATAGAATTAGTTTTTTGGTTAAGATTAGGGTTAGAAATAGGGTTAGCACTTAGTTTAATGGTTAGTGTTAAGTTTTTGTTAGGTTTAGTTTTAGGAACAAGTTTGGGGTTACTCAGTGTTAGGGTTTGAGTCAAGGTTAAAGTTATGGTTAGGGTTAATGTTAGGGTTAGAGTTAGGTTTAGGTATACTGTTAGTTTTTATAATAGGCTTAGGGTTAGTGTTAGGGTTAGGGTAGTTTTAGTGTTAATGTTATTGTTATGGTTATAATAAGCTTTAGGTTTATTGTTAGGGTTAGGGTTAGGTTTAATGTTAGGGAACAAATTAGGTTTAGGATCAGTGTTACGGTTAGGGTAGTGTTTCAGTTAAGGTTAAGGTTTGGGTTAGGGTTAGAGCTAAGTTTACAGTAAAGCTTAGATTTGGGGTTAGGGATTGTGTTAATGTTAGGGCTCTGGTTACGGTTAAGATTAGGTTTTGGGTAAGGGTCATTGTTAGTGTTAAATGTTGCATTAGAGTTATTGTTAGGGTTATTGTTAGAGTTAGGTTTATAGTTACAGATATTGTTAGGGTTCGGGTTAGAGATAAGTTTAGGGTTAATGTTAGGGTTAGGGTTGGGGTCATGTTTATCATTAGTGTTTGGTTTAGGGTTCATATTAGGGTTAAGTTTAGCGTGAGTGTTACTGTTAGGGTTAGTTTTGGTTTGGTGTCAGTGTTTGGGTTAGGGTTAGGTTTAGGGTTAAGGATAGTGTTAGGGATAGTGATAAGTTTAGAGTTAGTGTTAGGTTTAGGTTAGGTTTAGTGTTATGGTTATGGTTATGGTTAGGGTTGGGGTTACTGTTAGTTTTAGGGTTTTGGTAAGTGTTAGCATAAGGGTTAGGGTTAGGATTAGGGTTAGGTTTAGTTTGGGGGTTAGGGTTAAGATTATGGTTAGTTTTAAAGTTAGGGTGGTCTTTAGGTTTAGGGATAGTGTTAGGTTTATTGTCAGGGTTAGGGAGTTTTAGGGTTAGGGTTAGGACTTTAGTTAAGGTTAGGGTTCGTGTTAGTGTTAGGGTTACAGATAAGTTTAGGTTTAGATTTAGGCTTAGGGTTAGAGTTAGGATTTTGTGTTAGTGTTAGTATTAGTGTTGGGTTATTATTAGTATTATCTTAGGTTTTGCATTAGGATCAGTGTTAGGGTTAGTTTTAGGGTTAGGTTAGTTTTAGGGTTACTGTTAGGCTTGTGGTTAAGTTTAAAATTAAGGTTAGAGTTAGGGTTAGTATTATATTTCAGGTAAGGTTTAATGATAGGGTTAGTGTTAGGGATAGCATTAGATTTAAATTTAGGGTTAGAGTTAGGGTTAGAATTAGGCTTAGGGTTAGGATTAGTTTTAAGGTTTAGTGTTAAGGTTAGGGTTAGTGTTAGTGTTAGTTTTGTAATTAGAGTTAGGTTTGGTGTTAGCGTTAGGATTATTATTTGGTTTAGGGTTAGGTGTGTTGTTCGTGTAAGGATAAGGTTTAGGGTTAGGTAAGGTTCAGGTTTAAGTTTACTATTAGGTTTAGGTTTAGGGTTAGGATTAGTGTTAATTTTAAGCTTTGGATTAAAGTTAGGTTTAAGGTTAGTGATAGCATCAGTGTTAGGGTTTTGTTAGGTTTAGAGTTAGTGTTAGGGTTAAGGTTACATTTAGGATTAGGGTTAAGGTTAAAATTACTGTTAGGGTTAGTGTTAGGGTTAGGGTTAAGTTTAGGTTTTGTGTTAAGTTTAAGGTTAGTGTCCGTGTTAGTGTTCAATCTAGGGTTAGTGTTCGTGTTAGGGTTTACAATAGGGTTAGTGTTAGGGTTAGGGTTAAGTTTAGGTATACTGTTAGGTTTAGGAACATGTTCAGGGTTAAATTTAGGGTTAGTATTAGGTTTAGGGTTAGTGTTATGGTTACAGTTAGGGTTAAATTTAGTGTTAGTGTTAGGGTTTGGGTAAAGTTTAGTGTTAGAATATGGGTTAGGGTTAGTGTTAGTGTTAGTGTTAGCGTTAGAGATATCGTTTGAGTCAGGGTTAGGTCTAGTGTACACTTTGGATTACGTTTTGATTTAGAGTTAGTGTTAGTGTTAAACTCTTGGGTTAGAGTTAATTTTAGGGGCAGTGTTAGAATTAGGGTAATGGTTTTGCTTAGTGGTAGGGTTAGGATTAATGATAATTTTAAGGTTAATATTAGGGTTAATGTTAGGATAATGTCTAGAGTTAGGGTAAGTGTTAGAGTTAGGGTTAGGGTTCATGTTAAGGTTAGGTTTAGCATGAGTGTTAGGGTTAGGGTTAGGTTTAGTTTTGGTGTTAGTGTTTGTTTTTGGGTTAGGGTTAGGGTTAAGGATAGTATTAGTGTTAGAGATAGGTTCAGATTTAGTGTTAGGTTATGGTTATTGTTATGTTAAGAATTAGGGTTAGGTTTAGGGTTAGTGTTAGTGTTAGGTTTAGGATTATGATTAGTGTAATCATACGGGTTAAAGTTAGGGTTATAATTATTGTTGGGGATTGGGTCAAAATTAGTGTTATTTTAATGTTAGGATTGTGTTTAGAGTTAGGGTTAGTGTTAACTTTAAGGTTTTTTAGGATTAGGGTGATTATTTAAGATAAGGTTAGCATTAGGGTTAGTGTTAGTGTTACAAATAGGATTAGGATTAGATTTAGGGTTTTGGTTAGGGTTAGGTTAAGTGTTAATGTAAGGGTTAGGGTTAGGGTTAGGGTTAGTGTTACTGTTAGGTTAGGTTTAAGTGTAGGATTATTTAACATTAATTAGGATTATAGTTAGTGTTAGTGTTTACATGAGAATTAGGGTTAGTTTTAGGGTTAGGGTTTGGGTTAGGGTTAGTTTTAGGATTATTGTTAGGTTCAAAATTAGGGTTAAGTTTTTGTTTCATGTTCTATTTAGTGTTAAATTTAAGCAAAGGTTTAGTGCTAAGGTTAGCAATAGGGATAGGTTTAGGGTTAGAGTTAGGTTTAGCATTAGGCTTAGAGTTAGAGTTAGTTTTAGGGTTAGGTTGAGGGTTAATGTTAGTGTTAGGGTGAGAGTTAGGGTTAGGATTAGCTATAGGTTTAGTGTTAGGCTTAGGGTTAGTGTTATGGTTAGGATTATGGCTAGGGTTAGTTTTAGGGTTAGGGTTATGGTTACCATAATGATTAGAGTTAGTGTTAGGGTTATGGTTAGAATTTGAGTTAAAGTTAGTGTTAATGTTAGGGTTAGGCTTACTTTTATGGTTAGGTTAGGTTTAGGGTTAGGGTAAGAATTTGTGTTAAGTTTAGATTTAGTTTAGGTTTAGGGTTAGTGTTAGGGTTTGTTTTAGGATTAGGGTTAAGGTTATTTTAGGGTTAGGGTTACAATTACAGTTAGAGTTAGGGTTAGAGTTAAATTAAGGTTACGGTTAGTGTTAGGGTTAGGGTTATTTTTAGGTTTAGGGATTGGGTTTGGGTTAGGTTTATGTTTAGTGTTAGGAATAGCATTAGGGTTAGGTGAAGCTTTAGTTTTAAGTTTAGGGTTAGGATTAGGGTTAGTGCTTTTGTTACAGTTATTTACAGGGTTAGTTTAGTGTTAAGGTTAGTATTAGGATCAAGGTTAGAGTTTCGTTAATGAGAGGGTTAGGATATGGTTTATCTTTAGTGATAGAGTAAGATTAAGGTTTAGTTTTAGAATCAGAGTTAGTGTTAGGGTTAGGGTTACAATTAGGATTAAGGCAAGCATTAGGTTTAGTGTTAGCGTTAGTTTTAGAATTATAGTTAGTGTTAGGATTAGTGTTAAAATTATGGTTAGTGTATGTTAGGGTTAGGGATGGTGATAGTGTTACTGTTATGGTTATGATTAGGATTAAGGTTAGGTTTAAGGTTTGTGTTAGTGTTAGATTTTGCATTAAGGTTAGTGTTAGGGTTAGCATTAGAATTAGTTTTAGGGTTAGTGTTAGGTTATGGTTAGTGTTAGGGTTAGGGTTAGGATCACGGTTCATCTTAGCTTAGGATTAGAGTTAGGGTTTGGGTAAGTGTTAGTGTTAGTGTTAGGATTATGGTTCATCTTAGGGTAGGGTTAGGATTAGGGTTAGGGTTATATTTAGCAATAAGTTAAGTGTTAGTGTTAGTCTTAGAGTTAGAATTAGATATTATGTTAGGATTAGCAATATTTTTAAGGTTATTTTTAGGATTACGATTAGGGTTAAGGTTGGTGTTAATATTAGGGTTAGGGTTTGGGTGAGGGTTTTATTTGTGTTAGAGAGACGGTTAGGTTTAGGGTGAGAGTTAAGGTTAAGTTTAAGTATAGCATTAGGGTTAGTGAAAGGGTAAAGTTATCTTAAAGGGTTTGTTTAAGGATTAGGGTTAGTGTTAGTGTAAGGGTAAAGGTTATAATTAATGTTAGGGTTAGTTTTAGAATTAGGGTTATTATGATTTAGGATTACTGTTAAGATTACTGTTAGATTTAGGGTTAGGGTTTTAGTTAGGTTTAGGGTTTGGTTAAGGGGTTGTGTTAGGATTAGTTTTAGGGATAGGTTTAGGATTATGTACAGGATTAGGTTTAGATTTACAGTTACAGTTAGGTTTAGGTTTTGTGTAAAGGTTAGTGATAGGGTTAGAGTTAGGGTTAAGGTTTGGATTATGTTTAGGGTTAGATTTCAGGGTTAAGTTAGGATTAGTTTTAGGGTTAGGTTTAGGGTTATGATAGTATTAACTTTAGATTTAGGGTTAGGGTTAGTGTTAGATTCAGAGTTAGGTTCAGGTTTAGGTTTATGGTGAGGGTTATTGTTAGTATTAGTGTTATGGTTAGGTTTATTGTAAGGGTTAGGTAAAAGTTAGGGTTAGGCTTAGGTTAAGTTTAGGGTTATGGTTTGGGTTAGGGTTTGTTTTGGGTAAGTGTTAGGGTTAGGTTATTGTTATGATTAGGGTTAGGGTTAGTGTAAGTGTTAGGGTTAGGGTTAGGGTTAGGGTTATGTTTAGGATTAGTGATAGATAAAGTGTTATATTTCGAGTTAGTGTTAGGGTTAGGGTTACAACTAAGTTTAGATTACAGTTAGGGTTAGGGTTTGTGTTATGGATAGAGTTAGACTTAGCTTTAGGTTTACGATTAGGATTTGGCTTAGAGTTAAATTTAGGGTTAGGGTTTCGGTTAGTGTTAGGGTTAGGTTTAGGTTTATTATTAAGTTTACGGTTTGAGTTTGTGTTAGGTTTAGGTTTAGTGTTAGGGTAAGGTTTAGTGTTAGTTTTAGAATTAGTCTTAGGGTTAGGGTTGGAGTAAGGGTTGTGGTTATTGATAGGCTTACGTTTATTGTTAGGTTAAGGATGGGGTTCAGGTTAAGATTGGGTTTTGTTTTAGGGTTAGGGGTAAGATTAGGGTTGTGCTTAGTGTTTGGATTACCATTAGAGTTAGGGTTAGTGTTAGGGTTAGCATTAGGGTTAGTGTTAAGATTAGGGCTAGGGTTAGGTTACAAGTAGGGTTAGTGTTAGAGTTAGGGTTAGGGTTACTGTTTATGTTAGTGTTATGTTTATGGTTAGGTTTAGTTTTAAGTTTTGTATTAGGTTTTAATTTAGGGTTTGGATAAGTGTTAACGTTATGGTAAAATTTACAGTTTTGGTAAGGATTAGAGTTAGGTTTAGTCTTAGTGTTAGTGTTAGGGTTCAGGTTAGTGTTAAGGTTAGGGTTTTGTATGTTTCATGTTAGACTTAATGTTACAGTTAGTGTTAGTGTTTATATTAGAATGTGAGTTATTGTTAGGATTAAGGTTACATTTAGGATTAGGGTTTGTGTTAGGGTTTCAGATACTGTTAGAGATTCGGTTATCTTTATGATTCACATTAGGTTTAACGTTAAGATTAGGGTTAGGTTAGGGTTAGGGTTAGGATTAGGGTTAGGATTTGTCTTAGGATTAGATTTAGGGTAAGGGTTAGAGTTTGGGTTAGAGTAAGTATTAGGGTTAGGGTTAGGGTAAAAGTTAGTTTTAGTGTTAGGGTTAAGGTTAGGTTAAGTTTAGGGATAGAGGTAGGGTTAGTGTTAGTTAGGTTTAGGGGTTTTGTTACATTTAGAGTTAGATTTAGGTGAAGGGTTAGGATTAGTGTTAGAGTTATTTTTAGGGTTAGAGATATATTTAGGTTTAGTGTTAGGGTTTAGGTTAGGGTTAGCGTTATTATTAGTATTAGGGTTAGGAATAGGGTTACAGTTAGGATTAGCGTTAATGTTATGTTTTGGGTAGTGTTTAGTGCTAGATTTAGTGTTAGAGTTTGTGTTAAAATTATGGTTGTTGTTAGGTTTAGGGTTACACATATGATGAGAGTTAGGTTTAGGGTTAGCTTTAGGTTTAGAGTTAGTGTTAATGATAGAGTTAAGTTTAGGGTTAGCAATAGGTTTAGGGATATATTTAGGGTTAGTGTTAGAGTTAGTGTTCAGGTGAGGGTTAGGTTTAGGGTTAGGGTAGGCTAAGTATTAGGATTAGAATTAGAATTAGTGTTAGAATAAATGTGGTTAGGTTTTGGGTTATTTTTAGGGTGAGTGTTAGAGTTAAGTATACAGCTAGGGTTATTTTTAAGGATAGTAGTAGTTTTGGGGTTAGTGTTTTTGTTAGGTTTATGCTTAGGGTTGGAATTTGTGTTAGGGTTAATAGTTAGAATTAGGATTAGGGTTAGGTTTAGTATTAGAGTTATGGTTAGGGTTAGGGTTAGACTTAGGGGTACTGTAAATGTTATGATTAGGGTTAGTATTAGGGTTAAGTGTTAGGGTAGAGTTTGATTTATGTTTAGAATTACTGTAATGGTTAGGGTTAGGGATAAGTTTAGTGTAAGGTATAGGCTCAGGGTTAGGATTTGGTTAAACTTGGGCATAGGGTGAGGGTTAGTGTTAGAGTTAGTGTTAGGATTAGGGTTAGGGTTAGGTTTAGTGTTAGCATAAGGTTTAGCATTAGTCTTAGGGTTAGTTTTAGTGATTGGTGTCAGGGTATGTGTTAGGGTTAGGATTAGGGATAGGATTTGTGTTAGGGTTAAGTTTAGGGTCATGATTAGTTTACCATTTGAGTTAGGGTTATGATTAGGGTTAGGGTTAGTGTAAGGGTTAAGGGTAGGGGTAGAGATAGTGTTAGTGTTAGGGTAGGATGTTAGTGTTAGTGTTATGTTTACGTTTAGTGTTAAAGTTAAGGTTAGTGTTAGGTTGAGGGTTAGGTTTATGGTTAGGGTTAGTGATAGGGTTAGTGTTAGGTTTAAGTTTAGTATTAGGTAAGGGTTAAGTTTATTGTTAGGGTAATGGTTAGGGTTAGGTTAAGGGTTAGTTTTAAAATTAGGGTGAGGATCAGGGTTTGGGATATGGTTAGGGTTAGGGTTATTTTAAGAGATAGCATTAAAGTTTGGGTTAGGGTGTTAGTTTTAGCGTTACTGTTAAGGTTTGGGTTATGTTTTGTGTTAGGTTGAGGGTTAGGGTTAGGGTTTGGGTTAGGGTTAGAGTTAGGGTACATTTGGATTAGTATTAGAGTTAGTGTTAAGATTATGTTTAGGGTTAATTTTGGGTTTAAGAATATAGTTAGGATAAGGGTTAGTGTTAGGGTTAGGGTTAGTGTTCTGGTAAGGGTTAGGGTTAGGGTTAAGAATACAGTTATGCTAAGGGTTAGGGTTACTGTTAGTTTGGGTTTATGTTTAGGGTTAGAATTAGTTATAGGATTAGGATTGGGGTTAGGATTAGTGTTAGGGTTAAGTTTAGGGTTAGGGTTAGTGTTATGATTGATGTTAGTGTTAGGTTTACGGTTACGGTTAGGTTTATTGTTAGGGTTAGTGTTGGGGTTAGGGTTAGACATAGGGTTTGTGATAGAGTTAAGGTTGTTATTTGTTTTAGCGTTAGTTTTAGGGTTAGGGGTAGGTTTACATTTGGGTTTAAGTTTAGGCTTAGGGTTAGTGTTAGGGTTAGTTTAAAAATTAGGGTTAGGTTTAGTGTAAGTGTTATGGTTAGAAAAAGAGTTAGGGTAAGTGTTAGGGTAAGGTTAAATTTATGTTTAGAATTAGTGTTAGGGTTAGGGTTAGGGATAGGTTTAGTGTAAGTTTTAGGGTTAGGGTTAGGATTAGGTTAGAGTTAGGGATAGGGTTAGGGTTAGGGTTAGTGTTAGGGTAAGTGTTAGATTTAGGGTAAGTGTTATTGATTGGGTTAGGGTTAGGTTTAGGGTTAGGGTATGTGTTAGGGTTAGGCTTTGTAATAGGATTGGTGTCAGTGTTAGGTTTAGGGTTACAGTTAGATTATGGTTTGAGTTACGGTTAGGTTTAGGGTTAAGGTTATTGTTAGGGTTAAGAGTAGGGGTAAGGTTAGTGTTAGTGATAGGGTTAGGGTGTGAATGTTAGTGTCATCATTAGGTTTAGAGTTATTGTTATGTTGAGAATTAGGGTTATGGTTAGTGTTAGGGATAGGTTTACTGTTGGTATTAGTTAAGGGTTAAGTTTATTGGTAGGATACTGGTTAGGGTTAGCTTAAGGGCTAGTTTTAATTTTAGGGTGAGGATCAGGGTTAGGGATCTGTTTATGGTTAGGGTTATTTTAAGACTTAGGTTTAGGGTTATGGTTAGGTGTTAGTTTTAGTGTTAGTTTCATGGTTAGGGTTATGCTTTGTGTTAGGTTGAGGTTTAGGATTAGGTTTTGAGTTAGGGTTAGAGTTAGGGTTACTTTGGATTAGTATTAGAGTTAGTGTTAAGGTTAAGGTTAGGGTTAGTGTTAGGGTTATGAATACAGTTAGGCTAAGGGTTAGGGTTAGTGTTAGGGTTAGTGTTAGAGTAAGCATTAGGGTTAGGGATAAGTTTAAGTATACGATTAGGCTAAGGGTTAGGGTTAGGGTTAGTTTTAGTTTACGGGTTATGTTTAGAGTTAGAATTAGTGATAGGATAAGTATTGGGGTTATGGTTTTTGTTAGGATTAAGTTTAGGGTTAGGGTTAGTGTTACAGTTGGTGTTAGTGTTAGGTATAGGGTTAGTGTTACGGTTAGTGTAAGGGTTTGTGTTAGACTTTGGATTCATGTTAGAGTTAGGGTAATGGTTTGCATTAGATTTAATGTTAGGGTTAGGGTTAACGTTAGTTTTAGGGTTGGGTTTAGGGTTAGGTTTAGGGTAAGGGTTAGGGTTAGTTTTAGGGTTAGGTTATGGCAATTTTTATGGTTCGTGTTGGGGTAAGTTTAGGTTTTGTGTTAGTGTTAGGGTTAGAATTAGTGTTCATGTTAGGGTGAGGGTTTCAGTGAGAGTTAGGGTTAGGGTTATGTTTATGATGAGAAATAGTTTTAGTGTTAGGTTTAGTGTTAGTGTTTGTGTTAGGGTTCATTACACTGTCAAGGTTAGGGATAGGTTTAGAGGTAGTTTTATGGTTAGGGTAAGGTTTAGTGTGCATGTTTTGATTAGTTTAGGGATAAGATTAGTGTTAGGGTTTGGGTTAAGATTAGTGATAGGGTTAGGTTTAGGGTTAAGGTTAGTGTTAGGGCAAGAGTTAGTTTTTGGGTTAAGGTTAAGATTAGTGTTAGGGTTAAATTTAGGGTTAGATTTAGGGTTATGTTTAGGGTTATTTTCAGGGTTAGGATTATAGTTAGGATTAGATAGTGTTAGGGTTAATATTAGTATTAAGTTTTGTGTTAGGGTTAGTGTTAGGTTTAGTGTTAGAAATAGGCTTATATTTAGGTTTAAGTTTAGGGATAGGGTTAGGGTTAAGATTAAGATTATTTGTAGGGTTAGGGTTAATATTAAGTTTAGGGTTAGTGTTAGGGTTAAGGTAATGTTTACAATTAGAGTTTGGGTTAGTGTTAGTGTTACAATTAGAGTTTTTTTAGGTTTCGTGTTAGGGTGAGTGTTAGTGTTAGGGTTAGGATTAGGGTTAGGTTTGTGTTAGGGTTAAGTTAATGGGTAGGATTTTTTTAGTGTTAGGGTTAGGGGTAGTGTTAGCGTTACGAATAGGATTAGGGTTATATTTAGGTTTAGAATTAGGGTTACGTTTAGTGTTAGGATTACGGTAAAGATTAGAGTTAGTGTTAGTGTTAGTGTTAGGGGTAGGGTTTGGTTTAGTGTTAGTGTTAGGTTTAGGGTTATTTTTAGGGTTAGGGTTAGGGCTAGTGTTTTGATTAGTGTTAGTGTTAGGGTTAAACTTATGGTTAGTGTTAGTGTTAGGGTTACACATAGGGTTTGTGTCAGTGTCAGGGTTAGGTTTAGAATTAGGGTTAGTGTTACGGTTAGGGTTAGAATTAGTTTAGGCTGGGTTAGGAGTTACATTTAGTGTTAGGGTTATTTTAGGTTATTGTTTGGGTAGGACTATGGTTAGTGTTAGGTTAGGTTTAAGGTTACTGTTAGGTTTTGTGTTAGTGTTAGGATTAGGGTTAGTGTTAGTGTTAGAGTTAGGATTACAGCTAGGATTATGGTTAGGGTTATGGATAGAATCAGTCATAGGTTTAGGTTTAGAGTTAGGATTAGTGTTTCATTTATTCTTTATGTTATTTTTAATATTAGGGTTAGGGTTCTTGTTGGTATTACTGTTAGAATTAGCGTTAGCTTGGGGTTAGGTTTAGGGTTAGTGTAAGGGTTAGGTTTAGAAGTAGGGTTAGAGTTAGTGTTAGGGTCAGGGTTAGTGTTTGTGATAGTGTTAGGGTTAAGATTGGACTTACAGTTTGTATTAGGTTTAGTGTTAGATTTAGGGTTAGTGGTACAGTGTTAGGATTAGGTTTAGGGTTAAGGTTAGTGTTAGAATTATGGTTAGTGTTAGCTTGAGTATTAGGGTTAGGGTTAGAGCTAGGTTTAGGGTTAGGGTTATCGTTAAGGTTAGGTGTAGGGTTAGGGTTATAGTTAGGATTAGAGTTTGTGTTGGGGTTAGTGTTATGGTTAGAGGTAAGTTTAGGATTAGTGTTACCGTTATGGTTAGAGTTAGGTTTAGGGTTAGTGTTAGTGTCAGGGTTAGGGTTAGTGTTAGCAATAGTTTTATTACAAAACATTATTTATTAAACAGGAATAGGTTGAGATTTAGTGTTAGGTTTAGGGTTAGTGTTAGTGTTATAATTAGGGTTATCATTAGGGATTGGGTTACCTTAGGGTTACATTAAGGGTTAGTGTTATTATTAACGTTATGGTTAGGGTTGGGGTTAGTGATAGATATGTTAGTGTTAGGGTTAAGGTTATAGTTAGGGTTATTGTCATGTTTAGATTTAGGTTTAGGTTTATGTTTAGTGTTTGGGTTAGGGAAAGTTTTAGGGCTTGGGTAAGGGTTACGGTTAGGTTCAGTGTTAGGATCTGTGTTATTTTTAGCAGTAGTGTTAGAGTTATAGTTAGAGTTTGGGTTAAGGTTAGGGCTAGTGTTAGGGTTTGTGATATGTTTAGGGTTAGTGTTAGGGTTAGGTTTACAATAATATTTAGGGTTAGGTTTATCATTAGTTTGGGGGTTAGTGTTAGGGTTTGTGTTATGGTTAGGGTTAGTGTTAGGTTTGGGCTTAGGTTTAGAATTACTGTTAGAGTAAGTGTTAGGGATAGGGTTAAAAATAGTGTTGGGTTTAGGAATAGGTTTAGGTTTCAGTTAGGGTTAGGATTAGGGGTAGTATTAGGTTTAGGTTTAGATTTATGATTAGGGTTAATGATAGGTTTTTGGTTGGTTTAGGGTTAGGATTTATTTTAGGGTTAGGGGTAGGGTTTTCTTTAGGGTTGGGGTTAGGTTTATATTAAGTCTTAGTGTTAGTGTTACATTTAGGGTGATGTTTAGCATTAGGTTTATTGTTAGGGTTAGCGTTATTTTTAGGTTTATTGTTAGATTAAGGATAAGCGTTATAGTTAATGTTAGGATTAGCTTTAGTTTCAGGGTTTTGAATAGGGTTAGAGTTAATGGTAGGGATAGTTTTCTTTAAAAAAATTAGAAATTTATTGTTTTTTCAAAACATTACATTCATCTTGACATATCATATATCATACATTTATTTCAAATGGTGTATAAATTCTTATTTTCCCCATGTACCAATTTCAGGATCACATTGATAATAAATCCACGTTTATAATACTGTCAATACAAAGTGTCTGTTCTATTCTGCTGCCCCTTCTATCACCTTCCTATCCCCCTCTCCTCCCCTCCCCTCTCCTCCTCTCCCTATACCCCATCTACCATAACTAATTTCTCTCAATCTCATTTTTTCTCCCCTTCACCTCACATCCTCTTATATGTATTTTTATAACAATGTGAGCCTCCTTCCCTCTTCCTTGCAATTCCTCCTCTCTCTCCCATTCCCTCACACATCTAGTTCCTGTTTGATGGTAATCCTCTTCTCATTCTTTTCCTCCCTGCTCCCAATTATTTCATTTTATTTGAGTTGTCCCCTTTATATCAAAGAAAACATTAGGCATTTTTTTTAAAGCATTGGGTGACTTCACTAACCATAATCTGCTCTAATGCCATCCATTCCCTGCAAATACCATGATTTTTTTTATTGCTGAGTAATATTCCATTGTGTATATGTGCCACATTTGTTTTTAATCCATTCATCTATTGAAGGGCATCTAGTTTGATTCCACAGTCTAGCTATTGTTAATTATGCTGTTATGAACATTGATGATGCTGTATCATTGTAGTATGCTCTTTTTTAGGTCTTTTGGGAATAGTATGAGAAGGGGAATAATGGGTTGAGTTGTGGTTCCATTACCAGCTTTCTGAAGAATCTCCATACTGATTTCCAAATAGGTCACATCAGTTTATAGTCCCACCAGCAATGCACAAGTGTACCTTTTGCCCCACATCCTCACCAGCACTTGTTGTAGTTTGACTTCATAATTGCTGCTATTCTTACTGGGGTGAGATGTTACCTTAGAGTGATTTTAATTTGCATTTCTCTGATTGCTAGAGATGGTGAGCATTTTTTTGTGTATTTGTGGATTGATTGTATATCCTCCTCTGAGAGGTGTCTGTTCAAATCCTTGAACCATTTGTTGACTGGGTTGTTTGTTTTCTTATTACTTAATTTTTTGAGTTCTTTGTATACTCTGGAGATTAGGGCTCTATCTGAAGTGTGAGGAGTAAAAGTTTGTTTCCAGGATATAGGCTCCCTCTTTACCTCTCTTATCATTTCTCTTGCTGAAAAAAAAAATTAGTTTGAGTAAGTCCCATTTGTTGATTTCTGATTTTAACTCTTGAGCTACAGGTGTCCTGTTAAGGAATTTGGAGGCTGCCTCCATGACATGGAGATTAGAGCCAAGTTTTTCTTCTATTAGATGCAGAGTTTCTGGTTTGATTTCTAGCTCCTTAATCCATTTTGAGTTAACATTTCTGCCTGGTGAGAGACAGGGATTCAATTTCATTTTGTTGCATATGGCTTTCCTGTTCTCCCAGAACCATTTGTTTAAGATGCTATCATTTCTCCATTGCATGCTTTTATCACCTTCGTCTAATATAAGGTTGTTGTAATTTTGTTGGATTGGTTTCTGTGTCCTCTATTCTGTACAATTGTTCTACCCGCCTGTTTTTGAACCAGTACCATGCCGTTTTTGTTACTCTTGCTCGGTAGTATAGTTTAAAATCTGGTATTGCCATAATGCCTGATTCACTCTTCCTGATTAGGATTGTTTTTGCTATTCTGGGTCTCTTATTTTTCCAGATGAAATTCATGATTGCTTTTTTTCTATTTCTGCAAGAAATACCATTGGGATTTTTATTGGCATTGCATTAAACCTGTAGAGTACTTTTGGTAGAATCCCCATTTTAACGATGTTAATTCTGCCTATCCATGAACAAGATATATCTTTCAATCTTCTAAAGTCTTCTTCTATTTCTCTCTTTACGGTTCTGTAGTTTTCATTGTGTAGGTCCTTCACCTCTTTTGTTAGGTTGATTCCCAATTATTTCATTTTTTTTGAGGATACTGTGAATGGGGTGGTTGTCTTCATTTCCATTTCAGTAAATTTGTCACTGATATACAGGCATGCCTTTTATTTATGCATGTTGATTTTATATCCTGCAACTTTGCTGAATACATTTACTAGCTCTAGAAGTTTCTGGGAAGAACCTTTTGTGTCTACTAGGTATCGGTTCATGTACTTCGCAAACAGTGCTAATTTAAGTTTCTCTTTTCCTATCTTTATGATTTTAAGTTCTTTCGTCTGTCTAATTTCTCCGGCCAGTGGTTTGAGAACTATGTTGAATAGAAGTGGTGAGAGAGGGCATTTCTATCTTGTTCCAAATTTTAGAGGGAATGCCTTCAATTCTTCTCCATTTAGAATGATGTTTTCCTGAGGCTTAGCATTGATAGCTTTTATAATGTTGAGATAAGTTTCTGTTATCCCTATTTCTTCTAGTGTTTTGAAGATAAAGTGATGCTTTACTTTGTTGAATGCTTTCTCTGCATCTATGGAGATGATAATATGGTTCTTATCTTTAAGTCTATTGACATGGTGAATAACATTTATTGATTTCCATATGTTTAACCACTCTTGCATCCCAGGTATGAATCCTACTTTATCATAGTGCACAATCTTTTTGATATGTTTTTGTATCTGATTTGCCAGAATTTTATTGAGGATTTTTACATCTATGTTCATTAGAGATATTGGTCTGTAATTTTCTTTCTTTGAAGTGTCTTTGTCTGGTTTTGGAATCAGGGTGATGTTGGCCTTGTAAAATGAATTCGGAAAAGCTCCATATTTTTCTATTTCCTGAAATAGCTTGAAAAGTATTGGTATTAGTTTTTCTTTAAAGGTTTTGTAAAAATCTGCTGTATACCCATGTGGTCTGCACTTTTCTTGGTTGGTAGTCTTTTGATGGCTTCTTCTATTTCCCCCTTTGATATTGGTCTGTTTAAGTTGTGTGTATCCTCTTTACTCAATCTGGGTAAATTATATGATTTACAAAATTTATCGATGTCTTCACTATCCTCTATTTTATTGGAATATAATGTTTCAAACTAATTTCTGATTATCTTCTGTATTTCTGTGTTGTCTGTTGTGATATTGCCTTTTTCTTCACGTATCCTTTAAACTTGAGTTCTATCTCTTCTTCTCTTCATTAGCCTGGCTAATGATCTGTCGATATTATTTATTTTTTCAAAGAACCAACTTTAAATTTTGTCAATTTTTTCAATTGTTACTTTTGTTTCATTTTCATTGATTTCAGCTCTGATTTTAATTATTTCTTGTCTTCTACTACATTTGCTGTTGTTTTTCCCTTCTTTTCTAGGTATTGAGATGAAGTGTGAGATCATATATTCGTTTGTTTGTTTCTTTTTTTTATGGAATAAACTCCGAGCAATGAATTTTCCTCTTAAAACTGCTTTCATTGTGTCCCATAGAATCCGATATGTTGTGTCTGTCTTTTCATTTTTCTCTAAGAATTTTTTGATTTCCTATTTTATGTCTTCTGTAACCCATTGATCATTCAGTAACATAGAAACTGTTAGGGATAATTTTAAAGTTAGGATTAGGAATAGGGTGAGGGTTAGGATTTTTGTAAAGGTTAGGATTAGAGTTAAAATTACAGATAGGTTAACAGTTAGATAAAGTTTAGGGTTAGAGATAGTGTTAGTGTTAGTGTTATGTTTAGGGTTACGGTTAGTATTATAGTTAGGGTTAGTGTTAGGGTTATAGTTTGTATTAGGGTTAGGGTTAGAGTCAGTGTTAGAGTTACAGTTAGTGTTAAGGTTAGGGTTAGGGTTAGTGTTAGTGATAGGGTAAGGTTTTGGGTTAGGGTTAGTATTAGGGTTAGTATTAGGATTACGTTTATGGTTAGGTAAGGGTTAGGATTAGGGTTGAGTTAGAGTTAGGGTTAGGGTAAGGGTTTGGGTTAGGGTTTGGGTTAGGGTTAGGGTTTGGGTTAGGGTTTGTGTTAGGGTTAGGCTTAGGCTTAGGCTTAGGCTTAGGCTTAGGTTATGTGTAAGGTTAGGGTTAGGGTTACTGCTAGGTTTAGTGTTAAAGTTCTGTTTAAAATTAGTTTTAGGAATAGCATTAGGATTAGGGTTAGAGTAAGTTTTATGCTTAGTATTAGTTTTAGAGTTAGTTAATTTGTTTAGTGTTACAGTTTGGGTTAGGGTTAGAGTTTTAGTAAGGGTTAGGTTTAGGGTTAGTGTTAGGGTTAGGGTTAGGGTTAGGGTTAGTGTTAGGGTTAAGTTTAGGGTTCGTGTTAGGGTTAGGATAGGGTGATTGTTAGGATTAGGTTTAGGTTTCGGGTTAGTGTTAGTAATTGGGTTATTGTTGGGTTAGGGTTATAGATAGTATTAGGGTTAAGAATAGGTTCAAGGTTAATGTTAGGTGTAGGGTGAGCGTTAGTTTTACAGTTACGGTTAGGGTTCCATTTATGTTTAGTGTTAGGTTTAGATTTAGGGTTAGATTTAATGTTAGGGTAAAAGTTAGGGTTAGGGTTAGTTTTAAGTTTACAGTTAGATTTAGGGGTAGTGTTACTGTTAGGATATGCGTAGAATTAGGGTTCGTGTTAGTGTTAGGATTAGGTTAAGATTAGGGTTAAGCTTAGTGTTATGTTTAGAAATATATTTAGGGTTAGTTTTAGGGATAGGGTTTTGGTTGGAGTTAGAGTCAGTGTTAGTGTTATGGTTAGAATAAGTGTAAGAGTTATTGTTAGTGTTAGCAATAGGATTTACTGTTAGGGTTAGTCTTAGGGTTAGGGTTAGTCTTAGGGTTAGGGTTAAGGTTCATATTAGGGTTAGGGTTAGAGTTACAGTTAGGCATAGGATTAGGATTAGGGTAAGTGTAAGTGTAAGGTTTAGATTAGGTTTTTTGATAGCGTGAGGGTTAAGGTTAAATTTACGGTTACAGTAACAGATATGATTCAGGTTAGAGTTAGGGCTTGGGGTAGGATTGGGGTAGGGTTAGAGTTCAGGTTTTTGTTAGGGTTAGATTTAGGTTTAGGTTTTGGGTACTGTTATCACTAGATTTAGGGTTAAGGTTAGTTTTAGGGTTAGTTTTAGGGTTAGGGTTTGGGTAAGTGTTAGGTTAGAGTTAGAAATAGGGTGAAGTTGGGGTTATGGTATGCTTAATATTAGGGTTTGTGTTAGGGTTATGGTCAGTATTAGGGTTAGAGTTAGGGTTGTGTTTAATGTTAGGGAAAAGGTGAGGGTGAGCGTTAGTTTTTTTTTTCCTTAGGGTAAAAGTTAGGGTTAGGATTTTTGTAAGATTAGATATAGGGATAGGATTAAAGTTAAAATTAGGGTTAGAGTTAGTATTAGGGTTAGGGTTAGGGTTAGGGTTAGTGTTAGCGTTAGTATTAGATTTATGAATTGGGTTAAATTTAGAGTATGTGTAAGGTTTAGTGTTAGGTTTAGAATTATTTTTTTTTGTGTGTGTGTTAGGGTTAAGTATAGGGTAGGACTTAGTGTTTGCTTTCGGTTTATGGTAATAGTTAGGGTTAGCATTAGGGTTAGAATTAGTGTTAGTTTTAAGGTAGTGATAGTGTTAGGTTTAGTGTTACATTTAGTGATATGGTTAGGTTTAGATTTATATTTAGGGTTAGTGTTATGGTTAAAATTAGATAGGGTTATTTTTCGGGTTAGGATAAGTTTTAGAGTTAGGTTAGATATTAGCATTAGTTTAAGTTTAGGTTTAGGGTTAGGGTTAGGTTTAAAATTAGGTTTGGGTTTAGGGTTAGGGTTATATTAAGTGTTAAAATTAAGGATAGGGTTGGTGTTAAAATTAGTGTTAGGGTACATTTAGGGTTAGAGTTAGCGTTAGTGCTAGGCTTAGGGTTAGGGTTACTTTTAGGTTTATTTTTAAGGTTAGGGTTAGTGTTAGTGTTAGGCTTAAGATTAGGTTTAGGTTTGGTGTTAGCGTTAGGGTTATTGTTAGGTTTAGGTTTAGGTTTACTTTTTGGGTTAGGGTAAGGTTTAGGGTTAGGTAAGGTTTAGGGTAGGTTTACTATTATGTTTAGGGTTAGGGTTAGGTTTATTGTGAAGGTTAGGCTTTGGGTTAAATTTAGGGTTAGGTTTATTGACAGGGTTAGTTTTAGAATTTTGTTTGGTTTAGGGTTCTATTAGTGTTAGAGTTAAAGTTAGGATTTTGGTTAAATTTAGGATTAGTTTTAGGGTTAGTGTTAGGTTTAAGATTAGGGTTAGGTTTAGTGTTATGTTTAGGGTTAAGGTTTGTGTTAGGATTAAGATTAGGCTAAGTTTTAGGGTTAGGGTTACATTTAGGATTATGATTAGTATTATTGGTAGGTTTAGTTTTAAATTTATGGTTTGGGTTAGTTTTAGTGTTAGGTTTTGTGTTATGGATAGGTTTAGGATTAGTGTTAAGATTAAGTAATGGATAGGTTTAGGTGTACAGTAAGTTTTAGGTTAAGTTTAGAGGTAAGATTAGGGTTAGGGTTAGGGTTAATGTTAGTGTTAGGTTTACATTATGGTTAGTGTTAGGGTTATTGTTAGGGTTAGGGTTAGGGTTGGGTTAGGGTTAGTGTCACTGTTAGGGTTAGTGTTAGGATTAGAGTTAGTGTTAGGATTAGATTTTGGATTAGTATTAGGCTAAGGGTTAGGATTAGGCTTAGGCTTACCGTGAGTGTTAGGGTTAGTGTTAGAGTTTATGATAGGGTTAAGGTTAGGGTTAGATTTAGGGATAGTGTTAGTGTTAGATTTAGGTGAGGGTTAGTAATAGTGCTAGAGTTAGCAATTGGTTAACTTCTAGTGCTAGGGTTAGGGTTAGTGTAAGGGTTAGTGTTGGTTTAGGGTTAGGTTAAGGAATAGGGTTAGAGTTAGGGTTACCCTTAATATTAATTCTAGGTTTAGTATTAGGTTTACCATTATGGTTGGGTTTTGGGTTAGTTTTAGTTACAATGTTAGGATAAGTGTTAGTTTTAGAGTGAGGGTTATGTTTAAGTGTAGTTTCAGTATTAGGTTTAGTGTTATGGTTATTGTTAATGTTAGTGTTTGGGTTTGGGTAAGGTTGAAGGTTAGGTTAAAGTTTAGGGTTAGGTGTTTAGAGTTAGGTATAGGCTTAGAGTTAGTGTTAGGTTTTTCTTTAAAGTTAGTGTTAGGGATGGGTTAGTGTTAGGGTTTGTTTTAGTGTTCAGGTTATTGTTAAATTTAGGGATACAGTTAGGATTATGTTTTGGTTTACAATTAGTGTTAGGGTTAGATTGGGGGTTAGGTCTAGGGTTAGGTTTAGTGTTAGTATTAGGGTCACCTTTACAATAAGGTTAGTGTTAGGATTAGTGTTAATGACAGGGTTTGACTTAGGGCTAGTGTTAGAGTTAGTGTTACGGTAAGAGTTAGCGTTACTGTTAGATGTTCTGCTAGGTTTAGAATGAGGGTTAGTTTTAGTGTTAGGGTTAGGGTTAGGTTTAGGTGTTGTGTTAGGTTTAGGGTTTGTGTTAGGTTTACGGTTAGGGTTAGGTTTCGGGTTAAGATTACGGTTAGAGTTAGTTGTAGGGTTAGGTTTTGGGTTAGGGTTAGTTCAGGGTAGGGTTAGGTTTAGGGTTAGTGTTGTGTTTAGGATAATTGTTTGTGTTAGGTTTAAATTTAAGGTTAGTGTTAGGTCTAGTGTTACAATTAGGATTCGGGCTAGAATAAAAGTTATGGTTAATGTTAGGATAAGATTTGGTTTAGTGTTAGGCTTAGGGTTTGTGTTAGGTTTAGATTTATATTAGGTTTAGGGTTAGAGTTAAGTTTAGTTTGTGGGTTAGGGATAAAGTTAGGGTTAGGTTAGTGTAAGGATTTTGTTTGGTTTAGATTTAGGTTTAGGTTAATATCAGGTTTAGGGATTGAGTTAGATTAACTTTAATTTTAGGGTAGGGATTCAATTAGAATTTAAGAATAGGTTAGGGTTAGGGTTAGAGTTAGTTTAGGGTTATGATTATGGTTAATCTTAGGGTTTGTGTTAGGGTGAGGGTTAGTATTAAGTTTGGGGTTCATGTAAGGATTAGTGTTTGGGTTAGAGTTATGGTTAGGATTTGTTTAGGGTTTGTGTTAGGGCTAGGGTTTATGTTAGTGTTAGGGGTAGAGTTAGGATTAGGGTTACAGATAGGAAAAGAGTTGAAATAGGTTATGGTAAGAGGTAGTGTGAGTGTTAAGTTTACAGTTTCCTTTAGTGTTAAGATCAGGGATAGTGTAAGTGTTAGTGTTAGTTTTAGGGTTAGTGCTAGGGTTAGATTTATGTTTAGGTTTAGGGTTAGGCTTAGTTTTCAGGGTAGGGTTTGGGTTAAGTTAAGGTTTAGGGTTAGGGTTAAGGTTAAGTTTAAATTTTATGTTAGGGTTAGTGTTTGGGTTAGGGTAAGTGCTAGGGTTTGTGTTAGCATTAGGGTTAGTGTTAAGGTTAAGGTTACAGTTAGGATTTGGGTTAGGGTTAGAGTTAGGTTTAGAATTAGGATTAGTGTTAGATTGGGGTTAGGTTAAGGTTAGTGTTAGGGTTAAGGTTAAAGTTTGTGTTAGGGTTAGGGTTGGGATTAATGATACAGGTATTCTTATTGTCAGTATTAGGGTTAGGGTGTTAGTGCTAGTGTTTGGGTTTGCATTAGTGTTAGGGTTAGGTTTAGTGTTAGGGATAGGGTTAGGGTTAGGATTCATATTCAACTGCCACCACCGGCTTCCACAAGCCTCTCCCACCACCAACCAAACCACCTCCCACAATCCTCCTGCTCTTGAGGCCGATTGGCTGGGTCGCATGGCAGGAGCCAAAGAAGTCCCCCAATGAGCAGTTCCATAGTCAGAAGGGCAGGGAAACAGCCCAATGCACATTACCGCAGAGGAGCCAATCAGCTAGATGTTGCTGGAGCCGCTGTGAGCCAATCATCACCTGGCGGTCTGAAGGGCAGGGAAACAGCCCAATGAACATCACCACAGAGGAGCCAATCAGCTAGATGTTGCTGGGTCTGCTGTGAGCCAATCATCAGCTGGCAGTCGGAAGTTTGCTGGCAGCTGGAATTTTGCTGGGGCCCCTTTGGCTGTGGCTCTCAACATCCCCCCCTCTCTGTTTAAACAACAAGCATGTGGCTTAGGCATCGTGCCTGCCTTAGGTTGTCCAATACTACATATGGTCCTTACCCATCTTCGGATGAGCTGACCTCAGGGAGTCAGCCTCCTGTCTTAGGTTGGTACCATTGTAATTGGATCTTACCCGTCATTGACTACCGGTCCAGTATACAGCCACAGCTGTGGAGAGGTACCAGCCGGGGGGTGAGGTTCTTTGCTTCACCTCTGTTGGCCCCCAAATAGCTGAACGATCATGACAAGCAGAAGGGAGGAAGATATACCAAGCCAATTGACAGCTCTTGTTGGAAAAATTGTACCACCGATGACATCATCAGCAAAAATACTCCAACACTACCACAAGTCGCTGCACCAACAGATAGTTCACAATGCAATTCTGGCAATAATGGCTAAAGAAAACATTGTGTAACATTCCAGAAGGCACTAAAAGAAAACAATTTTCTTAACAATTTACATTATCTTCACTGGCACTGGGATGAAGATAGAAATTCTGGCAATAATGGCTAAAGAAAACATTGTGTAACATTCCAGAAGGCACTAAAAGAAAACAATTTTCTTAACAATTTACATTATCTTCACTGGCACTGGGATGAAGATAGGAATTTTGGCAATAATGGTTAATATTAATAATTGTGTAACATTCTAGAAGGCACTAAAAGAAAACAATTTTCTTAACAATTTACATTATCTTGAAAAGAATTATTAAATATAATGAAAAGGATAGGTGAAAGTAAACAAACAGATCTGTTAACCTCCTTTTTTGTTTATATATTAAAATAATTCTTGACAGTTATTTACCCAATTTAAATTAAGCCATTTAAATCACGTGAATAAAAAAAAAATTTTGGATCCATTTTTTTTTTATGAGCGCTCATAACACAAAACACAAGTGTGCACACATAATATAATACATACAACACATAACAAAATGGTAAAGGCCTTATAACTTTTTACAGGTGAAATCTCCATTGCAATGTTTAAAAACTCTATAGTCAAAAAAAAAAAAATAGAACTGATCAGCAAAACATTAACCTAGGTCTGTATGAGCTCAAAAAACAAAATAGAACTTCATGATATGGGAAAGGGCAATAATAAAACAGATAATAAAACAGATATTGAAGAAAGCATCCTGGTTCTGTCGCAGATGTAAGGATAGCCAAATTGGAGTTTTGGATATCAGCTGTTATGGATTTGAGCCAAATCATCTTCTTTTTGGTCTGTAGAAACCGCTTTAGTTAATCTCTCTGGAATCCAAATTGGCTGCTGTTCTCCCTGTGGAAACACACAAACAGACCCCCGACTCCAGACAATCACTGGGTCAGGATTTTAGTTAATCTCTCCGGAATCCAAATCGGATGCTGTTCTTCCTGTGGAAACATATAAACAGGCCCCCGACTCCAGACAATCACTGGGTCAGGACCTTGGTTAATCTCTCTGGAATCCAAATCGGCTGCTGTTCTTCCTGTGGAAACACACAAACAGACCCCCGACTCCAGACAATTACTGGGTCAGGACCATTCCATTGTCCTGTTAGAATATCTTTCCAAAGTACCTTGGGCTTATGTACATTTTTTGGACACATATGCCTTTCTGCAGCACTAAGTCCTGATAAATCCAAATTTAAAAAGTTTAGAGTAAAAAGGGTTATTTTAAGTTTATCTTTGGGGAATATATACCCCTTCCCAATTCCGTCTTTTTGCTTTAATACATACATTTTAATAGTTTGATGAGCTCTTTCAACTATGCCTTGTCCCTGTGGATTGTATGGGATTCCTGTTACATGAGTAATGCCAAATGATGAGCAAAATTGTTTAAAAGAAGTAGACGTATAACCAGGGGCATTATCTGTTTTTAACTGTTTTGGAATGCCCACAGTGGCAAAATTTTGTAAGCAATGAGCTATAACATCTTTAGTTTTTTCTCCGGCATGAAGGGAGCCCATCAAAAATCCAGAAGAAGTATCAACTGTAACATGCAAATATTTTAATTTTCCAAATACTGGCAAGTGTGTGACGTCCATCTGCCAAATATGGTTAGGTATCAATCCTCTAGGATTGACTCCAAGATTAACTTGTGGTAAAAAGGTCACACAATTTTGACATTGTTTTATTATTTGTCTAGCTTGTTCCTTAGTTATTTTAAAACGCTTTTGTAAAGTATTAGCATTGACATGGAACCTTTTATGAAAATTTATAGGTTCTTCTAGTATAGAGAAAATATGTATGTCATGTGTAGTTTTATCTGCTAAATCATTGCCCAAACCAAGGGCTCCAGGCAATCCTGTATGTGCCCTTATATGTCCTATAAAGAATGGATCTTTTCTGTCCCAGATTAAACTTTGTATAGTGGAAAACACAGAGTAAACACTTGAAGAAGGGGAAATCCTACCAGCATCTTCAAGGGATACTATAGCATTAACTATATACTGACTATCAGAAAATAAATTAAATACAGAATCTTTAAACATCACAAAAGTTTGTAATACTGCATTAAGCTCTACCTTTTGAGCTGATTGTTTGGGTACTAAAAATGTAAAAGTTCGATCAGGTGTAACTATTGCTGCTGTACCATTATTTGATCCATCAGTGAATATATTTGGAGCATTCATGATAGGTGTTTTTCTTGTCATTTTTGGAAAAATTACAGGATTCAATGACCAAAAAGACAATAAATGATTAGATGGTAAGTGGTTATCAAATGAAACATTAGATTTGCACATGATTATTGCCCAAGTATTTAACTCATTAGCTAATTCATCAATTTGATTCATAGTATATGGAGTAATAATTTTATTAGGAGAAATTCCAAACACTGCCTTTGGAGTTTTTATTCCTTTGAGTATTAATTGTCCTACAGCCTCAGGATACCTAGTAAGAATAGTGTTAGGAGAATAAGATAAATGTATCCATAATAATGGACCTTCTTGCCGAAATACTCCTATAGGAATATTTTTTGTTGATAGTACAATAAATAATAAAGGCAAGCTTATATCAATTATATCCAAATGCATATTTTCCATATATGTTTCAATGATTTTTAATGCCTTTCTTGCTTCAGGCATCAACATTCGGGGTGAATTTGGTTCTGATGGACCTTTTAGGATATCAAATAAAGGTCCCAATTCTTCTGTTGGAATACCTAGATAAGGCCTTATCCAATTTATGTCTCCTAATAACTTTTGAAAGTCATTAAGTGATTTGAGTTGATTTACTCGTATTTGAATTTTTGGTGGACAGACCATGGTTGAGGATAATAGAACTCCCAAATAATTAATTGGAAAATTTAATTGTACTTTATCTATTGCTATCTCTAGATTATATTTTTTTAATAAGTTTGTAAGTGTGGCATAACATTCTAGCAATGTGTTTTTAGCTTTGTGTGCTAATAGTATGTCATCCATATAGTAAAATATTTGTAGCTGAGGATTTTGATTTCTAAGTGGCTGGAGTACTTTGTTAACATAAATTTGACACATAGTTGGGCTGTTAGCCATCCCTTGAGGGAGTACTTTCCATTCATATCTCTGATCAGGACCTTCATGATTTAGTGCAGGGATAGTAAAGGCAAAACGTGGACTATCCTCACAATGAATTGGAATTCAAAAAAAAAAAAACAATCTTTAATACCTATAACTAAAACATACCAAGTTTTTGGCAAAGCAGACAACTGAGGAATCCCCGATTGAGCAGGTCCCATAATGTCCATTTCATTATTAATGGCTCTTAAATGTTGCAATAATCTCCATTTACCAGATTTCTTTTTGATGACAAAAATGGGAGTATTATGGGGAGATACAGAAGGTTGTATATGTCCTTCCACTAATTGTTGTTTGACCAGATCATGGGCTACTTGTATCTTTTCTTTAGGCAAGGGCCACTGAGGAACCCATACTGGTCTTTCTGATTTCCAGGTAATTTTTATTGTCTCAGTGGCCCTTTGTGAAAATCCAACCCATGTCTGTCTGTTCCTTGATTTATTTGTATTGGTGCTGCTATACCTTGTTCTTGTTTTTCTAATCTTTTTCCTTTCCTAAAACCTTGTCTAGCCATAATAGTGGGTGCATTTTGATTGATATTATTTGTTAATGTCAAACCTAATTGATCTAAGACATCTCATCCCCATAAATTTACAGGAAGATGATCCAATATATATGGCTGTATAGTTCCTTCACATCCTTCAGGATCCTTCCAATCTAATACCATTGCACTTTTATCGGGATTATTCGCCACTCCTAGGCCTCGAAGCGTTTGAGTGGCTTGTTGTAATGGCCAATGTTTTGGCCATTCTTGACGAGAAATAATGCTAAGGTCTGCACCTGTATCCAGTAGCCCATTAAATTCATGTCCTTGAATATTTAGTTTTAGCATGGGGCGAGAATCTAAATTTAAAGAAAGCATAGCCCAATCTACACCTGTGGAGCCTAATCCCTTGGAACCTCTTTCTACAGCATGACTGGAAAATTTATCATGTAGGCTTGGTATTATTAGTAACTGTGCTATTCTATCTCCTGGTGAAATTACTGATATACCCTTTGGAGAACTGGCTATAATTTTTATTTCACCTTCATAATCGGGATCAATTACCCCAGCACTTATCAAAAGTCCTTTTAGAGTAGAAGAGCTGCGTCCCAATAATAAGCCCACTGTTCCTTTGGGAAGAGGTCCTTTCACCCCTGTGGGAATAATTTGAACTCCCATCTCTGGAGTTAGTACTGCACTGGCAGAGGCGCAGATATCCAACCCTGTGCTCCCTCTGGTTTGTCTGATGAGGGATCTGATGTCCTGGGCACTACCTTGATGGGGTTGCTGGGGTTGCTGGTTTCCTCCAGTGCTCCGTATATTTGTGGTTTGGGGCCCCGGAGCATTGGGGACCCCTGTGCATTTTTTGGCAACGGAGCCCGATGCCTTTGTCCACGATATTGTGGATAAACACCTTGTCCTTGTTCGTTTTTTGATAATGGAGTACCCTCTATGGTGGTTTGAGAACGGCATTCATTAGCCCAATGTCTCCCTCTACGGCATCGTGGGAAAATACCCAGTATTCTACTCCTTTGATACCTAGTTTTGTTAAACCCTCCTCCTATGGGGCAATTCCCTTTAAAATGTCCTGTTTGTTCACATTTGTAGCATGTTCTTGGCCTGGAATCTAAAGCCTGTTTTACTGCAGGTGCCACAATTTACCCTTGTTCATTAATGTCTCTGGCATCTAAAGCCTGTTTTACTACAGCTGCCATGACTTGTTCTTGTTCATTAATGTCTCTGCATAATTTAATATATGTGTTTAAATCTTCCTGTTTCCATGGTCTAATGATATTTCTGCACCAACGATTTGCTTGGTCATAAGCCAGTTGTTTTATTAATGACATTGCTTGTTCTGTATTCCCAAAACTCTGGTAGCTGTTTGAATAAGCCTATCTACAAATTCAGGTTCACTAGCTCCTTGTATTATCTTAGATAATTGACCTTGTAAACCTCCATGTCCTTGTAAAGTCTTCCATGCCTTAAGTGCATGTACAGCAATTTGTGAGTATACACCAGGATCATATGCAAGTTGTTGCTGCCGATCCTCATAAGGTCCCTTTCCTAACAACATATCTAGATTTCTCTGAGGATAACCAGCTGCTGCATTTCGCCTAGCCGTCTCCTTGCAAAATTCCTCATTGGCAACCTTCCATAACAGGTATTGTCCTCCATTTAGCACAGCTTTACAAATATTAGCCCAATCTGCTGGCATCATTTTTAAGTTGGTAATGGATTCGACCAAGCTTACAGTGAAGGGTGCTTGAGGACCATAGGTTGTTACAGCCTCTTTTAGCTCCTTCACTGATTTGAAATTTAAACCCTGGTAAATTCGCTGCCCTCCTACCTCAAATACAGGGCATACTTGAGATCCTGTTTCAGGATCCCAACTATCAACTGCGGGGGTTGGGAGTCTCTTAGCATATGGAGGTGGTGCTGTTGATTGGACACTTATGCCCTCTGGTGATAGAATGCTGTTAGTAGCAGTCTCCTGTAGAGGTGGTGCTGTTGGTTGGAGACTTTCGCTCTCTGATAGAAAGGTGTTATTAGCAGTCTCCTGTTGTAACTTTTCCCCTGATGGCTTTTTCTGCTCTAAACTTCCTTCCTCTGTCTCACTAGCTTGAAAGACCTTCTCTTGTACTTGAATCTTTTCCTCATTCTGACTAACTTGAGAGACCTCTTTTACTTGAATCAATATGTCTTCTCCTTTCTTTACCTTTGTCTGATCTGAAGGCTTTGGACTAAGCAAACTAGATACGTTCGTCCACAATGGCAATGTGCCAACTGGCAGAGTCCCTGGGTTGGTCTTTTCTATTCTTTTTAAATCCTCACCATGATGGTTCCATTGTGATATATCTAACAACTCCTCCTTAAAAAGCCATGGGCTATATTTTTGTATTATATCAACGTATGCCCTGACTGCTCTTGATTTTATTGGGAAGCCTCCTTGCTCTAACAATTTACTTAACATTCTTTCGGTTTGTTTTTTACTAATTGCTGATCCCGTATTTCTACTATAATACAACCCAGCAAAATAACACCAAACCAAACCGAGACAGAATGAAATAAATTTGGAACAACACAAAATCATTATAGCCTTTCTATCCTCCTGACATTTCCATCTGTCCTTTCTCCCTATCTGTTCCTCACACGCAAATAGTTTTTCCTCAGTTGTGAGCGGTTTTCCTTCTGTCTCACTCATTTCCAGGGACTGAAATGTCCCTCCAACCTTTCTCCCTATCTGTTCCTCAGATGTGAGCAGTTTTCCTTCCATCTCACTCATCTCCAGGAACAAGCAACTTAAAACAAAAATGAAGCAAAACAAAAGAGGAAACTTAGAATGGCTACCCATCCTCTCGCCCAGCCCTCAGGGGCGAGCAGTTTACTTACCCTCAGTCGCTCCCCATGCGAGCCACCAAATGCCACAGTCTGGCTGGGCACAATTCAGGAGCCACTTGTCAAAAGAAACTAACTTTATTTTTAGAACTACAAATGCCAAACAAAACAGCTCCAAAGGAAAAAACCCTCAGAGCCCAACTGCCACCACCGGCTTCCACAAGCCTCTCCCACCACCAACCAAACCACCTCCCACAATCCTCCTGCTCATGAGGCTGATTGGCTGGGTCACATGGGTGGAGCCAAAGATGTTCCCCAATGAGCAATTCCGTAGTCTGAAGGGCAGGGAAACAGCCCAATGCACATCACTGCAGAGGAGCCAATCAGCGAGATGTTGCTGGGGCCGCTGTGAGCCAATCATCACCTGGCGGTCTGAAGGGCAGGGAAACAGCCCAATGAACATCACCACAGAGGAGCCAATCAGCTAGATGTTGCTGGGGCCGCTGTGAGTCAATCATCACCTGGCGGTTGGAAGTTTGCTGGCAGCTGGAAATTTGCTGGGGCCCCTTTGGCTGTGGCTCTCAACAAGGATTAGGGTTAGGGTTAGTGTTAGTGCTAGTGGTTGGGTTTGCATTAGTGTTAGGGTTAGGTTTAGTGTTAGGGATAGGGTTAGGGTTAGGATTCATATTAGGGTTACTTTTAGGATTAAGATTAAGATTAGGATTAGGGTAAGTATTAGGGTGAGGGTTAGGATTACGGTTAGGGTTAGGGTTAGGGTTAGGGTTAGAGATAGGGTTAGGGTTAGGGTTAAGGTTTGGTTTAGCATTAGTGTTAGTGTAAGGGTAAAGGTTAGGTTTAAGATTAGGGTTTGTTCAAGAGTTAAGATTAAGGTTAATTTTAAGGTTAATGTTAGGTTTAGGGTTAGAATTTATGTTATGGTTAGGGTTAGGTTAATGGTTAGGGTTATGTTTTTTATTAGGGTAAGGTTTAGGGTTATTGTTAGGTTATGTTTATGGGTAGGATTAGGGCTTGTTTACAATACTGTTAGTAATATGGTTTAGATATGATTAGTGTTATGGTTAGGGTTAGGGTGGGGTAAGGGTTAGTGTTAGAGTTAGGGTTATCATTTGTGTTTGAGTTAGTTAGTGTTAGCATTATTGCTAGGTTTAGGATTTATGTTATGTTAGGGTTAGTGTAATGTTTAGGTTTATATTTTGATTTAGGTTTAATGTTAGAATTAGTGTTAGGTTAGGTTTATATGTAGGATTAGTGTTTTGTTTAGAATTAACGTTAGTGAAAATGTTTTCAAAGGGTTAGTGTTATGGTTAGGGTTAGGGTTTAGTTAGGTTTAGTGTAAGGGTTAGGGTTACGATTTGTGTTTGGGTTAGTGTTATTGTTATGGTTCGGTTAAGGATTAGTGTTAGGGTTAGGGTTAGGGTTATGGTTAGGGTTATGTTTACAGTTAGTTTTATGGATAGGTTTAGTGTTAGGGTTAGTCTTAAGGTTATGGTTAGGGTTATGGTTAGGCAAAGGGTTAGGGTTATGGTTAGTGTTACTGTGAGGATTAGGTTTAGATTTAGTGTTAGAGTTAGGTTTTGTCTTAGGGTTAGGGTTGGGCTTATATTTAGAGTTAGGTTTAATGATAACTTTAGTGTTAGGGTTAGCATTAGGGTTAGGTTTAGGTTTAGTGTTAGGGTTAGTGTTAAGGTTAAGTTTAGGGTAGGTGTTAAGGTTATGGTTAGGGGTACTGTGAGTGTTAGGTTTAAATTTAGGGCTAGAGTTAGGTTTTGTCTTAGGGTTAGGATTAGGGTTAGGGATAAGTTTGCATTTTGGGTTATATTAAAGTGATTTTTACTGTTAGGATCATGATTAGGGTTATTTTTAGGATTAGGGTTCGGTTTTGGATAGGTTTAGGGTTAGTGTTAAGGTTATTTTTTAGGATTAGGGTAGTGTTAGGGTTAGTGTTAGTATTAAGGTTTAGTTTAGAATTAGTGTTAGGGTTACTGTTAGGGGTAGGTTAGGCTTAGGATACATGTTAGGTTTAGGTTTAGTGATAGGGTTATGTTTAGGGTTAGTAAGAGGGTTAGAATTAGGATTAGTGTTAAGGTTGATATAGGGTTAGGGTTAGGGAAAGTGTTAGTTTTAGGATTAGGTTTATTGTTAGAGTTAGCTTTAGGGTTTGTTTTAGGGTTAGAGTTAGTTAGGGATACGGTTAGGGTTAGGGTTCGGGTTAGGGTTAGTGTTACGGTTTGGATACGTGTTTATGTTAGGTTTAAATTTAGGCTTAGGGTTAGGTTTAGGATTACAATTAGAATTTAGGCTAGAATAAGGGTTATGTTTAGGGTTAGGGTAAGGTTAGGTTTAGTGTTGTTTTTAGGGTTTGTGTTACGGTTAGATTTAAATTAGGGTTAGGGTTAGTGTTAAGGTTAGTTTTAGTGTTAGGTTTAGGGTTAGTTTAGGGTAAGGATTTCTTTTAAGATTTAGGGTTAGATTTTTTAGTTAGTTTTAGTGTTAGAGTTAGGGTTAAGTTTAATTTTAGTGTTAAGTTTGGGTTATGTTTAGAGTTAGGGATTAGTTAGGATTAGGAGTAGGGTTAGGTTAGGATTTGAATTATGGTTAGTTTTTAAGGTTTTTCTTAGGGTGAGGGTTAGTGTTAGGATTGAGGTTCAGGTTAGGGTTAGTGTTTAGGTTAGATTTACTGATAGGATTTGGTTTAGGGTTTGTGATAGGGTTAGAGTTAAGGTTAGGGTTTGTTCTAGGGTTAGGGGTAGGGTTAAGATTTGGTTTACAGATAGGAAAAGGGTTGGATTTAGGGTTAGGTTTAGAGATGGTGATAGTGTTAGTGTTACAGTTACCTTTAGGATTCATGTTAGGATTAGGGTTAGTGTAAGTGTTAGTGTTAGGTTTAGGGTTAGTGCTAGGGTTAGATTTATGTTTAGGGTTAGGGTTAGGCTTAGTTTGCAGGTTAGTTTTATGGTTAGTTTAAGTTTTAGAATTTGGTTTTATGTCAGGGTTAGGTTTTATGTTAGGTTTATTGTGAGGACTAGGGTTAGGGAAAGTGTTAGGGTTTGTGTTAGCATTAGGATTAGTGATAGAGTTAGGGTTACAGTTAGGATTAGGTTTAGGTTTAGGGTTAGAATTAGGGTTAGGGGTAGTATTAGGTTTAGGGTTAATTTTGTGTTTGTATTAGGGTTATGATTAATATTAGGGATACTGTGTTAGGGTTCGGGTTTGCATTAGCCTTAGTGTTAGGGTTAGTGTTAGTTATTGGGTTAGGACTAGTATTAGAATTAGGGTTCGTGTTAGGATTCATGTTAGGGTTACTTTTAAGGTTAGGGTAAGGATTAGGTTTAGTGGAAGTGTTAGTGTCAGGTTTAGAATTAGAGTTAGTTTTAAGGTTAGTACTAGGTTTAGATTTACACTTAGGGTTAGGGTTAGGCTTAGTTTTCAGGTTAGAGTTAGGGTTAGGTTAGGGTTTAAGGTTAGGTTTTATGTTAGGGTTAGATTTTAAGATAGGGTTAGGGTGAAGGCTAGGGTTAGGTAAGTGTTAGGGTTAGGGTTCCAGTTATGATTAGGGTTAGGGTTAGAATTAGGGTTAGTGTTGGTGTTAGGTTTAGGGTTAGTGTTAGGGTTAGGCTTAAAGTTTGTGTTAGGGCTAGAATTAAGATTAATTTTAGGGATACACTTATGGTTAGGATTAGGGTTAGGGTTAAATTTAGTGTTCATATTAGTGTTTGGGTTTGCATTAGGGTTAGTGTTAGGGATAGGGTTATGGTTAGTGTTAGATTAAGTGTTAGGTTTAGGGTTAGTGTTCAGATTCATGTTAGGGTTACTTTTAGGGTTAGGGTTAGCATTAGCATAGGGTAAGTGTTAGGGTAATTTTATGCTTAGGGTTAGGGTTAGGTTTAGTTATAGGGATAGTTTTGGGTTTACAGTTATGATTGCAGTTAGGTTTAGGGTTAGTGTAAGGGTAAAACTTAGGGTTTAGGTTAGGGTTTGTTCAAGAGTTAGGGTTAGTGTTAGGATTAGGTTTAGTATTAGAGTTAGGGTTAGGGTTAGGGTTTGGATTATGAATAGAATTATGTTTAGATTTAGGGAAAAGGTTAGTGTTGGGTGTAGGTTTAAGGTTACTGATAGTGTTAGGGTTGGCATTAGGGTTTGTATTAAGATTAGAGTTAGGGTTAAAGTTTGTGTTAGTAATATAGTTAGGCTTAGTGTTAGGATTACTTAAGAGTTAGGATTAGGTTTAAGTTATGTTTAGCGTTATGGTTTGTGTTAGGATTTGTTTTAGGATCAGTGTTAGAGTTACTGTTACGGTTAGAATTAGGGTTAGTGTTAGGTTTAGTGTTAGGGTTATGTTTAGGGTTAGGATTTGTGATAGGTTTTGTTACATTTAGGGTTAGAATTAGGGTCAGTATTAAAGCTAGGGTTAGATTTAGAGTTAGGGTTAGGGTTACCATAATGTTCAGAGTTAGTGTTAGGGTCACAGTTAGAATTTAAGTTAGAGTTAGGGTTAGTGTTAAGGTTAGAATTAGGATTAGGGTTAGGTTAGGTTAGGGTTACAGTTAGGGTAAGGTTTTGTGTTAGGGTTATATTTAGAATTAGGTTTACGGTTAGTGTAAGGGTTTGGGTTAGGTTTAGGGTTAAAGTAAGTTTTAGGTTTAGGGTTAGAATTAGGATTAGGGTTAGGATTAGGGTTAAATTAGGGTTAGGGTTAGTGTTAGTTTACTGTTAGGGTTATGGTTAGGTTTAGTGTTTGTGTTAAGTTTAGGGTTAGTGTTATGGTTATTGTTAGGGTTAGGGTTAGATTTGGGTTAGGGTTAGGTTTGGATTAGGGTTATGGTTAGGGTTTGGGTTTGTATTAGGTTTAGGATTAGTGTATGGTTTGTGTTAGGGTTACTGTTAGGGTTAGTATTAGGGCTTGTGTTATTGTTAGGGTACGGGTTAGGTTTAAGTTTACAGATAGGATTAGGATTAGAGTTAATATAAGTGTTATGTTTAGTATTAGTGTTATGGTTATGGCCATGTTCAGTGTTAGGTTTTGCTTTAGAATTCACGTGAGTGTTAGTGTCAGGGTTAGAGTTAGGGTAATTCTTAGGGTTAGTTTTCGGTTCTGGGTTAAATTTAGGGTTAAGGTTAGTATGATTTTTATGGTTAGGGTTTGGGTTTGTTATTGAGTTAGTGTTAGTGTTAGGGTTTAGTTTACGGTTTCTCTTAGGGTTAGTAGTAGGTTAGTGGTAGGATTAAGGTTCGTGTTAGGGTTAGGTTTAGTGTTAGTGTGAGAAATAGGGTTAGTGTTAGTGTTAGGGTTAGGATTAGTTTTTAGGTTTGTTTAGGGTAAGCGTTCTGTTTAGGGTTAGGGTGATGATTAAAGTTAGTTTTAAGGTTAGGGATAAAGTTAGATTTAAGTTTAGTATTAGAGTAATTGTTACTGTTAGGGTAAGGTTTAGGGGTTTTGTTTGTGTTAAAGTTGGGGTTTTAATTTGGCTTACACTTACTGTTAGGATTCGGGTTAGAGTTAATTTTAGGATTAGGGTCAGGTTAGAGTAAGTGTTAGGTTTAGGGTTTGTGTTAGGTTTAGATTTAGGTTTAGGGTTAGGGTTAGGATTAATTTTTGTTTTAGGGTTTGGGCTAGGGTAGTTTTAGTTTAGGATAAGGGTTGTGTTAGGGTTATATTTGGAGTTAAGGTTAGGGTTAGTGTAAGTGTTAGGGTTAGAGTTAAGGATAAGGTTAATTTTAGTGTTAGGGTAGGGTTAGGTTTAGGGTATGGATAGTGTAGGGTTAGACTTAGGGACAGGATAGGATTAGGGTTATGGATAGTGTTGCCGTTTGTGTTAGATTTGTTTAGGTTAGTGTTAGAGTTATGGTTAGGATTAATTTTAGGGTTAGAATTAGGCTTAGGGTTAGTGTTACAGTTAGGGATAGCATAAGGGTTAGAGTTAGTGTTAGGGTTAGGGTTAGGATTTGTGTTAGGGTTAAGGTTAGGTTTAGGGTTAGGGTTTGTATTACAGTTAGTGCTAGGGTTAGGTTTAGGCTTGCAGTTAGGATTAGGCTTAGTGTTCACTATACAGTTAGTTTTTGTGTTTGTGTTAGGGTTATGGTTAGGGTAGGTTTTAGGTTTAGGATTAGGGTTAGAGTGAGTGTTAAGGTTAGGTGTATTGTTATGGTTAGGGTTAGAGTTTGAAATATGGTTAGGGTTAGTGTTAGGATTTGTTTTATTGTTAGTTTTGGGGTGAGTGTTAGGGTTAGGGTTGGAGTAAAGATGTGGTTAGTGTTAGGGTTAGGGTTATTTTTAGTGTTAAGAATTGGGTTCTGTTTGGGATTAGTTTTAGTTTTAGGATTAAATTAGGGTTACTTGTATGGTTAGTGTTCGGATTAGAATTAGGGTTAGAGTTAGGGTTAATGTTAGGGTTAGCATTAGGGTTTGTGTTAGTGTTAGGATTAGGGTTAGAGTAAGTTTAGATTTAGGGTTAGTGTTATGTTTTGAGTTAGGGTTAGGTTTATCATTAGTGTTTGTGTTAGGGTTATGGTTATGTTTAGGTTTAGTGTTAGGCTTAGTGTTAGGTGTTGGTTTAGTGTTAGGATAAGAGTTTGTGTTAGGGTAAGTTTTACAGATTTGGTAAGGGGGAGGGTTAGGTTTAGTGTTAGAATTAGGGTTAGGTTTAGTGTTAAGGTTAGTGTTAAGTTTAGATTTGGGTTTATGGTTAGGGTTAGAGTTAATGTTAGGATTAAGGTTACATTTAGGTTTAGGGTTTGTCTTAGGGTTCCAGATAGGGTTTGTTTTTCAGTTATGGTTAGGATTCAGGTTAGGGTTAGGGTCATGTTTACGGTTAGGTTAGGATTAGGGTTAGGGTTAGGTTTTCTTTTACAGTTAGATTTAGATTAATTGTTAGGGTTAGGGTTAGAGATAGTTTTAGAGTTAGGGTTAGAATTAGGGTTAAGGTCAGTTTAGGGTTAGGGTTAAGTTTAGGTTAGGGTTAGGATTTGGGTTATGGTTTGTGTTGGATTTAGAGTTAGGTTTAGGGTGAAGGTTAGGGTTAGGTTTAGGGTTAGGGTTATTTTAGGGTTAGATGTAGAGTTAGAGAAGGATTACGGTTAGTGTTAGGCTTTTGGTTAGGGATAGCTTTATTGTTAGTGTTAGGGTTAGGGATAGGGTTAGGTTTAGGATAAGCATTAAGATTAGGTTTTGAGTAGAGGTTAGTGTTAGGTTTAGTATTAGAGTCTGTGTTAGGATTATGGTTATTGTTAACATTAGGGTTACACATAGGATGAAGATTAAGTTTAGGGTTAGGTTTAGGTTTAGTGTTAATGTTAGGGTTAGGGGTAGGATTTGTTATTGTTAGGGTTAGGGTTAGATTTAGTGATAGGTTTAAGGATAGTTTTAGGGATGGTGTTAGTGTTAGGGTTAGGTTTAATGTTACATTGAGGTTTATGTTTAGGGTTAGTGTTACAGTGTTAGGATTAGGGTTACAATTAAGGTTAGGGTAAGTGGTAGGGTTAGGTTTAGATTTAGATTTAGGGTGAGTTTTAGAGTTAAGTATAGTGTTAGGTTTACTGGTAGTATTAGGGATAATGTTTTTGTTAGGTTTAGGCTTAGGGTTAGGATTTGTGATAGGGTTAATTGTAAGGGTTAGTGATAGACTCAGTATCAAGGATATGGTTAGGGTTAGTGTTAGGGTTAGAATTAATGCAAATTTTATGGTTAGGGTTGGTGTTAGGGTAAGTGTTAATGTTAGGGTTAGATTTATGGTTAGAATTAGTGTTAGGTTTAGTATTAGGGATAGGGTTAGTGTAAGGGATTGGATTAGGGTTAGGATAAGGGTTAGAGTTAGGGATATGGTTAGGTTTTGTGTTAGAGATAGTGATAGTGTTAGTGTTATAGTTAGTGTTAAGTTTAGGGTTAGGGTAAAGTTTAGTGATAGGGTAAGTGATAGGGTTGAGTTTAGGGTTAGTATAAGTGATTTGGTTAGGTTTAGGTTTTGGGTTAGGTTATGGGTTAAGGTTAGTGTTAGGGATAGGATTTGTATTAGGATTAGTTTGAGGATTATGATTGGATTATGATTGGAGTTAGGGTTAGATTTATTTTAGGTTTTGTTAGGTTTAAGGGTAGAGATAGGTTTAGAATTAGTTTAAGTGTTTAGAATAGGGGTTGTTTTAGCAGTTAGGGTTAGGGTTAGTTTTAGTGTTAAAGTTAGGGTTAGTGTTAGGTTGAGGTTTAGTATTAGTAAGGGTTAATGTTATTGTTAGGTACAGGTTAGGATTAGGTTTATGATAAGTTTTAATGTTAGTGTCAGTGTCAGGGTTAGGTTTTGGTTTGTGTTATGTTGAGACTTAGGGATAGGTTTTGGGTTAGAGTTATGTTTAGGGTTATGCTTGGATTAGGGTTTGAGTTAGGGTTAGGGTTAGGGTTTGAGTTACGTTTAGGGTTAGGGTTATGTTAGGGTTAAGGGTAGGGTTAGGGTTAATGTTACAATTAGGAATATGATTAGAGTTAGTGTTAGTGGTAGGGTTAGGATTAGGGTTAGGTTTTGTGTTAAATTTCCAGTTAGTGTTAGGTTTAGGATTAGTATTATAGTTAGGGTTAATGATAGAATTACTGTTAGGTTTAAAGTTAGTATTAGGTAAGTGTTAGGATTATTGTTAGGGCATTAGTTCGGGTTAGGTTAGTTTTAGAATAGGGTTAGGTTTTTGATAGTGATTGGTTTAGGTTTAGGGTTAGTTTAAAATTTAGGATTAGGGTTAGTTCTTGTGTTAGTGATAGGGTTAGTTTTAGAATTAGTGTTATGGTTATGGTTTTTGTTAGTTTGAGGGTTATTTTTAGGTTTTGGTTTAGGATTAGAATTAAGGTTACATTTGATTAAGTTTAGAGTTAGGTTAAGGTGAGGGTGAGGATTTGTGTTAGGGTTAAGATAGGTTTAGGCTATGGGTTTGGATTAGGGTTAGAATTAGTGTTAGGGTAATGGTTAGGAACAGGGTTAGGGTTAGGAGTAGGATTAGGATTAGTGTTAGGGTAAGGGTTAGGAAGAGGGTTAGGGTTAGGTTTAGTTTTAGTGTTAGGTTTAGGGTTAGCATTAGTTATAGGGTTAGGGTTTGTAAGTTTTAGGGTTTTTGTAGGTTATGGGTTAGTGTTTCTGTTAGGGTTAGGGTTAGATGTTAGGTTAGGGTTTGTGTTAGATTCAGAATTAGTGTTAAGGTTAGTGTTAGTGTTATGGTTAGATTTAGGTTTAGGGTTAGAGAAAGGGTGAAAATTAGGTTTAGGTTTAGTGTTAGTTTAGTGTTAGGGTTAGGATTTGTGTTATGTTTAGTATTAGGGTTAGTGTTAGTGTTAGAGATGGGGTTAGTGTTAATGTTAGATTTAAGGTTATGAATTTGTTTAGGGTCAGTATTAGGGTTAAGATTAAGGTTAGAGTTAGTGTTATGATTTGTGTTATGGTTAAAATTAAGGTTTTCATTAAGTTTAGGTTTAGATTTAATATAAGTGTCAGGGTAAGGGTTAGGTTTTGCATTAGGGTTTAGTTTATGTTGGGTTAGGGTTATGATTTGTGTTAAGGTTAGGGTTAGGGCTAGGATTTGTGTTAGGTTTATGTTTAGGTTGTTGGTTTGTTTTAGGGTTATTGTTAGGGTAATTGTTAGAATTAGGGTTAGGTTTAGAGTTAGGATTAGGTGTAATTTTTGGCTAGGTTTAGGGTTAGAATTAAAATTAGTGTTTCACTTAGAGTTAGTATTAAGTTTAGGGTTTGTGATAGGTTTAGTGTTAAAGATAGTGTTAGTGATAGGGTTAGGTTAAGGGTGAGGTTGAGACAAAGGGTTAGTGTTAGGGTTACGGTTAGTTTTAGAGTTATGTTTAGGGTTATGGTTAGGTTTATAGTTGGGTTTAGAGTAAGGATTAGGGTTATTGTTAGTGTTTTGGTTAGGATTCGGTTTATGGTAAGGGTTATATTTAGGGTTAAAATTAGTGTTAGTGTTTGGTTTAGGATTAGGTATAGGTTTTGGGTTAGTGTTAGTGTTAGAATTATGGTTAGGGTTAATTTTAGTTTTAGGCTTATGGTTATGGTTAGGGTTAGTGTTAGGTTTAAGTTTAGGGTTAGGGTTATTTTTAGAGTAAGGATTATGTTTCGGGTTATGGTTAGTGTTAGGCTTTGGGTTGGGGTTAGTAAGTTTAAGTGATTGTTTTAGAGTTAGTGTTAGGGTTTTGGTTAGTGTTAGGTTTCCAGTTAACATTAGGGTTATTGTCAGAATTAGGGTTAGGGTTAGGTTTAGAGATAGTGTTAGGGTTAGTATGAAGGTTAGGGTTATGGTTTGTGTTAGGGTTAGAGTTAGGATTTGTTTTAGGGTTAGGTTTAGGGTTACCATTGGGTTATGATTAGAATTAGGGTTACAGTTATGTTAAGTGTTATGGTTAATGGTAGAGATAGTGTTAGTGTTAAAGTTAGGGTTAGTGTTATTTTTAGGGTTAGGGTTAGTATTAAAATTAGTGTTAGTTTTAGGTTTATGGTTAGGGTTAGTGATAGGGTTAGAGTTACAATTTTGAGTTAGGTTTAGGTTTAGTGTTTGGGTTAGTGTTAAAGTTAGGGTTAGGATTAGGTAAGTATTAGGGTTAGATTTAGATTAGCATTAGGATTATGGTTTTGGTTAGGGTTTGTGTTAGGGTTATGGTTAGGATTACAGACAGGGTTTAGTTTAGAATTAGTGTTATGGTTAGGTTTAGGGTTTTGGGTTCATTTTAGGTTTAGGGTTAGTGTTAGTGTAAGGGTAAGGTTTAGTGTTAGTGTTTATATTAGAGTTAGGTATTAGTGTTAGGTTAGAATTAGTGTTAGTGTAGTATTAGTGTTTGGTTTAGGGTTAGATTTAGGATTAGTGTTAGTGTTAGGGTTAGGGTTAGAATTAGTGTTATGGTTACTATTACGATTAGGTTAGGGTTAGGGTTAGGTTAAATTAAAATTATGGTTGGGATTAGGGTTAGTTTTAGGGTTTGTGTTATGGTTAGGTTTATTGTAGGTTAGGGTTAGTTTGAGGTTCATATTTTGGTAGGGTTAGGGTTAGGGTTAGGTTTATATTTAGGGTTAAGTTTAGACTTAGTTTTAGGGTTACAGTTGGGTTAAGGTAAGTTATAGGGTTAGGGTTAGGTTTAGGTTTACATTTGAGTTAAGATTGGTCTTAAGGTTAAAGTTTGGCTTAGATTTAGACTTTGTATAAGCATTAGAATTGGGGTTAGGTTTAGTGTTTGTATTAGTGTTAAAGTTTGTGTTAGTGTTTGGATTAAGGTTAGGATTAAGCTTAGTGTTAGTGTTAGGGTTAGTGTAAATTTAGGGTTAAGATTACGGTTATGTTAGCGTTAGGTTTCTGGTCAAATTTATGGTATATATTATGTTTAGTGTTAGGTTTTTGATTAGGGTTAGGGTTGCTGTTAGGATTAGGGTTAGTGTTAGTGTTAGTGATAGTGTTAGATTTAGAATTACTGTTAATGTTAGGTTCCGGTTCAGCATTAGGATAAGGTTTAGGTTTAGCTTTAGAGTTATAATTGGATTTGGTTTTAGTTTTAGGGTTTGTGTTAGTATTAGGATTAGGGTTAAGATTGGGTTTAGGTAAGTTTTAGCATTAGTGTTAGTGTTGGGGTTAGGTTTTTGTTTAGGGTTTGTGTTCAGGATAATGTTAGGGTTAGATTTAGTTTAGCATTAAGATTTGGCTTAGGGTATGTGTTAGGGATAGTGTTAGCTTTAGGTTTAGGGTTAGTGTTAGGGTTGTGTTAGGATTATAGTTAAGTTTAGCGTTAGTGGTTGGTTTAGCATTATAATTAAGTTTAGGATTAGAATTATGGTTAGGATTAGGGTTAATGTCAGGTATAGAGTTAGGTTAGTTTCAATGTAAGGGTTAGGGTTAGGGATATGATTAGGGTTGGAGTTACTGTTAGGCTTAGGGTTAGGGTTTGGTTTAGGTTTCAGGTTAGGGTTAGGGTTGATATTATTGTTAGGTTTAGATTTACATTTAGGGTTAGATAAGTGTTAGGGTTAGGTTTAGGGTTAGTGTTACAGTTAGTTTTAGGTTTAGATTTAGGGTTAGGATTATGTTTAGTTTTAGGTTTCTAGTTAGGTTTCGGGTTAGCATTAGTGTTATGGTGAGGTTTAGGGTTAGGTTTAGGGTTAGATTTAGGTTTAGGTAATGGTTATTGTTACTGTTAGCATTAGGATTAGAGATTGTGTTAGAGTTAGGGTAAGGGTTAATGTAAGGTTCAGGATTAAGGTAAGAGTTATGGTTAGTTTTATTTAGTTTTATGGTTAGAGGGTTTTTTTAGGTTTAGGTTATGGTAATTGTTAGTGTATTGGTTAGGTTTAGGATTAGGGTTAGTGTTAGGTTAGTGTTGGGGTTAGGGTAAGTTTAGGGTTACAGTTAGGGTTTGGGTTAGGTTTTGTGTTATGGTTAGGGTTAATTTAGAAATAGGGTTATTTTTAGGGTTAATTTTAAGATTAGGTTTAGGGTTATTGTTAGTGTTAGGGTTAGGGTTAAGGTAAAGTTTAGGGTTTTGGTAAGGATTATGATTACAGTTAGTGTTATTGTTAGGATTAGGGTTTTGGTGAGTGTTAGGCTGAAGGTTATGGTTAGGGTTAAGACTAGTTTAGGTTTAGGGTTAGTGCTAGGAATTTGATTAGGTTTAGGGTTAGGTTTTGGCTTAGGGTTAAGTTATGGAGAGGTTTAGGTTAGAGTTAATATTAGGGTTAGCGTTAGGTTTGGGATTAAAGTTCATTTTAGAGTTAGGTATATGGTGACATTTACATAGGGTTAAGGTTAGTGTTAGGGTTAGGGTTATGTTTAGGTTTAGTTTAGGGTTAGTGTTAGTGTTAGGGTTAGGGTTATGTTTAGGTTTAGTTTAGGGTTAGTGTTAGTGTTAGTTTTAGGGTTATGTTTTGGGTTATCATTAGGGTTAGGGTTAGTTTTAGGTTTAGTGTTAGCATTAGGGTTATGGTTATGGTTATCATTAGTGGTAGTTTTAGGATTAGGGTTTATGTTAGGATTAGGGTTAGGGTTAGTGTTAGGGTTAAGTTTAGGTAAAGTGTTAGGCTTACTGTTAGTCTTAGTGATAGAGTGAAGGTTAGGAATAGTGTTAAGGTTAGAGATAGGTTTAGAGATAGTGTTAGGGTTAGGGTTAAGGTTAGGGTTAGTGTTAAGTTTATGGTTAAGTTTAGGGTTAATGTTTTGTTTCAGTTTAGGGTTAGGTTTACTTTAAATGTAAGGGTTAGGGTTAGGGTTACAGTTAAATTTAGGGTTTGGGTTAATGTTAGAATTAGGATTAGGGATCAGCTTAGGGTTGAGAGTAGTGTTAGTATTATGGTTAGAGTTTTTGTTAGGGTTAGGGTATTTTAGGTTTTGTGTTTGGGTTAGGTTTATGGTTAGCCTATGGTTAGTATCAGGGTTAGAGTTAGTGTTAGGTTTAAAATTTTTGTTATTGTTGAATTTAGGATTGAGGTTAGTGTTAGGGTTAGTGTTAGTGTTAGGTTTAGTATTATGAATAGTGTTAGGTTTAGGGTACATTTAATCTTAGGATTAGAAACAAGGTTAGGGTTAGGTTAGGGTAAAAATTAGTGTTAGGGATAGAGTTAGTGTTAAATTTATTGTTAGGCTTAGTGTCACAGTTAGGTTTATGTTTAGGGTTAGGATTAGAAATATTTTTAGGGTTAGGAATATGAATAGGTGTAGTGTTTCAATTAGGCTTAAAGTTTGTGTTAGTTATAAGTTTAGGGTTAGGGTTAGTGTTAGGGTGAATTTTAGGGTTAGGGTTAGTGTTAGATTTAGGATGAGGTTTAGGGTTAGTGTTCTTGTTAGGGAAAGTGTTATGGTTAGTATTAGGTTTAGGGTTAGGATTAAGCTTAGGGTTACTAATATGGTTAGGGCTATTGTTAGTGTTAGTCTTGGAGTTAGGGTTACTGTTAGGATTAGTTTTATTATTAGGGTTACGTAGTAATTAGGGTTAGGGTTACTTTAGGTCTAGGTAAATGTTAGGGTTAGGGTTAGGTCAGGATTTGTGTTAGGGTTAGAATTAGTTTTTGGTTTATGATTAAGTTTAGGTTTAGTATTGGTGTTAGGGTTAGTTTAGGGTGAGTGCTAGTGTTATGGTTAGGTTTAGGGTTAGTGTTAGGTGAAGGGTTAGAGTTATTGTTAGCGTTAGTGTTAGGGTCCATTTTAGATTTAGGATTACGCATTGTGTAAGGGTTAAGTTTAGGGTTATTGTTAGTCTTAGAGTTCGTGTTACAGTTAGTGTAAGGGTTAAGTTTAGCATTAGTGTTTGTGTAAGTTTTAGAGTTAGGTTTAGGGTTAGTGTTAGGGTTATGGTTAGGTTTAGTGTTAGGTTTATGTTTAGGGTTAGGGATAGAGTTAGGTTTATGGTGAGTTTTAAGGGTTGGGTTATGGTTAGAGTTACTGTTAGTGTTACAGTTATAGTAAAGATTAGTGTTTGGGTTAGGATTAGGTTTAGGATTAGTGTTAGATTAGTGTTAGGTTTACAGTTTGGGACAGTGTTTTGGTAGGGTTAATATTAAGGTTAGTTTTAGTGCTATAGAAAGGGTTAGCATTTGGGTTCTGTTGGGGTTAGGTTTAGGGTTCATGTTAGGGTTAAGTTTAGGAATATTGTTAGATTTAATTTAGGTTTAGGGTTAGGGTTACTATTAGTTTTATGTTTAGGGATAGAATGAGAGTTTAGGGTTAGGGTTCGGGTTAAGATAAGGATTATTGTTAGCTTTAGGTTTAATATTAGTCTTAGGTAAATGTTAGGGTTAGTGTAGGGTAAGGGTTAGTGTTGTGTTTGCAATTAGGTTTAGTTTTTGGAATAGAGTTAGAGTTAATTTTCGGTTTTGGGTTAGGTTTAGGTTAAGTGATAGTGTTAGTTCAGTTTTAGGATTATGGTTAGTTTTAGGGTTAGGTTGAAGTTTAAGTTTAGGGTTAGTTTTGAGTTAGCATATTGTTTAAGTTTAGGGTTAGTGTTAGAATTAGGGTTAGGGTTAGGGTTAGAATTAAGGTTATGGTAAGGGTTAGGGTTAGGATTAGCGTTAGTGTTCAAGTAAGGGTTAGGGTTTGTGTTAGGGTTAGGGTAGATTTACTGTTAGGGTTAGGTTTAGGGTTAGGGTTACTTTTATGTTTATGTTTAGAGTAAGTTTTAGGTTTACGGCTAGGGTTATGGTGAATTTTAAGGTTAGTTATGGGTTAGGGTTAATTTTAGTGTTAGGTATAGTGTTTGTGTTAGTGTGAGATTTAGGGTTGGTGTTAGGTTAGTGTTAATTTACGAATTATGTTTGGTTCAAGTAAGGTTTAGGTTTTCTGTAAGGGTTAGGATTAGTGTATGGTTTAGGATTAGTTTTAGTGTTAGGTATAGGGTTTGTGTTAATGTGAGGTTTAGGGTTAGTGTGAGGTTAGGGTAATGTAAAAATTATGGTTGGTTAGGGTAAGGTTTCGGTTTTCTGTAAGGGTTAGTTTTAAAAGATAGTTTTAGTGTTAGGGTTAGGTTTAGTATTAGTGTTAAATTTAGGGTTATGGTTAGGTTTAGGATTAGTATTTGGGTTAGTGTTATACATAGGTTTAGTGTTTGTGTTAAAGTTAAGGTTACACTTAGTGTTAGATTTAGTTTTAAAGTTAGGGTAAGGATTAGGGTTATTGTTAGAGTTAGGGTTAGGGTTCTATTTAGGTTAAGGTTTAGTGTAAGGATTATGGTTAGGTTTAGGTTTAGCTTATGATTAGAATTAGGGTGAGGGTTAGAGTTAGGCTTAGGATGAGGCTTATTGGTAGGGGCAGTGGTAGGGTTAGGGTTAGGGTTAGTCTTAGAGTAACGGATAGTGTTAGAGTTAAATTTAGGGGTAGTGTTAGTGTTAGTGTTACGGTTAGGATTAGGGTTAGTGATTGGGTTAGGGTAAGGGTTAGGGTTAAGATTAGTGTTAAGGTTAGGGTTAGGGTTTGAGTTAAATTAGGTTTAGGGTGAGATTTATGGTTGGTTTTAGGATTAAGGTTAGGATTTTTGTTAGGTTTAGGTATAGGGTAAGGGTTAGGGTTAATGTTAAGGTTAGGTTTAGGGTTAGGATTATATTCAGTGTTAGTGTTAGGGTTAGTATTAGGATGATGGTTAGGTTTAGTGTTATGGTTATGATTAGAGTTTGGATTATGGTTAGGGGTTAGTGTTTGGGATGAATTTATATTTAGTGTTAGGGTTAGGGTTAGGATAAAGTTTAGGGTTAGTTTTACATTTTGGAAAAGGGTTGGGATTAGGTTTAGTGTTTTTTGTTAGGCTTAGTATTCATTTTATGGTAAGGGTTAGGGTGAAAGTTAGCTTTAGGTTTAGGATTAGGATTGTTATTAGGGTTATGGTTAGGGTTAGATTAAGGTTAGTTTTTTTGTTTAGGGTTTGTGTTAGGGTTATGGTTAGGGTAAGTGTTCCAGATAAGGTTATTATTAGGGTTGTGTTTGAGTTAGGATTTGGGTAAGAGTTCATGTTAGGGATAGGTTTAGTGTTATTGTTAGGTTTTCATTTGTGATGACAGAGTTAGGGTTAGGATTAGTGTTAGTGTTACTTTAGTGTTAGGGTTAGGGTTAGGTTTAGGGTTAGGTTTAGGTTTAGGTTAACGGTTAGGGTTATGGTTAGGACTAGGTTATGGTTAGGATTAGGTTATGGTTAGGGTAAGGATTAGAGTTAAGGTCTGTGTTAGGTTTAGGGTTACTGTTAGAGTTAGCGTTAACATTAGGGTTAAAATTAGGGTAAGCATTAGTGTTTGGGTTTGAGTTATAGTTGGGTTTATATTTACTATTAGTGTTAGAATTAAGGTTAGTATTAGGATAAGTGTTTGGATTAGGGAGCGGGTTAGGGTTAAGTTATGGGGGGTTAGGTTTAGGATTATGTAAGGTTTAGGTTTAGGGTTAGGTTAAATATAGGGTTATGGATGGGTTAGTGTATGTGTTTCTATTAGGACTAGGGTTAGGGTTAGGGTTACATTGGGGTTAGTGTTAGGGAAAGTGTTAAGGTAAATATTCAGATTAGGGATATGATTAGTACTATTGTTAGAGTTAGAGTTAGGGTTATGTTTAGGGTTAAGATTACATTTGTTAGGGAAAGGTTAGGTTTAGGGTTAAGGTTACATTTATTAGGGTTTGTTAAGCATTAGCTTTAGTATTAGAATTAGTGTTAGCATTAGAGTTATCGTTTGTGATAGGGTTAGGACTAAGTTTAGAGTTTGTGTTAGGGTTAGTTTTATGTTTAGTATTATGTATAGAGTGAGACTATGTGTTAGTTTTAGGATTACAGTTAGGATTAGGGTTAGGGTTATGGTTAGGATTAGGGTTAATGTTAGGGTATATTTAGAGTTAAGGTTAGTGTTAGGTTTAGGTTTAGGGTTAGGGTTAGTATAGGGTTAGGTTGGGGTAAGGGTTAGTGTTAAAAGATTTGGGTTTGAAGTAGTGTTAGTTTTAGAGTTAGGGTTATAGTTAGGGTTATGTAAGAATTAGTGTTAGATTTAGGTTAGGTTTAGGGTTATCATTTGAATTAGAATTTTTCTAAGGGTTAGGATTAGGGTTACATTAAGGTTAGCATTAGAGTAAGGGTTATGTTAGGGTTAGATTCCAATTTAAATATTAAAGAAAGTTAGTGAAGTTGAATGTTCTCTCCAGAAGTTAAGCATGCTTAGGATTGCAGAGTATTGTGGGCAGAATTGTAGAAAGTAAGTGAATTAGACAAAAGGAAAATCTGTGATGTTAATATTTTTAATACTGGGGTATAAATGTAGAGACTCTAAATAAATATAGTTATTAAGATGATTGATGGGCTATGTTGTTGAGTTGAGTCCTCTCCATGGAAAGCGTACTTTTGTGGATTTTTTAAAATTGTTTTTATAAATCTTTATAAAAGATTTCTGGGGGCTAGAATTGATGCTCAGCGGTAGAGTGTTTGCCTAGCATGGGTGGAACCTGAGTTCCATCCTCAGCATCACATAAAAAAAGGGGATTTTTTGGCCTTTATGTTCTAGAAGATTGCGCTAGGAGAGTGAGGAAAAAGAGAGAAAAAATGTGATGTTTACCTGGAGAGAAATAAGTTTCAATTTCTATTGTTTTTGTCAATTCTCAATATGTACGGAGCTTTTTACTACTTGATTGTCCTATGAATCAGAATGGCTGTAACTCAGCCACTGGGGACAAGAGACTTTAGCTACTGCTGCTTGCTGTTCACTATGGGGTCCTAGCCCCTGCAGCCAGCAGTGCTTTTAATCCTTGAATTACTTGACCTAAATGCCAAACACAGACTAACTTAAGATCTGATGGTAATGCTAGCATTCTCTGCTAAAAAACCTTTGGAGCACCCAGGTGCCACCAAAGAAATTGCAGGATTTATATGAGCTGCAACCGCAGGTCACAGAGACACAACAAGCTGCTACCGCAGTAAGATCTTGGCTAGGCAGGGGGAAATGCAGACAAAATCAAACAAAATGCAATCAGCTAGAAAAACTTGGGGAAATTTTGCCCCCAAAATGGGCAGCGGACTCCATGTTGTTTGCAGCACCGTGGTAACCATGGGGTGCCTGGCTGGAAGAGCAGCTTCCTGGTCCCACCTCCCGCACTTTTGCGGGCTTCCAATTGGTTCTTCCACAGTCACTCAGACAGGACTTCTAGTCCCGCCTTCCAGGCACTAACCTGTACTATGGTGTTTCAGATTTCTACTGGAGCTGCTCAGAGCCTGTATTTTTAAAAATGCCTACCTGTAAATGCTAACGAAAGATATCTTTTTCAGACAAAATTTAATTCCACAGGTTTCTATGTTACAGTCCTAAATTTAAGTTAGTTTTAAGTTAAATAACCTGACTTTTTCTCTATAGTTGTGTTACTGAATAATGTTCTATTGATGAGAGATATCAAATGTGCTTCTTTATATTTTACTTTTAATTTTGGAGGTTATGAGGATTCATTTGCTTGCCACAGGAACAAAGCCGGCAAAGTTCCTGTGATGACCAAAAAATCCTTATTCTCATTTCTAACTATAAAAATTAAATATGTATACTCAAGGATCTTATTTCAGTTACATCAAGTGACTTCACATAGAAGAGTGCACTCCTAGTTAAAAATAAATTAAAATGGATCCAAATATTTCAAGACCACGTGGTTAAATAAAGTTAATACAATTATAAATTATGTTCTTATTCTTAATATATATTTTTTAGATATTTAGATAACCTATATTTGTTAATCTATAGAATAATTAGCACATGCCTAATTTATTAGTTAATATATATTTGCCTAATTGTTTTTCTTCAACAGAAAACCCACAATTTATGTTTTATATTTACATTTATCAGATACTCTACCTTTTCAGTTGTAGATATTTGAGATAAATGTGTTTACTATAAATTTACTTTTAAGTAAAAATACAATCTTCAAGTAGTTTCTAATTCTCAAAGTTACTGTTCAAACTCATAAGATGATAAATAATTATAATTATGTCGACAAAATATCTAAGGGTTTTAACTATATTTTCATTGATATTTCTTATCAAAGTATAATAATTTGTTTATAGATTCTAAGGTTTTCAGAAATTGTTCCAAAGTATAACCAAAATTTTTTTTCTAAAAGAAAAAGATGCTTCAACAAAGAAAAAGCACACATGGATCCTAAAAAGAAGAAAGAAATCATCTTTGGGTAAAACAAGGTCTTTATATTTATTTTCCTAAGTAAAAAAAAAAAATTATATCGTTATCTAAACAGATGCTGTAAAAAAGTTAGAACAATTAAAAAAGAGATTTATATATACTAAACTGAGTATAATTAATTTAAGGATATTTTAGATTATTTTTCTAATTTCACTATACTAATGTGATCTAAAATTTTGTCCATATTTTGACATGATAAACACCTATTCAAATGTAAGTTTATTTTTTTAAAGAAAGATCCTTATTGCCTAATAATTCTTACAGTTTAAGATAAAGATTAATTTGGTAAATTATTTCACATTGTTGATTAAACATTATGTATATTGAACTACTAACTTAAATCCTGATTTTAATTGTCCTTAGAGACTAAAATTGATTAATTCTAAGACACTGAGATACTAATTTTTACATATTTTGTTTGTTAGATAATTATAAAATTTAAAAAAAAAAAACATTTTATTAAGACTAATGTTCTCCAAATTAAAGTTATATACTAATTTTAAACAATAAAGGTTACAAAAATAAAAAATATTCATTGATATTATACACATTCTCTAACTAGATCTATTGTCTATTGTCTATAAAAAATACAGTAAGATTTATGTACTGCTCCCTACACAGAAAATAACCTTCATCATATTTTTTAAAGGCAATTAAGAGATACCTATTTAAAGGATAATATTCTAAAATATAGAGATTTTGAGACCTTCTCTCAAAAAGATTGAGGATTATTTCTAAATTGTTAGGATGGATCTACTAGTCTATATTAAAAAATTTTAATAATCAATAAAAGGTAAATCTATTATTAGTCATTTAAATACTTGTGCTATTATCTATAACTTAAACTAATAATAATATGACTTATGCCAAGCCTTTACTCAAATTTATTAAATAATGAAAAGGGGGAATACAGGATCCCAGAGACACTAGATTTTACAAAATACTTTAAAAGTTTTTTTTTTCTTAAATTGTAATAATTAGAGTCTTAATGTTACTGAACATGATTCAGTAAATTAAATCAGATATCAAAGGAGAGTTTGGAGAGTTTAAACCAGTCTTCATGATAATGACTGAGAAACCTGGCCCAGGAAGGTCAATTTGCAGCTACAGAGCTTATAGCCATGCAGCTTCACGAGCTTGTCAGGTAAATAAAAATTATGAAAAGACTTGTATGGACCCATTTTCCAGGTCCACCTTTAATGTGTCTTGCAGTGTGGACTGGAAAGTCCACCCATGAAACTAAATTAATTGTCCTGACTGTAATGGTCAGTTATACCTATATATTGATTCTATGGTAAACATACTGTCTGGAAGTATCTTTTGAGAAAAACACAGTGTTGAAATAATGGATTGTTCTGCATCCGTATGGATAACAGCTATGGACCAGATGTGAGTAACACCAATTAAAGGCCAGTTCTGTATGAGGGATCTCTCTTCATCTGTCTCTCTTAGCTTTGTCACTATATTACTGTTTGTCTATGGCCTGTCTCCTTCCTTCCTGAAAGCATCTCTACCAACCCAGTGCTGAGAGCTGAGCCCTCCATGGAGAAGAAACCTGAGTTTGCTGATCCTAGGGTAAATGTGGCGTGGAGGCCACGGCGGCATTATGTATCAAGGAGACAGAGAGCCCTCTTGAGGACGATGCCATGCACACTCCACCTCATCCTTTTTGGCCCCAGAGAATGGCTGGTTAGCCAGTGACGGGTAAGATTCCTCAAGGAAAGGACAACCTAAGACAAGCACAGTTGCAGAGGGGCCATCAGGAGAAAATTTGGGGGCCAACAGAGGTGAGGCAAAGAACCTCACCCCCCCCACTGGTGCAAAGGCCTAATTTTTCTCCCCTTCTGAGAGAGGTATCCTGCCCCATGGCTGCTTTGCTCCCCACATCCAGCTCAGATCAGAACCCTAGTGACAGAGACTAGTCAACAGTGACTGCCTGCTCACCACAGCAGGCGACAAATGCAGCTACAGGAATGGGCAATGTCTGGATGCTTTTCTCTTTCTTGATTCTCATTTTTTTTCTATGCTTTTTGTTTTCCTTTCTTTTCTCATCAGGGTTCTTCCTTGACAATAAATTTAATAGAAAAGGAGAAAATGTTAGAATAGCCTTCAGTTACACCTAACAGATACGAGCATATAGAGTTTTCTCACAGTATGGTTACTCTAGGCAGAAGATGATTGGATTTTGGATATTATCTTGCTTATGTAGATTGACAGGCATGCCCCACTCAAACCCTGTAACAGTTGTGTACATTCCAAAAAGAAACTGAGCTACTGGACATTGACTTGAGGTTTGTCACCAGTCAGTTATCACCAGCTCCCTTGACTGAGGTAGTCAAATAGCTGAGCAAGAAATTGACCACACAGAAACTTATGCTAGACAGCAGATAAAAAACCCAAGCCAGCCAATTATGCTAGACTTAAGTGACTAAGACTACATTTATGTTTATGGATAATTGTTAAAAAAATTATTAAAATAGATTTTTCCAAGGCTATTTGTATTACTGACAGACCTAATTAACTCCTTAAATATGAGAGTGAAGAGAAAAAAAATGTTAATTATCCTGTAGCCTTTAAAAATACAACTTATTGCCTCATTAATTATTGCCAGCTAATATTTCAGAACTATAATATGCTAAAGCTAATATTCAGGCTTTAAAGCAGGTGTATGTCTATTAACCAGACCTAGACAAACTGCTGATCTCATAATCCCTAAAGTAACTATTTTAAATATTATTCCTTGCTTATTCAATTTTGGCCTTTGTGGCTATGTCTTAAAATTTACAATATATAGATTTTCTTAGTGTTTGACTTAAATTACATCCAGCTTTTTTCATGGTCAGATAAGTACTGATGAAAGGATGAGAACTAAGTAATGATGTTCTAGAAGACAATGTAATAAATAATGTGAGTGATCCTTTTGCTCTATGGTTTATGGAGAGGCCTAAATGCCGTGGCAATAAAAATGTCTGTTACTATGGCCAAACACAATGCCTCCCAATAAAATTGGGAAAAGATTAAAAATCTTCTGATGAGTGTTTGGCAACGTAATAATAATCGATTATTGTGTTGACTGTTATGAAGATAATATGTTTTCTACTAATTCTTTTTGGGTTTCAATAGCAGATTGTGATGACCTTGGACCAAGAGCCAAGTGACTGAAAGAAAATTTCCCAGTTACATTCTTTTTTATATATTAAGAAAGGGGGAATATGTGGGAGGCCAACCTTAAGGGTGACTGAGTTACACTCCCCAGCTGGGTGCTGAGGCGCTCCGTCACAGAAATGGGTGTGTCTTGCTACAGCCCCATGGATGAAGCTATGTTCACCTGTTCCTTTGTAATATAACCCCTTGTCCTGTTTATAATAGAATCTTCCATGGAAGTGCCTTGTGCGTGTCCACTCCTCTTACTGTGCCCTTGGGTGTGGCCTACTAAGGTGTCAGTCAACTTGCTGACAGTGGACATCATGAAGATAGACTCAGCCCCCTGAAACCTGACCCCTTGCCTCATTTGAATAGCTTCTCCTCAATAAAAGGGGTCAGCACATGCTCTCTCTCTCTTTCTGCAGACCCTTAAGGTCAGAGGAGCCGTCACAGCGACCCCAAAGAAAAAGGTATTTGTGTCTCTTGTGTGGTTATTTCGTGCAGCCCAGTTAGCCCAGTTTAACTAGAGTGACCCCTGAGCCTCTTAGTCTCGAGAACAGAAACCGGCAATGGGCGCCCAATTAGTGTTAATTTTAGTGTTGGGGTTAGAATTAGGGTTAGTGTAAGGGTGAGGGTTAGTGTTACTGTTAGGTTTAGGTTTGCTGTTTTTCTTGGGGTTATAGTTAGTGTTAAGTTTTGGGTTATGATAAGGGTTAAGATTAGGATTAGAGTTAGGTTAAGGTTAGGGTTAGGGTTAAGTTTAGGTTTAGGTTTAGGGTTAGTGTTAGGGTAAGTTTTAGAATTTGTTTTGTGTTAAAGTTAGTATTAGAGTTTAATTAGGGTTAGGGTTCATGTTAGAATTAGCATTCCTATTAGGTTTAGGTTTAGGGATGGGGTTAAATTTAGGATTTGTGTTAGGTTTAGGGTTAGTGTTAGTGTTTCTAATATGGTTATAGTTAGGTTGAGGTTTATTGTTAGTGTTAGGGTTAGTTATAGGTTTTGGGTTAGGGTTAGGGTGAGGTTTAGGCTTAGTGTTAGGGTGAGGGTTAGGGTTAGGGTTACAGTTAGGGTTAGGATTAGTGTTAGGTTTAGTGTTAGAGTTAGGGTTAGAGTTATGATTAGTGTAAGAATTAGTGCTATGGTAGGGTTAGGGTTAGGGTTTGTATTAGGGTTAGTGTTAATGTTAGGGTTAGGATCATGGTAAGTGTTAGGGTTAGGTAAAGTTAGAGTTAGTGTTAGGGTTAGGGTTAGTATTCTGGTTAGGGTTACAGTTAGAATTAGGGTTAAGGTTAGTGTTAAGTTAGGGTTAGGTTTAGGGTGTGGATTAGGATTAATATTAGGGTTATGGTTAGCTTTAAAGTTGGAAAAGCGGTCACGGTTATGGTTATGTCTAGAGGTAAGTTAAGGTTAGTGTTTGGTTTAGGTTTTGTGTTAGTTTTAGGTATAGGGTTAGGGTAACAGTGAAGGTTAATTTTAGGATAGGTTTTGAATAGGGTTAGGGTTTGTGTTTGTGTTAAGATTAAGGTTAGTTTTAGGTTTACGTTTAGGGTGAGGGTTAGAGTTAGGTTTAGGGTTATTGTTAGTGGTAGATTAGTTTTATCGTTAGGTTTATGTTTAGTTTTAAGGTTAGGGTTACGGTTTGGATTAGGTTTAGTTTTAGTGTTACAGTTCATGTTAGGTTTATTGTTAGGTTTAGTTTAAATTTAGGAATAGGGTGAAGGTTCATGTTTGTGAAAGGGTTAGGGTTAGTGTTAGTATTATGTTTAGGTTCAGGGTTAGGTTTAGTGTCAGGTTGAGGGTTAGGATTAGGTTTAGTGTTAGAAATTTGGTTAGGGTTATAGTTAGTTTTAGGTATAATGTTAGGGTTTGAGTTAGTATTAGTGTTAGGGTTAGGGTTAGGGTTAGGGTTTGGGTTATAATTAGGGTTATGGTTATTGTTACTTTTAGAATTAGGGATAGGGTTTTGTTTAGGTAAGGTTTAGGTTTAGGATTAGGGTTACAGTTATGATTAGAGTTAGAGTTAGGTTTAGGGTATGGTTCGTCATGGGTTTAGAATTACCATTAGTTTAGTGTTTGGATTAGGTTTAGGTTTATGATCATGATTAGGGTTATAGTGAGGCTAGGGATAGTATTAGGGTTAGTTACAGGGTTACAGTTAGGGTTATTGTTAGAGTTAGTGTAATGGTTAGTGTTAAATTTAGTGTTAGGTTTAGAGTTAGGTATAGAGTTAGGGTTAGTGATAGGGTTAGCATTGGCATAATATTTAGTGTTAACATTTGTGTTACGGTTAGTGTTATATTTAATGTTAGGTTTAGGGTTAGGGTTAGGTAAGGGTTAGGGTGAGAGTTAGGTAAGGTTTAGGGTTATGGTTTGGGGTTATGGTAGATACATAGGGTTAGGGTTTCTATTAGGTTTAGGGATAAGGTTAGGGTTAGTGTAAAGGTTAGTGTTAGGGTTAGGGTAACGATAGGGTTATTATGGTTATGTTTAGGGTAAGGGTTAGGATTAGTGTTAGGTTTAGTATTAGTTTTTTGGTTTGATTTATGGTTAGTGTTAGAATTAGTGTTACTGTTAGTTTGAGGGTTAGGGTTAGTTTTAGTGTTAGGTTTAGTGTTAGTTTTAGGGTTAGGGTTAGTGTTAAAGTTAAAGTTAGAATTAAGTTTAGGGTTAAGTTTAGGATTAGGGTTAGATGGTTAATTTTAGGGTTAGCGTGAGGCTTAGGGTTTGTGTTAGGTTTAGTGCTATGATTGGGGTTAGGGTTATTGTGAGGGTTAGGGTTATGTTTTGAGTTACTGTTACTGACAGAGTTACATATAAGTTTATGGTTACAGTTAGAATTAGGGTTAGGGTTAAGGATAGATTTAGAGTAGGTTACAGTTAGGGATAGTGTTAATGGTATTGTTATTGTTAGAGTTAGGACTAGGGTTAGTGTTAGGGTTAGAGTTAAAGTTAGGGTTAGGTTAGGGTTAAGGTTGGGGTTAGGGTTCGTGTTAGGTTTAAGCTTAGGGTTAGTTATAGGTTTAGGTTTAGGATTTGGGTTAGGGTAAGGGTAAGGGTTAGTTTTAGGGTTTAAAGTTTGGTTTAGAGTTATAGTTACTTTTAGGGTTAGTATAAGTTTTAGGGGTAAGGTTAGTGTTAGATTTAGGGATAGTTCTAAAAGTGAGTTCTAGGTTTAGGGTTAGGGTAGGGGTTATTTGTAGGGTTAGGTTTAGGGTTAGTGTTAGGACTAAAGTTTGGGTTAGGGTTAGTGTTAGTGTTAGGTTTGGAGTTAGGTTTAGGTTTTTTCTTAGTGTTAAAGACAAGGTTAGTTTTAGGATTAGTGTTAGGGTTGGGTTATGGTTTGGTTGCGGTTAGCCTTAGTGGTATGGTTATGATTACCATAAGGGTTAGTGTTAGGGTTCGTGTTACTGTTATGATTTGGGTTTAGTTAGGTAAGCATTAGTGTTAGGTTTCGGTAAAAGTTAGGGTTATGGTTTTGCCTGGGGTGTTGTTAGTTAAAAAAATAGGGTTAAGGTTTGTGTTAGGGTTAGGGTTAGGGTTAACTTTTGTATTAGGGATGGTTTAGTTTTATTAATAGTGTTATATTGTTAAGCTTAGTATTATATTTTGGGTTAGGGTTGGGGATAAGATTATGTTAGTATTAGTGTTTGGCTTAGGGTTAAGTTATAATTAGTTTTAGGATTTGGGTTCATGATAGAGTTAGGGTTAGGGTTAGGGTTAGTGTAAAATTTAGGTTTACGATTAGGGGTATGGTTAGTGTTAGGGTTAGGGTAAAGGTTAGGGATGATTCTCATTTTGGGTTTAGATTTACATTTACATTTAGATTTAATGTTAGTGTTAGTGTTACGGTTTGGGTTAGATATAGGTTTAGGGTGAGGGTTAGGGTTAGGATTATTTTTAAGTTAATGTTTAGGATTATGGTTAGGGTTAGGGTTAGGATTATTTTTAAGTTAATGTTTAGGATTATGGTTAGCGTTAAAGTTAGTATTAGGGTTAGGGTGAGGATTAGGGTTAGTATTACTGTTACGTTTAGTGTTAGATTTAGTGTAAATCTTTGTTTTATGGTTAGGTTTAGGGTTAGGGTGTGTGTGAGGGTTAGGGTTGGGTTACAGTTAAAGTTAGTGTCATGTTTAGGGCTAGGGTTATTGTTAAGTTTAGAATTAAGTTTAGTGATTTAGGGTTTGATTTAGGGTTAGGGTTAGTGTTTGAGTTAGGGTTGGATTTAGGTTTAGGTTAGGTATAGATTAGGATCAGGATTATGGTTGGGTTTGTGCTTGTGTTAGGGTTAGAGTTTGAGTTAATGTTAGTGATAGTGTTGGGTTTAGGGATAAAATTAGTTTTAATGTTAAGGTTAGGATGAGGTTTAGGTTTAGTGTTAGGGTTAGGGTTAGTGTTTGATTTAGGATAAGGCTTAATGGAATGGTTAGGGTAAGTGTTAGGTTTAGTGATATGGTTATGGTTAGGGTAAGGTTTAGTGTTTGGGTTAGGGTGAGGTTTAGGGTAAATATTAAAGTTAAGTTCAGTGATAGGTTTAGGGTTACGGTTAGGTTTATGGTTAGTGTTAGGGTCAGGTTTTGGGTTAAGTTTAGGGTTAGGATTCGTTTTAGTGTAAGGATTAGAGTTAGTGTTAGTATTTGTGTTAGCGTTACTGTTAAAGTTAGGATTAGGTTAAGTTTTTGGGTTAGGGTTAGAGTTAGTGTTAGGGCTAATGTTAGTGTTATGGATTTGGTTAGGGTTAGGGTGGAATTAGGGTTAGAGTTAAGCTTAGGGTTATGGTTCATCTTGGGTTATATATAATGGTTAGGGTTAAGGATTAACTTAAGACAGTGTTTCAGTTAGGGTTAGAGTAAGGGTTAGGGTTAGGGCTCACTAAGTTTAGGAATAGATATGAGTTAGTGTTAGGGTTAGGGTTATGTTTAGTTTGAAGGTTAGTATTAGGGTTAGTGTTACGTTTGAGGTTCGGTTTAGGGTATGGGTAAGGGTTAGGCTTAGGCTTAGGGTAAGTTTAGTTTTAGGCTTAGATTTAGAATTTTATTTAGGATTAGGGTTAGGGTTAGTTTTAGCATTAAAATTATGATTAGGATTATGTTAGTATTAGGGTTAATGTTAGTGTTAGTTTTTGTGTTAGGTTTAGGTTTAGGGTTAATATAGGGTTAGAATTAGGGTTAGGGTTAGTTTTAGGGTTAGGTTTAGGGTTAAGTTTAGGGATAGAGTTAGGTTGAAGATTTAAGATTAGCGTTAGGGTTAGTGTTAGGTTTAGAATTTGGGTTTATGTTAAGGTTAGGGTTAGGTTGAGGGTTAGAATTAGGGTTAGTGTTAGTGTTTGTTTCAGGGATAGGGATAGGGATAATTATAGTGTTAGCATTAGGGATAGGTTTAGAGTTAGTCTTATGGTTATAGTTAGGTATAGGGTTAGTGTTTGCTTAGGGTTAGCCTTAGGGATAAAGTTAGTGATAAGGTAAGGAATAGGGTTAGGGTTAGTTTTTGGGGTAGTGTTAGCGTTAGGATTAGGGTTATAGTTAGGATTAGTTTATGGTTAGGGTTAAAGTTAGTGTTAATTTTTTGTTAGGGTTAGTGTATTTGTGATAGGATTACATTTAGGGTGAGGGTTAGTGTTAGAATTAAGGTTAGGGTTAGAATTAGGATTAGTTACAGAATTACGGTTAGGGATAATATTAGGGTTAGTGTTAGGGTTAAGGTAAGGGTTGGGATTAGGGTTATTGTAAGTGTTACTGTTCAAATTACTGTTCATGTTAGGTTTGAGGTTAGTATGAGTTTAACTGCTTGGGTTAGTGTTAGGGCTAAATTTGTTTTAGGATTAGGTTTTCATTTACTTATAGTGTTAGGGTTTGGAATAGTTTTGAGTTAGTGTTAGTGTTAGGGATAGGTTTAGAGTTGGTGTTAAGATTAGGGTTAGAGTTGATGTTAAGGCTATGGTTAGATTTAATGTTATGGTTAGGGTTATGGTTAGGTTTATGGTTAGGTTTATGGTTAGTGTTACTTTTAGGGTTATGTTTAGTGTTAGTGTTATGGTAAGGGTTAGGTTTAGGGTTACTGGTAGGGTTAGGGTTAGTGTTAGGTTTAGTGTTAGGTTTAGGGTTGGTGTTAGGATTAGTGTTAGGGTTAGGGTTAGTTAAGATTTGTGTTAGGGTTAGGGTTTGTGTAAGGGTTAGGTTTAGAGTTACTGGAAGGGTTGGGTTAGTGTTAGGTTTAGGGTTAGTGTTAGGGTTAGTTTAAGAGTTAGTGTTAGTGTTAGGGTTAGTTAGGATTAGTGTTAGGGTTAGGTTTTTTGTTAGGGTTAGGGTTAGTTTTAGTGGTACAAGTAAAATTAGGATTATATTTAGGGTTGAAATTAGCATTAGGTTTAGTGTTAGAATTATGATCAGTTTTAGAGTTATAGTTAATGTAAGGGATAGAGTTAGGGTAGTTTTAGGTTTTGAGTTCTTTTTAGTGTTAGGGTTATTGTTAGGTTTGCGGTTAGTTTTAGGGTTAGAATTAGTAATATGATTAGGATTATACTTAGGTTTATTGTTAGTGTTAGGGTTAGGGTTAGGGTTAGGGTTAGCGTTAAGGTTGGTGTTAATGTTAGGGTAAGGTTTAGAGTTAGGTTTATGTTTAGGTTTGGGTTTATGGTTCGGTTTACAGTTAGGGTTAGTTTTAAGGTAAGGTTTAGGGATAAGTTTAAGCTTTGTTTTAGGGTTAAGTTTAGGATTAGGGTTAGTGTTAGGGTTAGTATCACTGTTCATATTAGGGTTAGGTTTACAGTGAGTGTTAGGGTTAAGGTTAGGTTTAGGGTGAAAGATAAGGTAATTGTTAGGTTTAGTGTTAGTGTTTCTGTTAGGGTTAGGATCAGGTTTTATTATGCTCTTTGGATTAAGGATAGGTTTAGAATTAGTTTTAGTGTTAGGGTTAGGTTTAGGGTTAGTGTTATGATTAGTGTTAGGGTTAAGATTAGTGTTAGGTCATTGGTTAAGATTAGTGTTAGGTAATGGGTTAAGATTATTGATAGTGTTAGGTTTCGGTTAAGGTTAGTTTTGTGGTAAGAGTTAGGGTTAAGTTTAGGGTTAGGGTTAGTTTTAGGGTTAGGTTTTTATTTTGAGACATGATTAGGTTTAGGTTAATTGTTAGGGTTAGGGTTACAGTTAGCATAAGGATAGAGTTAGGGTTAATGTTAGTGTTAAGTTTTGTGTTAGTGTTAGGGTTTGCGTTAAGTTTAGGTTTATGGTTACATTCAATTTTAGTGTTACGGTTAGGGTAAAGTTTAGGGTTAGTTTTAGGGTTAGGGTTAAGTATAAGTTTAGGTTTAGTGTTGGGGTTAAGGTAAGGGTTAGAATTAGGGTTAGTGTTAGGTTTAGTGTTAGAATTAGAGTTTTTGTAAGGGTTCAGGTTACAGTGAGTGTTAGTTTTAGGAATAGGTTTAGGTTTAGGTTTGGCTTAGGGTTGGGTTAGGTTTAATTATACTGTTAGGGTTAGGGATATGTTTAAAGTTAATGTTAGTGTTTGCATTAATATTATGGTTAGGTTTTGGATTAGGTTTATGGTTAGTGTTAGAGTTATGGTTTAGATTTAGAGTTAGGGTTACGGTTAGGGTCACTGTTAGGATAAGGGTTATGTTTAGGGTTAGTGTTAGGGTTAGTATTACTTTAGATTTAGGGTCAGTTAGTGTTAGAATTAGAGTTTGGATCAGGGTTAGTGTTTGTGTTAAGGTTAGGATTAGGGTTTGTGTTAGGGTTAGGGGTAAGGTTATTGTTAGGTTTAAAATTAGGGTTAGGGTTAGGGTTAGTGTTATATTTAGGGTTATGTTTAAAAACAGGTTTAGTGTCTAGGGTATCATTAGGGTTAGATTTAGAGTTAGTGTTAGGGTTAGCATTAGACTTAGGGTTAGTGTTTATTTTAGGTTTTGTGTTAAGTTTAGGGTTAGTGTTAGTGTTAGGTTTAGATTAGTGTTAGGTTTGATGTTAGTGTTAGGTTTATTGTTAGGTTTAAAGTTTATTGTTAAGCTTAGGGTATGATTTAGGGTTTGTTAAGGTTTAGGGTGAGGTCTACTATTAGATTTAGGGTTAGGGTTAAGGCATGTGTTATGGTTAGGCTTTGGATTAAAGTTAGGATTAGGGTTAGTGTTAGGGTTTGTGTAAGGTTTAGGGATAGTGTTAGTGTTAGAGTTACATTTAGGATTAGGATTAAGTTTAGAATTAGTGTTAGGGTTAGTGTTATGTTTAGAGTAAGGTTTAGTGTTAGGGTTAGGGTTACAGTTTGTGTTAGTTTTATTGTTCTTGTTAGGTTTATGGTTAGGATTAGGGTTTGTGTTAATATTAGTGTTATTGTTTAGGTTTAAATTAAGGTTAATGTTAGTGTTAGGGATAGTTTTAGTATTAGGGTTAGTGTTATTTTTAGAATTAGTGTTATTGATTGGGATATGGTTAGGCTTAGAGTTACATTTAAAATTAGTGTTAGGGATAGTGTTCCAGTTTGCTTAGGGTTATGGTTACGGTTAGTTTTAGGGTTAGTTTTATGATTAGGGTTAGTCTTATGGTTATAGTTAGGGTTAGGTTTAGGGTTAGTTTCAGTTTCAGAAAAGGGTTAACGGTAAGTGTTAATTATAGGGTTTCGTTTTGGTTTAGTGTAACAAATAGGGATAGGGTTAAGCTTAAGTTTACTGTTAAAGTTACGGTTAAGGTTAGGGTTAGTGATATGGTAAGGGTTAGGATTTGGGTTATGTGAAGTTGAAGGGTTAGTTTAAGAATTAGGTTTAGTGTAAGAGTTAGGGTTAGCTTTAGAAATATGTTTAGGATTAGGCTTAGGGTTAGGATAAGGTTCAGGATTAGGTTTAGGTTAAGTGTTATGTTTAGTTTAAGATTTAGGTTTAGAATTAGGGTTAAGGTTAGTTTTAGGGTAAGTTTTAGGGTTAGGGTTAGGGTTAGGGTGTACATTAGGCTTAGGTATAGGGTTAGAGTTTTGGATAAGATTAGGGTTAGATTTAGGGTTAGGTTAGGGTTAGTGTAAGAGTTAGGGTTATGGTTAGGGTTACTATTAGTGTTAGATTTAGTTTTAGTGTTAGGTTAGTGTTAGGATTAGGATTAGGGCACAGATAGGGTTAAGTTTAGTGTTTTGCTTAGGTTTGGGGTTTCTGTTAGTGTTAGTTTTATGTTAGGATTGATATTACGGTTAGGATTAGCATTAGGGTTAGGGTTTTAGTGTTAGGGTTAAGGTTATGGTTAGGGTTGGTTTTAGGGTTTGGGTTGGGTTTAGGGTTATGGTTAGAGTTGGGTTCGGCTTAGGGTTATTGTTGGGGTTAGCATTAGGGTTAGGTTTTGGGTTATGGTTAAGGTTAGCCTTAGGTTTAGAGTTTGTGTTAGGGTTAGTTTTATGGTTAGGGTTAGGGTTGGGGCTCTGCTTATGGTTAGTGTTAGTGTTAGTGTTAGTTTTACGTTGGGTATAGTGTTAGGGTTATTGTTATTTTTAGTCTTATGTTTAGTTTTAGGTTATTGTTAGTATTAGTTTTAGGGTTAGAATTATTCTTAGGGTTAGTGTTAGGGTTCGGATTAGATTTAGGTTTAGGATTAGTGTTAGTGTTAGGGTTTACGTTAGGGTGAGGATTATGATTAGTTTTGGTGTTAGGTTTAGGATTAGGTTTAGCTATAGTTTTAGGGCTAGGGATAGGTTTACGGTTCGTGTTAGGGTTAGGGTTAGGGTGAGGATTTGTGTCATGTTTAGGCTTAGGTTTAGTGATAAGATTAGTGTTAGTGTTAGCCTTAGGATTAGATTTAGGTTTGTTTTAGGGTTAGCATTATGGTTACGTTCAGGGTTAGTTTTAATGATAGTGTTAAGATTAGGTTTAGTGTTAGGGTTTGGATTATGTTAGAGTTGGTTTAGTGTTAGGGTTAGTATTATGTTAAGGGTCCATGTTATTTTTAGTGTTTGGTTACAACAGGGTTTGATTAAAAATTAGGGTTAGGTTTAGTGTTAGGGTTAAGTTTAGGTTTAGGGTTAGGATTAGGGTTAGAGTTAGTGTTAGGGTTTAGGTTCAGGTTAGTTTTATGATTAGGATTAGTGTTAGGTTTTGTGTTAGGGTTATTTTTATGTTTAGGGTTTCAGTTAGAATTAGGTTTAGGCTTAGGGTTAGTGTTAGGATTAGTGGTGTTGGGGTAGGTTTAGGGTTAGGTTTAGTGTTAAGGTTAGGGTTAAAGTTTGTATTAGGGTTAGGGTTATGGTTATGTTAGTTTTAGGATTACCTTGAGGATTAGAGTTAGTGTTAGTGTTAGGGTTTTCATAAGGGTTAGTGTTACGGTTAGGGTTGATAGGGTTAGAGTGAGTGTTAGTGTTAGTGTTAGGGTTAGTGTTAAGCTTAGTGTTAATATTAGGTTTAGAATTAGTGTCACGTTTAGGGTTAGGTTTAGTGTTAGTGTTACAGTTAAATTCAAGTTTCATCATAGTGTTAGGGTAAAAGTAATGTTAGGGTTAATATTAAAGTTAGTATTTGGGTTAGGGTAAGGATTAGGTTTAGTTATAGTGTTAGGTTAATATATATATGGTTAGATTTATGGCTAGCGTTATGTTTAGGTTTAGTGTTATGTTTATGGTTAGAGTTAAGGTTAGGGTTAGGGTTTGGGTAAGGTTTAGTGTAATAATACAAGTTAGCATTAGGTTTCGTGTTAGTATTAGTGTTAGGATTTGACCTAGGATTTGGTTTGTGTTAGGGTTAGGGCTAGTGTTACAGTTAAGATTAGGTTTTGAGTTAGGGTTAGAGTTATTGTTTAACTTTGTGATAGAGTTAGTGTTAGGGGTAATTTTTGGGTTAGTAATAGGGTTAGGGCTAGGGTTATGTCTAGGTTTAGGGTAAGTGTTAGGGTTAGGTTTGGGTTCATTTTAGGGTTATGTTTAGCATGAGTGTCAGGGTTAGGTTTAGGTTTAGGATTGGTGTTAGTGTCTGAGTTAGGGTTGGGGTTAGGTTTAAGGATATTGATAAGGTTATTGATAGGTTTAGAATTAGAGTTATGGTTAATGTTATGTTAGGGTTAGGATTAGGTAGGGTTACTGTTAGTTTTAGTTTTAGGGTTATGTTTATTGTTAGCATAAGGGTTAGAGATATGGTTAGGGTTAGTATTAGTGTTGGGTTAGGGTTAGGATTAGGGTTAGTTTAAAATTTAGGGTTGGATTTAGGGTTAGGTTTAGAGTTATGTTTACTTTTAGACTTATTTAGGGAAAGAATTAGGATTAATTTAAGGTTACGGTTAGGGTAGTATCATGGTTACAGATAGGATTAGAGTTAAATTTAGGGTTAGATTTAGTGTTGATGGTAGGGTTAGGGTTAGGGTTCGTGTTAGGGTTATGGTTAGTTTTTAAATTGGGGTTAGGGTTATTGTTAGTGTTATATTTAGGGTTAGGCATAAGGATATGGTTAGAGTTAGGGTTATCATTAGGGTTAGGTTTAGAGTTAGAGTTAGGGTTAGCATTAGGCTGAGGGTTAGGGTTAGTTTCAGGTTTACTGTTACAGTTAGGGTTAGTGTTAGTGTCAGGGTTAGGATGGGGTTTAAGATTAGGGTTAGGTTTAGGTTAAATTTAAGGTTAGTGTAAGTGTTTGTGTTAGGTTTAGATTTAGAGTTAGGTTTAGGTTAGTGTTAAGAATTTATGTTAGGTTTAGGTTTAAGGTAAGTTTTAGGTTTAGAGTTAGAATTAGAATTAGAGTTAGGGTTAGGGTTAAATTAGGGTGAGGGTTAGTGTTAGGGTTAGGGTTAGGTTTAGGGTGAGTGTTAGGTTTAGGTTTAGGGTCAGGGTTATTTTTAGTGTTAGTTTTAGGATTACTGTTTATATTAGGGTTAGGGTTAGTGTTAGGGTTACTGTTAGATTTAGGTATAGAGTAAGTGTTAGAGTTAGAGTTAGGGATAATGTTAATGTTAAGCATATTTTTAAGGTTAGTGTTAGAATTACAATAGGGTTAGGATTGGTGATAATATTAGGGTTAGTTCTAGGGTTAGGGTTAGGGTTAGTTTTAGGGTTAGGGACAGATTTACAATTAGAATTAGTGTTACTGTTATTGTTAGGGATCGGGGAATTCTAAAGATTAGTCTTAGGATTAAAGTTATAGTTAGAGATAAGTTTAGGGTTTGCATTAGGGTTAGGGTTAGTGTTAGAGTTAGTGTTAGGTTCAGGGTTAGGGTTAGTGTTAGGTTTAAGGTTAGAGTTAGATTTAGGATAGTGCAAATGGTTAGGTTTAGGATTAGTTTTAGGTTTAGTTCTAGATTTAGGGTTAGTGTTAGAGTTAGTGTTAGAGTTAGGGTTAGGATTTGTGTTAACTTGAGGTTTTTGGTTAGGTTTAGAGTTATGGTAAAAGTTAAAATTAGGTTTAGTGTCAGAGTTAGTGTTAGATTTAGGGTAATGATTAGGGTTTGGGTTAGGTGTAGTTTTAGGATTAGTTCTAGGGTTAGTTTTTTAGGTTAGAGTTAATGTTAGGCTTTGGGTTATTATTAGTGATTAGGTTTAGGGTTTGTGTTTTGGTTACATTTAGAATAAGGAATAAGGATAGAGTTAGTGTTAGGGATAGGAATCGGGTTAGAGTTAAGTTTTGTTTTAGTGTTATGTTTAGGGTTATGATTAGGTTAGAGTTAGGGTTAGGTTAGGGTTAGTTTTATAATTAGGGTTAGTTTTGTGTTAGAGTTATTGTTACTGTTATGGTTAGGATTAGGTTTAGAGTTTGTGTTAGTGTTAGGGTTATGGACAGGGTTTGTGTTAGGGTTAGGGTTAGGGTTAGGGTTACTGTTATGGTTAGCATAAGGGTTAGAGTTAGGTTTAGGTTTAGCGTTGAATTAGGTTAAGTGTTAGAGTTAGGGTTGGTGATTTAGGGTTAGGCTTAGGGTGAGGGTTAGGGTTAGGTTTAGATGTATAGTTAGTATTATTGTTAGTGTTAGGGTTAGGGTTAGTGTAAGGGCTAGGTATAGGGTTTGGATTAGGGATAGTGTTATGTTTAGGGTTAGGTTTAGGATAGTGTTACATTAAAGTTTATGTTTAGCCGTAGTATTATGGTTAGGTTAGGGTTAGGGTTAGAGTAGGTTTAAGGTTCATTTTAGTGTTATGGTTAGGGTTTGAGTTAGTATTAGTGTTATGGTAAGCATTAGGGTTAGTTTTAGGGTTAGGGTTAGATTTAGGGATAGAGTAAGTGTTAGGGTTATGGCTAAGTTTGAGTAAGTGATAAGTTTAAAATTATTGTTAAGGTTATTGTAAGGTTTAGGGTTAGGGTTAGTTTTCGTGTGAGGGAACATGTTAGGCTTGAGGGTTAGAGTTACAGTGGTTAAGAGTGTTAGAGTTATGATTAGGGTTAGGGTGAGTGAAAGTTTTAGGGTTAGGATTAGGATTAGATTTAGTGTTATATTTAGGGATAGGTTTAGAGTTAGTGTTAGGTTTAAAATTAATGTTAGGCATGGTTTTGGGTATGGGTTAGGGTTAGGGTTAGGATAGTGTTACGTTTAGGGCCATTTTTTAGGTTTAGATTTATGGTTAGGTTAGGGTTAGTGTTAGGTTTAGAGTTGGCATTAGGTTTAGAGTTAGTATTAAGTTTCATTTTAAAGTTAGGGTTAGTGTTTGTGTTAGGGTTAGGTTAAGTGTTAGGGTAAATGTTAGAGTTAGAGTTATTGTTAAGATTAGAGTAAGAGTTAGAGTTAGGATTACTATTAGGTTTATTTTAAAGGTTAGGGGGTTAGGATTAGTTTTAGGGGTAGTGTTAGATTTAAAGTTATGGTTAAGTTTAGTGTTAGGTAAGAGTTGGGTTAAGGTTAGTGTTAGGATTAGGTTTACAGTAAAAGTTAGATTTAGTATTAGGTTTAAGTTTAGGAATTATGTTACTGGTAGGGTTTTGGTTTGGGTTAGGTTTATTATTACATTAAGGATTTGCATTAGGGTTATGGTTAGAATTAGGTTAGGTTTAGGGGTAGGGTTAGGGTTTGTTCATGGTTTGATTTAGGGATAGGTTTAGGGTTAGTGTTAGGGTTATGGTTGGTTTTAAGATTAATTTTAGGGTGAGGGTTAGGGTAAGATTAAAGTTAGGATAGGGATAGTGTTAGTATTAAGTTAGGGTTTTGTTATGGTTAGTGTTAGGGTTTGTGTTAGGCTTAGCATTAGAGTTACTTTTAGGGTAAATGTTAGGTTTAGGGTTAGGGTTAGGGTAGTGTTAAAATTAGTCTTAAGTTTCAGGTTTGATTTAGTGTTAGGGTTAAATTTAGTGTTAGGTTTATGGTTAGTTTTAAGGTTAATGTTAGTGTTAGGTTTAGGGCTGGAGTTAGGGTAAGTGTTATGATTAAAGTTAGGGTAATGGTAAGAGTTAGGTTTAGGGCTAGGTTTAGAGTTAGGGTTAGTTTTAGGTTTAGTGTTAGAGTTCATGTTCAGTTTTGTGTTAGGTTTAGGTTTAGGGTTTTGATAAGTGTTATGGTTAGGGTTTGGGTTAGAGTTTGTGTTAGGGTTAGGTTTCAGGTTAGGGTTAGTTTAGGATTAAGGTTAATGTTAGTTTTAGTGTTAGTGTTAGGGTTTATGTTAGGGTTATGGTTAGGGTTTTGGTCATAGTTAAAATTCGGGTTAGAGTTAATGTTAGGTTTAGGTTAGTGTTAGGGTTGGGTTGGTGTTTGAGCTAGGGTTACATTTAGGCTAAGGTTTATTGTTAGGGTTTGAATTAGTTTTAGGGTTAGGTTTAATTTTAGGGTTAATTTAGTTTTAGGATTAAGTTTTGTTTTAGGGTTAGGTTTAGTTTTAGGTTAGGTTTAGGTTTAAGAATATTTTACAGTTAGTTTTATGTTTAGGGTTAAGGTTAGGGTTTGTCTTAGGATTAGTGATATGGTTAGGGTTTGTGTTAGGCTTAGGGTTAAGTTTACTATTACGGTTATGATTAGGGTTACAATTAGGGTAAGGATTAGGGTTAAGGTTAGTGTTAGGGTTAGGGCTAGGGTTACTGTTAGACTTTGGATTAGGGTTAGGATGAGGGTTTCTCTAAGTGTTCACTTTAGGTTTTGGATTAGGGTTAGGGTTAGCAATAGGATTACACTTAGGATTAGCAATAAGGTTTGGTTTTGCCTATGGATTAGTGTTAGGGTTAGGGTAAGTTTGCATTAGAGTTAGGGTTAGAGTTATGTTTTTTGTTAGGTTTAAATTTAAGTTTAGTGTTTATGTAGGGTTAGTGTTTGGGTTAGATTTATTGTTGGGTTTAAGTTTAGTTTTAGAATTAGGTTTAGGGTGTTGTTTATAGTTCAGTTAGGTTTACAGTTAGGGTTAGGAATTTTTTTCCTTTCTTCTGCTTAGGGCTACTTCAAGAGAGAAAAAAGAATGCAGAGCACACTGAAAACGAATTCAGTGTGTCAAGTTTCAATAATTTAGCAAAATCCGTGTTTGACTTAGAATTGCAACTGCATGTGTCCCTATAGGGGACAACAAAAGAAAATTAAAAATTCAAAGTGTTCCTGCAAATGAATGTTTAAACATAGAAGACCACAATTTGAAGGTCAACAAGATCAGCTGAAGGAATTAGCACTCATCCAGTTGCACTTGGCCCCCCAAAGTTTGTTCTTCTAGTTTGAAGTGTTCATTTGAAGGAAAACTTTGAAATATTAGGTTTCACTTCGTTTTCCCCTATAGGAATAGATGCAGTTGGAACTCTAAATCAAACACGGTTTGTGCTAGCTGCTTAAACCTTGACACACTCTATTAATTCTCAGTGCTCTCTCTATGCTTTGTTTTCTCTTGCAGAAGCCCTAAGCAGAGGCAAACAAATACACTTTCATTTGACATCATTTGCAAAGCCTCCACAGAACTCTGAGTTTACTGAAATCTCAGCAAATATGTTTTCACTCGAGATTGTTGTTAAGCTGCAGAAATCATTGGTACTCCAGTCATAGTTGGCTTCCCAAATTTCGTACTTCTATGTTAAAGCATTCGTTAGAAGGAACACTTTGAAGTTTTAAGTTTCACTTCGTTTTTCTTTATAGGTGTACTCACAGTTGGAACTCTAAATAAAACATGGTTTCTCCTATCTGCTTGAAATTTGACACACTGAATTAGTTCTTAGAGTGCTCTTTATGCTTATATCCATCTTGAAGTAGCCCTAAGCAGAGGCAAGGAAAAATCACTTTCATTTGAAAGTGTTTGCCAAGCTTCCACAGAACTCCAAGTTTCCTGGTATACCAGCAAATATTTTTTCACCTGATCTTGTTGTTACGTTGCAGAAATCATGGGTACTCCAGTCGCACGTGGCTTCCCAAATATTGTTCTTCTAGATTAAATTGTTTGTTTGCAGAAACACTTAGAATTTTTGAGCTTTCACTTAGCTTTTGCCACTAGGTATACTTACCCTAACACTAAGCCTAAACCTAACCCTTTCCCTAAACCTATTCTTAAACCAAACACTAACCCTAAACCTAACATTAACACTAACTCTAATCCTAATCCTACCTTAAACTTAACTCTAACACTAACCCAAACCGTAACCCAAACCCTAAACCTAACCCACAACCTAACACAAACAATGATCCTAACAATAACACTAACAGTAAACCTAATCCTAACTCTTAAATTAAGTCTAACCCTAACCTGATTTCTATAACTGAACCTCACTCTAGTTCTAAAACTAACACTAAACCTAACTCTAAACCCTACCTAAGAAAACTCTAACCATTACATAATACTAATACTAAATTAACCCTAAATCTATCATTAAACTTAAATATAATTCTACCCCTAACCCTAACACTAAACCTAAGATTAACAATAAAACTAACCCTAACCCTAACACAAACACTAACCCTAATCATAACCCTAATCAAAAAAATAACCCTAACCCTACCCATAACCCTAACACTAACCGTAACCCTAACCCTAATTCTAACCCTAATCCAAACAACCCTAAGCTTAACCCTGACCCAAACCCTAAACCTAACCCTGAACCTAACACAAAATATAACCCTAACCCTTAAACTGAACCTAACATTAACTCAAATTCCAACCCCAATCTAAACTCTTGAACTAACCTTAACCCTTACCCGATCACTAATCCTGATACTCACCCTAATAATAAATCTAACACTGAACATAATCCTAGCCAGTAGCCTAACAATAACACTAACACTTCCCTAATCCTAACCCTAATCCTATCACTAACCCTAACCATAATGCTAACACTCAACCTAACACTAAACCTAACTTTAACACTAAACCCAACCCTAACACTAACAATAACCCTAATTTTAATCCTAACCCTAACACTAACCCTAAACCTACCCTTAACCCTAACACTAACCCTAACCCTAATCCTAACCCTAACTCAAATAGTAATTGTACCATAACACTAAACCTAACCAAACACAAATCTTATCCCTAACCCTAACCCCAGCACATACCCTAACTGGAACCCTAAACTTAACCCAATCCCTAACACTAACCCTTACCCTAAGACTAAACATAACCCTAACCCTAAAACTAACAATAACTCTAATACTAACCCTAATACAAACTCTAACTCTACCCATAACTCTAATCCTAATACTAATCCTAAACCTAATCCTAAGCCTAAGCATAACCCTCACACTAACTCTAACATTAACCCTAACACTAATTATAACCATAAATCTAATTATAACCCTAACACCCTAACACTAACTCTAACCATAAAATTTTCATTATCCCTAACCCTACCTGCAAACCTAACCATAATCCTAATATTAAAATTCACCCAAACCCAAAGACTAACTCTTAACCCTAACACAAACCCTAAACCTAAGAAAAACACTAACCAAACAGTACCACTAACCCTAAAACTAACCCTAACCCTATTCTTAACTGTAAAACTCACTCTAAACCTAACCTTAACATTTACCCTAATCATAATTCTAACCCTAATCCCAACACTGTAACACTAACCTTAAACCTAACACTAATACTAACCCTAAAACTATCCCTATCCCTATTGCTAACTGTAACCCTAACCAGAACAATAACACTAATCCTAACAGTAACCATAACATGAACATTAATCATAAACATAAAACTTACTCTAAACCTAAAGCTCATCCTTTGTGTAATCCTAAAACTAATACTAACCATAATCTCAACACAGACTCTAACACTAAAACTAACACTACTCCCTACCCAAAACCTAACCTTAATGCTAATCCTAACCATAACCCTATCCCTAAACCTAACACTTACAATAACGCTAACACTATCCCAAACCCTAACACTAACCATAACCCTATCTCTAAATCTAAACCTAACCCGAAAAAAAATCCTAACTCTAAACCTAACCCTAACACTGAACTTAAATCTAACTCTAAATCTAACACAAACCCTAACCCTAACTCTAAACCTAAACCTAACCTAACCCTACTACGAACTTGAACCCTAACAATAACCAAAATCCTTACCCTATCCGAAATCCTAACAGAAACCCTAATCCTAAATGTAACCTCATTCCTAACATTAACACTAATATAAATCATAACACTAATCCTAACACTAAAGCTAACCCTAAATATAAACCAAACCCTAATTTTAAAAATGACCTTAACCCTAATCCTAACTCTAATCTTAACACTAAAAATAACCGTAAACCTTAAGAAAACCATAAACCTTACCCTATTGCAAACACTTATCTAACCCTAACTCTAACCATAAGCTTAACACTAAACCTAACACTTACCCTAACCCTTACCCTATATCAACCCTAACACTAATCCTTACCTAACTCTCATAACAATCCTGAACCAAACCCTATCACTAAACCTAACTCTAACACGAAACCTAAACCTAACCTAAACCTAACACTAACTATAAAACTAACCATAAACCAAACCCTAATGCTAACACTAATACTAACCCTACACTAACGTAATAAACATAATGCTAAACCTAAACCTAACCTGAACACTAACGTAATAAACATAACGCAAACCCTAAACCTAGCCTGAATCCGAACAGTAACCCTACAATAAACTTAACTTTAATCTGAAGAGTAAAACTCACCATAACTCTAACCGAAAATGCAAACCTATCCTTCACCCTAATTTTAATCCTAACACAAACCCTAAACTTAACCCTAAACCTAAACATTACACTCAGAGCAACACTAAATATAACCCTAACTCTTACCCTAACCCTAACCCTAAATTTAACCCTAACCTTAATACTAATCCTAACACTAAACCTAAACCTAACCCTAATGCTAAAACTAACCCTAATCCTTAACCTAACCATAACCCTTAACACTAACGCAGATATAAAACTAACCTAACCCTAACACTAACCCTAACACAACCACAACCTTAACCACAACACTAAACCTATCCAAACCCTATCACAAGCAGTAATTCTAAACAAAACCTTAATCTTACCCATAAACCTAACCTAACACTAAACTTAAATTTAAGCCTAAATAAAAACCTAACAGTAACCATAAAATAAAATAACTCAAACCCTAACAATAACCCTAATGCTAAACCTGACCCTAAGCATAATTGTAACACTAACCCTACCTTTAACCCTAAACCTAACACAAATTGTATGTCTTATCCTAATCCTAACCACAACACAAAAACTAACACTAATCTTAACACTATACCTAACCCTTACCCTAAACCTAACCCTAACCATAACCTTATAACTAACCCTAACACTAAACATAAGCCTAACCCTAAACCATAATCCTATGCCTCACCCTAACACTAACCCTAACCCTAACCCAAACACTAACCCTAACCCTAACCATAACCATAACACTAATGCTAAGCAAAATCCTAACATAAAAACTAACTCTAATCCTAACACTAACCCTAAAGCTATCTCTAATGCTAACCCTAACAGTAACCCTAATCCTAACCATACCACAAACATTAAAACTAACCATAACTTAATCCTAAACCTAACCCTAACATTAACACTAACCCAAACCCTAACACAACCACTAACACTAAACCTAACCCTAATACTAAGCCCAAACCTAACCCTAATACTAACTGTAACCCTAACAAAAATCATAATTCTAAATATAACCGAAACCTAACCCTAACCCTAAAACAAAACCTAACCCTCACTGTAACCCTAACCATAAAAATAACAATAACACTAACCCTAACACTTACTTCAAACCTATCACTAAACTTAGCACTATCTTCAATCCTAACCCTAATCTTAAATCAAACAGTAAAACCAAAACCTAAACCTAATCCTACCACAAAACTCACACAAAGCCTAACCCTAACATAAACCTTAATCTAACCCCAACCGTAACCCTAACACTAACCCTAAACTTATCCATAATCCTAACCCTAACACTAACTGTAATCATAAACCCAACCCTAACACTAACGCTACTACTAACTCTAAAACAAAGTTTATTACTAATACTAACCCAAACCCAAACACTAATCCTAACTGTAAACCTAGCCCAAACCCTAACCCAAACCCTAACCCTAACTCAAAACCTAACATTAACTCTAAGAATAACACTAACCCTAAAATGTACCTTAAAAATAATCCTAACCTTATCCCTAACCATAACCATAACACTAACCCTAAAACTAACCCTAACACTAACCCTAAACATATTCCTAAATGTAACACTATACCTAAGGTTAACCTTAACCCTGACACTAACCCTAACCTGAACAATCATATTAATCCTAATTCTAACTCAAATACTGACTATAATAAACTTTAAACCTAATCCTAAAACTCACCCTAACTGTAGAACTAACCCGAATGCTAACCCTAACAGTAACCCTAACCCTACCAAACCCGAACACTAACCCTACCACTTACCCACACCCTAAAACTAACTCTAACCATAACCTTAACCCTAACACTAAAACTAATCCAAACACCAACCTAATGCTAATTCTAACCGTAATCCCAACCCAAACCCTAACTGAAATATTAACACTAAACCAAACCCCAAAACAAACACTAACACTAACCCTAAACCTAAACCTAACACTAACCCTAACCCACACCCTAACTATAATCCTAACTATAACCCTAACCCTCACACTAACCCTAACTTTAAACCTAACCCTAACTTTAAACCTAACTGTAACCCTAAACCCAACCTTAAAACTAACCGTAACCCCAACCTTACACTAACCCTAATGGTAACCCTAACACTATCACTAACGAAATCCTATTTCTAAGCCTAACCCTAAGCATAACACTAACCCTAATACTAACCCTAACGGTAACCTTAACACTAACTCTAAACTTTAAAAAAACCCTATTCCTAAAACTAATCCTAAATCTAACCCTAACCCTAACATGAAACATAAGTCTAACCCTAACCCTAATGCTAATCCTAATTTTAACCCTGACACTAACACTAAACATAACACTAACACTAAACCTAAACGTAAAAATAACCCTAAACCTAACACTAACACTAACACTAACCCTACCCCTAACCCTAAGACTAACACTAACTCTAAAGCTTATCGTAATCCTCACACTAAACTTAACCCTAATTCTTACCTAAATATAACACTAATCCTATTTGTATCCCTAACACTAACCCTAACCGTAACAAAACCTACCCCTAAACTTAACTCTAACATAAACCCTAAACCTATTTCTAACACTAAACTTAAATCTAACCCTAACCCTAACACTAACCCTAAATCTAAATAACCCTAACTCTCACCTTAACTTTAACACTAACCCTAATCTTACCACTAAAACAAACCCTTACCCTAACACTCACCTTAACCTTAATTCTAACACTAACTCTAAACTTATCCTTAACTCTAACACTATAATTAAACCTAATACTAAATCTAACACAAACACTAACAAAAACATAATCCTAACCCTAAACCTAATACTCACCCTAACCCTAACCCTAACCCTAACACTAACCATAACCATAACCCTAACCCTAACACTAACACTAACCATAACCCTAACCCTAACACTAACACTAATCCTACGGTTACCTTAACCCTAAAACAAACCCTAAATTTAACCCTAAATCTTACACTAAATCTAACCCTAACCCTAACCCTACCTCTAATTGTAACACTAATCCTAACCCTAAACCTAATTTTAACACTAACCCAAACACAAAATTTTACATTAATTTTAACCCTAACCCTATCCAAATCCTAGCTGTAACCCTAACCCTAACCATAACCATAACCCTAATCCTAAATCAAACCCTAAAGTGAAATATAACACTAAAACTAACCCTAACAGGAATCCTAACACCAACACTTACCCTAAGACTAACCTTAACCCTAAATTTAACCCTATCCCTAACCTTGATCCTAACCCTTCCACTAATCATAACACTAATCCTAAACCTAACCCTAAGCCAAACCCTAGCCCAAACCCTAAACTATCCCTTACCATTACACTGCAATAAACCTTAACCCTTAACCGTAACACAAACACTAACAATAAACCTAACCCTAAACCTAATCCTTACCCTAACCCTAATCCTAACCCTAACACTCACAATAACCCTAAAACTAACTAATTCTAATCCTAACACTAACCCAAAACATAATCCTACCCTTAACTCAAATTCAAACATTAAACTTAACAAAAACCCTAACCATAAAACTAATTTTAACAATAATACTAACCCTAACCATAACCCTAAACCCAACCATAAACATAACCCTAAACCTAACGCTAACACTACCACTAATCAAAACTGTAACACTAAATCTAACAGGAACTCGAAGTCTACCCCTAACCCTAACACTAACACTAACATTAACCCTAACCCTAACATTAACACTAACCCTAACCCTAATTCTAACCCTAACAATAAACCTCAACCCAAACCTAAACTTATCTCAAATTCTATCCCTAAACATAACCCCCAAAGTAACATTAACCTAACTATAAACATAACCCCAAACCTAATACTAACCATAACCTTAAACATAACCCTAACCTAACACTAACACTAATCCCAACTCTACCTCTAATCCTAACACTGAAATTAACTCAAACTCTAACCAAATCATAATACTAACACTAAACCTAATGCTAATTTTAACCCTAATCTTATCCATAACCCTTACACTAACAATGACCATAAACCTATCCCTAAATTCAACCCTAAATATTACCTTAATATATCTCTAACCCTTACACTAACTCTAATGATAAACCTAACACAAAACATAACCCTAACCCTAACCATAACTTTAAACGTATCCCTAAACCTAACAGTATAATTAACCCTTATCCTAACCCTAACCCTAACATGAACCTAACTTAATCCTTACCCTTACAGTAACACTCATCCTAACCCGAAACCTAACACAAATTCTAATTCTAATACTAATACTAATCGTAATCCAAATCCCCACTCTTACCTTAACCCTAAAACTAACCCTAAACATAATATTAACCCTAAACCTAAAACAAAGCCTAACTTTAACCCTAACCCTAAAGCTAAACTTTGACCTAACCATAAACCTAATCCTAACACTAAACTTAACACTAACCCTAACACAAAACTTAACACTAACATTAACCCTAACCCTATCCTAAACCTTGCTAAACCTAATTGTAACCCTAACCCTAAAAATAACCCTAAAGCTAATTCTAACTCAAACCCTAAACTTAACCCTAACCCTAACAATAAAACTAAACCTAAGCACTAAACCTAAACCTAAATGCAACCCTAAACATAACCCTAACCCTAACACTAACACTAACCCTAATTCAAACCATAACCCTAACTCTTACACGAAGACTAAGTCTAACCCTAACCCTAACACTAACCCTAACCCTAACCCTAATAATATACCTAAACCCAAACCTTAGCCTATCACTAATTCTAAGCCTAAAATAACCCCAAAACTAACATTAAACCAAAACCTAACCATAACCCTAACCCTAACAGTAACAATAAACCTAAATCTACCCTTAACCCTAAAACTAAGGTTAACTCTAACTCTAAACCTAATCATAATATTAACACTAAACCTAACCCCAATATTAAACATAATTATAACCCTAAATTGATCCATAACTCAAACACTAACCCTAACCAGAACGCTTGAAAAAAACTAAAACTTACCCTAACCCTAATTTACCCTAACGCTACCACTAACACTAACACTATCTCTAACACTAGTGGTAAACATAACCCTTATCCTAACAAATCCCTAACTATAACTCTAAAAGAAAACTTTATCCATAAACCTAAACTTAAATCTAACCATAACACTAACCCTAACCCTAACTTTAACCTAACCTTAACCTTAACACTAACTCTAACCTATCCCTAACCTTAACACTATAATTCACCCTAACCCTATCACAAACCTAACCCTAACCCTAAGCCTAACACTAACACCTTAACCCAAACCCTAACACACACACCCTAATTTGAAAACTAACACTAATCCTAATGCTAATCTTAACCCTTACAAAACCCTAACATTAACTCTAAACTTAACCCTATTTCAAACCCTAAATCTAACCCTAAACCTATACCTAACCCTAATTCTAACACAGATCCCACCCTAAACTTAATCCTAACACTAACCCTACCACTAACCTTAACACAAAGTTTAACATTAACATTAATCCTAACCCTAACTTAACTGCAATCCTAAATCTAACATTAATTCTAAACCTAATCCTAACTCAAACCCTAAACCAAAAACTAACTTAACATCAACCCTTAAACAAACAGTAACCTTAACCCTAAACCTAAACCTCTTACTAACCTTAACCCCAACACTAACCCTATCCTTAACACTAAATCTGAACCTAACTGTAACCATTACACTAACTCTAAACCTATCCCTAACCCTAACAAACCCTAATATTAAAAGTGACACTAACCTATCCTTAACCCTAAAACTCATCCTAACCTGAACCTTAATATGAACCCTAATTCTAAACCTAACACAAACTCTTATGCAAATATTAACCCTTATTTAACCCTAACACTAACCTTAAACTAACCAAAACCCTAACCCTTAAACTAACACTAATCTTAACCCTAACCTGAACTTTAACCGTAACCCTGAACCTAACAAAAAATTTAACACTAACACTTACCTTAACCCTAATTTAATCGTAAACATAAAACTAATGCTAACATTAAACCTAACCCTAATCCTAACTCAAATTCTAGATCTATTCTTAAAACTAACATAACCCTAAGCCTTACCCTAACCTTAACACATACCCTAACACCTTAACCATTAGCATAACCCTAACACTAATCTTAACCCTAACCACAATTCTAACCTTAACACTAACCCATACCTATTTCAAAAACCTAGCATTATCTCTAACCCTAACCTTTATGCTAATCATAACACTAACACTAAATCTAATGTTAACTCTAACTCTTCCCATTACACTAACCCTAACCTTAACTCTAAGATGAACATAACCATAAGCCTAACATTAACACTAACCCTAAACGTAATAACCCTAACCCTAAAAATAACACTAATCCTTACCCTAACACTAACCCTAAACCTAACCCTAACACTAAACCTAATCCTAACTTCAGCACTAACCCAAGGCAAACCTAGAGTTATGGTTAGTGTTTGGGTAAGGGTAGGGTTTAGGGTTTGATTAGGAATTGGCATTAGTTTCAGGTTAGAGTTAAGGTAAGGGTTAGGTTTAAAATTAGGGTTAGGTTAGGGTTAGTGTTATATTTAGTGTTAAAATTAAGGATAGGGTTAGTGTTAGGGTTAGCATTAGGGTTAGGTTTCGGGTTAGAGTTAGCGTAAACATTGGGCTTAGTGTTAGGGTTAGTTTTAGGTTTACTGTTATGGATAAGGTTGGTGTTAGTGTTAGGTTTAAGATTAGGGTTAGGTTTGGTTTTAGCTTTAGGGATATTGTTAGGTTTAGTTTAGGTTTATTGTTCATGTTGGGGTAAGCTTTAGGTTTAAGTAAGGTTTTGGGTTAGGTTTACTGTTAGGTTTAAGGTTAGGGTTAGATTTAGTGTTAGGGTTAGGCTTTGGGTTAAAGTTAGGGTTAAGGTTAGTGATAGAGTTAAAGTTAAGATTAGGGTTAAACTTAAGATTAGGTTTAGGGTGTTAATTAGGGTTAGGATTAGGGTTAGGTTTAGGTTTAGTGTTAAGATTATGGTTAGGATTAGGATTAGTGTTAGTAGTAGGGTTAGTGTTAAGTTTAGGGATAGGGTTAGGATTAGTGTTAGGGTTCTATTGATGAATAGGGTTAGGGTTAGTTTTAGGGTTAGGTTTTTGGTTAGCTTTAGGGGTACAGAATGTGTTAGGTTAGGTTTAGATGTAGGATTAGGGTTAGGGTTTGTGTTAGTGTTAAGTTTTCATTATGGTTAGTGTTAGGGTTATTGTTAGGGTTAGAGTTAGGGTTGGCTTAGGGTTAATGTTAGTGTTAGGGTTTGTGTTAGGGATATGCTTAGTGTTAGGCTTAGGAATAGGGTAAGAGTTAGGCTTTGGTTTAGTGCTATGGTTAGGGTTAGAGTATCTGTTAGAGTTAGGTTTAGGGTTAGATTTAGGGTTAGTGTTAGTTTTAGGGTAGGGTGAGGGTTAGCAATAGTTTTAAGGTTAGGGATAGGTTTACGTTTAGTGTTAGGTTCAGGATTAGTGTTACGGTTAGTGTTATGTGTATTGTTGGGTTTAGGGATATGGTTAGTGTTAGGGTTAAACTTAGCATTATGTTTAGGATTAGTGTTAAGGTTAGCATTATGGTTAGGTTTAGGGTTAGTTTCAGTTATAGTGTTAGGATAAGGTTTAGTGTTAGGGTGGGGTTAGGGTTAGGTTTAGGTTCAATATTAGGGTTAGAGTTATGGTTACTGTTAGTGTTAGTGTTCAGGTTTGGGTAAGGTTTAGGGTTAGGTTAAGGTTTAGGATTAGGTTTAGAGCTATTTTTAGGGTTAGAGTTAGTGTTAGGGTTTGCTTGAATGTTAGTGTTAGGGTTAGTGTTATGTTTTGTGTTAGGGTTGGGGTTGTTGTTAAATTTAGGGTTAGTGTTAGGATTAGGGTTAGTGTTAGGGTTAGATTTGAGGTTAGGTTTAGGGTTAGGTTTAGTGTACGTTTTAGGGTTAACTTTAGTATTAGGGTTATTGTTAGGATTAGTTTTAGTGTCAGGGTTAGTGTTAGGGTAGTGTTAGGGTTGGGATTAAGATTCTTCATAATGTTAGGGTTAGAGTTATAGTTAGGATTAATGTTAGGTTTAAGGTTAGGGTTAGTGTCAGGGTTAGGGTTAGGGTTAGATTTAGGGTTAGGAATAGTGTTAAGTTTAGGAATAAGTTTAGGTTTAGTGTTAAGGTTAGCGTTAGGTTTAGGTTTAGTGTTATGATTAAAGTTAGGATTAGAGTTAGTGTTAGGTTTAGGTTTACTGTTAGGGTACATGTAAGGGTAAGGGTAAATTTTAGGATTAGGGTAAGTATTTGAGTTAGCGTTAGGGATTGGGAGGGTTAGGGCTAGGGTTATAGTTAGGATTACAGATTGGGTTATTGTTAGTGTTAGTGTTAAACATTGCATTAGAGTTAGTGTTGCAGTTAGTGTTAGGGTTAGGCTGATAATTAAGATTACTCTTAGGGTTAGGGTTATGGATAAGTTTAGGGTTTGTGTTAAGGTTAATGTTAGGGTTATGTTTATGGTAAGGATTAAGTTTAGGATTATGTTTAGAGTTAGATTTAGGGAAAGGTTTAGTGCAAGTGTTAGCATTAGGGTTAGGTTTAGGTTTAGTGATAGGTTTAGTGTCAAGTTTAGGGTTAGGATTAGGGTAAGTGTTAGGGTTAAGTTTATTGTTAGGGTTAGTGTAAGTGTAAAAATTCATATTAAGGTTAGAGTTAATTCAAGAGATAGGGTTAGGTTTAGGGTTAAGATTAGGTTTATTTCTAGGGTTAATGTAAGTGAAAAGGTTAGGGTTAAGGTTAGTGTTAGTTCAAGAGTTAGGGTTAGGGTTAGAATCAGGGTTAATGCTAAGGTTATGGTTAGTGTTACTGTGAGTGTTAGGTTTAAATTTAGGGTTAGAGTTAGGTTTTGTGCTAGGGTTAGGACTAGAGTTAGGGTTAAGTTTTCTTTTTTTGTAGATAAGGGTGAGTTTCACTGTTAGGATTAGGGTTAGGGTTATTGTTATGGTTATGGTTTGGTTTGGGTTAGGTCTAGGTTAGTTTTTTTTTTTATGTTTAGTGTTAAATTTATGGTTATTGTTAGGTGAGAGCATCGGGTTAGTGTTAGGGTTACTGTTTGGATTAGGGTTAGTGTTATGGTTAGTGTTAAAGTTAGGTTAGGCTTGGGGTTTGTGTTAGGCTTAGGTTTAGTGATAGGGTTAAGTTTAGTATGAGGGTAAAGGTTGGATTAGTGTTAGGGTTGATATAGTGTTAGGGTTAGGGTATATGTTAGGATTAGGGCTGCGGTTACAGTTAGAGTTAATTTTAGGGTTAGGTTTAGGGTTAGGGTTAGTTAGAGATACAGTTAATTTTAGGGTTAGTGTTAGGTTTAGGATAAGTGTTTGTGTTAGGTTTAAATTTAGGGGTAGATTTAGGTTTAGGATTACAATTAGGATTTTGGCTAGAATAAGGATTATGATTAGGGTTAGAGTAAGGGTAGGTAGTGCTAGGTTTAGGCTTTGTGTTAGGTTTAGATTTAAATTAGGGTTAGGGTTAGAGTTAAGCTTAGTTTTAGGGTTAGGGTTAAGGTTAAGGTTAGGTTATTGTAAAGCTTTTTTTTTAGGGTTAGATTTAGGGTGAAGTTTAGTATTAGTTTTAGGGTTAGTGTTAGAGTTAAGTTTAATTTTAGGGGAAATTTTGGGTAAGGTTTAGGGTTATAAATACGTTAGAATTAAAATTAGGGTTAGGTTAGGGTTAGGATTATGGTTAGGCTTAGGGTTTTTGTTAGTGTGAGGGTTAGTGTTAGCGTTGGGGTTCTGGTGAGGGATAGGGTTTGGGTTAGAGTAGTGGTTAGGATTAGGTTTAGGGTTTGTGTTATGGTTAGGGTTAGGGTTTGTATTAGGTTTAGGGGTAGGGGTAGGATTAGGGTTACAGATAGGAAAAGGTAACATTTAAGTTTAGGGTTACAGTTAGTGTTAGTTTTACGGTTACAGTTACCTTTAGTGTTAGGATTATGGTTAGTGTGTTAGTATTAGGTTTAGGGTTAGAGTTAGATTCAGGGTTAGTGTTATGGTTAAATATACATTTAGGGTTAGGGTTAGGCTTAGGTTTCAGGTTAGGGTTAGGTTTATGTTAAGATTTAGCATTAGGGTTTAGGTTAGGGTTAGGTTTTATGTTTGGGTTAGTGTTAGGGTTAGGGCAAGTGTTAGGGTTTGTGTCAGCATTACTGTTAGTGTTACAGATAGGATTACACCCAAGTTTAGAGTTAGTGTTGTGTTTAGAATTAGAATTAGTGTTAGTGTTATGGTTAGGGTTACGGTTAGTGTTAGGGTTATGGATAAAGTGTGTTTTAGGATTAATGTTAGGATTAATGTTAGGGATATGGTTATGGTTAGGATTAATTAGGGTTAGGGTTACTGTTAGGATTAGTGTTAGGGATAGGGTTAGGGTTAGTGTTAGGGTTACTGCTAGAATTAGGTTTAGGTTTAGGATTCATGTAAGGGTTACTTTTAAATTTAGGGTTAGTATTAGTATTAGGGTAAGTGTTAGGGTTAGGTTTAGGGTTATGGTTAGGGTTAAGGTGAGGGTTAGGGTTAAGGTTAGTTTTAGGGTTAGGGTTAAGGTTAGGTTACAGTTAGGGTTAGGATTAGATTAGTGTTAGGGTTAGGGTTTGTGTTAGATTTAGGGTAAAAGTTAGGGTTAGGGTTAGGGTTATTTTAGGTTTAGATTTAGTGTCAGATATAGGGTTAGAATTAGTGTTAGGGTTTGGGTTAGGATTAGCATTATTGTTAGTGTTAGGATTATGGATAGAGTTATGGTTAGGATTAGCATTAACGTTAGGTTTTGGGTAGGGGTTAGTGTTATATTTAGTGTTCAAGTTGTGTTAAGATTATGGTTAGTATTAGGTTTAGGGATACACATAGCATAAGGGTTAGGTTTAGGGTTAGGTTTGGTTTTAAGGTTAGTGTTAATGTTAGAGTTAGGATTAGTGCTATTGTTAGGATTAGAGTTAGCGATAGGTTTAGGGATAGTTTTGGGGTTATTGTTACTGTAACTGTTAGGGTTAGTTTTAGGGTGAGGGTTAGGTTTAGTTTTAGTGTTACAGTAGGTGTTAGGATTAGGGTTAGATTTAGGGTTAGGGTAAATATTATGTTAGGATTAGAGTTAAGTTAAGGTGAGTTTTAGAGTTAAGTATAGGGTTAAGCTTAGTTTTAGCGTTAGTGGTAGTGTTAGGGTTAGTGTTTTTGTTAGGTTTAGCCTTAGGGTTAGGTTTCGTGTTAGGGTTGCAATTTAGCATTACGGTTAGAGTTAGGTTCAGTATTAAGGATATTTTTAAAGATAGGGTTTAGGTTTAGGGTTTATTTAGTTTTTTGGTTAGGTTTGATGTTAGTGTAAGTTTTAGGGTTAGGGTTAGATTTACTGTTAGAATTAATATTAGAGTTAGTGTTAGAGATAGAATTAGTGTAAGGGATAGGATTAGTGTTAGGATTGTCGTTAGATTCAGGGATAGGGTTAGGGTATGTTTTAGGGTTAGTGTTAGGGTTAGTGTTAGGTTTAAGGTTAGTGATAGCTTTAGTGTCAGGGTAAGGATTAGGGTTAGTGTTAATGATTAAATTAGGGTTATGGTTCAGGTTAGGGAATGAATTAGAATTAGGGTTAGGGATAGGATTTGTGTTAGGGTTAGGGTTAGGGTTATGGTGGGATTTTGATTTGGGTTAAGGTTAGGTTTAGGAATAGAGGTATTGTTAGGGTTTAGCATAGAGTTAGGGTTGGGATTAGGGTTAGTGTTAGGGTTATTGTTAGGGTTAAGGTTAGTGTTAGGTTGAGGGTTAGGGTTATGGTTAGGATTAGTGATAGGATTAGGTTTAGGTTTAGTATCACCTAAGGGTTAGGGTTATTGTTAGGGTATTGGTTAAGTTTAGGTTCAGGGTTAGTTTTAGTATAAGGGTGAGGATCAGGGTTAGGGATTGGGTTATGGTTAAGATTAGTTTAAGTGTTAGAATTAGGGTTAGGATCAGGGTTAGTGTTAGGATCAGTGTTAGGGTTAGTGTTTGGGTTTGTGTTAGGTTTATATTTAGGATTAGGTTTGGGGTTAGGGTTAGGATTAGGGTTACGTTTGGGTTAGGTTTAGAGTTAGGGTTGGGGTTAGTGTTAGAGATAAAGGGTAGGTTTAGGGTTAGTGTTATGATTAGGGTTAGGATTAGGGTTAGTGTAGTGTTAGGTTTAGGTTTAGGTTTAGGGTTAGTGTTAAATTTAGATTTAATGTTAGGTTTAGGGTTTGGGTTATGTTTAGGGTTAATGATAGGTTTGTTTAGGGTTAGGTTAGTATTAGATATGGGTTAGAGTTATTATTAGGGTACTAGTTAGTGTTAGGGTTAGGATCAGTTTCAGAATTAGGGTGAGCTTCTGTGAAAGGGATTGGGTTAGGTTTAAGGTTAGTTTAAGAGTTAGGATTAGGTTTATTTCTAGTGTTAGTGATAGGGTTAGTGTTAGGGTTATGGTTTTTGTTAGGTTGAGGGTTATGGTTAGACTTTGGGTTGGGGTTAGAATTAGGGTTACAGTTGGATTAGGCTTAGAGTTCTGTTAGGTTAGGTTTTGGTTAGTGCTAGGGTTAAGAATATGTTTAAGCTAAGATTTAAGTTTAGGATTAGTATTAGTGCTAGGTAAGGGTTAGGGTTAGGAGTAGGGTTAAGTTTAGTGTTAATGATAGGATTAGTATTAGGGTTAGAGTTAGGGTTGGGTTAGGTTTAGAGTTAGGGTTAAGTTTAACATTAGTTATAGGGCTAGAGTTCATGTAAATTTTAAGGTTCATTGTAGGTTTTGGGTTAGAATTTGTTAGGATTAGGGTTAGATTTAGGGTTAGGGTTTGTATTAGATTTAGGGTTAGGGTTAAGGTTAGTGTTAGTATTATGATTAGGGTTAGGGTTAGGGTTAGCGTGAGAATTAGGTTTAGGCTTAGTGTTAGGGTCAATGTTAGGGTTAGTAATCATGATACCGTTAGTGTTAGGGTTGGTGTTAGTGTTAGGTTTATTGTTAGGATAGGTTTAGGGAGAGCGTTAGAGTCAGGTTTAAGGATATGGTTAGTGTTTCGGGTCAGGTTAGGGTTAAGATTAAGGTTAATCTTAAGTTTAGGGTTTGTGTTAGGGTAATTGATAGGGTTAATATTAGGTGTTAGGCTTAAGGTTAGTTTGGGTTAGGATATTTGTTTGGGTTATGAATTGTGTTAAGTTTAGGGTTTGTGTTAGGTTTAGAATTTGGTTGTCAGTTTGTGTTAGGGTTACTGTTAGGGTTACAGTTAGGGTTTGTATTAGGTTTAGGAATAGGTTTAGTTTTAGGGTTAGTAGTAAGTTTTTGGTTAGGGTTAGGGTTAGGGTTAGAATTAGGATTAGTGTTTCACTTAGGGTTAGAGTTAGGTTTAAGGTTGGTGATAGGGTTAGTTTTAGAGATAATGTTAGGGATAGGGTTAGGTTTAGGGTGAGGTTTAGAGAAGTGATTAGGATTAGGGTTATGGTTAGTATTAGAGTTATGTTTAGGATTATGGTTAGAGTATTAGGTTTAGGTTTAGGATTAGGGTTATTGTTGGTGGTCTGGTTAAGATTAGGTTTATGGTTAGAGTTATAGTTAGGGTTAGGATTAGTGTTAGTTTTAGGTTTAGGATTAGGCACAGGTATGGGGTTAGTATTAGTGTTAGAGTTACAGTTAGGGTATGTGTTAGGTTTAGGGTTAGGTTTGGTTTTAGGTTTAGGGTTAGGGTTAGGATTAGTGTTAGAGTAAGTGTTGTAGTTATGATTATGGTTAGTGTTAGGGTTTGGTTGGTGTTAGAGTAAGTTTTAGTGTTAGGTTTAGGATTAGTGTTAGGTTTTGGGTTGGGGTTAGTTTTCCAGTTAATGTTAGGGTTAGTGTCAGATTTAGGGTTAGGGTTAGGTTTACAGATTGTGTTAGAGTTAGGGTTATGGTTTGTGTTAGGGTTAGGTTTGGGGTTAGGATTTTTGTTAGGGTTAGGTTTAGGGTTATGGTTGTATTATTGTTAGAGTTAGGGTTAGGGTTAAGTTTAGTGTTGGGGTTAAGGGTAGGGTAGGTGTTAGTGTCAGCATTAGTTTTAGGGTTAGGGTTAGTGTTAGTTTAATGTTTAGGGTTATTGTTAAAATTAGGGATAGTGTAAGGTTTATTGTTAGGGTAAGTGATAGTGTTAGGGTTATGTATAGGGTTACCATTAGTGTTAGGTTTAGGTTTAGTGTTCGGGTGAGTGTCAAATTTAGTGTTAAGATTAGGTAAGGTTTAGGGTTAGGGTTAGTTTAGGGTTAAGTTTATGGTTGCAGTTTGGGTCTGTGTTAGGCTTACAGTTAGGATTAGGGACAGTGTTTAGATTATAATTAGGGTTACAGTTAGGTTTAGGGTTATGCTTCATGTTAGGTTTAGGGTTAGGGTTAGTGTAAGTGTAAGAGTTAGGGTTAGTGTTAAGGGTATGGTTAGGGTTAGGTTTAGGATTAGTATTTGGTTTAGGGTTAGATTTAGGATTAGTGTTAATGTTAGGTTTGGGGTAAGGGTTACTGTAATGGTTATGGTTAGGTTAAGATTAGGGTTTGGATTAGGATTAGGTTTAGGGTTCATGTTAGGTTTAGGGTTAGGGTTAGGTTTGGGTTCATATTATGGTAGGGTTAGGGTTACTGTTAAGTTTAGGTTTAGGGTTATTTTTAGACATGTTAGGGTTACAGTTAAGGTAGGGTTATGGTTAGTTATAGGGTTACATTTAGGGTTAAGATTAAGGTTAAGATTAGGGTTTGAGTAAGTTTTAGGTTTTGGTTTAGAGTATAACCATTTGTATAAGCATTAGGGTTACCGAAAGGCCAAGGGTCCATCATTGGAGATTAAAATGTACACACCCAGATAGCAGTGACAAAGATGAAGTACTTTACTGTAAGCTGGTTCTAGCTTATATAGAAAGTGAGAGTTATCTTAAACCAGGAATCTCCTGGGGCCAATCATAGCAAAGGTCAGGTCATCACCTACTATGCATGCACAAGTCTGCCCTGCATAAGATTCATGGGGGGCATGAACTGTCCACGTGTATGAAAGATGGGAGGGCCAATTAGAAAGTTTTCAAAACAACTTGTTATCCACCCACTGGCAACTTGCCCATCCCATGTTGCATTAGGGGCTCCTTATCTAAAGGTCCAGGGAGTTCTCAGGGAGACTCCCAACAGTTACAGTTAGAGTTATGATTGGTTAGTGTTGAAGTTAGTGTTAGTGTTTCGGTTAAGGTTAGGATTAGGGTTAGTGTTAGGATTAGGTTTTGTGTAAATTTAGGGTTAGGATTAGGGTTAGGTTAGCATTAGGGTAATGGTTAAATTTATGTTTATGTTATGGTTAGTGTTAGGTTTAGGATTAGAGTTAGGGCTGCAGTTAGGATTAGGTTTAGTGTTAGTTAGGGATGGTGTTAGGGTTAGAATTAGTGTTAGTATTGTGTTAGGTTCAGTGTTAGGATAATGTTTAGGTTTAGGATTAGGGTTATAATTAGCATTAATGTTAGTTTTAGGGTTCGGGTTATGGTTAGTATTAAAATTAGGGTTAAGATATGGTTAGGGAAAGAGTTAAAATTAGTTTTAGGTTTGGGTAAGGTTTGGGATAAGGATAGGGTTAGGGTTAGATTTAGTTTATGTTTAGGGTTTGGCTTAGGGTACGTGTTAGGGTTAGGGCTAGGGTTGGTGTTAGTTTTAGGTTTAAAGTTAATGTTAGGGTAACCGGTTTAGAGTTAGTTTTTGGTTTAGTGTTATAATTAGGTTTAGGGTTAGAATTAGGGTTAAAAGTAAGGTTAATGTCAGATTTAGAGTTAGGTTTAGTTTTAATGTAAGGGTTAGAGTTAAGGATAAGTTTAGGGTTTGGGTTAGTGTTAGTATTAGGGTTAGTGTTAGTGTTAGGGTTAGGGTTCAGTTTAGGTTTCATGTTAGGATTAGGATTGATGTTATTGTTAGGGTTAGGTAAGTGTTATTGTTATGGTTATGATTAGGGTTAGGTTTAGTGTTAGGATTATGGTTAGTGTTAGGTTTCAGGTTAGTGTTAGGGTTAGGGTTTGTGTTAGGTTAGGTTTAGGGTTAGATTTAGGGTTAGGTTTAGGTTTAGGGTAACAGTTAGTGTTGCTTTTAGGGTTAGGGTTAGAGTTCATGTTAGAGTTAGGGTTGGTATGTTATAGTTGTTGATTTACAAGACTGTTTCTTTACTATTCCTGTACATCCTATTGATAGAAAGCATTTCACTTTTTCTTTACCTCGAATTAATCATCGAGGGCCTCACCTCCGATATCAATGGAAGGTATTACCTCTAGGTATGATGAATTCTCCCACTATATGTCAGATTTATGTTGATGCTGCACTTAAACCTATTAGGCATCAATGGCCTCATTTGTATATCTCACATTATATGGATGATATTTTATTTGCCGGCCCTAAAAAACAAGAGCTAGAAACTTTATTACACAAGTTACTGTCATATTTTCAACCATATGGTTTAATAATAGCCCCAGAAAAAATCCAAAAAGAAGATGTGGTATATTATTTAGGCTACACTGTTGGTAGGCAAAAAATTACTCCACAAAAATTATCTATACATAGAGAAAATTTGAAAACTCTTAATGACTTTCAAAAGCTTCTTGGAGACATTAACTGGTTACGACCTACTTTAGGGATTCCAACTTATCAATTACATAATTTATTTTCCACTCTTCAAGGAGATTCAGCTTCAAATAGTCCTCGATTTTTAACCGAGGAAGCCTCCAAAGAGTTGGCTTTTGTAGAACAACTTATTAAAGATGCATTTTTACAAAGGGTGGATTTACAAGTTCCCATTTCTCTTTATATTTTAAATACTTTTCAATACCCTACTGCTATGTTAGGACAAAATGATCTTCCATTGGAATGGATCTATACCAAATATAGATTTTCTAAAAATATAATGTCTTATGCCCATCAAATTGCTTTGTTAATTGAACAAGGAAGACAAAGGTGCATGACTTTGACTGGCTATTATACTCATCAAATAGGTATTCCATTGGCAAAGGATCAGTGGGAATATTTAATACAAATGACTGAAAGTTTACAGATAGCTTTAGCTGAATATACAGGAACTACTTTATATCATTTCCCAAAAGGTAAATTGTGGGATATTTTAAAATGACAAAATTTTGTTATTGATACTATTATTAGTGAAAATCCTTTAGACAATGTTGTTACTATATTCACAGATGGTTCTAAAACCAAAAGTGCCTATTGGACAGAAGATCGATATTGGGTACAATTAACTAATTACAAATCTGTACAACAAAATGAACTCTTTGCAGTTATCCAAGTTCTTAATGATTTCGACAATCAAGACATCAATATTATATCTGATTCAGCCTATACTGTAGGAGTAGTAAAAAACATCTATACTGCTGTGGCTTATTCTAATAAACCTGTTCTTCAAAATCTTTTTCTTACATTACAAAAACTTTTACAACATAGAAACTCTCGTATATTTATTGATCATATTCGATCTCATTCAAATCTGCCAGGACCATTGGCATATGGCAATACTCAAGTAGATAAATTAGTTATGTTCAATACTCCCCAAGAAGACCATGATCTGTTACATTCTAATGCTGGACATTTACATATTAAATATAAAATTCCTTATCGACAGGCTAAACAAATTATTAAAAATTGCCCTATTTGTAGACCTCTACATCTTAGAATTGTACGATCTGGAGTAAATCCTCGAGGTCTACAACCTAATGAACTTTGGCAAATGGATGTAACTCATGTACCATTATTTGGACGGTATTCCTATGTTCATGTTGTCATAGACACATATTCTAAATTTATGTGGGCAACTGCTCAAACTGGAGAAGCTGCTAATCAAGTCATTCAACATTTAATCGAAACGTTTGCTGTTATGGGAGTACCAGCAATAATCAAAACTGATAATGTCCCTGCATATATTAGTAAAAAGTTTAAAGATTTTTGTAATCTGTATGATATTAAACATATTACAGGAATAGAATACAATCCACAAGGACAAGCACTCGTGGAAAGAGTACACGCAACCTTAAAGTTACAAATAAAAAAATTAAAAAGGAGGAAAAGGACAGATTTACACATGCATCTTTTTATACATTTGCAGAACCAACCTAAGGCATTGTTACATCAAGCATTATTTATTTTAAACTTCCTTAATCTGCCTCAAGAAGAAATATTAACAAGAGCAGAGAGACATTTTGAACAAAAGACATTAGATACAGTACATGAACCAGTTTGGATAAAAATTGCAGCTGATGCTGAATGGCAGCCAGGTGTCTTACTATATAGAGGGAAGGGCTTTGCTTATGTCTCCACAGAAAATGGACATCGGCAGTGGCTCCCAGGGCGTTGGATCCAGACCCGTCACAATCAGGACTGCGCCAAGGGGAACTCCGTATCCACTACCCAAACCCCGGAATCAAGAACCGGAACTTGACGTCCCGGTAGCAGCAATGGCCCGTCTTCATCTAGGGGCTACACTTCGCCGACGTCCAAATCTTTCCCCATTACCAACATGGAGACAAGTTAAAAAGCTGAGTGGGGAAGGGAAAAAAGTACTACAACGTACTGGGAAGACTTGTACGCCAGAGAATTTATTTCTGGCTTGTGTGCATTGTTGACTGTTTCCTCTGCCTCTGAGGTACAAAATAATAATCAAAATACTCATTATTGGGCTTATATTCCCATTCCTCCGTTGGTGGAACCTGTTATGTGGGGAGAAGTGGATGTTACATTGTATACTTCCCCTGCTATTTTGTCTCCACCATGGAACAATTTAACTTATCTAAATATTCATGATGGGGCTCCATTTAATTTTACATACAAAGGCAATAATAGTAAGCCTATTTGTTTAGGTTCCTCTCCATGTTTACAATTGGATTGGCAACATTGGATTTTAGTTGGAAATCGGAATAATGGTTCTAGAGCCAAGTTACAAAGACTTTCAGCATGGTCCATCAATATGACATGGGATAACACCACGGAACCAAGATACCCCATGTTCCCTTATGTCCAGATTTTACATATAGAAAATTACAATATAGTCCATTTATTTGGCAAGAATGTGGTGGAAAATTTGGGAAGGTGTTCCAGGAAATGGTTATGTGGGGACCATATGGGATGTTTTTAAAGGATTGCTCTGAATGGAATAGTACTGCTTGCAATTTGTCTTCTACATACAGAATCCCACCGAGAGAGAGGTAGAATGAGACCTTGAAAAATGACAAACTGATGGCTTGGGGAGATGGTGGAATCGCTGACCCACGTTTGGCATCACTTCGACATCCTTATAACGTGCAAACTCATCTTTGGAAGATTGCTGCCGCTATGAAACGTATAACCCTTCTAAACGGCTCTTTTTCAGGAACTAGTAGATCTCCAGCTTCTTATAAATTCATTATATTTAAAGAATATAATGTCACTACCTGTGCTCCTATGCCATACCTTTTCTTAATAGGAAATATCACATTTGACTCAGGAGTATTTTGTTTTAATTGTAAATTATATACTTGTATCAATACTTGTGTATTAATTCCCCCTGGCCACTCTGTTATGTTGTTACAACAACGATCTCATATTTGGCTTCCTGTTAATTGAAAAAGATCCTGGTCTCAAGATCCTGTAAATACTTTAGTTATGGAATTTTTCAGACAATTGTTAAAAAGATCTAAGCGCTTTGTAGGAGTGCTAGTTGCTGGAATTCTAAGCCTTATTGCTGTCACAACATTGGCAACAGTATCAGGAACTGCTTTGCACACTTCTCTACAGACAAAACATTTTGTGGAAGAATGGCACAAAGAGTCACATGAGCTATGGTTATCTCAGACCAGAATCGATTCTAGACTTCAAACTCAAATAGATATATTAAAACAAACTGTAAATTGGTTAGGTAAAAAGGTTTTAACATTACAGCAAAAAATTGGTTTAAAATGTGATTGGAATTCTACTTCTTTTTGTATAACTAATGTACAGTATAATCAAAGTCTTCATGAATGGAATACTATACAAAACTATTTGGATGGTAATGATACTGCACAATTAATGATTGCTTCCTTACAAAAGGATATATTTGAAGTATTTGGAAAAGGATTTCAACAAGAAGATGCTGCCCAAATAGCGGAATCGTTTGTAAAGCAATTAGAAGGGTTAGATCAGAAAGGAATTGTACAAACTTTATCCCATACAGCGGGAGGGGTAGGTGTGGTTTTAATTTTGGTATTAATTCTTTTCATACTTTTATATTGCTTTTGTATCAAACCCTCTCAAAACTCTATCTTAACATTATGGAAGGCTGTGTTAGAAAAACAAAAGAAAAAAGAAGGAATTATTAAGGTTTATTATGCCTGTTGAAGCCCCCTAAATCCCAAGGTTATGCAAGAGCAGTGGCTAAGACAAAGGTCAGCTGGGGCAGGCCCAAGCTAGGAGGAGAAAATGTTCTTTTCCCCTTATCTTAAGTCACAAGCTCTGCATACCTGGGCCAACAGGGAGAGGCTCTTGGCATGCTTAGCCTGGGAACAGTACATAGTAAAGAAACACATGCAGCCTCAGATGATTAGATAAACTCTATAAAAGAACTCTTGGCTTTACTGAGCAAATAAATAAGAACGATCAGAGTTTAGTTTAATATATTTCCTGAAGCATGTTATTAGGACAATGTGGACAAAGTGATGTAAAAGAATTGTTTTTCTTATGTCAAGAAATGTATAAAAGGAGCTAAGAAATAAACATCAGCATGCAGTTGCATTTGCTGCCTTTGCTCTGCATCCCCTGTGTCCTGATTTCTTCGCGACCCTTACCCAGGGACCCGAACGCACTAGAAGTTCACAGGGTTAGGTAAGTGTTATTGTTATGGTTATGATTAGGGTTAGGTTTAGTGTTAGGATTATGGTTAGTGTTAGGTTTCAGGTTAGTGTTAGGGTTAGGGTTTGTGTTACGTTAGGTTTAGGGTTAGATTTAGGGTTAGGTTTAGGTTTAGGGTAACAGTTAGTGTTGCTTTTAGGGTTAGGGTTAGAGTTCATGTTAGAGTTAGGGTTAGGGTTAGTGTAAGGTTTAGGTTTAAGGTTAGGGTTATGGTTAGTTTTAGAATTAGAGTTTGTGTTTTTGTTAAGTTTAAGGTTAGGGTAATGGTTAGAGTTAGGGTTAGGTTTAGTATTAGGGTTAGTTTTAGGTTAGTGTTAGGTTTAGTGTAAGATTAGAATTATGGCTATGGTTAGAGTTAGGGTTTGTGTTATGGTTAGGGTTAGGTTAGGGTTAGGGTTAGTGTTAGGGTTAATGTTAGGGTTAGAGTTAAGGTTAGTGTTAGTGTTGGGTTTAAGGTTAAGGTAAGGTTTAGGGTTAGGGTAAGGATTATGATTAGAGTTAGTTTTACTCTTAGGGTTAAATTTTGCTGAGTGTTAGGCTAAGGGCATTTTTAGAGTTAAGGTTACTGTTAGGTTTAGGATTAGTGATAGGTTTAGGATTAGAATTAGTCTTAGGTTTAGGGTTAGGGTTAAGTTAGGGTGAAGTTTATGTTAGAGTTAGTGTTAGGGTTGGGTTTTTGGTTGTGTTTAGTGTTGGTGTTAGGGTTAGTGTTACAGTTAGGGTTAGGTTTACTTAGGGTAAGGGTTAGGGTTAGGGTTATGTTTAGGTTTAGGTTTAGGGTTAGGGTAAGTGTTAGGGTAAGATTTTGGTTTAGCATTAGGGTTAGGGTTAGATTTATGGTTACTGTTAGTGTTAGGGTTATGATTATGGTTATCGGTAGTGTTAGGGTTAGTATTAGGGTTCATGTTAGGATTAGGGTTTTGGTTAGTGTTAGTGTTAGGGTTAGGTTAAGGGTTAGGCTTATTGTTACTGTTAGTGATAAGGTTAGGGTTAGGAATAATGTTAGGGATAGGGATAGGTTTAGAGATAGTGTTAGGGTTAGGGTTAAGGTTAGGGTTATTGCTACATTTAGGGTTAAGATTAGGGTTAGTGTTATGTTTCAATTTAGGGTTAGGGTTAGTTTTAATGTAACAGGGTTAAGGTTAGAGTTACGTTTAAATTTAAGGTTTGGGTTGGTGTTAGGATTAGGGTTAGGCTTCGGGTTAGGTTTGGGGTTAGTGTTACGGTTAGGGTTAGTGTTTTTATAGAGTTAGCATTAGGTTTAGGTTTTGTGTTTGGGATACGTTTAGGGTTAGCCTTACGGTTAATATTAGGGTTAGAGTTAGTGTTAGATTTAGGGATATTGTTAGGTTTAGAGTTAGGGTTGATATAGTGTTAGGTTTAGATTTATGGTTAGTGTTAGTGTTAGGTTTAGTGTTAGATTTAAAGTTAGGTTTTAGTTTAGGGTTATAAGTAGCGTTAGGTTAGTATTAGGGTTAGAATTAGAAATAGGATTAGGGTTAAATTTAGTGTTAGGCTTAGTGTCACTGTTAGGTTTATGTTTAGGGTTAGGATTAAGAATAGTGTTTGGGTTAATTATATATATATATATATATATATATATATATATATATATATATATGGTTAGTGTTTCAGTTAGAGTTAAAGTTAGGTTTAGTGTTATGTATAGGGTTAGGATTAGGGTTAGCATTGAAGTTAGTATTAGGGTTAGAATTAGTGTTAGGGTTAGGGTTAGTGCTCTGTATAATTTTAGGGTTAGGGTTAGATTTAGGGTTAGTGTTAGTGTTAGGGTTAGTGTTAGGTATAATTTTAGGGTTAGGGTTAGATTGAGGATTAGTGTTAGTGTTAGGTATAGTGTTATGGTTAGTCTTAGGTTTAGGGTTAGGTTTTAGCTTAGGGTTTGTTATAGAGTTAGGTTTAGGATTAGTGTTAATGTTACGGATAGAATTATGGTTAGTCTTAGGATTAAAATTAGGTTTAAGCTTAGGATTAGTTATAGCATTAGGGTTAGGGTTAGATTTAGTGTTAGGGTTAGGGTTAGGGTTAGGGTTACATAGGGATTAGGTAAGGGATAAGGTTAGGGTTAGGTCAGGATTAGAGTTAAGGTTAGGGTTAGTGTTAGGGTTAGGGTTAGTGTTAGGTTTTAGGTTTAGGGTTAAAGTTAGTTTAGGGTCTGTGTTAGGTTAGGGTTAAGTTTAGGGTTAGTGATATGGTTAGAGATAGAGTTAGGGTTCATGTAAGGTTTAGATTTTGGCTTTGTGTAAGGGTTACATTTAGGGTTATTGTTAGCCTTAGAGTTAGTGTTATATTTACAGTAAGGGTTAAGTTTAGGATTAGTATTTGTTTAAGGTTTAGAGTTAGGTTTAGGGTTAGTGTTAGGGATATGGTTAGGTTTATTGTTAGGTTTAGGTTTAGTTTTTTGGTTAGGGTTAGGATGAGTTTTAAGGATTGTGTTATGTTTAGGGTTATGTTTTGTATTACAGTTATGGTAAAAATTAATGTTTGATTTAGGGTTAGGGTTAGGATTGTTGTTAGGTTAGTGTTAGGGTTACGGTTAGGGTTAGTGTTCAAGTCGGGTTAATATTAAGGTTTGTTTTAGTGTTTGATATATGGTTAGGGTTAGGGTTCATGTTACGGTTAAGGTTATGGATAATGTTAGTATTAAAGTAGGGTTAGGGTTAGGTTTACTATTAGTTTTAGGGTTAGGTTTTGGGTTAAGGTAAGGATTATTGTTAGCTTTAGGGTTAATGTTTGGCTTAGGTAAGGTTTAGGATAAGCCTTAGGGTTGTATTTGGAATTAGGAATAGTTAGGTTAATTTTAGGTTTTGGGTTAGGGTAAATGATAGTGTTATTTCAGGTTTAGTGTTATGGTTAGTTTTTGGGTTAGGGTTAGGTTCATGGTTAGAGTTAGTTTAGGGTTAGCATATATGGTTTAGGCTTAGGGTTAGAGTTAGATTTACAGTTAGGGTTATGGTTAGATTTACTGTTAGGTTTAGGTTTTATGTAAGTGTTAGCATTATGGTTAGTGTTAGTTTTAGCGTTAAAGTTAGAGTTAATGTCAGGTTTAGGTTTAGGTTTAGGATTATTGTTAGGTTTAGTGTTAGGTTTAGGTTAGTGTAAGGATTAATTTTAGGGTTATTATAGGGTTAGGTTCAGGGTTCACGTTAGTGTTAAGGTTAGGGTAAGTTTTAGGTTAGTTTGAGGGTAAGAATTATTGTTTGTGTTAAGGTAAGGTTTAAGTTTAGGTTTTCTGTAAGCATTAGGATTAAAAGATAGGTTTAGTGTTAGGGTTAGGGTTAGTGTTAGTTTTACGTTTAGGTTATGATCAGGTACAGGATTAGTGTTTGTGTTATTGTTATACATAGATTTAGTGTTATTGTCAGGTTTACAGTTAAGTTTTGTGTTACACTAGGGTTATGTTACTAAGATGGTTAGAATGAGGCATAGGGTTAGGGTAAGTGTTAGTTTTATGGTTATGGGTAGATAGGTATAGTGTTAGGGTTAGGGTTAGTGTTATTGTTAATGTTAGGTTTAGGGTTATGGTTAGGGTTAGTGACAAAGTTAGTGTTGGGGTTAGGGTTAGTGTTAAATTAGGGTTTGCATTAGTGTTAAGGTTAGGGTTTATGCTAGGGTTAGGGTTAGGGTTAGGTAAGGGTTAGAAATAGTTTTAGGTTATGCTTAGGGTTATATTTTGCTGTATGGTTTGTGTTTGGTTTATGTTAATGTTAGGGTTAGGGTAATATTAGGGTAAGGGCTAGGGTTAGGTTTAGGGTTAGTGTTTCATTTAGGGTTATGGTTAGGTTAGGATTAGTTTTGGGGTTGGTGTTAGGCTTAGATTTAGGGTTAGCGTTAGGGTTAGTGTTATGGTTAGGGTTAGGTTTAGAATAAATTTTAGGGTTAGGTATAGATTTAGATTTAGGGTTATTGTTAGGAGTAGATTTAGGTTTTCATTCAGGATAAGCATTAATGTTTGAGTTAAAATTACTCTAAGGGTTAGGGTTGGTGTTAGGGTTGGTTTTAAGGTTTGTGTTTGAATTAGGTTTAGGGTTAGTTTTAGGGTTAGGGCTAAGATTAGTATTAGGGTTATTTTTTAGGGTTATTGTTAGGTTAAGGTTAGGATTATTATTAGGGTTAGGGTCAGGGTTGGGTTTAGGTTTAGGGATAGAGTTAGGTTTAGTGTTAGTGATATGTTAGAGATAGGGTTAAAGTTAGGGTTAGATATAGGGTTAGGTTTAGGGTTAAGGTTAATGTTATAATTAGGATTAGGTTTCGGGTTAGGGTTAGGTTTAGTGTAAGTTTAGGGTAAGGTTTAAGGTAAGCTTTAGGGTAAGGTTTCGGGTTAGGTTTTGGGTTATGGTTAAAAAGAGTGTTAGTGTAGGTTTAGGGTGAGGGTTATTGTTAGGGTTAGGGTCAAAATTTGTCTTGGGGTTATGGTTAGGATTATGTTTAAGGTTCTGGTTACAGTTAGGATTAGGGTTAGGTTTTGAGTTAGACTTAGGTAGTTATGGTTCAAGATTTGGTTAGATTAAGTGTTAGTGTTAGACTTAGATTTATTATTATGTTTAGGTTAGGGTTAGGGTTAGGTTTAGGTTTTGTCTTAAAGTTAACACTAAGGTTAGTGTGAGCTTTAGTTTTAAAGTTAGGGTTAGGGTTAGAGTTAGTGTTAAGGTTAGGGTTAGGGTTATAGTTAGGTTTAGGTTTAGTATTAGGATTAGTGTTAGGTTTAAGTTTAGCTTATGGTAAGAATTATAGTGAGGGTTAGAGTAGGCTTAGGATTAGGTTTATTGTTTGGGTTAGTGGTAGAGCTAGAGTTAGGGTAAGTTTTAGGTTTAGGGTTAGGGTTAGATTTAAAGTTAGGGTTACTGTTATTTTTAATGTTAGTGTTAGGATTAGGGTTGCCTTTAGGGTTAGAGTTAGGGTTAGAATTATGGTTTTTGTTAGGATTAGTGTTATGTTTAGTGTTAGGGTGATGGTTAGGGTTAAGGTTAGGATAAAATTTTAGTTTAGGGTTAGGGTTAAAGTTAGAGTTAGTATCAGTGTTAGGGTAAGTGTTAGGGTTAGTGTTTAGTTTAGTGTTAGCTTTAAAGTTGGGGTTCGGGTTGGGGTTATTGTTAGCTTTATGTTTAGGGTTATGATAAATTTTAGGATTAGGGTTAGAGTTATGTTTAGCGTTACGTTTAGGTTAGGGTTAGGGTCAAAATTAGGGTTAGTGTTGAGATTAGGGTTTGGGTTAAATTAAGTTGAGTTCGATTTATGGTTCATGTTAAAATTAAAGTTAGGGTTTGTGTTAAGTTTAGGTTTAGGATAAGGGTTACAGTTAGTGTTAGGGTTAGGTTTATGGTTAGGGTAATATTTAGGGTTAGAGATAGGGTTAATGTTAGTTTTAGAATTAGAATTAGGGTTAGAGTTAAGATTTGGGTTAGGTTAGAGTTAGGGTTAGGATTTTGGTTAGTGTTAGAGTTAGGATAAACGTTAGTGTTAAGATTATTGTTAATGTTAGGGTTAGGATTTGGGTTAAATTCGGGTTAAGGTTAGATTTATGGTTCATGTTAGGATTAGCATTAGGTTTTTTGTTAGGTTTAGGTTTAGGGTAAGGGTTACTGTTAGGGTTAGTGTTAGAATTAGGTTTAGGATTAGGGTTATATTTAGTGTTAGTGTTACAGTTAGGGTTAGTTTTATGATTAGGTTTAGGATTAATGTTATGATTAGGATTGAGGTTAGGGTTAGGTTTACGGTTAGTGTTTGGGATGGAGTTATATTTAGTGTTAGGGTTTGGCTTAGGATAAGGTTTAGGATTAATGTTGCATTTAAGATAAGGTTTAGGGTTAGGTTTACTGTTTGGGTTAGTGTTAGTATTCAGTTTAGGGTCAGAGTTAGGGTGAGGCTTAGTGTTCATTTCAGAATGACGTTTAGCTTTAGGGTTAGGATTAGGGTTGTGGTAGGGTTAGGATTAGGTTAAGGTTAGTGTTTAGTTGAAGGTTAGTGTTATGGTTATGGTTATGGTAAGTGTTACAGAGAGGGTTAGTGTTAGGGTTGTCTTCAGGTTAGGGTTAGGGTTAGTGTTAGTGTTTGATTAGTGTTAGGGTTAGGGTTAGGGTTAGGATTAGGTTTAGGTTTAGGTTTAGGATTAGGTTTTCTGTTAGAGTTATGGTTAGCGTTAGGTTAGGGTGAGGGTTAGGGTTCTGGTTAGGGTAAGGGTTAGTGTTCGGGTTAGTGTTAACTTTAGGGTTACTCTTAGGGTTAGCATTAGTGTTGGGTTATAGTAAGGTTTATGCTTAGTGTTAGTGTTTGAATTAGGGTTAGTATTCAGTTTAGTGTTAGGGTTAGGGTGTGGGTTAGGGTTAAGTTTTGGGTCAGGGTTAGGTTTAGATTTAGGTAAAGGTTAGGTTTAGGGTTAAAGGTATAGGGTTATGGATTTGTTAGGGTTTGTGTTACTATAAAGGTTAGGGTTAGGATTAGGGTTACATTAGGTTTACTTTTGTGGTGAGGGTTAGCATTATGTTTAGGTTTATTGATAGGGTTGGGGTTAGGATTATGTTTAGGTAAGGGTTAAGTTTAGGGTTAGGGTTACAATTAGGTTCAGGGTTACGTTTAAAGTTAGGGTTAGGGTTAGTCTTATGGTTATTTTTACTGGTACTGTTAGTGTTAGAATTAGTGAAAGCATTAGGATTATCGTTTGTGATAGGGTTAGAATTAGGTTACAGGTTTGTGTTAGGGTTAGAGATAGGGATAGTTTTATGGTTAGCATTAGGTATAGACTGATGCTTAGGGTTAGTTTTAGGGTTATGGGTAGGGTTAATGTTAGGGTTAGGGTTAATGTTAGGGTTAGGGTTTAGTTAAGGTTAAGGTTAATGTTAGGTTTAGGTTTAGGGGTAGGGTTAGAATTAGAATAGGGTTAGGGTTGGAGCAAGGGTGAATGTTAAGATTTGGGTTTGAATTTGTGTTAGGGTTAAAGTTAAGATTAGGTTTGAGGTTATGTAAGGTTTAGGTTTAGTTTTAGGTTAGGGTTAATGTTAGGGTTTGGATTAGGGTGTTTTGTGGGGTTAGAATTAGGGTTACATTAGGGTTAGGTTTAAAGTTAGAGTTAGGGTTCAGCTTATATTAGGGTTAGGGTTAGAGTTAGGTTTAGGGTTATGTTTATGTTTAATGTTAGGTTATGTTTAGATTTAGGGTTATTGTTATGGTTAGGGAAAGTGTTAGTTAAAGTGTTAGAGTTATTGTTGGGATTAGTGTTAGGCTTAGGGTGAGGGTTATGTTTAAGTTTTGAGATAAGATTAGGGTTAGATTTCGGGATACTTTAGGGTTACTTTTTGGGTTAGGATTAGGGTTAGGGTTAGTGTTATGGTTACGGTTAGGGATAAGTTTAGGTTAGTTTTAGGATTACATTTAGGGTTATGGTTAGGGTTAGTTTTTGAGTTAGAATTAGAGTTAGAGTTAGAGTTTGGGATATGATAAGGTTTAGTTTTAGAGTTAGGGTTGGGATTAGTGTTAGGTTTAGTGTTAGGGTTAGCATTAGGGTTAGAGTTATGATTTGTGTTAGGGTAAGTGTTATGGTTAGGGTTTGTGTTAAGGTTAAATTTAGATTTAGGTTTGGGTTATGGTAAGAGGGTTAAAGTGAGGCATAGGGTTAGGATAGGGTTAGTTTTATGGTTACGGGTAGGTTAGGGTTAGTGTTAGGATTAGGGTTAGGGTTAGTGTTTGTGTTAGTGTTAAGGTAGGGTTAGGGATAAAGTTACGGTTAGGGTTAGGTTTAGATTTAGGGTTAGTGATAGTGATAGGTTTGAGTTTACTGTTAGTGTTAAGGTTAGGGTCAGTGTTAGTGTTAGGGTTAAGTTTAGTTTTAGGGTTAGGGTTAGTTTTAGGTTTAGTGTTAGGTTTAGGGTTAGGGTTAAAGTTAGGAAACTGTTGAGAGCCACAGCCAAAGGGGCCCCTGCAAACTTCAAGCTGCCAGCTGATGATTGGCTCAAATCATCCCAATCAAACTTCCAGGTGCCAGCTGATTGACTCCTCTGTGGTGATGCTCATTGGGCTGTTTCCCTGCCCTTTCACACCACGGAGCTGCTCATTGGGGGAATTTCTTGGCTCCGCCCACACGACCCAGCCAATTGGCCTCAAGAGCAGGAGGAGTGGTGGGGGTAGAGAGGCTTGTGGGAAGCAGGTGTTGGCAGTTGTCTCTGAAGGAATTCCTGAAGAGCTCCTGTGGTGCAGCATGTGTGTTCTGAAAACAAAGTTCATTTCTGCTTGATAAGTGGCTCGTGAATTGTGCCCAGCCAGATTGCGGCATTTGGTGGCTCGTGCAGGGAACTCCTGAAGCTGGGATGTAAGTGAAATTGCTTGCCCCTGAGGAAGAGCGAGAGAATGGTTGACCACTTTAAAAAAAACAATGTGTCCTTGTTTTGTTTTATTTTGTTTTTATTTCAAATTGCCTGTCCCTAGAATTTTCTCAGGCAAACTGGGGAAAATTTTTCGCTCAAGACTTGAAGTTGTCTGCCCACGAGGAAGAGAAATTGTTAGAGGAAGGAGGCACCCCAGTAAGACCAAGAACATTTAGGGCATATGTTGATACAATACAAAAATGTAGCCCATGGAATTTTAAAAAGGAGTTCTTGAATATATCACAATGTGACTATCATGGTATCCTGTAAAATAATTTTTCTTCAACAAAACAGAGATGGCTAGATCTGTTTACAACACTTGTCTAAGATTCTGGTTTTTATAGACATCTGATTAATTTACAAAGCTAAATTGTTGAAACATCACCACTAAATATAAAATCAAGTACTCTTTGCTTATTAAGTCCCATAAGGTAACATATTTAAACATTATGCGTGTTTTAATAAATTGGTAAATGAAAAAAAAAGTTTAATATTGCTTTGTGTCTGTGTCTTTGCTGAAACAAAGTTTCTAAGAGTTAAGATTCTATCAGGTGTAATTTATATACAAAGAGTTTAAGAACTATCAGTTGGGTTTCAATTATAATACCATAAAAAACATGAAAGTATTTCATCTTATTAAAGTGGTGTAATTTGCCTAATTCAGAAATTTTCTAAGCTTTAATGGCTAGAAAAGTTATATAAAAAGATTCAAGATGTGGAAATATATTTTAATACGAAAGGTTAAAGGAAAAAGAAATGTTTCTAGATGAGATAATCTTTGTGTGATAAATAAAAGAGTTGTAAGATCTCTAGTAAGTTGCAAAAGGTGTTAAAAGTTTAAATTTAAGGTGGTTAAAATGCCTTCATGGTGAAGGAAAGACTGTGTCATTCGAAGCCTAGTTAATTTTAAAAGCATTACTTCTTCCGGATTTTTGATGGTCTCCCCTCATGCCAAAGAAAAACCTAATCCCATACTATCCACAAGGACAAGGCATAGTTGAAAGAGCTCTTCAAACTATTAAAATGTACTAATTAAAGCAAAAACAGGGAATTGGATAGGGGTATATATTCCCCAAAGATAAACTTAAAATAACCCTTTTTACTCTAAACTTTTTAAATTTGGATTCATCAGGGCTTAGTGCTGCGGAAAGGCAGATGTGTCCAAAAAATGTACATAAGCCCAAGGTACTTTGGAAGGATATTCTAACAGGACAATTGAAAGGTCCTGACCCAGTAGTTGTCTGGAGTCGGGGGTCTGTTTGTGTGTTTCTAAAGGGAGAACAGCAGCCGATTTGGGTTCCAGAAAGTTAAATAGAGCAATTTCTACAGACCAAAAAGATGATGATTTGGCTCAAATCCATAACAGCTGATATCCAAAACTCCAGTTTGGCTATCCTTACATCTTCAACAGAACCAGGATGCTTTTATCAATATGTATTTTATTATTGCCCTTTCCCACATCATGAAGTTCTATTTTATTTATTTATTTATTTATTTATTTATTTATTTATTTATTGAGCTATACAGACCTAGGTAAATGTTTTTCTGATCAGTTCTATTTTTTGAATGTGAAGTTTTAAACACTGCAATTGAAATTTCACCTGTAAAATGCTATGAGGTCTTTACTATTATGTTATGTGTTGTATGTATTGTATTATGTGTGCATACTTCTGTTTTATGTTGTATGTCTGTATGTGCATATGTCATATATCATATATGAGAGTGCTCATGAAAAAATGGATCCAAATATATTTTATTTTTATTCACGTGATTTAAATGGTTTAAATTAAATTAGGTAAACAGCTATTGAGGATTGTTTTAATATGTGAATAAAAAAAGGATGTTAACAGATCTGTTTGTTTACTTTCACCATTCTTTTTCATTATATTTAATAATTCTGTTCAAGATAATGTAAATTGTTCAGAAAATTGTTTTCTTTTAATGCCTTCTAGAACGTTACATAATTTTTCTTTAGCCATTATTACCTGAATTCCTATCTTCATCCCAGTGCCAGTGAAGACGAAGATAAAACCAATCCACAGCTTCTGCAATAGCTATCACTGAACTGCTTGCAAAACTTGCCTGGATTATGTATCACTTGTATGCATTGTGAACTCACTTGTATTCATTGCGAACTATCTGTTGGTGCAGTGACTTGTGGAAGTGTTGGGGTATTTTGGCTGATGTTGTCATCGGTGGTACACTTTTTCCAAAAGGAGCCATCAATTGGCTTGGTGTATCCTCCTCTCTTCTACCTGTGATGGTTGTTCAGCTAAAATTTGGGGGACAACAGAGATGTGGCAAAGAGCCTCACCCCCCACTCTGCTGGTACATAGACCTATCCACAGGTGTGGCTGTATGCTGGATCAATGATGGGTAAGATCCAATTGCAATGGTACCAACTTAAAACAGGAGGCTGATGCCTTGAGGTCAGCTCAACAGATGATGGGTAAGAACCATATGTAGTATTGGACAACCTAAGGCAGGCAGGGTCCCTAAGCCACATGCTTGTTGTTTAAACAGAGAGGGGGAGATGTTGAGAGCCACAGCCAAAGGGAGCCCAGCAAACTTCCAGCTGACAGGTGATGATTGGCTCAAAGCGTCCCCAGCAAACTTCCAGCTGCCACTGATTGGCTCCTCTGTGGTGATGCTCATTGGGCTGTTTCCCTGCCCTTTTAGACCACGGAGCTGCTCATTGGGGGACATTATTTTTTGGCTCTGCCCTTGCGACCCAGCCAATTGGCCTCAAGAGCAGAAGGAGTGTGGGGCGGAGGGGGGGGGGTTGAAAGGCTTGTGGGAAGTCGGTGGTGGCAATTGGGCTCTGAGGGAATTCCTGAAGAGCTCATGTGGTGTGGCATGTGTGTTCTAAAAATAGAGTTTGTTTCTGCTTGATAAATGGCTCATGAATTGTGCCCAGCCAGACTGCAGCATGAAACGGTTAGGGTTAGTTTTATGTTATGATTAGGGTTATATTGTGTGTTAGGGTTTGTGTTAGGGTTACAGTTAGAGTTAGGTTTAGGGTTACTTTAAGCTTAGTGTTAGGGTTAGGTTTAAAGTTAGTGTTAGTTTAATGTTAGGGTTAGGGCTAGGGTTAAAAATAGGTATAGTGTTAGGGTATGGTTAGTTTTAGTGTTAGTGTTAGGGTTAGTGTTAGGGTTAGGGTTAGGGTTAGTGTAAGGGTTAAGTTTAGAGTTAGGTTTGGAAATAGGGTTAGGGTTAGGGTTTGTGTTAGGGTTAGTTTTAGTGTTAGTGTTAGGGTTAGGGTTAGGGTTAGTGTAAGGGTTAAGTTTAGAGTTAGGTTTGGAAATAGCGTTAGGGTTAGGGTTTGTGTTAGGGTTAGTTTTAGTGTTAGTGTTAGGTTTAGGGTTAGGTTGATGGTTAGGTTAGTGTTAAATTTAGGGATATAGTTAGGGTTAGTATTAGTGTATGGGTTAATATTAGAGTTAGATTTAGGCATAGTGTTAGAATTAGGGTTAGTGTTAGTGTTAGTGTTAGGGTTAGGGTTAAGGTGAGGCTTAGGTTTAGTGTTAGGGTAGGGTTAAGATTAAGGTTAGAGTTAGTGTTAGGGTTAGGGTTAGGTTTAGGATTTGTGTTTGGGTTAGGTTTAGGGTTAAAGTTAGAGTTATTGTTAGTGTTTTTGTTAAGATTAATATTAGGATTAGTGTTAGGTTTAGGGAGGATTTTAAGGTTAGTATTATTGTTAGGTTAAGGGTCAAGGTAGTTCTTATGATTAGGGTTAGAGTTAGGGTATGGTTATTGTTAGGGAAATGTTTAGGTTTAGGGTTAGTGTTAGAGATAGGTTAAGGGTTTGGGCTAGTATTAGGTTTTCATTAGGTTTAATTTTTGGTTATGGTTAGGGTTAAGGTTAGGGTTTGTGTTATGGTTAGCTTGAGGGTTAGTGTGAGGTTAGAATTTCAGTTAGGGTTAGAGTTAGGGTTAGTTTTAGAATTAGGATTAGGTTTAATGTTATGGTCAGGGTTAGAACTAGGGTTAGCATAATTCTTAGGGTTAGGGTTAATGTTGTGGTTACAATTAGTGTTAGTTTTAGTGTTAGGGTCAGGGTTAGGCTAAGTGTTACAGTTAGTGTTAGGTTTAGGATTAGGGTTTGTGTTGGGGTTATGGCTAATGTTTTAGTTTGGGTTAGGTTAAAGTTTAGGATTAGGCTTAGAGTTAGGTTAGTGTTAGGGTTGGGGTTAGGATTAGTGTTTAGGTTAGTGTTAGAGTTAGCTTTATGAACACTTATAGAATTAGGGTTAGGTTTAGAGTTCTGGTAGGGTAAGTGTTAGGTTTAGAGTTAGTGTTAGAATTAGGGTTAGGGTTAGGTTTAGGTTTGTGTTTGTGTTAGGTTTATGGTTAGTGTTAGGGTTATTTGTAGTGTTTAGATTAAGTTTAGGGTTTGGTTTAGTGTTAGGGCTACTGATATTTTTATTTTTAGTGTTATCTTTAGGTTTAGTGTTAAGGTTTTTCTTACCATTAGGATTAGGATTATGGTATGGTTATGTTAGGGATGGGGTTAGGATTAGTTTTAGGGTTGATTAGTGTTATAGTTTGGATTATGATAAAAGTTAGGATTATGGTTAGAGTTAGTTTAGTGTTAGGTTAGGATTAGGTTTAGGTTTAGGGTTAGGGTTAGGGGTAGGTTCAGGATTAGTGTCTGTTTTAGGGTTAGTGTTAGGCTTAAATTAGGGTTAAGGTTAGGATTAGGTTTTGTGTAAGGGTTAGCATGCATGTTAAGTTTACTTTTAGGTTTAGGGTTAAATTTAGGGTTAGTATTAGGGTTAGTGGTAGTTTTAGGTTTAGCTTTAGTGTCAGGTTTATAGTTACGATTAGGTTTACTGTTAGTGTTAGGATTAGGGTTAATTACAGGTTTTGGGTTAGGATTAGGGTGAGGGTGAGTTTTAGGGTTAGGGTGTGGGTTAGGGTTAGGGTTAAAGCTAGGTTTAGGTATCGGGTTTTGATTAGGGTTAGGGTTAGCATTAGGTTTATGTTAGCATTAGGTTTGGGGTTAGAGATAGGGTTGGGTTTAGGTTAGGAGTTGGTTAAGGTTAGAAATAGGGTAAGTGTTTGTGTTAGAGTTAGCGTTAGTTTTAAGATTAGTGTTAGAGTTAGTGTTATGGTAGGGTTAGGATTAGGGTTTGGGTTAGCATTAGGGTTATTGTTAGGTTTAGGGTTAGTGTAGGTGTTAGGGTTAGAATTAGGGAAAAGGTTACAGTTCATGTTATGGATAGGGTTAGGGTTAGAATTAGGGTAAGGTTAGTGTTACATTAGGGTTAGGTTAGTGTTAGGTAAAGGTTTATGGTTAGGGTGAGGTTTAGGATTAATGTTAGGGTTAGTGTTAGGGTGAGGGTTGGGGTTGGGATTATGGTTAGGTTTAGGTTAAAGTTTAGAATTATGTTTAGGTTTAGGTTTGAGTTTAGGGTTAACATTAATGCCAGGTGTAGTTAAGTTTAAATTAGGGTTAGTGATAGGGTTAGGTTAAGGTTAGTGTTTGGTTTAGGTTTTGTATTAGTGTTAGGGTTAGGGTTACTGTTATGGTTAGTGTAAGGGTTAGGTTTGTGTTACAATTAGGGTTTGGGTTCATGTTAGGGTTAGGATTAGGGTTAATATTAGGTTTAGGTTTAAGGTGACGGTTAGAGTTAGGATTAGGATCATTGTTAGTGTGAGGTTAGTTTTATGGTTAGGGTTTTGGTTACTGTTATTGTTAGGGTTAGGGTTTGGATTAGGTTTAGTGTTGGGGTTAGAGTTAGGGTTAGGTTTAGGTTAGGTATTGGTTAAGGTTAGAATAGAGTAAGGGTTTGTGTTAGTGTGAGGGTTACGATTAGTGTTAGTATTAGATTTAGGTTTAGAATTATTGTTAGTTTTAGGTTTATGGTTAGGGTTAGTGTTAGGGTTAGGTTTAGGGGAATGGTTAGTGTTAGGGTAAGGGAAAGTGTAAACTTAGGGTTTGAATTAGGGTTATGGTTACAATTTTTGTCAGTGTTAGTGTTAGTGTAAGTGTTAGGGTTAGGGTTAGGGTTATATTTAGTGTTAGGGTTAAGGTTAGGTTTTATGTTAGGGTTATGGTTACTGTTAGGGTTATGGTTACATTTATGGTTATGGTTAAAATTACAATTAGTGTTATGGATAATGATAAGATTAGTGTTACATTAGGTTTAGTGTTAGTTCTAGTTTTAGCTTAGTTAGGGTTAGTGTTAGGTTTATTTTTAGGTTAAGGTTTAGAGTTAGGTTGAAGATTAGAATTACGGTTAGAATGATGGATATGTTTAGGTTTTGGTTTAGTGTTAGTGTTAGTGTTAGTGTGAGGTTTAGTGTTAGGGTTAGGGTTAGTGTTAGGATTAGGTCTAGGGTTAGGATTAGTGTTAGGTTTTGGGATAGATTTAGGTTAGTTTTAGGGTTAGGATTAGGGTTAGTGTTAGAGTTAGTCTTAGGGTTAGGTTTAGGGTTAGGTTTTGTGTTTGGTTTAGTGTAAAGTATAGGGTTAGGTTGAGTGTTAGTGATAGGATTAGTGTTGGGGTTAGGTTTAGGGTTAGTGTTAGTGTTACAGTTAAAATAAGGGCTATGTTTAGGGTTCGTAATAGGGTTAGAGTTAGGGTTAATTTTAGGTTAGGAAAAAGGTTAGAGTTAGTGATAGGGTTTTGGTTAAGTTTAGGGTTAGTGTTAGGTTAGAGTTAGTATTAGGGTAAGTTAATGTTAGGGTTATTGTTTCAGTTAGGGTTTTTTTTAAAGTCAGGGTTAATGTTGGGGTTAGTGTTAGTGCTAGGGTTAAAGTTAATTTCAGGATTAGGTTTAGGGTTTGGGTTAGGTTATGTTTTACGATTAGATTTAGGGTTAGTTTTATAATTCATGTTAAGGTAAAATTAGGGTTAATGTTTATGTTAGGGTTAGGTTTAGGTATATTTGTAGACTTAGGTTTAGGGTTTGTGTTAGCGTTACCATTAGGGTTATGTTTAGAATTGTGGTTATATTTTGGATTAGTTTTAGGATTAGGGTAAGTGTTAAAGAGGCCTTGGGTTAGTGTAAGGGTTAAGGTTAGTATTAAGGTTAGAGTTAGGATTAGGTTTAGGGTTAGTGTTAGGGTTACAGTTAGGGTTAGTGTTAGGGTTTGGTTATGGTAAGGGTTAGGGTTAGGGTTTGTGTTTTGTTTAGGGTTAGGGTTAGTGTTAGGTTTAAGTTTAGGGTTTGGGTTAGTGATAGAATTAGTGTTAGGGTTTTTAGTGTTAGTGTTTTTGTTAGTGTTAGCGTTTGGGTTATGTGTATACATAAGTTTAGAGTGAGTGTTAGTGTTAGAAGTAGGGTTAGTGTTATGTTTAGGGTTAGGGTTACTGCAAGGTTTAGGTTTAGGGTTAGGTTTAGGGATATTGATAGGTTTAAGATTAGGGTTAGGGTTAAGTTTAAATTTATGGTTATGTTTAGTGTTAGGTCTAGGTTTAGGGTTTCTGTTATGAATAGGATTGGGGTTAAGTTACTGATAGGATTAGGGTTAGGGGTTAGGGTGAGTTTTAGTGTTAGTTGTATGGTTAGGTTTAGGTTTCATGTTAAAATTACAGTAAGAGTTAGTGTTAAAGTTAGTACTAGGGTCAGGATTATGATTAGGGTGTTAGAGTTAAGTTAGGGTTAAGTTATGGTTTGTGTTAGGGTTAGGGTTAGGATCAGTGTTAGGGTTAGGATTAGGTTTGTGTTAGGTTCACAGTTAAAGATATAGTTAGGATTACGGTTATGGATACTGTTATATTTTGAGTTAGGTTTAGTGTTAGGTTTAGGTTAGGATAAGAGTGAGGGTTAGGTTAGGATTGGGATTAGGTTTAGGATTCCTGTTAGGATTAAGTTTAGGGTTAGTATTAGGTTTTCATTTAGGGATAGAGTTTGGATAGTATTACTGTTGGGGTTAGGATTCGTTTTAGAAATAGTAATTGTTTTAAGGTTATAGATAGGTTTAGGGTTAGTTTTAGTATTAGGGTTAGGGTTAGTGTTTGGTTTAGGGTTAGGGTTAGTATGAGGCTTAGGTTTAGGGTTATTGTTAGTATTAGGATTAAGATTATAGTTAGGGTTAGGTTTAGGGTTAGGGTTAGGATTAGTGTTATAGTTAGATTTACGTTTAGGATTAAAATTCGTGTTAGACTTAGAGTCAGGGTTAGGGTTAGTGTTAGGTTTAGTGTTAAGGTTAGGGTTAATGATATGATTAGTGTTGGGGTTAGGGTTAGGGTTAGTTTTAGGTTTACGTTAAATGTTCATGTTAGGGTTAACTTTAGGGTTAGTGTTAGAGTTAGGATAAGGATTAGTGTTTGTGATAGGGTTAGGGTTAGTGTTTCAGTTACGGTTAGGGTTACAGTTAGGGTAGGGTTTGGGTTAGGGTTAGGATTAGTTTTAAGTTTAGGATTAGGGTTAGGTTTAGTGTTAGGTTAGGATTATGGTTAGGGTTAGGTTAAGTTTCTGGTTATGGTTAGGGTTGGTTTTTTTGTTATAATTAGGAATAGGGTCTGGGTTACCTTTAGGGTTAGGGTTAAAGTTACTGTTAGGATTAAAGTTAGGATTAGGTTAATATTTAGGTTTATGTTTAGGTTTATGGTTAGAATTAGTGTTAGTGTAAATTTAGGGTTAGAGTTAGTATCAGGATTAGGGTTAGGGTTAGTGTTAGGGTTAGGGTTTGTGTTAGGGTTACTGATAGGGTTACATATAGGTTTACAGTTAAGGTTAGGATTAAGTTTAGGGTTAGGGATAGGTTTAGAGAGGTTATGGTTTGGGTTAGTGTTAGGTTTAGAGATAGGATTATAGTGAGGGCTAGGTTTAGGGTTAGGATTAGGGTTATTTTTAAGGTTAGGATTAGGGTTAGGGTTAGGATTAGGATTAAATTAAGGGTTAGGATTAGTGTTAGGGTTAGGGTGAGACTGAAGGTTAAGGTTTCATTTCGGTTTAGAGATAGGGTTAGTGTTAGGGTTAATGTTAAATTTGGGGTCGTTGATTGGGTGAGGGTTAAGCTTAGTGGTATGGTTAGTTTTAGGTTTCATAAGGGTTATTGTTAGGGATTTTGTTATTGTTACTGATAAGATTACATATAGGTTTACAATTACGGTTATGATTAGGGTTAGGGTTAGGGATAGGTTTAGTGTAGGTTTGGGTTATGGTTAGTTTTAAAGTTACTGTTATTTTTAAGTTAATTTTTACAGTTAGGATTAGGGTTACAGTTAGATTTTGGTTAGGGTTAAAGTTAGGGTTAGTGTTTGGTTAGGTTTGGACTAAGGGTTAGTGTTAGATTTAGGTTTAGGGTTTGGGTAAGGAATAGAGTTAGGGTAAAGTTTACCATTTGTTTTTAGTTTAGGGTTATAATGAGGTTTTTTAGTGTTAGGGTTTGAGTTGGGGTTATGGTGAGGGCTATGTTTAAGATTAGGATTAGTGTAATTTTTAGGGTTAGGATTAGGGTTAGGGTTATGCTTAGGAGAAAAGTTAGGGTTAGTGTTAGTGTTAGGGTTAGGGTTAGACTTAGGCTTAGAGTTTCCCTTATGGTTCAGGATAGTGTTAGTGTTCGGGTTAGTGTTAGGGTTTGTGTTATGCTGTGGGTGAGGTTTAGGCTTAGTTTTATGGATAGGATTAGTGTTAATGTTATAATTACGGTTAGGGTTAGTGTTAGGTTTACTGTTAGTGTTGGGATTTGGGTGTGGTTAGGTAAGCGTTAGTGTTAGGATTATGTAAAATTAGAGTTATGGTTTGGGTTAGGTTTGTTGTTAGGTATAGGATTAGGGTTAGTGTTTGTTAGGGTTATGTTTAGGGTTAGGTTTTGTGTTAGGGTTATGGTTAGTTTAATGGTTAGGGTTACGGTTATGATTAGTGTTAGGGTTTCAGTTAGTGTTAGAGATTTGACTATGTTAGGGTTAGGGTTTTGTTTAGGGTTAGTGTTAAGTTTAGGTTTAGGATTAGGGTTAGGTTTACTTTTAGGGTTAGGGTCAATATTTGGGTTACTGAGTTTTGGGGTTATGTTCAGTGAGTTTTAAGGTTTATGTTCAGTGTTACTGTTAGGGTTAGGGTTAGTGTTAGGGTTAGGGTTAATGTTAGTGTGAAAATTAGGGTTAGGGTTAAAGTTATTTTTAAATTTATGTTTAGTGTTAGTGTTAGTGTTTGGGTTAGTGTTAAGGTTAGGGTTAGGGTTAGAATTAGAGTTAGTGTTTGGTTTTGGGTTAGGTTTAGGGTTAAGCTTTATGTTATGGTTAGGTTTAGGGTTAGGGTAAATGTAAGGTTTGGGGTTAGGTATACATTTAGAGTTAGCGTTATGTTTAGGTTTAGGATTAATTTAGGGTTAGGGTGAAGATTAGGATTAGAGATAGTGTTTGATTTATGGTTAGGGTTAGTGTTTGTGTGAGGGTAAATGTTAGTTAGGTAAGGGTGATAGTTAGAAATAGATTAGGGTCAGGATTATGGTTGGGTTAGGGTGTGTGTTAGAATTAGAGTTAGGGTTAATGTTAGTGTTAATATTAGGGTTAGGGTTAGGATTAAGTTTAAGGTTAGTGTTAGGTTAGTGTTAGGGTTTGGGTTAGGGTTGGGCTTAGTGGAATGAATAGGGTTAGTGTTAGGGTAATAGTTACTGTTAGGGTTATATTTAGGTTAAGGTTGAGTATTAGGATTAGGGTTAGGTTTAGGGTTAGCTTATGGTTAGAATTAGGGTGAGGGTTAGAATTAGGTTTAGGATTAGGGTTATTGATAGGGTTAGTGGAAGGGTTGGGTTAGGGTTCGTCTTAGGGTTATGGTTAGTGTTAGAGTTAAAGTTAGGGTTAGTGTTAGGGTTAGGGTTGCTGTTAGGGTTAGACTACGGGTTAGGGTTAGGGTTTCAGCTAAGATTAGGGTTATGTTTAGTGTTGGGTTTACAATTAGGGTTAGGGTAATATTTTGGTTTAGGGTTAGGGTTAATGTTACAATTAGTTTTAGTTTTTATTTTAGGGTTAGGTTAGAGTTAGGTTAAGGTTTACGGTTAGTTGGAGGATTTTGGTTAGAATTAATGTTAGTGTTCTTTTAGGGTTAGGGTTAGTGTTAGGATTAAAGTTAGGGTTACTGTTAGGGTTAGGGTTAGTGTTAAAATTATTGTTATTGTTAGGGTTAGGTTTATGGTTAGTGTTAGGGTTAGAGTTACAATTAAGGTTAAAGTTAGGGTTAGAGTTAGGGTTAGGGTTCATGTTAGGTTTAGGCTTTGGGTTAATGTTAGGTTTAGATTAAGGGTTTGGGTTAGGGTTAGGGTTAGGTTAAGGTTTAGCATTAGTGTCTGGTTTAGAGTTATAATTAGGTTTAGGGTTAGTGTTAATGTTAGCTATAGGGTTACTGTTAGGTTTTGGGATAGGGTTATAGAGAGGGTTAGGTTAAGGGTTAGGGTTGGGGTTATTTTTAGGATTAGGATTAGGATTAGAGTTAGGATGAATGTGAGGTTTAGGTTTAGTATTAGGGTTAGGTTTAGACTTAGGGTTAGGGTTTTTGTTAGGGTTAGGGTTAGGGTTAGGGTTAGGGTTAGTCTTAATGTTTGGCTTGGGGTTATAGTTTCGGTGAGGGTTAGGCTTAGTGGTATGGTTAGCTTTAGGGTTCATATTAAAGTACATGTTAGGGTTAGTGTTAGTATTGTGTTACAGTTTAGGGCTAGGCTTAGTGTTAATGTTAGTGTTAGGGTTAGTTCTAGCTTTAGAATTTAGGTTAGGGTTATAGTTAGGTTTAGATATACTGTTATGTTTTGGGTTAATGTTAGTGTTAGGATTAGAGTTAGCATTAGTGTTAGGGTTAGGGTTAGGTTTACGGTTTGGTTTAGGTTTAGTGTTAGGGTTATTGTTACGCTTAGAGATAGGGTTATATTTAGATTTAAGTTTAGGGTTACAGTTAGGATTGGAGTTAGCATTAGGGTTAGGGTTAGGGTTAGTCATGGGTTTAGGTTAAGTGTTAGGGTTAGGTATAGGGTTATGACAAAGATTAAGCTTATAGTGAGTTTTAGCCTTACCTAAGCATTAGCATTGGGGTAAGATTTAGTGTTAACATTTGGGTTAGGATTAGTGTTAGGTTTAGTGTTAGGTTTAGCATTAGGGTTAGGTAAGGGTTAGGTTTAGGTTTATGTAAGAGTAGTGTTATGATTTTGGTTAGGATTTTATAGGGGTTAGGGTTAGGGTTACATTAGGGTTATGGTTATGGTTTGGGTTAGGGTTAGTGTTAGGATTAGCATTAGGATTAGGGTCAGGATTGGTTTTGTATTAGGTTTTTGGTTTGGTTTATGATTAGTGTTAGGATTAGGGTTTCTGTTAGTTTTAGGGTTAGGTTGAGAGTTCCGGTTAATGTTAGTGTTAGGTTTAATTTTATTTTTAGGTTTAGGGTTCGTGTTACAGTTAAATTTAGAGTTACGTTTTGGGATAGGTTTAGGATTAGTGTTAGGTTTATGTTAGTGTAAGGGTTACGGTGTGGCTTCGGGTTACTTTTAGGTTTACAGCTAGGTGTAGAGTTAGTGTTAGATTTAGGTTTAGGTTTAGGGTTAGAATTAGTGTTAAAGTTAGAATTAGGGTTAGGGTAAGTTTTAGGCTTAAAGTTAGAATTTGGGTTAGGGTTAATTTTAGTGTTTGGGTTAGGGTTATGGTTACAATTTGTGTTAGTGTTAGTGAGAAGTTTAGGGTTAGGGTTAGTGTTAGTGTTTGGTTTTTGGTTAGGTTTAGTTTTAGTGTTAGGGTTAAGGTTAGTGTTAGTTTTAACTTAGGGTTAGGTTTATTTTAAGTTTTAAGATTAGTTAGGTTTAGGGTTAGAGTTTGTGTTAGGGTTAGTGTTAGTGTTAGGTTTAGCTTTAGGGTTCATGTTAGGGTTAGTGTTAGGGTTATAGTTAGTGTTAGGGTGAGGATTCGGGTTATTGTTAGGGTTTGGGTTAGTTTTAGGGTTAGGTTTAGGGTTATGGTTAGGCTAAAGTTAGGGTTTGGATTAGGGTTATGGTTAAAATTTGTGTTAGTGTTAGGGTTAGGTGTAGGTTTTATTGTTAGTGTTAGGGTTATATTTAGTGTTAGGTTTAAAGTTAGATTTTATGTTGGGATTACAGTTAGGATTATGATATGGTTATGGTTAAATTTAGAATTAGGAATAGTTATAGGGTTAGGTTTACTGTTACATTAAGTTTAGGGTTAGGGTTAAGGTTAGTGTTAGTTTTAGGTTAGGGTTCGTGTAAGATTTAGATTTAGGTTTAGGGTTAGGTTTAAGTTGAGGGTTAGGGTTAGGATAAGTGATAGATTTTGGTTTAGGGTTAGATTTAGTGTTAGGGTTAGGGTGAGGTTTAGTGTTAGTGTTTGGGTTAGGGTTAGTGTTTGTATTAGGTTTAGGTTTAGGGTTAATAGTAGGTTAGGGGTGGGATAGGTTTAGATTAGATTTATGATTAGGGTTAACGTTAGTGTAAGGGTTAGGGTTTGTTTTCATGTTTGAGTTAGGGTTAGTATTAGTGTTAGGTTTAGGCTTAGATTTAAGGTTAGTCAAATGGTTAGGGCTGGGTTTAGGATTAGGATTTGTTTTAGTATTAGTGTTAGGATAAGTGTTAAGTTTAGGGTTCTTTTTTAGGTTAGGGTTAAGGTTAGTTTTGGGATTAGGATAAAGCTTAGGGTTAGAGATATTGTTAGAGTTAGGTATAGGGTTAGTGTTAGATTAGAATTAGTTTTAGGGTTAGGTTAAGATTAGGGTTATGGTTAGAGTTAGGGTTTGTGTTACTTTAGAGTTAGTGTTGGTGTTAGTGTTAGTGTTAGGGTTAAAGTTATTGTTAGGATTAGATTTAGGGTTAGGGTTTGGTTAAGGTTTAGGTTTAGAATTAGGGTTAGATTTAGCAATAATATTAAGGTTAGGTATAGGTTTATGGTTAGTGTTAGTGTTAGGGATAGGGTGACGGTTAGTGTTATATTTAGGGCTAGGATTAGGAATAGGTTTAGTGTTAGGGTTAGTCTTAGGTATAGGTTTAGTTTATTTTAGGGTTAGCATTATGGTGAGTTTTAGGGTTAGTTTTAGTGATAGTTTTAGGATTAGGTTTAGTTTAATGGTTTGTGTTATGGTTAGGTTTAGTTTCAATGTTAGGGTTAGTGTTATGGTTGGGGTTAGTGTTAGTGTTAGGGTAAAACTTAAGGTTAGGTTAAAAATTAGGGTTAGGTTTAGTATTGGGTTTAGTTTTAGTGTTAGGGTTAGGGTTAAAGTTAGTGTTAGGGTTTTGGTTAAGGTTAGTGTTAGGATTAGGATTAGTATTAGTGTTTGTGTTAGGGTTCGTGTTATTTTTATGTTCAGGGTTAAAGTTAGGATTAGGATTAGGTTTAGGTTTAATGTCGGTGTTAGGTTTAGGGTTACGTTTGGTGTTAGGTTTAGGGTTACGTTTAGTGTTAGGTTTAGGGTTAAAATTTCTATTAGGGTTAGGGTTATGGTTAGTGTTAGTTTTAGGATTACCTTTCAGAATAGAGTTAGTGTTAGGATTAGTATTACTGTTAGGGTTTGTATTAGAGTTATGATTAGTTTAGGATTAGGGTTAGGGTCGGATTCAGGTTTATTTTAGAGTATTTTTATGGTTTAAGTTAAAATTAGTGTTAGGGTAAGGTGTAGGGTTAGTGTTATAGGTAGGGTTAGGTTTAGAAATAGAATAAATGTTATGGGTAGAGTTACGATTAGAGTAAGTGTTAAGTTAATATTACTGTTAGGGTTATTGTAAGGGTTAGGGTTAGGTTTAGGATTAGAGTTACAATTGGTGTTAGTGTTAGAGTTACAGTTAGGGTTAAGGTGAGTGAAAAATTCAGGATTCGGGTTAGGATTAGGGTTAGTGTTATGGTTAGGTTTAGGGTTTGTTTAGGGTTATGGTTAGGGTTTTGTTTAGAGATAGTTTTAGGTTTAGGATAAGGGTTAGGCTTAGGTTCTGGATATGGGCTAGGGTTAGAGTTAGGATAGTGTTAGGTTAAGGGTTACTTTTAGGATTACTGTTAGGGCTAGGTTAGGGTTAGGGTTAGGTTTAGAGTTGGGTTTAAGATTCGTTTTAGGGTTAGTGTTAGGGTAGTGTTAGGATTAGGGTAAGGGTTAAGGTTAAAGTAAGTGTAAGGTTTAGGAATAATTTTAGGGTGATTGTAAGGGTTAGGGTTAGGGTTAGATTTAGGGGTTGTGTTAGGGTTAGGGTTAGGGTTAAATTTAGAGTTAGGTAAGGTTAGGTATAGGATTAGGGTTAGTATTTTAGGTTTAGGATAACGGTTAGAGTTAGTATTTGAGTTAGGTTTAGGAATTGTGTTAGGGTTAGTGTTTTGGTTCGGGTTAGAGTTACGGTTACATTTAGGATTCAGGTTAGGATAATGCTTAGAATTAGGTTAGGGTTAGGCATAGGGTTTAGGGTTTGTGTTAGCATTTGAATAGGGTTAGCATTGGGTTTAGTAAGAGTTAGAGATAGTGTTAAAGTTAGTTTTAGGATTAGGGTTAGGGTAGGGTTAGAGTTAGGATAGGGTTAGTGTTAGTATTAATTTAGGGTTTTGTTATAGTTAGTGGTAGGGTTTGTGTTAGTGTTAGGATTATGGTTAGGCTTAGGGTTAGAGTAACTGTTAAGGTAAAGATTAGGTTTAGGGTTAGTCTTAGGGTATTGTTTGGGTTAGGGTTAAAGTTCAGGTTTGGTTTAGAATTAGGGTTAGGTTTAGTGCTAGGTTTAGGGTTAGTTTTGAGGTTAATGTTAGTGTTACGGTTAGGTTTAGAGTTAGGGTTAGAGTTAAGATTAGGGTTAGGATTACTGTTAGAGTTAGGTTTAGCTTAGGTTTAGGATTAGGGTTAGTGTTCGAGTTTGTGTTATGTTTAGGTTTAGGGTTATGGTAAGTGTTAGAGTTAGTGTTACAGTTATGGTTAGAGTTTGTGTTAGGGTTAGGGTTAGTTTTAGAGTTAGGGTTAAGGTTAGTTTTAGGGTTAGTATTAGATTTTTGGTTAAGAATTGTGTTACGGTTAGGGTTAGGGTTAAGTTTTTGGTCACAGTAAAGATTCAGGTTAGAGTTAGGTTTAGGGTTAGGATTAGTATTAGGGTTTTAGTTAGAGTTAGATTTAGGCTAAAAGTTTGGTTTAGGGTTTGAGATAGTGTTAAGATTAGGTCTAGGGTTAAATTTAGTTATAGGGTTAGGTTTAGGTATAGGGTTAGGTTAGGTTCAAGGTTAAGAATAGGTTACAGTTAGTGTTATGGTTAGGGTTAAGGTTAGAATTTGTGTTAGGATTAGTGTTAGGGTTAGGGTTTGTGTTAGGGTTTGGGTTAGAGTTACTATTATGGTTATGATTAGGGTTAGTGTTAGCATAAGAAGCAGGGTTAGGGTTAGTGTTAGGGTTAGTGTTCAGTTTAGGGTTACTGTTAGGCTTTGGTTTATGGTATGGGTTAGGGTTTTTTGTTAGGGTTCACATTAGGTTTCAGGTTAGGGTTAGGGTTTGCAATAGGATTACTGTTAAAATTAGGAATAAGTTTTGGTTTTGCCTATGGATTAGTGTTAGGATTAGGGTTTGCTTAGGGTTAGGGTTAAGGTTGGGGTTACGTTTTGTATTAGGTTTAAATATAGGTTTAGGGTTTATGCTAGGTTTAGTGTTTGGGTTAGGTTTAGTGTTAGGTTTAAGGTTACTTTTAGAATTAGGTTTAGGGTTTGGTTTAAGGTTCAGTTAGGTTTAGGGTTAGCATTAGGGATTTTTTTCCTTGCTTCTTCTTAGTGCTACTTCAAAAGGGAACAAAGGATGCAGAGCATACTGAGAACTAATTCAGTGTGTCAAGTTTCAGCCATTTTACAAAAACTATGTTTGATTTAGAATTGCAACTGCATGTGTCCCTATAGGAGGAAACAAAAAGAAATTTAAAAGTTCAAAATATTCCTGAAATCTTCTTCTCAAACTTTCATCCCTACCCTGTCCTTGTTTACTCCCCTCATATCAAAGGGGTCATTTGGTATTTATTTTTTAAAGATTGACTAGCTTCACTTAGCATAATCTGCTCTAATGCCATCCATTTCCCTCCAAATTCTATGATTTTGTCATTTTTTAATGCAGAGTAATACTCCATTGTGTATAAATGCCACATTTTTTTTATCCATTCATCTATTGAAGGGCATCTAGGCTGCTTCCACAATCTTGCTATCGTGAATTGAGCTGCTATGAACATGGATGTAGCAGTGTCCCTGTAGCATGCTCTTATTAGGTCTTTAGGGTAAGGGAGTGAGAAGGGAAACCACATGGAAATGGAAGGCGATCCTCAGGGTTATACAAAATGACATATAAGAGGAAAGGAGGGGTAAGACAAGATAATACAAATCGAAGAAATGATTTACAGTAGAAGGGGTAGAGAGAGAAAAGGGGAGGGGAGGGGAGGGGAGGGGGATAGTAGAGAATAGGACAGACAGCAGAATACATCAGACACTAGAAAGGCAATTTGTCAATCAATGGAAGGGTAACTGATGTGATACAGCAATCTGTATATGGGGTAAAATTGGGAGTTCATAACCCACTTGAATCAAACTGTGAAATATGATGTATTTAAGAACTATGTAATGTTTTGAAGGAGCAACAATAAAAAAAAATTAAAAAAATATTCCGGAAAATGAATGTTTCAACATAGAAGAATTCAATTTGAAGAGGCAAGTGCAACCTGAGTTCCTTTCACTCCTGCCAAGTATAAACAACTTCAGCTTAAGAAAGTAGCACTTGTCCAGTTACATTGCCCCTCCCCAAGTTTGTTCTTCTAATATGGAGTGTTCGTTTGCAAGAACACTTTGAAATATTAGGACTCACTTTGTTTTTCCCTATAGGGATAGATGCAGTTGGAACTCTAAATCAAACATGGTTGGTTCTAGCTGCTGGAAAATGACACACAGAATTAGTTTTCAGTTCACTCTCTATGCTTTGTTCCCTTTTGAAGGAGCTTTAAGCAGAGGCAAGGAAAGATCACTTTCATTTGAAAGGTTTTGCCAAGCTTCATAGAACTCTGAGTTTACGGAAAGACGAGTAAATATTTTTTTCACCTGATTTATTTGATACTTGGCCATAATGATTGGTACTCCAGTCCCACTTGCCCCCCCCCCCCAACTTAATTCTTCTAGGTTAAAGCATTCTTTTGCAGGAACAGTTTGAATTTTTAGGTTTCACTTCATTTTCCCCTATAGGGAGAGATGCATTTGGAACTCTAAAATAAACACAGTCTTTGTTAGGCGCTTAATCCTTGACAACATGCCATTAGTTCTCAGTGCTCTCTCTATATTTTATTGCCTCTTGCAGAAGCCCTAAGCAGAGGAAAGCAAAACACACGTTCATTTGAATGAGTTTGCAAAACGTCTACAGAACTCTGAGTTTACTTATATCTCAGCAAATACTCTTTCACCCGATCTTTTGGTTATGTTGCAGAATCATCAGTTCTCCAGCCGAAGTTGGTACCTCAAATTTTATTCTTCTTGTTTAAAGTGTTCGTTTGCAAGAATACTTTGAATTTTTAGGTTTCACTTCTTCATTTTCCCCAATAGATATACTCCCAATTAAAACTCTAATTCAAACAAGATTTATGCTAGCTGCTTGAAACTTGACACACTGAATTAGTTCTCAGTGAGTGCTCCATGATTTGTTCCCTCTTGAAGTAGCCTAAAGGAGAGGGAGGGAAAAAACAATTTGATTTGAAAGCATTTTCCAGGCTTCCACAGAATTATGAAATTACTAAATTCCCATCAAATAACATTTTCACCCCATCTTTTTGATACATGGCCATAATGATTGGCACTGCCACATTTGGGACCCCAAATTTTGATCTTCTAGGTTGAATCATTCTTTTGCAGGAACACTTTGACATTTTAGGTTTCACTTTGTTTTCCCCTATAGGGATAGATTCAGTTGGAACTCTAAATCAAACATGGTTTGTGCTAGCTGTTTTAATCTTGACACACTGGTGTAGTTCTCAGTGTTCTCTCTCTGCTTTTTTTTTTTCTCTTGCAGTAGCTTTAATCAGAGGCAAGGAAAAATCACTTTCATTTGAAAGTGTTTGCCAATTTCCCCAGAACAAAGAGTTTCCTGCAATCCCAGCAAAAATTTCTTCACCCCATCTTGATGATACTTGGTGGTAAAGATCATTACTCCAGTCCAACTTGCCCCCCCATATTTAGTTCTTCTAAGTTGAAGCTTTCCTTTGCAGAAACAGTTTGAATTTTTATGTTTCTCTTTGTTTTCCCCTATAGAGAGAAATGTATTTGGAACTCTAAATTAAACATGGTTTATGCTAGCTTCTTGATCCTTGACACACTCGATTAGTTCTCAGTGCTCTCTCTATGTTTTGTTCCCTCTTGCAGAACCCCTTAGCTGAGTCAAGCAAAATACACTTTCATTTAGAAGCCTTTGCCAAGCTTTCACAGAACACTGAAATTTCTTGCAATTTCAGCAAAAATTATTTTACAGGATATTGGTGTTACATTACTGAAATCATCAGTAATCCAGCTGCACTTGGCTCCCCAAATTTCCTTCTTTATTCTTAAGTGTTCATTTGCAGGAACACTTTAAATTTTTAGGTTTCACTTCATCTTCTACAATAGGTATACTCCCATTTGGAATGCTAAATCAAACACAGTTTATGCTAGCTTCTTGAAACCTGACATACTGAATTAGTTATCAGTGTGAGCTCTATGCTTTATTCCTTCTTGCAGTAGCCTTAAGCAGAGGCAATGAAAATGACTTTCATTTGAAAGCATTTGCAACATTTCTCCAGAATAACTAGTTTCCTGCAATCCCACAAAAAAATTTTCACCTGATCTTGATAATACTTGACAGTAAAGACCAGTACTCTAGTGCAACTTGGCCCCCCAAATTTTGATACTTTATGTTGAAGCATTCGTTTGCAGGAACAGTTTGAATTTTCAGATTTCACTTCGTTTTCCTCTATAGAGAGAAATGCATTTGGAATTCTAAATTAAACATAGTTTGTGCTAGCCACTGAATCCTTGACACACTTCATTAAATTTTAGTGCTCCCTCTATTCTTTGTTTCCTCTTGCAGAAACTGTGAGCCCAGGAAAGCAAACTACACTTTCATTTGAAAGCCTTTGCCAAGCTTCCACAGAACACCGAATTTCTTGCAATTCCAGCAAAAAAAATTTCAGCTGATCTTGTAGTTGTATTGCAGAAATCCAGCCCCACTTGACTCCCCAAATTTCGTTCTTCCAGTTTAAAGCATTCATTTGCAGGAACACTTTGAATTTTTATGTTTCACTTTGTTTTCCCCAATAGGTATACTCCCAGTTGGAAGTCTAAATCAAACACGGTTTATGCTAGCTGCTTGAAACTTGACACACTGAATTAGTTCTCAGTGAGTGCTCGATGATTTGTTCCCTCTTGAAGTAGCCCAAAGGAGAGGGAGGGAAAAACAATTCCATTTGAAAGCATTTTCCAAGCTTCCACAGAATTCGAAGGTTACTGAAATCCCATCAAATATTATTTCCCCTTATCTTTTTGATACTTGTCCATAATGATCTGTACTACAGTTGCACTTGAGCCCCCACATTTTGATCTTCTAGGTTGAATCATTTTTTGCAGGAACAATTTTATTTTAGGTTTCATTTTGTTTTTCCCTATAGGGATGGATGCAGTTGGAACTCTTAATCAAACACGGTTTGTGCTAGCTGTTTGAAACTTGACACACTCAATTAGTTGTCACTTCACTCTCTATGTTTTGTTGCCTCTTGCAGTAGCCTTAAGGAGAGGCAAGAAAAAATCACTTTTCTTTGAAATCATTTGCCATGGTTCCACAGAACACCGAGTATCCCGAAACCACAGAAAATATATTTTTCACCTGATATTTTTGATTCTTGGATATAATGATCAGTACTCCAGTTGCACTTGGCCTCCCAAATTTTGATCTTCTAGGTTGAAGCGTTCCTTTGCAAGAACACTTTGATATTTTAGTTTTCACTTCGTTTTCCCCTATGGGATAGATGCACTTGGAATTCTAAATCAATCACAGTTTGTGCTAGCTGCTTGAAACTTGACAAAATGAATTTGTTCTCAGTACACTGTCTATAATTTGTTCCCTCATGCAGAAACCTTAATCAAATGACTTTCAAATGAAAGCATTTGCCAAATTTCCCCAGAACACTGAGTTTTCTGCAATCCCAGCAAAAATTTCTTCACTGGATCTTGATGATACTTGGCAGTAAAGATCATTACTCCAGTTGAATCTGGCCCCCCAAATTTAGTTCTTCTAGGTTGAAGTGTTCCTTTCTAGGCACAGTTTGAATTTTTAGGTTTCACTTCTTTTTGAACTCTAAATTAAATACAGTTGGCGCTAGCCACTTAACCCTTGACTGACTCCATTAGTTCTCAATGCTCTCTTTATGCTTCTTTTTCCCTCTTGCAGAACCCCTAAGCCGAGACAAGAAAAATACACTTTCATTTGAAAGCCTTTGCCAAGCTTCCACAGAACACTGGGTTTTTGCAATTCCAGCAACAATTTTTTCACTTAATTATGTTATTATGTTGCAGAAATCATTGGTACTCAAGCCACATGTGACTCCCCAAATATCGTTCTTCTAGGTTAACGTGTTCGTTTGCAGAAACACTTTGAATTTTTAGGTTTCACTTTGTTTTCCCCAATAGGTATACTCCTTGTTGGAATTCGAAATCAAACACGGTTTTTGCTAGCTACTTGAAACTTGCCACAATGAATTAGTTCTCAGTGAGCACACTATTATTTGTTTTCCTTTGAAGCAGCCTGAAGGAGAGGGAGGGAAAAAAAAACAATTCCATTTGAAAGCATTTTCCAAGCTTCCACAGAAGTGCGCATTTACTGAAATCCCAGCATATATTATTTTCACCCAATTTTTTGATACTTTGCCATAATGACTGGTACTCCAGTCACACTTGGGCACCCACATTTTGATTTTCTAGGTTGAATTGTTCTTTTTCAGAAACACTTTTGTTTTAGGTTTCACTTTGTTTTTTCATATAAGGATAGATGCAGTTTGAACTCAAAATCAAACACGGTTTGTGCTAGGTACTTGAAACTTGACACAATCAATTAGCTGTCTGTGAACTCTCTATGCTTTGTTGCCTCTTGCAGAAGCCTTAAGCAGGTGCAAGGAAAAATCACTTTTTTAAAAAGCCTTTGCAAAGCTTCCACTGATCTCCAAGATTACTGAAATCCCAGAAAATATATTTTTCACCCAATCTTTCTGATTCTTGGACATAATGTCATACTTGGCATCTGAAGTTTTTATCTTCTAGGTTGAAGTGTTCCTTTGCAGGAACACTTTGAAATTTTAGGTTTCATTTTGTTTTCTCCTACAGGGATAGAGGCATTTGGAACTCTAAATCAAACACGGTTTGTGCTAGCTGCTTGAAACTTGACACACTGAATTAGTTCTCAGAGTGCTTTCTATGCCTTTTTTTCCTCTTGCAAAAGCCCTAAGCCAAGGCAATCAAAATACACTTTCATTTGAAAGCCTATGCCAAGCTTCCAAAGAACACCGAGTTTTTTGAAATTCCGGCAAAAAAAATTTTAACCTGATCTTGTTGTTACATTGCAGAAATCATCGGTAATACAGCTGCACTTGGATCCCCAAATTTTGTTCTTCTAGTTTAAAGTGTTGTTTGCAGGAACACTTTGAATTTTTAGATTTCACATTGTATTCCCCAATACTTATACTCCCAGGTAGAACTCTAAATCAAATATAGTTTGTGTTAACTGCTTGAAACTTGACACACTGAATTACTTCTTAGTGTGTGCTCTATGATTTGTTCCCTCTTGAAGCACCTGAAGGAGAAGAAGGGAAAAACAATTTCATTTGAAAGCATTTTTCAAGCTCCCACAGAATTCCAAATTTACTGAAATCCCAGTAAATATTATTTTCACCCTATATTTTTTGATACTTGGCCATAATAATACATATTCCAGTCGCACTTGGACCCCCAAATTTCAATTTTAATTTTCACTTTGTTTTCCCCTATAGGTATAGAAGCAGTTGAAACTCTAAATCAAACACAGTTTGTGCTAGTTGCTTGAAAATTGACACACTGAATTAGTTCTCAGTATTCTCTCTATGCTTTGTTTCCTCTTGCAGCAGCCTTAAGCAGAAGCAAGAAAAAATGACTTTCATTTGAAAGTATTTGACACGTTTCCCCAGAACACTGAGTTTCCTGCAATCCCAGGAAAAATTTCTACACCCTATCTTCATGATACTTGGCAGTAAAGATCGGTACTCCAGTCCAACTTGGCCCCCCAAATTTAGTTCTTCTAGGTTGAAGCATTCATTGTAGGAACTGTTTGAATGTTTTTGTTTTACTTTGTTTTCCCCTATAGAGAGAAACGAATTTGGAACTCTATATTAAACACGGTTTGTGCTAGATGCTTTATCCTTGACACACTCCATTAGTTCTCAGTGCTTTCTCTATGCTTTGTTCCCTCTTGTAGAAGCCCTCAACTGAGACAAGCAAAATACACTTTCATATGAAAGCCTTTGCCAAGCTTTCACAGAACACCAAGTTTCTTGCAATTTCAGCAAAAATCTTTTTAACCCAATCTTGATGATACTTGGCGGTAAATATCAGTATTCCAGTCCAACTTGCCCCCCGCCACAAAAAAAAAAAAAATATTTCTTCTAGGTTGAAGCGTTCATTTCAGAAACTCTTTTAAGTTTTAGGTTTCACTTCATTTTCCCCTTTAGAGAGAGATGCATGTTCACTCTAAATTAAATACAGCTTGTGCCTGCTGCTTAATCCTTGACACACTCCGTTAGTTCTCAGTGCTCTGTCTATGTATTGTTTCCTCTTTCAGAAGCGCTAAGCTGAGGCAAGCAAAGTAGACTTTCATTTGAAAGCCTTTGCCAAGCATCCACAGAACACCGAGTTTCATGGAATTCCAGCCAAAATTTTTGACCCAATTTTGTTGTTATATTGCAGACATCATCAATACTCCAGCCGCACTTGACTCCCCAAATTTCGTTCTTCTACGTTAAAGCTTTGGATTGCAGTAACACTTTAAATTGTTAGGTTTCACTTCATTTTCCCCAAGAGGTAGTCTCCCAGTTGGAACTGTAAATCAAACACGGTTTGTGCTTGTTGCTTGAAACTTGACACACTGAATTTGTTCTCAGTGTGAGCTCTATGATTTGTTCCCTTTTGAATTAGTCTGAGGAGAGGGATGAAAAAAAACAAATTCCATTGGAAGCATTCTCCAAGCTTCCACAGAATTCTGAGTTTACTTAAATCCATGCAAATACTATTTTCACCCGATCTTTTTGATACTTGGCCATAATGATCCGTACTCCATTCACACTTGGGCCACCTAATTTTGATCTTCTAGGTTGAAGCTTTCCTTTTCAGGAACCATTTGAAACTTTAGGTTTCACTTCATTTTCTCTTATAGGGATAGATGCAGTTGGAACTCAAAATCAAACATGGTTTGTGATAGCTGCTTGAAACTTGATACACTCAATTAGTTGTCAGTGCACTAAGGGTGTATTCCCTCTTGCAGTAGCTCACCATAAACCTAACTGTAACTCTAACACTACTACTAATTGTAAATCTAACCCTAATCCTTATACTTACCCTCACTCTAAACCTAAACCTTACCCTAACCATTATAATAACCCTAAAAATAATGTTAAAACTAACACTGTAATCTTAAACATAACTCTAACACTCATCCTATCCCTAAACCTAACCCTAACCCTAACACTAACCCTAACCCTTATCCTAACACTAATCCTAACTCAAACCCTAACCATCACCCTAAAATGAACCTTAACTCCACCCTAACTCTAACCCTATCCTAACAATAACACTAACCCTCAGTATAAACCTTAATGTAATGCTATCCTAATCCTAACACTAATCCTAAACATAACTCTAACTCTAAACCTAAACCTTACACTAACTATAACTCTAACCCTCAACCTAACCCCCAAAATAACCCTAATCTAAAACATATACCTAGCCCTTACACTGACCCTAACTCCAACCCTAACACTAATTCTAAATGTATCTCTAACCCTAACCCTTAACCTAAGCCTAAACTTTCACCAAACTTGACCGAACCCTTAAAATAACCCAACCCTAATCCTAAACATAATTGTAACCTAATACTAACCATAAAGTAACCCTAACCCTAACCCAAATAATAACCATAACCATAACACTAACACAAAACTTAAACCTAATCCTAACCATAACACTACAGTAACCCTAACACAAACCTAACCCTAATTATAACACTAACACTAACCTAACTCTAACCTTAACCTAACCCTAACCCTAAACATAACACTAAAACTAAACTTAAATCTAACCATATACCATTTTCTAACACTAACTCAAACCGTATACCTTATTCAAAATCTAAACCTAACACAAACCCTAGCCCTAATCACAAACAATAACTCTAAGGTAAACACTAACTCTTACCTAAAAACTAACCCAAATCCTAGAACTACCCCTAAAACTAACCTTAATCATTACCCTAAATCTAACATTAACCCTAACACTAACCCTAATCCTAACCCTTACCCTAAAAGTAAACCTAACCATAACCCTCACCCTAATACAAATCCTAACCCTAACTCTAACACTAAATCCAACAGTAACCTTAACCCTAGAACTAAAACTAACCCCAACCTTAACCCTGACACTAACACAGTCCTACATCTAACTCTAACCTTAAATCTAACCCTAACCCTAAACCTAAACCTAACACTAAATTTAACACTAACCCTAACCCTAACCCTAATGCAAACCCTAACCATATCCCTAACTCTAATCCTAATCCTAACCCTAAGCCTAACCCTTACACTAACCCTATCCCTGACACTAACCTTAACACTAATTCTAACTGTAAATCTATCCTTAATCCTAACACTAATTCTAACCCTAACACTATCCCTAATATTAACACCAATCCTAACCCAAATCTAAATTCTAATAATATCCTTAAAAATATCCCTAACCCTAATATTATCCCTAACTCTAACTCTAAAACTAACACTTACCATATCCCTAACTCTAACTCTAACACTAACACTTACTGTGGGGCGCCATTCTCACACGTGATCGGGTGCCTCCCGTTGAGGGTCTGAGGCACTTTGGCAAAAGTCGAAGTTTTTCCCGGCCCTCTCCTGATGAGAGAGCCCATCCGTGTGGGGGTGTGCCTGACCACTGACCCCGGGGACCCAATCGCTGACCCTGACCTTGGAGTGCAGCCCCCCCTCAACCTTCATTGGGTGGAATTCTCCCCTGAATCTCTGGTTCCCTAATAAAAGGCTACTCCCCGGCGTGCTCGCTCTCTCTCTCCTGCTAGCCCTGAGTAATCCCTGCTGCCCTGCTGGGCGGCTAGAGGAGCGAACCAGAGAGGGGAGCCGTCTCGGACCTAGCAATAGAATTAAGGTAATTGAGTTTTGTGTTTTTATTTCGATCTCATCTAACTAACTTTATGCCTAGAACCTCATTAATGAAACCACTGCGCAGGCCGCGTGGTAGAACTTACCCTATCCCTAAATCTAACACTAACCCTAACACAAAGATAAACCGTAATCCTAACACTAACACTAACAATAACGCTAAACCTAACACTAACCCTAATTTACCCCTAACGGTCACCCTAACATTAATTGTAACCCTAAACCTAAAACTTACCTTAACCCTACCTTAAACAAACTTTAACACTAATGCTAAACATAACCCTAAATCTAACCCTAACACAAAACCTAACCCCAACCCTAAACTTAATCTAACCCTAACCCTAAGCCTAACCCTAACTCTAATCCTAACACTAACACTAACCCTAACTCAAATTATAACCCTAAACCTAACACTACACTTGTTGCTAATTTTAAACCTAACACTAACCCTGATGCTAACACTAACCCTAACTGTAACACTAAATGTAAAACTAACCCTAACACTAAGCACAATACTAACCCTAACTCTAAACCTAACACTAACCCTAATGCTAATCCTAACACTAACCCTATCTTTAACCCTAACCCTAACCCTAACACTAACCTGAACTTTAAACCTAACCCTAAACCTAAACTTAACACGAATGCTTATCCTAACATGAACCGTAACCCTAACCCTAACCCAAATTTAACCCTGATACTAATCCTAACACAAACACTAATTTTAAACCTAAACCAACCCAAACACTAACATTAACCCTAAACCTAACCTTAACCCTAAACCTTACCTAACTCTAAACCTAATTTTAACCCTTATTGTAAAACAAACTATAAGAATAAAAAAAAAGAAACACTAACCCTAAACCTAACACTAACCCTAACCGTAAGCCTAAACCTTACCTAACTCTAAACCTAATTTTAACCCTTATTGTAAAACAAACTATAAGAATAAAAAAATAGAAACACTAACCCTAAACCTAACACTAACCCTAACTGTAAGCCTAACACTAACCCTAACCCAGACAATAACACTAAAACTACCAATAATTGTAACCATAACACTAATCCTAACTCTAAAACTTACTCTAAACTTAATTCTAAACCTAACCCTAAAATCTAACCTAACCCAAAACCTAACATTAACCCTAACCCTATCCCTAACCAAAATTCTAAACCCAAGCCTAACTCTAACCCTAACCATAACACAAACCCTAACACTAACCCTAACCTTAATTAAAGCCTAACCTTACCAAAAACCTAACACTAACCCAAAACCCTACAGTATCTCTAACTCTAACCCTAACCCTATCCCTAACACTAACTATACCCTAATCCTAACCCTAACGGTAGAAAAAACTTTAACACTGAACCTAACAAAAACACTAACCATAAAACTATTCCTAACACCAAATCTAAACCTAATCTTAAACTTAACCCAAACACTAACAATAACCATAATCCTAACCATAAACCTAATCCAAACACAAACCCTAAACCTATCTCTAACCCTAACACTAACCCGAACTTTAACCCTAACCCTAAGCCTAAAGTTACACTTACCCTAACACTAACCATAACCCTAACAGATATCCTAACCCAAAATGTAACCTTAACCCTAACATAACACTAACCTTAACCGTTTGCTAAATTTCACCCTAACTCTAACACTGAAAGTAACACTAAACTTAACCCTAATCCTAACACTAACCCTAACCCCAACCCTATCACTTTCACTAAACTTAACCCTAACCCTAACCCTAAACCTTACACTAACCCAATCCCTAACCCTCACCTTACCCTTAAATCTAACACAGTAACACTAACCCTAACACTAACACTATCCCTAACCTACTCGTAATCATAAAACGAAACCTAACCCTATGTCTATGCCTCAAATAAAACCTCTTACTAACCAAATCCCAAAACTTAAATCTAACTTTAACCCTAACACAATCCCTAACCATAACACTTACCCTAACACATATCATAACTCTAATCTTAATACTAACCCTAACACTAGCCCTAACCCTAATCCTAACAATAAACCTAACCCTAAACATAACCCTAACCCTAACCCTAACATTAAACTTAACACTAACACTAAATTAAGCTAACCTAAGTAACCCTAAACATAACCTGAACTTTAAATCTAATTCTAACCCCAAATCTAAGCCTAACCATAACCCTAAATGTAATTCTAAAACTAACCCTAAACTTAACCCTTTCCCTATTGGTAACACTAACCCTAACCCTAACCCTAATCCAAACACAAAAAATAACCCTAACCTATCCCAAAACAGAACCCTAACCCTAATTTGCACCCTAATCCTAATACTCATCATAAGCATAACACTAACACCAAATCTAACCCCAATATTTATACTGAGACATACTTTATTTGTAACACTAACCCTAAATCTAACCATAACTTTACATTAAACATAAACTTATACCTGACCCTAACCCTAACACTAACCCTACCATAACCCTAACTCTAACCCTAACCCTAATATAACCCTAATCCAAATCCTAACAAAAACCCTAACCAAAACTATGACTCTAACCCTAAGCTAAACCTAACACTAAATCTTATATATCTTTTAACCTAACCCTAATTTTAACCCTAACACTAATTCAAGCCCAAATCTTAACACTAACCCTTATCCCAACCCTAACCCTATACTAAAACTAACCCTAACTGTAACCCTAAGCCTGAATCTAACCTTAACCCTAACTATACCTTAACATTAAAACTAACCGTAACCCTATTCCTAACACTAACCCTAACCCTAAACGTAACCCTAAAACTAACCCTAAGCCTAACTCTAAACCTAATGCTAACCATTAAACTATCCCTATCCCTAAATCTAGTACTAAACTAAATCCTAAATGTACCCTGACCCTAACACTAATCCTAATCTTAACCCTAACCCTAACCTAACCCTAACCAGAACTCTAACCCTAATCCTTACACTAACACTAATCCTAACTGTAACACTAATCCTAAACCTAACACTAACACTAAATATAACTCTAACCCTAAATTAACACTAAAACTAACCCTAACCTAACACTAAACCTAAACCTGAATCTTACATGAACCCTAAACTTAATTCTAACATAAACCATAAATTTAACCCTGAACCTAATTTAATCCAAATCATAGACCTAACCCTAACACTAATCTTAATCCTCAACATTACCCTTACCCTAAGACTAACCCTAATCATAAACCTAACCCTAATCTAACAAGAACCCTAAACTAACTCTAACCCTAATCCTAACCTTAATCATAACCCTAACCATAACCCTAAATGTAACCCTAAAACAAACCCTAACCCTACAGCTAACACTAAACTAAATGGTAACCCTAACACTATCCCTAACTGTAACACTAAAACTAATATTAACTCTAACCTTAACCCTAGCCCTAAACCAAAATTTTACCCTTACCTTAACCCTAACCTAACCATAACCATAAAACTAACTATAACCCTAATCCTAATACAAACCATAACCATAAACTTAACACTAATCCTAACAGCAACACCAACTGTAACCCTAACACTAACACTAACACTAACATTAACACTAACCCTGACTTTAACTCTTATCATAACCCTAACCATAAAACTAACCCTAACCCAAAACCTACCACTAACACTAACAATAAACCTAATCCTAAGCCTAACTCTAACTCTCACCCTAATTCTTAACGTAAGGTAACCCTAAACCTAATTCTAATCCTAACACTAAACCTAACTTTATACGTAAAGCTGACACTAACCCTAAACTTAACCCTAACATGAACCCTAAAACTAACTCTAACCCTAACCTAACCCTAAACTTAATCCTAAACCTAACACTAACCATAAAGCTAAACCAAACCCTCACCCTAATCCTAACTATAACCGGAAGCTTAATCATAATCCTAACTGTAACTCTAAGACAAATTCCAACCCTAACCCAAACACTAACCCTAACACTAACCCAAACCTAACCCTACACTAACACTAATTTTAACCCTAACCCTAACCCTTATCCTAAACATTAACTTAATCCTTACCCTTTCTCTAACCCTAACCGTAACCCTAAACCTAAACCAAGTCCTAACTATAACACTAACCTAAAGCTAAACCTAACCCTAATCCTAACCCTATGCCTAACCCTAACTCTAATCCTATCCCTTCTGAATCACTAACACTAACCCTAAATCTATACCTAAACTTAAACCCAATCCTGACTTAACCCTAACAATAACTCTAACCTTAACCTAACCCTAAACCTAAACCTAATCCTAACACCAACCTTAGTCCTAACCCTAAAACTAACCCTAAACTTAACCCTAACACAAAATCTAAAACTAACCCTAACAGAAACCCTTACCCTAAGAGTAACACAAACACTAACCCTAATCCTAAACTAAAACTAATCCTAACAATAACCCCAAAGCTAACTCTAAACCTAACACAAACACCTACTCTAACCCTAATCCTAACCCTAACTCTAACCCTACATTAACACTGAATCTAATCGTATCACTAAACCAAAACCTAATCCTAAATCTAAACATAACCCTAAACCTAACACTAACACTAACACTAATCCTAAACCTAAACCTAACGCTAACCCTAACCCTAACCCTAACATGAATCATAACCATAACTGTAAACCTAAAATTAACCCTAAACCTAAATAACCCTGTTACTAACCCTAACTTTAACCCTAACTCTAACATTAACACTAACCCTAACCCCTAATACTATATGTATCCTACCTGTAATGGTAAACCTAAATCTAACTCTAACCCTACACCTCAAGATAACCCTCTTCCTAATCATAACCCTAACTTTAACACTAACCCTAACTCTAATACTAACATTAACCCTAAACTCAAGTATAACACTAACACAAACACTAATCCTAAGCCTAAACCTAACACTATGCCTAGCCCTAAACCTAGGCCTAACACTAACACTAACCCCAGGCCTAAGACTAACAAATTATCACACTAGTTCTATAACTAGTTCTAACCGTATCTCCTACAATCACCATACATCTGGACCTAAACATATCCTACCATAGCCCTATAATCAGCCCTATTTCAAAACCCTAACTCTATCTCAAAGCCTCATTCTAACTCTAATCTTAACCCAAACCCTAACACTAACCCTAACAGAAGCACTAAACCTAACCCTTACTCTAACACAAAACATATCTCTGAACCTAACACTAATATTGACACTAACCCTAACCCTAAACCTAAATCTAAAACTAACCTTAAACCTAAGCCAAACCCTAATACTAACCCTAAAACTAACCCTAACCATAACTCAAATCCTAACTCTAAAACTAACCCTAACACTAAGCTTAACCCTAAAAATAACACTAACCCTAAACCTAACCCTAGCCCTAAACCTAACCCTATGCCTAACCCTGACACACTCCCTAACCCTAAACCTAACTAAAGCTAACCCAAAACTATTACTATCCCAAACACTAGAAATAACCCTATTTCTAAAAATAAGCTTAAACCTTACTCTAAACTTAACACTAACCCTAACCCAAAACCTAACCCTAACCCTAACACTAAGCACAACCCTTATCATAAGCCTAATATTAACCCTAAATCTAACACTAACTCTAACCCTCATAATACCCATGACACTAACCCTAAACCTAACCCTAACACTAATCCTAACCCTAACCCAAACCCTCACCCTAACTCTAACACTAAAACAAACTGTAAACCTAACTCTAACCCTTACATTTAAACTAAACCTAACCCTAAACCTAACCATAACACTAACTCTAAAATTAATCCTAAATGTAACACTAACTAAACTAACCCTATATCTAAACCTATCCCTAACCCTAACACTATTTCTAACCATAACACTTACACTAACAACTAACAGTAATCATAAACCAAAATCTAACGCTAACCATAACCCTAACAGTAACCCTAACCCTAATCCTTACATGAAGCCTAATTTTAACTATAAACTAACAATACCCCTAAGCCTATTGCTTACACTAACCCTAAACTTAACCCAACCCTAAATTAACCCTAAGCCTAACCCTACACTAACACTAACACTAAACTTAACCCTAAACCTAAACCTAAAACTAACACTAACCCTAACACTAAATCCAACCCTAAAACAAACCCTAATCCCAGTTCTAACAATAACCTTAACACTAACCATAACACTAATCCTAATCCTAAGTAAACCTAACCCTAATACTAACACAAAACTTAAGCCCCACCCTATCCCTAATCCTAACACTAACCCTAAACTTAACCCTAACCCTAACCATAACTTAATCCTAACTCTAAACAAGATCCTAACCCTAATCCTAATCAGAAAACTAACCCTAACCATAACACTAACCCTAAACCTAACACTAATTATAACCCTAATCCGAAACATAAGCCTAACACTCACCCTAACCCTAACACTTAAAGTAATTCTATCTCTAACCATAACCCTAACCTTAATCATAAACCTAACCCTAACACTTACCTTAACCCGAACCTAAATCTGACTGTAACACAAACCATAATCCTAACCATAAACCTAACCCCAAACTTACCCTAACACTAACACTAACCTAAAACTAACCCTAATCCTAACCCTAACTCAAAAAATAACCATAACCCTAACTCTAAACCTAACCCCAATACTAACTCAAACCCTAAAACTAACTCTAACCTAACCCTAAACCTTACCCTAACCCGACAATAAAGGTGACCCCTAAACCTAACAATAAACCTAACATTAACACCAAACCTAAACCTCATCATAAACCTAACACTAACACAACCCTAACCTTAACACTCAATTTAAAACTAATCCTAAACCTAATCATAATGCTAACCCTAAGTCTAACCCTAAACACAACCCTAACACTAACCCTATCCTTAAACCTAACCATAAATATAACACTAACCCTAACCCTAAACCTAATTTTAAACCTAACCATAACCCTAACACTAACCCTAACACAAATCCTAATTTAACTCTAACACTAACCCAAACTCAACCCTAAGCTAACCCTAAAACTAACCCTAACACTAATCCTAATTGAAACCCTAACACTATACTAAACCTAACCCTAACACTAATCCTACGCCTAAACCTAACCTAACACTAACACTAACCCTAACTGTAATCCTAACACTTACCCTAAATCCAACAGTAAAACTAACCCTAACCCTAAATCTAACCCTCATTCTATCTGTAACCCAACACTAACCCTAAACCTAACCTTAACTTAATTCCTAACCCTAACCCTAAAAAAACTCTAACCCTAAAACTAACATCAAACCTAACACTAACCTTAACCATAAATCCAACCCTACCTTTAAAACTAACACAAATCCTAACCTTTACCCTAAACCTAACCCTAACTCTCTCGCTAAATTTAACCCTAACATGAACTGTAACCCTAACTCTAACACTAACCCTAACTGTAAATTTAACCCTAACCTAACTCTAACACTAATGCTAACGTATACCTAACCCCAACCTTAAAACTGTAACCATAAACCTAACCCTAACACTAACCCTAACACTAACTGTAATGCAAAGTTTAACCCTAACACTAACCCTAACCCAAACCCTAATCTTAACTGTAACCCTAGCCTTAAACCTAATCCAAAACCTAACCCTACCTGAAAACCTAATCCTAACTCTAACACTAATCCTAACCCTAATGCTATCACTAATGCTAAACGTATACCTAACCCAAATGCTAACACGAACTGTAACCATAAACCTAACCCTAACACTAACTCTAAAACTAACAGTAATGCAAAGCTTAACACTACAATTAACCCTAACCCAAACCCTAATCTTAACCGTAACCCTAGCCTTAACCCTAACCCAAAACCTAACACTACCTAAAACCCTAATCCTAACACTAATCCTAACCCTAATTTATACCCTAACAATAAACCTAACCCTTAACCTAACAATAATGCCAAACCTAAAACTATCACTAACCCTAACCCTAACCCTAACCATCACCATAACACTAACCTTAAATATAATCCTAACCCTAACACTAACCCTAAACCTATTTTCAAATCAAACACTATACCTAATTCTAACCCTAGCCCTAACCCTAACCATAACCCTAAACTTAACCCAAACCCTAATGCTAACACTAACCCTAAATATGTTTCTAAAACTAAAGCTAACACTAACCCTTAAGCTAACCCTGACACTTACCCTAACCCGAACACTAACCCTAACTTTAACCTTAAACATAACACTAACCCTAAGAAAAAATCTAACCCTGACCATAATCCTAAACGTAACAATAACACTAACCCTATCACTAAACCTAAAACTAACTCTAATACTAACCTAACATTAAACATAACTCTTACTTTAAACCTAACACTAACACTACCAATAACAATAACCCTAACACAAACTCTAGCTCTAAACATAAAACTAACCGTAACCCTATCCCTAACACTAACAATAAACCTCTCCCTAACTTTAATACTATTGCTAAACCTCACCCTAACCCAAATCTAACACTAACACTAACCCTTACCATAACCCTAACACTAACCCTAATCTTAATCCTAACAATAAAAATAACCCTAACCCTAACTCTATTACTAATCCTAAACCTAATGCTAACCCTAACATTAACCCTAACACAAACCCTAACCCTAACCCTAACTCACACCCTAACACTAACACTATCCCTAATCTTAAACATAACCAACCCATAAAACTAATCTAACACTTACCTTAAAATAAAGCTAAAACAAACCCTAACCCTACCACTAACAATAACCCTAAACCTAACTTAACTTAAATCCTAACTCTAACCCTAAAACACCATAAACCTAGCCCTAACACTAAACCTAACACTTTCCCTAAACCTAAATTCAACTCTAACTTTAAAACTAACCCTAATCCTAACACTAACACTAACTCTAAACCTACAACTAACCCTAACATTAACACTAACTCTAAATCTAATACTAACACTAACCCTAACCTTAATGGTGACACTAATCCTTACACTAACATTAACGCAAACCCTAACACTAACACTAATCCTAACACTGAACCCTATCTTAATGGTAACTTTAACAGTAACACTAACCCTAAACATAACCCTAATCCTAACACAAACACAAAGCTAAACCCTAACACTATACCTAACCCTATACCTAACCCCAACACTAACAAAAATCCTAACACTAACCCTAAACCTAACCCTAATCATAACTGTAACCCTAACACTAACATTTAGCCTAAATTTAACCCTAATCCTACCATAAAACTACCCTAACACCCTAAACCTAACCCTAACACCAAACCTAAAACTAACATAAACCCTAAACCTAATTCTAACACTAAACCTAAACCTTACCTTAACCCGAACACTAACCCTAACTGTAACCTTAACCATAACACTAACCCTAAGAGAAAACCTAACCCTAATCGTAAACCTAAGCGAAACTCTAATTTTAACACTGTCACTAATCCTAAAACTAACCCTAATTCTAACCCTAATTCTAACCCTACTCTAACCCTAAACCTAACACAAACCCTAAGTCTTACACTAACCCTAACTCTGAAACAAATAAGAATCCTAAAGCTAACACTAAACATAACTCTTACCATAACCCTAATTCTAAATCTAAACCTAACCCTATTCCTAACCATAATACAAACCCTAACACTAACCCTTAACCTAACCCTAACAGTATAACTAACCCTAAGTCTAACCGTATTACTAACGTGAACCTAATGCTAACCCTAACACAAACCTAAACCTAACATTAACCCTAAACCTAACCCTAATCCTAACAAAAAACCTAACACTAACCCTAACCCTAACACTAACCCTAAACCTAACATTAAATCTAACTCTAATCCGAACTCTAACTCTATCCATAACCATAACCCTAACACTTATATTTAGCATAACTGTAACCCTAACCTTAACCCTGGCACGAACCCTAAACCTATCCTAACCTTAATACTAACCCTATGACTAACACTAACAATAAATCTAACACTAATCCTAACCATAACCCTAACAGTAACCCTAACCCCTACCCTAAACATAAGGCTAACTTTAATCGAATCTTAAACCAAACCCTAACTCTACACTAACCCTAATTCTAGCCTTAAACTAACAGTAAAACAACCCTTAACCCTAAACTTAACCTTAAACTGAACCCTAACCCTAACCCTAACCCTTACTCTAAAACTAATCCTAACACTAAACCGTAGCCCTAAAACTAAACCTAAACTGAATCCTAACCCTATTTGGAACACTAACATTCACCCTATGTCTAACATTAATCTTAAACCTATCCCTAAACCTAACACTATCCATAACACTAACCCTAACACTAACCCAATCACTAATACTAAATCTAATCCTAAACCTAACCCTAAAACTAACACTCCCTGTAACCATAACCCTAACAGAAACCCTAAACGTAACTCTATCACTAGCCCTAACCCTAAACCTAAACCTAAGTCTAACCCTAAACTTAACCCTTACTTTTACCCGAACATTAAACCTCACCCTAACAGTAAGCCTACCCCTAACTATAACCCTAACACTAATCTGAACTGTAAGCCTAACCTTTATATTAACCCTAACCCTAACATTGAACCTAAAACTAACCTGAATCCTAACCATAACACTAGCCCTAAACATAATGGTAACCCAAACCCTGACACTGAACCTAACCCTAACCCTAACCATAACACTAAACATCCCTAACCCTTACACTATTGCTAACCATAACCTTAACCCTAACACTAACCCTAAACCTAAACCCAACCCTAACATAAAACTTAACCCAAATCCTAACCCTAACATTAAAACAAACACTAACCCTAACCCTATCACTAATTCTAAATCTAATGCTAACCCTAACATAAACACTAAAACTAACACTAATCCTAAACTAAATCTAACACTAATGCAAACCCTAACACTAACCTTTACCATAACCCTAATTGTACCTTAAAAGTAACCTAACACTTACATTAAACCTAACCCTAAATCAAACACTAAGCCTAACACAAACCCTAACCCCAACTCTAACACTAACCCTAGCCCTAAACATACACTTAACCTGAACACTAACCCTAACCCTAACTCTAACCCTAACCCTAACACTAACAATAAGACTAATTCTTAACCTAACCCTTACACTAAACATAAAACTAAACTTGACCCTAACCCTACACCTAACAGTAACCGTAACCCTAACCCTAACTGTTACCCTAACCCTAACATAAACTCTAAACCTAAACCTAACTATAACCCTAACACTAAACCTTACCCTAAAACTAATCTTAACCCTAAACCTAACCCTATCACTAATCTTAACCCAAACTCTAACACCAATCTTACCACTTATATTAACACTAACACTATCTTAACCCTAACACTAATCATAACACTAACACTAAACCTACCCCTAACCCTAAAACTAACTCTAAAACTACACCTAAACCTAACAGTATAATAAACCCTAACCCTAACCCTAACACAAACACTAACATGATACCTAACCCTAACCCTATCCCTCACCCTAACCCTAACCCCAAACTTAACAGTCACCGTTACCCTAATCATAACACAAAATCTAATTCTAACCCTAACACTAACTCTAAACCTAAACATAACCCTAACACAAACCTTAAACTTTACCCTAACCTTAACCCTAAAACTAACCCTAACACTAACCCTAAACCCAACCTTAAACCTAACCCTAATCCTAACACTAACACTAACCCTAGTGCAAACCATAACCTGACTCTATAACAAACCTTAAGTCTAACCCAAACCCTAACACTAAAACTAACCCTAACACTAACACCAACCGTAAAACTAAACGTATTCCTCTACCTAACCCTAACAATAAACCTAACCCCAATCCTAATCCTATCACTAATTCTAACCCTAAACATAACTCCAAACCTAACAATAAACCTAACCCTAAAATAACTATAACTCTAACACTAACACTAATTTTAGCTCTACCCCTGAACCTAACACTAACTGTAACTGTAACTCTAAATCTAATCATAATACTAACACTAATCCTAACCCTAATTCTAAACTTAAATATAACCAAATCTATCCATAACCATAAATCTAAACCTAACCCTAACCCTTACACAAACCCTAATCCTAACCATAACCATAACCCTAACCATAAGTAACCCTAACCCTAACACTAAAACTAACCCTAACACTAACTCTAACACTAAGCCTAATCCTAACCCTAAACCTAATACTAACCCTGACACTAAACCTAACACTAACCCTAAACCTAACCCTTACCATAACACTAACCCTAACCATAACACTAACAATAATATTAAACATAAACCTAATCATATCTCTAACCATAACACTAACCCTTATCGTAACCCTAACACTAACACTAACTCTAAACCTATACCTAACCCTAACACTAACTCTAACCTTCCCTCTAAACCTAAAACTATAATTGACCCTAACCCTAACCCTAACAGTAACATTCACCCAAACCTGAACCCTAACACAAACCCTCATTCAAACACTAACACTAAACCTAACCCTAATTTAACCCTAACATTAATCCTAAACTTAACTCTAACCCTAATCGTAAAACTAACCCTAACCCTAACCTTAAGCATAACCATAATTCTAACACTAACCCTCACCTAAACCTAATCCTAACCCTAACCTAGCACTAACCCTAAATCAAAACTTAACACAAATATTCAGTCTAAATTTAACCTAATCATAACTGTAACCCTAACCCTAAAAATATCTCTAACCCTAATCCTAACTCAAACACTAAATCTAGCCCTAAAACTAACCCTAACACTAACCCTTACCATAACACTAACCTTAACCCTAAACCTAAACCTAACCCTAACCATAACACTAAATTTAAATCTAACTGTAACTGTAATACTAAATCTAAACCTATCCCTAACCCTTACACAATAATTATCCCTATCCCTAATCCTAAAACAAACACTAACAGTAAATGTAACCCTAACCCTAACACTCAAGCTAACCCTAACATTAACATGAACCCTAATTATAAACCTAACACTAAACCTAATGATAATCCTAAAACTTACCTTAACCCTAACTCTAACCCAAACTTAATCCTAGACATACCTCTAAAACTAACCCTAACCCTAACTCTACTCCTAAAAATAACCCTAACCCTAAACCTAATGCAAAATTTAAAACTATCACTAACCCTAATCCTAACGTAATCCTAACCATAACCCTAATGCTAACACTAACAATAACCCTAATAATAACTCAAATTCTCTAATACTAACCTAAACATAAGCCTAACCCTAATTCTAACCCATACCCTAACACTAAGCTTAACCTTAACCATAACCCTAACATTAACCTTTCCCTAACCATAAACCTAACCCTAACACTAACCCACACCTATTCCTAAGCCTAACACAATCCCTAACACTAATCCATACCCTAACTCTAAATTAACACTAATTCTAAAGTTAAACCTAACCCTAGCCATTGCAATAACCCTAACCATAAGATGAACCATAGCCCTAATCCTAACACTAACTCTAACCCTAACTTTAACCATAACACTAACCCCAACCCTAACACTAACCCTAACCCTAATCCTAACACTAAACCTAACTTTAACCTTAACATTAACCCTAACACTAACACTAATCATAACACTAAAACTACACCTAAACCTAACCTTAACCCAAACCCTAACCCTAACACTAACCCGAAACCTAACCCTAACCCTAGACCTAACACTAAAGTCAACCCAAAAACTAACCGCAACCTTAGACCTAACACTAAACTTAACCCTAAACCTTACAGTAAAACTAAACCTTACCATAACCCAAACACTAAACCTAAGCCTAACCATAACAATGACACTAACCCTAACATTAAACCTAACCATTCCACTATGCTCAACTCTAAACCAAACTTTAACCCTAACCCTAACCAGAAACCTAATTCTAACTTAATAGTAACACTAATCCTAACCCTAAACCTAACACTAACACTAACATTAAATCTAATCCTAACATAAACCCTAACCCAAAAATAATTTTTACTGTAATATAACCCTATCCCTCACACTTACCTAAACCTAACCCTAACACAAACACTAACCTTAACCCTAAACTTAACACTAACCCTATCTCCAATCACAACATTAATTCTAAACGTACACCTAACCCTAATCCTCACAGTTAGCCTAACCCTAAACCTAACCCTAACACGAAGCTTAAACCTAAACTTAAGCCTAAACCTAACACTAACACTAATTCTGACACTAACCCTAACCATAAACCTAAAAATAAACCTAACCCTAACCCTCACCTTAACACTAACCCTAACCATAACCCTAATACTAAACCTACAATTAACTATAACCCTAAAACTAAAAGTAACCCTAATTCTAATCCTAGCCCTAACACTAACCCTAACCCTAAACCTAAACCTAATCATAACACTAACCCTAACCCTAACATGAACTTTAACCCTAACACTAACCCTTACCTAACGCTAACCCTAACCCTAAAATAAATTTATCCCTAACCCTAACCCAAATGCTAACACTAACTGTAACCATAACCCTTAAACTAATACTAACCATGACCCTAACACAAAACCTAATACTAACCCTAAGCCTAACACAAATCCTAGCCCTAATCCTAAATCTAACAACAACTCTTACCCATACCCTAACCCTAACTTTTACCTAAAACTAACACTAACACTTACCTAACCAAACCAAATTCCTAACACTATCATTAACCCTAAAACTATTCTTACCATTACCCTAACTCAAACCCTAATCCTAACAAAACCACTCAGGGCAACCCTCAACTAAATCATAACCCCAAACCTAACACTAATCTTAATCCTAACCCCATCCCTAAACCTAAAGAAACCCTAAACCTAAGTCAAACCCTACCCTAACACTAACCCTAACTCTAAATTTAACCACAACCCTAATCCTAACCCTAATCCTAATTCTAACAATAACTCTTACCCTAAACCTAAACCTAACCCTAAACCTAACATGAACCCTGACCTTAAAACTAACACTAACACTAAACCTCATTATAAACCTAAAGCAAACCCAAATGCTAACCCTTAACCTATCCCTAACCCAAATTCTAAACATAAACCTAATACTAATCCTAAGCTGAAACCTAACATGAACCCTAAACCTACTCTATCCCTAACTGTAACCCTAACCTTAACACTAACCCTAACCCTATCCCCCAACCTAACAATAACAATAATTGTAACACTAACCCTAATTCTAACCTACCCTAAACCTATCCCTAAACTTAACCAAAATTCTAACCATAACCATAAACCTGTTAGTAACCCTATCAGTAATCCTAACAAAAATCCTAAACCTAACCTAACACTAAGCATAACCCTAATCCAAACACTAACCATAACCCTAACTTTGGACTAACAGTACTTCTAGCCATAACCCTAGATGTAACCCTAATCCTAACCCTAATACTAAATTTAACCCTAATCCTAAAACTAAAACTAACCCTAATCCTAATTTTAACACAAAACCCAAACCTAACCATAACCCAAGCCTTAAAATTACCCTAACCGTAACTCTAACCTTACACTAATCCTATTCCTGAACCTAATCTAATCACTAATCATAAACGTAAAACTAACCCTGACACTAACCTTACTCTAACCCTAACTCTAACTGTAAACCTAACCATAACCCTAAACCTATCACGAACACTAACTCTTATCCTAATCCTAACAGTAATTCTAAACTTAACCATAACATTTACCCTACTCTAATCCCAAACCCTACTGTAAAGAAAACCCTAAGCCTACACCTATCATGAACACTAACCCTTATCCTACTCCTAACACTAATTCTAAACTTAACCCTACAAGAACCTTAATCCTAACCCTAAAACTAACCCTAACACTAACCCTAAACCTATCCACAACACTAACCATATCATTAACAATAACCTTAACAAGCTAATACAAATTCTAAATCTAATTCTAACACTATAACACTAATGCTAAGAATAACAATAATCCTAACCCTAACCCTCACCTTAACCCTAAACCTAAACCAAACACTAACCCTAACCCTAATCCTAACACTAACCCTAAAACTATCTATAACCCTATCCCAAATATAATGCTAAACCTAAGCCTAATGCTAACACTAACCTTAATATAAACCAACCCTAAATATAAATCTAACACTAACCCAAACCTTAACCCTAACACAAACCAAACTCTAAACCTACTCCTAACCAAACCCTAACCCTTAACCTAACTTATAGCTAACCATAAACCTAAACTGAAACTTAACACAAGCCATAAACGTAATACTAACCATAACTGTAACCCTAACACAAAACGAAACCTAACACTAACACAAACACTAACACTAACCCTAACATGAATCCTGACTCTAACCCAAACACTAAACTTAAAACTAACACTAATCCTTACATTAAGCATAATACAAACTCTAATCCTAACCCTAACCCTAACTAAACCTTAAAACTAACATTAACCCTAATCCTAATCTAACCATAAACCTAAGGCTAACCCTAATCCTAACACTAACCTTAACCCTAACCCTAACACAAAACTCTCCTAAAACTAACCCTAACCATAACTCTAATTGAAACCATAACTATAACTCTAAACATAATCCTAACAGTAACCCTAATATAAGCCCTAAACCTAAGCCTACAACTAACCCTAATCCTAAACCTTAATTTAAACCTAAACTTAAGCCTTATCCTAACACTAACTTTAACCCTAACCCTAACACTAACACCAACACTAACCCTAACTGTAACACAAATGCTAACTCTAATTATAACCCTAAACTTAAACTAAACCATACCTAACCCTAATCTAACACTAACACTAAACCTAAACCTAATCCGAATACTAATGCTACCCCTAACCCTAAAACTAACTTTAACCTATCCCAAAACTTAACACTAACTCTAAAACTAAGCCTAATCCAAACACTAACACTAAGCCTAACACTAAGGTTAACACTGAACCTCATTTAAACCCTAAAACTATTCCTAAACCTAAACCCAAACCTACCACTTATCCTAACACTAACACTAACTCTCATCCTAACCCTAACCCTCAACAAAACCTAAACTTAATACTAACCCTAACCTAAAACAAACACTAAACCTAACCCTAACACTAACCTTAATGTAACACTAACCCTAAACCTATCTCCAACCCTAATCCTAACATTAACCAGAATCCTAATTGTAACCATAACCTTAACTGTATCCTTAATACAAACCCTAATCTTAAGCCTAACATTAAACATGGCCCTAACACTAATCCTAATGTTATCCCTAACACTAAAAGTAACACAAATTGTAATGGTAATCCTAATCCAAACCCTAACCCTTTCCCTAACCCTAACACTAACGCTAACCATAACCCTAAACCTAACACTAACACTAACCTTAACCCTAACTGTACCCTTAATCCTAACCCTAAAACTAACTTTAACCCTAACCCAAACACTAACCCTAAGCCATACCCTAAACCTATCCCTAACTTTAATCCTAACCCTAACACTAACAGTAACACAAAATGTAACACTAACCCTAACCCTAACCATAATTCTAATGCTTACATAAACCTAACACTAAACCTAACACTAAATCTATCATTAACCATAAACCAAATATTAACAACAATAATCGTATCATTAACCCTAACCCTAAACCTAACTCTAAATCTGAAACTAACGTTAGCCCTAACCATAACAATAAACCTCATCATAACCCTAATCCTAAACATAATGCTAATACTAACCCTAACAATAACCCTAAGCCTCACTTTAACCCTAATCCTAACTGTAACCATTAAACATAACCCTGACACTAAACTTAATGTTAAACCTAAACACACTAATAACCCTAACCCGAACCCTAAACCTAACCCTAATTCTAACTATAACAGTAACCCTAAACCTAAATCTTACATAAACATAACCCTATCCCTAACTGTAATCGTAAAAATAAACCTAAACCTAACCCAAACCCTAACCCTACCCCTCACACTAACCCTAATCCTAAACCTAACACTAACACTAACCCAAACCCCAACATAAAATCTTAACCTAACTAAAACCCTAACAAAAACTCTAATGCTAAACCTAACTCTAACCCTTAACCTAAAATAACCCTAACCCTAAACCTAATAATAACACTAACCTTAACCATTATATTATCAAAAACTCACCCTTTTCTTAACCTTACCTAAACCTAATCTAAACCTAACCCTAACTCTAACACTAACTCTACTCCTAACACTAATCATAACCATAAAACTAACCTAATACTAACAATAACCCGAAATCTAACTCAAACCCTCACCCTAAACTAAACCTAACACTAAACCTAATCCTAACCCTAACACGAAGCCAAACCCTAATCCTAACTTGAACCTAAGACTTACTCTAACCTTCACCTTAACCCTACACCTAACCCTAACATTAAAACAAAACATAAACCAACACTTACCTTAACCTTACCCTAACCATAACCCTAATCCCAGCCCTTACCCTAATTATTAAGCTAACCCTAACCCTAACATTAACCCTAAATTTCATCATAAACTTAAACCTTTACCTAACACTAACCCTAACCCTAAAGTAACACTAACTGTAACACTAAAATAACACTAACTCTAACCCTAAATTTAACCCCAGCCCTAACACTAAAACTAACAATAACTCTAACAGGAAATCTAACCTTAACAATTACCCTAACCCTAACACTTACCCTAACCCTAACATTAACACTAACCCTGACTCTAACACAAACCCTAACTCTAAACCTATGCTAACACTAAATCTAAAAATCCTAACCCTAACCCTAACTCTAACATTAACACTAATAATAACCCTAACCATAATCCAAACCCTATACCTAAAACTAACTTTAACCCTAAACTCTAATACTAAACCTCACACTAATCCTAACCTTAAACATATAACTAAACCTAACCCTAACACTAACAGTAACCCTAAACCTAACTATAAACTCAAACACTAAAGATAACCCTAAATCTAACCCTAACCTAAACACTAACTTTAACTTTAATCCTAACCCTAAACCTAAACCTACAATGAATGCTAACCCTAACACACATCCTAACTCTAACCCTATCCCTAATTTAACCCGAACACTAACCCTAACACAAACACTAATCCTAAACCTAACCCTAACCCTAACCCTAAACCTAACCTAACCCTAAACCTAACCCTAACCTAACTCTAACCCTAATCCTAAACTTTATCAAAATTTAAACTATAAAACTAACCATAACCCCAACACAAACCTTAACCCTAAACCTACCACTAACCCTAAAACTCACCTTAAAACTAAAACTGATACTAATTGTTAACATAACACCAAGCCTAACCCTAAAACTTATGCTAACCCTAATTCTAAGAATAACTTTAACATTAAACCTAACCCTAATTCTATAAATAACCCTAACTATAAACGCAACAAAAATTCAAACTCAAACTCTAACACTAACCCTAAATGTAACACAAACCCTAACAGTAACCTAACCATAACCATAACCAAAACCTAACTCTAAACAAAACCTAACATTAACCCATACCCTTAATCTGTCCCAAACACTAGCCCTAACCCTAAACCTATCCCTAACAATAAGCATACCCACACTTAATCCTATCTGTAAGAAACACCTAAACCCTAAAACTAATGATAATACTAATCTTAAAACTCTTTCTAACCCTAACACTAAACCTAAAAATAAACTTAACCCAAACACTAACAGTAACCCTAAACTTAACCCTAAGCACAATCCAAACACAAACCATATACCTAAACCTTATCCTAACACTAACTCTAACACTAACCCTAACCCGAACCTAATACTAACCCTAAGCTTCACCTTAACATAACACTAACCCTAAATCTAAACCTAAACCTAATTACAATACTCTCTAAAGCTAACTGTAGCACTAAACCAAACACTAGCCTAACCCTAATCATACCCAAAACATAACACTAACCCTAACAATAAACTAGACCCTAAACCTAACACTAAAAATAACACTAACCCTAACATAAACCCTTATCTTAATATTAACACTAACACTAACCCTCAAACTAACCATAACCCTAACACTAAAACCTATCCTTCAAACAAACCCTAAACTTAACAGTAATCTTAACCCTAACTGTAAACTTAACACAAACCCTAACCCAAAACATAACCCTAACATAACACTAACCCTAACCATTTCCTAACTTTAACTCTAACCCTAATCCTAACACTAAACCTAACAATAAATTGAACCCTAATCCTATCACTAACCTTAACCCAAACCATATCCCTATCACAAACCCTAACCAGAGTCCTAACCCTAAAGCTAACCCTAATCCTATCCCTAACCCTAAGCTTAACCCTAACACTAAAACTAACCCTAACCCTAACACTAAACCTAACCTACCCATAACCCTACAACTAATTCTAAACCTATGCCTCATTTTAACCCTCTTACTAAACAAAACGTGAAACCTAAATCTAAATTTAACCCTAACACAAAAAAATAACCATAACACTTACCCTAACACAAATCATAACTCTAAACCTAATACTAGCCCTAACACTAACCCTAACCCTAATCCTAACCCTAACTCTAAAACTAAACCTAAACTTAACCTGAACCCTAACTCCAACTCTAATTCTAACCCCAAAACTAACCATACCATAACTCTAAATGGAACTCTAGAAATAACCCTAAACTTAACCCTAACCCTAAACGTAGTACTAATCCTGATCCTAATCCTAATCCAAAATGCAACTCTAACGTATCCCGGACCCTAAACCTAATCCTTACCCTAATCCTAAACCTAACTGTAAGCCTAACACTAACCCCAAACCTAAATCCTAACCCTTAAAATAACATTTACTCTAAACATAATACTAACCCTAAAGCTAACCATAACCTAACATTAAACCTAAACCTAAGCCTAACGCTAACCCTAACCCTAACCATAATCATAACCCTAATGTAATCCTAATCCTAACACTAACCCTAACCATAACAAAAACCCTAAGCGACACCTAACACTTACTCTAACCCTAACCCTAACCCTAACCTAACACTAACCCTAAGCTTCACCTTAACATAACCCTAACCCTAAAACTAACCCTAAACCTAATTATAATACTTTTCCTAAAGCTAAGTGTAACACTAACACAAACACTAATTCTAACCCTATCATACCCTAAATATAACACTAACCCTAACAATAAACCTAACCCTAAACCTAACGCTATCAGTAAACCTAACCCTAACATGAATCCTAATCTTAATCCTAAACCTAACACTAACCCTCAAACTAATCATAAACCTAACTCTAAATTTATCTTTAAAAATACTCCTAAACTTAACAGTAACCCTAACACTAACCCTAAGCCTAAAGTAACCCTAACCCTAACTGTAAACCTAACAAAAACCCTAACCCAAAACATAACCCTAACCCTAACATAACACTAATCATAACCTAACCCTAAAACTTACATAACCCTAAATTTAACCCTAACCCTAACTCTACACCTAACACTAATTTAAAACCAAATCTTAACACTAACCCTTACCCCAACCCTAACCCTATACTAACCCTAACCCTAACCCTAACCCTAAACCTAACAGTCACCTTAACCCTAACTATACCCTACACTTAACACTAACCCTAACACTAACACTAACCCTAAACCTAATCGTAACCCTAAAACTACATCTAAGCCTCCTTCTAACCTAGTACTAACCATAAAAATATTTGTAAACCTAACACTAACATAAAAACCTAAACCTAATCTTAACCCTTCACAAACGATAATCCTAATGCTAACACTAATACTAACACTAACCCTAACTATAAAAACAACACTAAGACCAACTCTAACCCTACATTTAAAACTAACCTTGATGCTAACTGTAACCCTTACACAAAATCTAACCCTTACCTAAATATAACCCTAATTGTAACCCTTACAATAACCCTAATTTTAAAACTAATCCGAATCCTAACCATCCTACATCTCTTATGTAACCGAAACCCAAACCCTAATCCTAATTATAAAACAATCCCTAACCCATACCATAACCCTATACCTAAACTCACCCTAATTATAACCCATCCCTAAACCTAACCCTAACCCTCATATGAACCCTAAACCTAAGCCACTCCCTAAACCTAACCCTAACCTTAATACTAACCTTAATTCATACCCTAACACTAGCCCTAAACATAACTATATTCCAAACACAAACACTGACACTAAACCTAAACCTAAACCTAACGTTAAAACTAATTCAATCCCCAATACTAACACTAACCCTAACAGTAAACCTAATGCTAACACTAACTCTAACACTAAACCCAACCCTAATACTAACCTTAAGCCTCACCCTTACCCTGATTCTAACCCTAAACCTGAACATAACCCCAACCTTATTACGAAACCTAACCCAACACCTAACCCTAAGCCTAACACTAACACAAATTGTAACAATTACCCTAACCAAAACCCTAAACCTTACCCTAACACAGAACCTAACTTAACCCAAGAACTAAACTTAACTCTAACCCTAACTTTACCTTTAATGCTTACCCTAACCCTAAACCTAAAGCTAAACCTAACAATAATTCTAACCCTAAACCTAAATATGACACTAACACTGAACCTAATCCTAACTTTGAAACTAACACTAAATCTAACCCTAACACTAAACATATACTTAACCAAAAACCTAATACTAAACCTAACCCTAACTCTAACCCTAACTCTAATACTAACCCTAACACTAACCCTAACCCTAACAATAACCATGATCATTACCCTAACATAACACTAACCAAACCCTAAAACTAACACAAATATAAAACACATACCTGACCTAAACCATAACCCTAACCCTTACCTAACCCTAACCCTAAACCTAACACTAAACTTAACACTGAAACTAAATCTAACCATAATAGTTAACACTGCACTTACCACAGTGCTAACACTATTACTAACCCTAACCCTAAACTTAACTCTAAACCTCACACTAACCTAAAACCTAACTGTAAGCCTAATCCTAAACTTAACCCTAAACTTAACTCTACTCTAAAACTAGCCCTAACCCTAAATCTAAGCCTCAGTATAACCCTTATTTTAACCATAACCCTAACTCTAATGCTAACACTAAACCTAAAGCTAAAACTGAACCCATGACTAACCCTTATCTTAACCCTAAAGCTAACTCTAATCCTAACCATAACCCTGACGTTAAACCTAAAACTTACCTAAACATAACCCTATCCCTAATTGTAAGTGTAATAATAACCCTAACCATAAACCTAAACCAAAGCCTAACCCTAACCCTCACACTAATGCTAACCCTAAACCTAATATTAATACTAACCAAAGACCTAACCCTAAACTTAAACCTAATTATAAACCTAACCAAAACTCTAACGCTAACCCGTACCCTAATACTAATACTAACTGAAGACCTAACCCTAAACCTAAATCTAATTATAAACCTAACCAAAACTCTAATGCTAACCCTATCCCTAACCCTAACCTTAACACTAACCCTAAACCTAAAGCTAAACCTAAACCTAATACTAACACTAACCCTAATGGTAAACTAACATGAACCCTAACACTATTCCTTACCTTAACATAACCAAAATGTAAACCTAACACAAACTCTAACCCTAAAACTAAACCTAATTTTAACACTAACCCTAACACTAACTAACCCTAATCCAACCATAATTCTAACCTAACATTAACAATAAACCTAACCCTAAATCTAACACTCACCCTAAAACTAAAACTAACACTAATCCTAATCCTAACCCTAATATGAACCCAAACCATAACACTAACTCGAACCTAAACCTAAAACTAATTTTCACCATAACCCTAACCATAATCCTAACACTAACCCAAAACCTAAACCAAACATTTATTTTAAACTAACCATAATTATAATTCTAACCTCTACCCAAACCCTATTCCTAAATCTCACCCTAACCCTAAATTTAAACCTAAACCTCACTTTAACCTTAAACCTTTACCGAACTCTAACCATAACCCTAACTTTATCCTTAACCATAACCATAACCCTAACACAAATCTGAACCCTAACTCTAACAGAAACCATGACCCTAACCCTACCCTGACACTAAGTCTAAACTTTAATCCTAACACTAACACTAACTCTAACCCTAATGCTAACCCTAACCCTAATTCAAACCTATACCTAACCCTTCCTGTAACCCTAACCCTAAAGCAAACCCTCACCCTAAACCTAACCCTCACTCTAACCATAATATTAAGCCTATAACTAGCCCTAACTGTAACACTATTAGTAACCATAAACCTAACTAAAACCCTAACACAAACACTAACTCTAACTTTAAAACTAACCCTAAACCTAACACTAATGCTAATATTAACTCTAACCCTTAACCTAAACCTAACATGAACGCTAACCCTAACACGAACCCTAACCCTAAGTCTAACCCTAATTTAATTCTAACACTAACCCTAACACAAACATTAATCCTGAACCTAACCCTAGCCCTAACCCTAACACAAACCCTAAACCTTACCCTAACCCTAAGCCTTCCCTAAATCTGACCCTAATCTTAACCCTTATCATAATCCAAACTATAAGTGTAATCATAACTTCAATGCAAACTCGAACCCTAAATCTAACAATAACCCTATATCTAACCCTACCACTAACCCTAACCCTAACACTAAAACTAAGACTAATTATAACCATAACTTTAATCATAAACCTAACATTAAACCTAATTCTAAACCTAACACAGACCCTAACCCTAACCCTAAACAAAATTATAATCCCAACACTAATCCTAATCCTAACAATAACAAAAATTCTATTTCTAACCCTAACCATTACCATAACAAAAACCTAACCCTAATCAAAACCTAACACTAACCTCAACCCTTCCCTATCCCTAACACTAACCCTAACCCTATCCCCAACACTAACTATACTTTAATCCTAATTTAATGGTAAGAAAAAAAATAACCCTAAACCTAACAATAACATAAAAACTAAAACTATCCCTAAACCTAACACATAACCTAACCCTAAACTTAACCCAATCACTAACAATAACCCTAATCCTAACAGTAAACCTCACCCAAAACAAACCCTAAACCTAAACCAAACCCTTCAATTACACTAATCCTAAGCCTCACTTTAACCCTAACCCTCACCCAAACTCTAACCCTAACCTTATTTCTAACACTATCCCTAAACCTAACTCTAACACTAACCCAAACACTAATTCTACCCATAACCAAAACCATAAATGTAACAATAATGCTAACCATAAACCTAACCATAAAGATAACACTAACACTAACCCTAACCCTAATACAAACCCTAACACTAACCCTAACATTAACACTAACCCTAAAACTAAACTTAACACTAACACTAACCCTAATCTAACCTTAACCCTGACACTAACCCTAAAAATAACCAGAACCCTAACACTACACCTATACTTAACCATAACACTAACCCTAATAATAACCAAAACACTAACCCTAACTCTAAAACTAAGCCTATAGTAACAATAACCCTAAACCAACCCTAACCCTAAAACAAACTCTAACCCAAAATGTAACCTTAAACCTAACATAACACTAACCCTAGCCATTTCCTAACTTTAACCTTAACCCTAACCCTAACACTGAACCTAATACTAACCCAAACCCTAATCCTACACTAACCCTATCCTCAACCCTATCTGTATCACTAACACTAACCCTAAACCTAAACCTATACCTAAAACTAACCCTATCCCTAATCCTAACCTTAACCCTATGACTAACACTAACCCAAACCCTAAACCTAACACTAACCCTAACCTACCCATGACCATAAAAGTAACCCTAACCTAATTCTGTGCCTCATTTTAACACTTTTAAGAACCATAACCCAAAACCTAAATCTAAATTTAACCATAACACAAACCCAAACCATAACACTTACCCAAACACAAAACATAACTCTAACCCTAATACTAACCGTAACACTAACCCTAACCTTAATCTTTACCTTAACCCTAAAATTAAACCTAAATATAACACAAACCCTAATTCTAACTGTAATTCTAAACCAAAAACTAACCCTAACCATAACCCTAAATGTAATCTTTGACCCTAAACTTAACCTAAGCCTAACCGTAACACTAACCCTAACCCTAAATCTAACCAAGAAGTAACCCTAACCTATCCCGAACCATAACCCTAAACCTAACTCCAACCTTAACTTCAATCTTCACTGTAATCCTAACACTAACCCCAAACCTAATCCTAACCCTTAAACTAACAATTACCCTAAGGGTAACACTAACCCTAAACCTAACCATAACCTAACATTAAACATAAAGCTAACCCTAATTCTAACCCTAACAGTGACCCTAACCCTAACCATAACTCTAACCCTAACCCTAATGTAACACTAATCCTAAACCTAACCAAAACGCTAACTCAAACCATAACCCTTATCATAACCTAACCCTAACCCTAAACCTTACATAACCCTAACCCTAACTCTAACCCTAGCACAAATTCAAACACAAATATTAAAACTAACCCCTACCCCAACCACAACCCTCTACTAACCTTAACCCTAAACTAACCCTAAACCTAACACTTACCCTAACCATAATCGCAATCCTAAAACTAAACTAAGACTCACTCTAATACTAATATTAACCATAAAATTATCCCTAACCCAAACCCTAACACAAACCCCAAACCTAACACTAATCTTAAACCTAACTATACCCTAACCCTAACACTAACTGTAAACCCTAAACCTAACAGTAATCCTAACCATAACCGTAATCCTAAAACTAACACTAAGCCTCACTCTAACACTAATACTAAACATAAAACTATCACTAACCCTAACCCTAACACAAACCCTAAACCTAATCCTAACCCTATCAAAAACGATAACCCTAATGCTAACATTAATTCTAACACTAACCCTAACGCTAAAACTAACCCTAAGAATAACCCAAACCCTAAATTTAAACCTAATATTGATCCTAACCATAACCCTAACCCTAAATCTAACCCTTACATAAACATGACCCTAACCCTAACAATAATGCTAACCATAATCCTAATTGAATCCTAACCCTAACCCTCACTCTAACCCTAACCCTAAAGGAACAGTAATCCTTACCCTAACCCTAATTCTAACCCAAAGCAAAACCCTAAAAATAACCTAACCCTAAACATAACCCTAACCCTAATTCTCACCCAAACCCTAAACCTAATGGAACACTAACCCTTACCCTAATCCCAATTATAACACAAACTCTAACCCAAAGCAAAACCCTAAAACTAACCTAACCCTAAACCTAAACCTAACCCTAATTCTCATGCGAACCCTAACACTAAACCTAATACTAACACTTATTCAAACATTAACACTGACCCTAAACCTAACTATAATCCAAACTCAAACACTAACGCTAATCCTAACAAATACCATGACCTTAACACTAACCCTAACACTAGCCCTAATCCTAATATTAACACTAGCACTATCCCTAATCCTACCACTAACACTAAATATAAACCTAACCCTAACCCTAACCCTAACAATAACCTAACCCTAACTCTAACCCTAACACTAATCTTAACCCTAACACTCACCCAAACCTACCCTAACACTAACTATAACCCTAATCCTAATCCAATCCATAACCGTAACTCTAAACATAACCCTAATGTTGACCCTAACACAAACCCTAACCCTAACCCTACAACTAATCCTAATCCTAACACAAACCCTAACCCTATTTTTACACTAATACAAATTCTAACCATAAACCTAAACCTTAACCTAACCCTAACCCTAAACCTAATCCTAACTCCAGCTTTAACTCTAACTGTAACACTAAACACAACACTAATTCTGATTGTAACCCAAACCCTAACTCTAACCATAACCCTAACATTAACCTAACCCTAAACATAACCCTAACCTGAAACTAAACCTAACTCTTACCCTATCACTAATCCTAACTTCTATACTAACCATAACACTAACCCTAAAAGTAATCCTACCACTTATCCTAAACTTAACCCTTATCCTAACCATGATAGTAACACTAACACTAACAGTAGCCCTAACCCTAAACCTAACTTTATCATTAATCCTAACACTTACATTATAACAAACACTAGCACTAACTCTAACCCTAACTATAAAACGAACCCTAATGCTAAACCTAACCATAACCATTACATTTACCCTACCACTAACCCTACCCTACCACTAACCCTAATGCAAACCCTAAATCTCAACCTAACCCTAACAATAACACTAACACTAAATCTCACCCTAACCCTAAACCAAACACTGTCGCTAACCCTAACTGAAACACTAACCCTAAACCTTACTATAACAAAACCCAAACACTAATGCTCAACTTAACTGTAACCCTAACAACAACCCTAAGTGAAACCCTATACCTAAACCTAAACTTAACAATAACACTAAACCTAACATGGACCATAGCCCTAACCATGAACTAACGAACCCTAACCCTAACCTTTATCCTAACTACACTCCTAACTCTAACCCTAACCCTAACCCAAACACTAACCCTAATCCTAACCCTAACAGTATCCTAATTGTAACCCTAACCCTAACCCTAAAACAAACACTAACTCTACCCATAACCCTAAAGCTAACCTTAAACCTAACCATAAACCTAACTCTATCCCAAATCCTAATCTTAATGCTAACCCTAACCTAACCCTAACCCTAATACAAAACCTAATACTACCCCTAACTCTCACAAAATCCATAACCCTAATCCTATCCCCAACCCTAACCCTAACTCTTATTTAAACCTCATCCTAACCCTAACCCCAAACCTAATTCTAACAGTAACTCTAACATGAAACCTAACTATATTCCTAACCCTAAACTTAACACAAACCCTAAATATAACCCTAACTATTACACTAACACTAACCCTAACCCTAAAACTAACAATAACTCTAACGCTAACCCTAACCCAAACATTAAACCTAACCCTATCTGTAGGGCTAACCCTAACCCTAAAACTAACCAGAACACTAAACCTAACACTAACCCTAAACAAAACGATAATCATAACCCAAATGTAACCTTAATGCTAACCTTACCTAACCTTTATAGTACCCCAACCCTAACTCTAAACCTAACACAAACCCTAACCCTAATCTTAACATGAACTCAAATACTAAACATACCACTAAACATAACCCTAACTCTATACCTAACACTAATTCTTAACCTAACCCTAACATAACATTAACACAAATCGTAAACTCTAAACCTAACAGAAACCCTAACCTAAACCATAACCCTGATTCTAACCTAACCCTAACTCTTATACTTATTTAATCTTAATTCTTATACTAATCCTAACACTAACCATAACCCTAAACCTAACATAATCCTAAACACAACTCTAACTCTATCCCTAAACTTAACAGGAAACTTAAACCTAACTCTAACACTAAACCTTACTGTAAACCTAACCCTGAACCTAACCCTAACTCTAACCCCAACCCTAACCCAAACACTAACCCTAACACTATCCTTAAACTTACACCTAATTCTAAAACTAACTCTAACTCTAACCCTAACCTGACACTAACCAAAAACCTATGCTGAACCCTGACACTTACCCTAGCACTCACACTAGCCATAACCCTAAACCAAAACTTACCTTAACACTAATGCTAACCCTAACCGTAACACTAACACCAACCCTGACCCTAATACTAACACTAACATAACCATAAACCTTCCTGTAAACTGAACACTAAAACTAACACTAACTGTATACCTTATGCTAACCCTAACAATAAACTCATACCTAAACCTAAACCTAATACTAACACTAACCCTAACACAAACCCTAACTCTAAAACCTACCATATTTTTAACCCTCAACCTGACCCTAAACCTAACACTAACCCTAAAACTTACCATAACTGTAACATTTACCTTAACACTAACCCAAACCCCAAACCTAACCCTAACAGTGATTCTAACCCTAACTCCAACCCTAACCATAAAACTAACACTAAATCTAACCCCAAGAGTAACCCTAAACCTATCCATAACCCTAACACTGTACTTAACCCTAACCCTAACACTAATACTAATCCTAATCTTAACACTAACCCTTACCCTCAGATGAACCTCAAACCTAAACTTAACACTAACCCTAACCCTAACAATAATCTTAAACCTAAAAATAACCCTAAACCTAAACATAACCCTAATACTAACACTAACCTTAACCCTATCCCTAAACCTGTTCTTAACCCTAACCCTAACGCTAACACTAACCCTAACCCTAAGCCTTACCATTAGATGAAACACAACCCTAACCCAAACAGTAACCCTAAAACTAAAAATAACCCTAAACCTAACAATAACCATAAAAGTAACCATAACCCTTATACTAACACTAACCCTAACTCTATTTCTAACCCTAACACTAAACCTAATTCTAAACCTAAACTTATTTTAAACACAAAACCTAAACCTAACCCTAACACTAACCATAATCCTATAACTAACCCTAACACTAAACCTAACCATAACCCTAAACCTAAACCTATCACTTACCCCAACACTAACTCTTCCCCTCACACTAACCTTAACCCTTACCCAAACACAAAACCTAACCCTAAACCTCAAAATAACCCTAACCCTAATGCTATCTATAACACTAACCCTAAGCCTAACCCTAATACTAACCTAAACCTAACACAAATCCTAACACTAACCCTTACCGTAGACCTAATCCAAACACTAACACTAACTCTATCCCTAACCCCAACACTATCCTTAACACTAAACCTCACTCTAAACCTCTCACTAAGCCTAAACCTTAATCTATCACTTATCCGAATTTCAACCCTAAACCTCACACTAACACTAACCCTCAACCTTAACCTACACCTAACTGTAACCCTAACCGATAACTAACACTAACCCTAAACCTAATCCTAATGTAACACTAACCCTATTTCTATCCTTATTGCTAATCTTACTTTTGCCATAACCATAACAATAGCTATGACCAGAACTGTAATCCTAACACTAACCCTAACTTTAAAACTAAAACTAAAGATAACCCTAACACTTATACTAACCCTAAACATCACACTAACCCTAACCCTAACCCTATCCCTAAACCTAACCATAAAATAACACTAACCCTAATCTGACAGTAACCATAAACCTAACAAAAACCTAATACTAAACCTAAGCCTAACCCTAACACTAACCCTAACAATAACCCTAACCCTAATCCTGACACACTAATCCTAACATTAACCCTAACCCTAATCCTAACCCTAACATAATCCTAACCCTAACACTATTCCTAAAAGTAACCCTAACCCAAACCATAACATTAAATTTACCTAACACTAAACACTAACACTAAACCTTACATAACCCTAATCCTAAACCTAACACTAAACCTAACACTAACCCTAACCCAAATGTTAACACTAACTCTTACTCCCACACTAACCCTATCACTAAAGCTAACCCCAAACCTAACTCTAAACCTTAGACTATCATTAATCCTAACCATAACCCTAACCCTAACCATAAACCTAACCCTCACCATAACACTAAACCAAAACACTAGCCCTAAGCCTCACTATAACCCTAATCCTAAACATAACCCTAACCCTAACACTAACATTCAAACTAATGCTAAACCTAAACCCATGACTAACCCAAACCCTAACCCTAGAGCTAATCCTAACCTAAACCGTAACTCTCAGCATGAATCTAAAACTTACATAAACATAACCCTATCCCTAATGGTAGCGGTAACAATAATCCTAAGCCTGAGCCTAACCCAATCCCTAACCCTAACCCTCACACTATCCCTAAACCTAAACCTAACACTAACACCAACTGAAACCCTAACACTAAACCTAAACCTAAATATAACTCTAACCTAAACTCTAATGCTAAACCTAACCCTAACCCTAACACTGGACACTAACCCTAATTCTAAATCTAAATCTAATAATAACACTAATGCTAACCCTTACATTAATCCAAACCATCAAACTATTCCTAACCTTAACCTAACCCTAACCTAAACCTAACAATAACTTTAATTCTAACACTACCACTAATCCTAACCCTAACATGAACCTAAAACCTAATCCTAACCCAAACCTAACCCTAACACTAACCTTCACAGTAACCCTATCCCTTACCCTAACACTAACACAAAACCTACACCAAACTCTAACCTTAACCTACCCCTAACCATAACCCGAATACCAGCACCAACCCTAATCCTAATGCTAAACAAACTCTAACATTGACACTAATACCCTAATCATAAAACCTTAACTCTAACCCGAAATCTAATGTAACACTAATCCTAACCTTTATTCTAATCCTAACGCTAACACTAACACTAACCCATTACCCTAACACTAACACTAACTCTAACTTTAACTTTAACCCTAACACTTAGCCTAAACCTAACCCTAACTCAAAGCCTAACCCTAACACAAACCCTATTCCTAAACCTAACCAAAAATAACACTAACCCTAATCTGACAGTAACCATTAACCTAACAAAAACCTAATCCTAAATCTAACCCTAAACCTAACACTAACTAATTCCACAACTCATCCTAATCCTAACCCCACCACTAACCTTAATCCAAACCCTAAAACTAACCTTAAATGTAACCCTGAACCTAACCCTAACCATTACCCTAACCCTAACCCTAAACCTATAACTAACCATAACACTAACAACTAACAGTAACCAAAAACATAACTAAAACCCTAACCCAAACACTAACCCTAACCCTAACCCAAACACTAAACCCAAATTTAACCCTAAACCTAAACCTAAACCTAACATGAATGCTAATCCTAACACAAATCTTAACCTAACTTTAAGCCTAATTTAACCCTAATACTAACCCTAACATAAACACTAATCCTAAACCTAAAAATAACCCTAACCCTAACACTAACCCTGACCTAATTCTAACTCTAATCCTAACTCTTATCGTAACCCAAAATATAACACTAACCATAAACCCTTCACAAACCCTAACCCTAAACATAAAACTAACCATAACCTTAATACTAACCCTAACCCTAACCCTAACACTAACACTAAAACTATTACTAATTGTAACCATACCATAACCCTAACCCTAAAACTTCCTCTAACCCTAATTTTAACCCTAACCCTAACATTAAAACTAAACCTAACCCTCACCCTAACCCTAACCCTAACGAAAATTCTAACCCCAACCCTAACCCTAACCCTAACAATAACCATAACACAAACCTTAACCCTAACAATAACCATAACCATAACCGAAACCTAATTCTATCAAAACCTAACACTAACCCAATCCCTTACCCTATCCCTATAAATAACCCTAACTCTATAACAGTATCAATACCCTAATCTAATAGAAAGAAAAAAACATAAAGCTAAACCTCATTATAACACTAGTCCTAAAACTATCCCTAACTCTAATACAAAACCTAACCCAAACTTAACCTAAACACTAACAGTAACCCTAACCCTAACCGTAAACATAACCAAAACACAAAACCTAACCCTAATACTAGCTCTAATTTGAACCCTAACCCTACCCTAACACAGTTTCACCTTAACCCTAGCCCAGAACCTAACACTAACACTAACCTTAATTTTAACACTATCCCTAAACCTAACTGTAACACTAAACCAAACACTAATCCTAACACTAACCATAACCCTAAATGTAACCATAAACCTAACCTAAACCTAACACTAACACTAACCCTAACACTTACCCTAATTTTAATCCTAACCCTAACACTAAACTTAACACCAACACTAACCCTAAACTTAACCCTAACCCTAACACTAACCCTCAAACTAACCATAAACCTAACAGTAAACCTATCCTTAACCCTAACTTTTACCCTAACACTGACCCTAAACCTAACCTTAAGCCTAAAGTAACCCTTAATTTAACCATAACCATAACCCTAACACAAACTCTAACACAAAACATAACCCTAAACTTAACCCTAACCCTAACAGTAACCCTAAAACTAACCATAAACCTAAAATTAAACCTATCCTTAACCCTAACACTAACCCTAACTTTTACCCTAACACTAACCCTAAACCTAACCCTAACCCTAAGCCAAAAGTAACCCTAAATTTAACCCTAACTGTAACCCTAACACAAACCCTAACCCAAAACATAACCCTAACCCTAACATAATACCAACCCTAACCATCTTTTAACTTGAACCCTAATCCTAATCCTAACACTGAACCTAACAATAACCCTAACCCTAATCCTAACTCTAAACCTAACCTTTACCTTATTCTTATCAGTAACGCTAACCCTAATCCTAACACTAACACTAACCCTACTTGTAACCCTAACCTTAACTCTAATATTAACACTAACACTAACACTAACCCTAAACCTAACACTAACCCTACCCTACCGATCACCATAAATCTAACTCTAACCCAATGCCTCAGTTTAACTCTCACCACAACCCAAACCTAAATCTAACTTTAACCCTAACACAAACCCTAACCGTAACACTTACCCTACCACAAATTATAACTCTAACACAAATACTAACCCAAACACTAACACTAACCCTAATCATAATCGAAACCCTAAAACTAACCCTAAACATAACCCAAACTCTAAATCTATCTCTAATTCTAACACCCCCAAAACCCTAACAATAACCCTAAATATAACTTTAATACTAAACCTAAATATACCTAACCTTAACCATAACACTAACCTAACACTAACCGTAACCCCAAAAGTAACACTAAGCTATCCTGAACACTAACCCTAAGTCTAACCGTAACCCCAAAAGTAATACTAAGCTATCCTGAACACTAACCCTAAGTCTAACAGTAACCCCAAAAGTAACCGTACTCTATCCTGAACACTAACTCTAACACTAACTCGAACCCTAAACCCTATCCCTCAACTTAAGCCTAACACTAACCTCAAACATGAAACTAATGTTTAAACTAACAAACTAACCAAAAACTAACCCTAAACCTAACCATAACCTAACATTAAAACTAAACCAAACCCTAACCCAAACCTTAACCCTAATACTAACCTAACCTTAGCCCTAAACCTTGCATAACCCTAAGCCTAACCCTCACTCTAAACCTAACACTAATTCAAGCCCAAATCTTAACACTAACACTTAGCCAACCCTAACCATATACTAACAACAATCCTAACCTTTACCCAAAACCTAACAGTAATCTTAACCCTAACTATACCCTAACCCTAACACTATCCCTAACTCTAAGCCTAATCCTAACTCTAAAACTAACCCTAAACATTACCCAAACTCTAACTCTAACTCTAATTCTGACACCAAAACTAACCCTAACGATAACCCTAAATGTAAGTATAAAACTAAACCTAAACTTAAACCTAACCCTAACCATAACTCTAACCCTAACACTAACCCTAATCAAAAAAAAAAAACCCTAATATATACCGAACATTGACCCTAACACTAACTCAAAACCTAAACCAATCAGTTACCCTAAGCCTGACACAAACCTCAACCCCAACTGTTACACTAACAAACTAAACGAACACTAACTCTAAACCTAACCATAACCTAACATTAAAAATTAACCCAACCCTCACCATAACCCTTAGAATAACCCTAACCCTAACTATAACCCCAACCTTAATGTATCCCTAATCCTAACCCTATCAAAAACCCTAACCAAAACCAAAACCCTAACCATAACCTAACCTTAACCATAAACCCTTTATAACCCTAAGCCTAACCCTAACTCTAACCCTAACACTAATTCAAACCCAAATCCTAACACTAACACTTACCTAATCCTAAACCTATACTAACCCTAACCCTAAACTTAACCTGAAACCTAACAGTAACCTTAATTCTAACTATACCCTAACCCTAACACTAACACTAACCCTAACCCTAATCCTAATCCTAAACCTCACTCTAACTCTAACTAACCATAACACTATCCCTAACCCTAACCCTAAAAAACACCCAAAACCTAATTCTAACCATATCACAAATGATAACCCTGACATTAACACTAATTCTAACACTAACTCTAAAGCTAAAACTAACCCTTTGACAAACCCGAACCCTAACTTTAAACCAAACCCTGATCCTAACAATAATCCTAACCCTATACATAACCATTTCCTAAACATAACCTAACCTTAACCATCCCTCTAAAGCTAACTCTAATGTAACCCTAACCCAAATCCTAATCATTATTCTAACACAAACCCTAACCCAAACCATAACACTAAACCTAATATAACCCTAAACCTACCGCTTACCTAACCATAACACTAACACTAACCTGAACACTAAACCTAACCTGCTTTTTAACCCTAAGACTTAACCTAATACTAATCCTAATTCAAACTCTAACCCTAAACCTATCTATAACCCAAATGCAAACACTAATGCTAACCTTTACCCTAACCCTAAACTTAACACTATCCCTAACACTAACCCTAACTTGAACCCTAAATCTAACCCTAACATTAACCCTAACTTAACCATAACCATAACCCTAACACCAAAAATTAACCTAATCCTAAACCTAAACATAACCCTGATCCTAACCCAACCCTAACACTAACTATAACCCAATACTAACACTAACCCTTAACCTACATTTTACTTTAAACCTCACCCTAAACCAAAACCTAACACTAAGCCTAACAATATTCATAACAAGAAACCTAACCCTAATCCTAACCTGAACACAACACTTACACTAACCCTCTTCATAACAGAAACCATCACCATGACCCTAACCTTAAATTGAAACCTAAATCTAACACTAACCCTAATATTAACCTGAACACGAACCCTAAAGCTAACACTAAATTTAACCTAAACCTAACCCTAAACTTAACTCTAACACTAACCCTAAACCTAACACTATCTTGAACCCTAACACAAACAAAACCCTAAACCTTCCTCTAACTTTAATCCAACCATAATTGGAATCTTGAACATAATCCTAACCGTAATACTAAGTCAAATCCTAAACTTAACACTAACACTAACCCTAACAGTGAACCTACACTAACAGTAAACCTAAACCTTACCTTAACCCTTACTTTAAACTTTACCTTAACCCTTACTCTAACCCTAACACTAACACTAAATATGATTCTAACCATAACACTAACCCTAACCCTAAACTTAAACCTAATCCTAACCCTATCCCTAAACCTAGCTGTAACCCTATCCTAATGTAACACTAACAATAACCTTAACTTTATCCCTAAACCTAAACCCAACCCTGATGCTAACCCTAACAAGAATTCTAACCCTAACCTAAACCTAAACCATAACCTAATCCTAACAGTAACCTAAGCTCTAACCCTCACACTAACCTTTATTTTAAACCTAACATAAACCCTAAAACTAACCCTTAAACAAACAGTAACCATAACAGTATCTTTAAATAGAACACTAACCCTAATCCTAAACCTAAACATAAACCTAATCCTAACAATCACGCTAAGTATAACTCTAAACCTAAAACTAACAATTACTATAACCCTAAACCTAATGCTAATCTAACACTAACCCTAAGCCTCAACTTAACATAACCCTAAACGTAACACTAACCCTAACCCTAACCCTACACTAACCCTAAATCTAAGTCTAACACTAACCCAAAAATTAACCCTAATCCTAACCATAACTCTAAACGTAACACTAAACCTACCCTAACCCTAACCCTTACCCTAACCCTAACACTAACCCTAATCATAACCCTAACATGAATCCTAACCATAACCATTAACCTAACAGTAACCCTAACCCTAAATCTAACCCTAACACTAACCAAAAGCGTATCCATAACCCTAACACTAACCCTAAAACTAACCGTAATCTTAACACTTAACCTAAACCTAACCCTAACCCTAACACTAACACTAACCCTAATGCTAACCTAACCCTAATCCTAACCATAAACATAATGTTACCCTAACCATAAACCTAACCATAAACCTAACACAAACCCTTTAGCAGAACTTAACCCTAACAAGAACCTTCACCCTTACCTAAGTGTAACCCTAACCCTAACACAAACACTAACCATAACACTAACCCTAACCCTAATCTACCACTTACCCTAACCCCAAAACTAATTCTGTCGCTAACCCTAACCCTAACATTAACATTAACTCTAACCCTAATAGTAACAATGCACCTACCCTACCTGTAACCGTAAAACTAACCCTAAAACTACCCCTTACTCTCACCCTGTTTCTAATTATAAGCCTAACTGTATCAGTAACCCTAACACTAACACCAACACTAACCTTATAAATTAGTATAACACTTACCCAAACACTGATCCTAAACCTAACCATTACCCTAAACGTAACACTAACCCTAAATCTAACACTAAACCTATCTTTTAACTCTAACCTTTACAGGAAAACTTAACCTAAACCTTACCCTAACACAAACCATAATTCTTACCCTAACACTAACCTAACATTAATCATAACCCTAACATTATCACTAATTCTAAATCTAACCTTAACCCTGACCCGAACAGTCACCCTAAACTAGCCCCAAATCTAACCTTAACCCTAATCCTAACTTTAACCCTAACCCTAACATTAACCAAGCCCTAACCTTACCATAACACCTAATCTAGAACTAAGCCTAACACTAAATGTAGCAATAAACAGATCCCTAAACCTAACACTAACTCTAAATTTAACCCTAACACTAATACTAACACATACAATAACTCTAACCCTAACCCTAACCCTCACACTAACCCTAAACCTAACAAAACCCCTAACCCTAACTATAATGCTAACACTAACCGTAACACTAACACTACTGTACCTATAACACTAAAACTAACACTAAACCTAATCCTAAGGCTCATTCTAACTGTAATCCTAACTATAACCCTAACCCTAACCTCATCACTAACCCTAACAGAAACCCCAAACCTAACCCTTACCCCAACAGAAAATGTATTCCTATACCTAATACTAATATTAACTCTAACTGTCACACTAAACTTAACTTAAAACTGACCCGAAACCTAACCCAAACCCTAACCCTAAACCTAAAACTAAAAGTAATCCTAACAATAACCGTAATTCTATCTCTAAAACTAAACCTAACTATCCCTAACACTAACCATAAATCTGACCATAACCCTAACCCTAGCCCTAAACCTAAACCTATTTCTAACCCTAAAACTATCCCTAACCCTAACCATAACACAAAAGCTAACACAAAATCTAATCCTATCCCTGACACTAACCCTAACCCTAACACTAACAAGAACCCTATTCCTTACACTAAAAGTAACCTAACCCTTATACTTACAATAATCCTAAAGCTCACCATATCCCTAACACTAAACCTAAAACTAACCCTAAATATAACCCTAAAACTAACTCTAACCCTATCACTAGGCCTAATCTAACATTAACTTTAAACATGTCCCTAACCCTAACACAATCCCTAACCCTAACCCCAAAACTAACACTAACCCTAAACTTAAACCTAAATCTAACACTGAAACTAAACCTAACATTAACATGAACCCTAACCCTAATCCTAATACAAACCCTAACATTAACCATTATAGTAACCCTAAACATAACCCTAACCTTAAGATTAACCATAACCCATATCCTAAAATTTACACTAACCCTAACCTTAACTGTAAAACTAATGCAAACGATAACCCTAACACTTACATGAAACCTAAATCTAAACCTAACACTGAACCTAACCTTAACCCTAACCCTAACCCTAAAACTGACACTAACCCTAAACTTAAACATAACCTTAAACCTAACCCTAAAACTAACCCTAACCCTCACACTAACAAAAACCCTAAACCTGAACTAACCCTATCTCTAACCCGAAAACTAACCCTAAACCTAAAATTAACCCAAAATCTAACCCTAAACCTAACCTTAACTCCAACCACAACCCTAACCTTAACCCCAACCCTAACCCTTACCTAAGCCTAACATTAACCCTAAAGCTTACAATAACTCTTACCTTTACCTGAACCTAACTCTCATCTTAACCCTAACCCTAAAACTAACAGTAACACTAACCCTAACATAAATCAAACATTATACCTCACCTTAACCCTAACATGAACCATACCATAACCTTAACCTAAAGCTAACCCTAACCCTAACACTAATGGAAATACAAACAGTAATATTAACCCTACTCAAACACTAACCCTAACCACAATTAACACTAACCTAACATTAATCTTCACCCTAACCCTATACCAAACCCTAATTCTTACCATAACCCTAATAACCATAACTTTAACCCTAACTTTAAAACTCACCCTAAACCTAAACCTAATCCTAACACAAAACATAGCCATAACCTTAATACTAACCCTAAACCTAACTCTAACCCTTAATCAAACACTAACACTAAACTTAACCATAACCCTAACTGTAACAATAATACTAAGCTTAAAACTAACCCTAAACATAAACCTAACACAATGCCTAAATTTAAACCTAACATAAAGTCTAAACCTAACTCTAACACTAATCTTAAACTGAACCCTAACCCTCAGAGTTACACTAATATTAATCCTAACCTTAAACACTAAATCTAAATATAAACCTAACCCTATCACTAACCTTAAAATTAATCCTAACCCTAACCTAAGACTAAATTTGAACTAACCCTAACTCTAAACTAACCCTATTATAACCCTAACCCTAACCCTAACATTAGCCCTAACACTAACACTAAAACTTACCCTATCACTAACCCTAAGCCTAAACCTAACCCTAAACCTAACACTAATGTTAATACTATCCATAACACTAACATTAACCCTAAACCTAACCCTAACCTTAACACTAATCTTAACCCTAAAATTAACCCTAACACTAACCCTAAACCTAACAGTAATTTTAACCCTAAAACTAACGATAATGCTAACCCTAACCCTAATCTTAAACTTAACACTAAGCCTACCTTTAACAATAATTCAAACACTAAACCTAAACCTATCCCTAACACTAAAGCTATTCCTAAATCTAAACGTTTACATAAACCTAACAGTAACACTAAGCCTTTCCCTAAACTTCCCTTTAACCCTAATACTAACCTTAACCCTAACCCTAAAAGGAACCCAAGTCCTTACCCCAAAACTAATCCTAACAATAACCCTAAAATTAACCCTAAAACTAAAACTAAACCGAAGACTAACATCAAACCTACCACAAAACTTAACCCTAAACCTAACTCTAACAAAAACCCTAACCCTAAACCTAACTCTAACCCTAAGAGTAACCCTAAACCTCACCGTAACCCTAACAATAGACCTAAACCTAACCCTAACCCCAAGCCTTATGTAAACCCCAAACTAACCCAAACTATACCCCTAAGACAAACCCTACCACAAACCCTAACCCTAACCCTGACACTAAACCTAAGGCTAAACCTAATCCCAATCCTAACATTGATCCTAACCACAACCCCAACCCAATCACAGTAATCCTAAAATCCTAATCATTACCATAACTGCAACACTAACCCTAAACCTAACTCTAACCCTAAATCTAACCCAAACTCTAACCCGAAAACTAAAAATAACTTTAAACATAACCCTAACCCTACCACTAACCCTGACCTATGTGTAACCTAAACCTAAACATAACCTTAAGCCTCACTCTAACCCTAATACTATCCATAACCATAAACCTTACCCTGTCCCTAAACCTAACACAAACCCTAACCCTAAAAGTTACCTTAACACAAATCATATCCTACACCCTAACACTAATCCTAACACTAACACTAACCATAACTCTAAAACTGACCCTAATTCTAACCCGAACAATAACCTTAACTATAACTCTAAAACTAACACTAACCACAACCCTAACCCTAAACCTAACACAAACCCTAATCATAACATTAACCCTATCCATAACACTAACTCTACACTTAACCCTAGCCCTAACCCTAAAATTAACCTTAAACCTATACCTAACCCTAAAAATATTCCTACCCTAACCCAAACACTAAAACAAAATGTAACCTTAAACTTAAATCTAAACCTAACACTAACTCTAACCCTTACGCTAACATAAATCCTAATCCTAACCTCAACTATAAGCCTAACCTTAACCCTTAAACTAACCCTAAACATAACAATAACCTAACACTAACCATAACCCTAACCCTAACCCTAACATGATCTTACCCTAACCTTTACACAAACCATAAATCTGACCCTAACAGTAACCCTAAACCTAACCATAACGTAATCCTAACACTAAATGTAAACCTAAACCTAATCCTATCCCTAACACTAACCCTAACCATAACCCTAACAGTACCCTAACACTAACACTAACCTTAAACCTAACCCTAAACTTAATCTTTACCTTTACCATAATCCTAACCATAACCCTAAAAACCTAACATAAACTTAAAATTCACCCTTATCCTAACCCTAACCCTAACACTAACACTAAGCCTAAACACAAAACTAATGCTTACCCAAACACTATTTTTAACACTAACTCTAAACAAAATTCTAACCCTAACCATAACCCTCAATATAACCCTAAAAATACCCTAACCCTAAACCTAACACCAACTCTAAACCTAAAACTAATACTAACCCTAACCCTAACTATAACACTAACCCAAAACCTAACCTTAACCCTGAAAATAACCCTATTCTAACTCTAAAACTAAACCCAACGCTCACCCTTAATCTAACACAAACCCTAAACCTAACCCTAACCCTAACACTAACACTAACCATAAATCTAAAACTAAACCTAAACCTAATCAAAACACTAACCCTAACCCTAACGTAAGTGTATCTCTAACCCTGACATAAACCTAACCCTGACACTAACACTAACAAAAACACTAATTTTAACCTAACCCTAACCCTAACCCTGTTTCTAAACCTAATCTTAAACCTAACCCTAATCCTAACACTAACCCTAACACTAAACCTAACCCTAAGAGTAACCCTAAACCTAAAGCTAACCCTAACACTAACCTCAACAATAATGTTAACCCTAACACTAACCCTAAACCTAACAATAACTCTAAACCTAATACTAATCATAAGTGTAACCCTAACCCTAATCTACCACAAAACATAAACCTAACCCTAAATTGAATACAAAACATAACTCTAAGCCCTAACACTAATCATAACACTAACCTGAACCCTAACCCTAATACTAACCCTAACCCTAATCTTATACATAATCCTAAAACTATCCTAAACCTAACCCTGACCCTAACACTAAACCTAAATCTAAACCGAACCCTAAACCTAACACTAACCCTAACACTAAACCTAACCCTATCATTGACACTAACCTTAACACTAACACTAAACCTCACAATATCGTAAACCTAACCCTAAAACTTACTCTAAACCTAACCCTAAAACTAACCCTAAACCTAACTCTAACACTAACCCAAAGAGTAATCGTAACCCTAAACCTAAACCTAACTGTAATACTAATTTTAACCCTAACCCTAAAACTACACCTAACCCTAACACCAACCCTAAACCTAACACTAACACAAACCCTAAACCTTATCCTAACCAAACACTAAAACAAACCCTAACCCTAAATCTAACCTGAAACTTAAACCTAATCCTAACCATAGCCCTAACACTAACTCACACCCTAACACTATCCCTAAGGCAAAAGCCTGAAACTAATGCTAACCCTAACAAAAAACCTAACCAAACCATAACCCTAACCTATACTAACCCCTACCTAAACCTAATTCTAAACCTAACACTAAACCTAACTCTAACACTAACTCTAACCCTAACACTAACACTAAGCCAAATCCCAACCGTAACCCTATAGCTAACACTAAACCTAAAACTAACACTAATGCTAACCCTAAGTGTAACACTAACCCTAACTCTAATTCTATCTCTAATTTTAACCATAACCCTAAGGATCACCTTAATTCTAAACCTAACACAAACCCTAACCCTAATCGAACACAACCCCTAACACTAACCCTAACACTACCCCTAAAGCCAACCCTAACCCTAACTCTAAATCTAACCATAGCCTTAACCTGAACCCTAAGCCTAAACTTAACCCCATCACACACACTAACCCTAACTCTAACAGTAACCCTAACACTAACACTATGCCTAAACCTAATTCTAACCCTTACCCTAAACATAACCCTAATCTTAACTGTAACCTTTAGCCTAACCCAAACTCAAACCCTAACACAAATGATAACACTAAACCTAACACTAACTCTGTTGAGAGCCACAGCGGAAGGGGCCCCAGCAAACTTCCAGCCGCCAGCAAACTTCCAGCTGCCAACTAATGATTGGCTCACAGCTGTCCCAGCAACTTCTAGCTGCCAACTGATTGGCTTCTCTGCGGTGATGCTCATTGGGCTGTTTAGCTGCCTTTTCAGACCATGGAGCTGCTTATTGAGGGACTTTTTTGGCTCTGCCCATGTGACCCAGCCAATTGGCCTCAAAAGCAGGAGGAGTGGGGGAGATTGAGAGGCTTGTGGGAAGCTGGTGGTGGCAGTTGGGCTCTGAAGGTTTTCCTGAGGAGCTGTTTTGTTGGAGTGTGTGTTTCTAAAAATAAAGTTCATTTTTTTTGACAAGTGGCTCCTGAATTGTGCCCAGCCAGACTGCAGCATTTGGTGGTTCACACGGGGAATGACTGAGGGTAAGTTATAAGGTAAACTGCTCGCCCCTGAGGCAGGGGGAGAGGATGGGTAGCCATTTTAAGATTCTTCTTTTGTTTTGATTCACTTTGATTTAAGTTGCCTGTCTCTGGAGATGTGTAAGATGGAAGAAAAACCGCTCACATCTGAGGAACAGATAGGGAGAAAAGACAGATGGACATTTCAGGAGGCTATTATAATGATTTTGTGTTGTTCCAATTTTGTTTCACTCAGTTTCAGTTTTGTTAGGCGTTATCTTCTTGGGTTGTATTATAGTAGAAATATGGAATCAGAAATTAGTAAAAAACAAACTGAAAGATTATTAAGTAAATTGTTAGAGGAAGGAGGCATCTCAGTAAAATCAAGAACAGTCAGGGCATACATTGATACAATACAAAAATGTAGCCCATGGCTTCTTAAGAAGGAGTTTTTAAATATATCACAATGGAACCATCATGGTGAAGATGTAAAAGCAATAGAAAATAAAAGCCCAGGGACTCTGCCAGTTGGCACATTGCCATTGTGGACGTTGGTATTTGTTTGCTTAGTCCAAAGCCTTCAGTTCAGACAAAGGTAGAGGAAGGAGAAAAAATATTGATTCAAGTAAAAGAGAAGGTCTCTCAAGTTAGTCGGAAAGAGGAAAAGATTCAAGAAAAAGAGAAGGTCTGTCGAGCAGGTCAGATAGACGAAGAAAACTTAGAGCAGAAAAAGCCATCAGGGGAAAAGTTAAAAGAGGAGACTGCTACTAACACCTTTCTATCACCAGAGAACATAAATGTCCAACCAACAGCACCACCTCTACAGGAGACTAATACTAACACCTTTCTATCACCAGAGGGCATAAGTGTCCAATCACCAGCACCACCTCAAGATGCTGGGAGGCTCCAAAACCCCGCAGTTGATAGGGATCCTGAGACTGGATCTCAAATATTAACATGCCCTCTATTTGAGGAAGGAGGGCAGTGAATTCACCATGCTTTAAATTTCAAAACAGTGAAGCAGTTAAAAGACAATGTAACAACCTATGGTTCTCAAGCACCCTTCACTGTAAGCATGGTCGAATTTATTAACAACTTGAACATGACACCAGCAAATTGGGCTAATATATGTAAAGCTGTGCTAACTGGAGGACAATACCTGTTATAGAAGGTTGCCAATGAGGAATTGTGCAAGGAGATGGCTAGGCAAAATGCAGCAGCTGGTTATCCTCAGAGAAATCTAGATATGTTGTTAGGAAAGGGACCTTATGGGGATCAGCAGCAACAAATTGCATATGATCCTGGCATATACGCACAAATTGGTGTAGATGTAGTTAAGGCGTTGAACACTTTACAAGGACATGGAGGTTTACAAGGTCAGTTATCTAAGGTAAGGAGCTAATGAACCTTGTAGGAGCTGAACTTGTAGATAGGCTTATTCAAACAGCTACCAGAGTTTTTGGGAATAAGGAACAAGCAATTGTTGAGAGCCACAGCCAAAGGGGCCCCAGCAAGACTGCGGCAAGCAATGCCCTTACTAAACCAACTGGCTTATGAGCAAGCAAATCGTTGGTGCAAAGAATTCATTAGACCATGGAAACATGAAGATTTAAACACATATATTAAATTATGGGGAGACACTAATGAACAATAGCAAGTCGTGGCAGCTGCAGTAAAACAGGCTTTAGATGCCAGGCCAGGAACATGCAACAATTGTGAACAAATAGGACATTTTAAAAGGAATTGCCCCATAGGAGGAGGGTTTAACAAAACTAGGTATCAAAGGAGTAGAATACCGGGTATTTGACCACGATGCCATAGAGGGAGAATTTGGGCTAATGAATGCTGTTCTCAAACCACCATAGATGGTACTCCATCATCAAAAAATGAACAAGGACCAGGTATTTATCCACAATATCATGGAGAAAGGCATCGGACTCCATTGCCAAAAAGCGGACAGGGAACCCAATGCTCTGGGGCCCAAAAATACAAATATATGAAGCACTGGAGGAACCCAGCAACCCCATCAGGGTAGTGCCCAGGACACATTGTCCATCAGATCCATCATCAGACAAACCAGAGGGAGCACAGGGTTGGACATCTGCACCTCTGGCAGAGCAGTACTAACTCCAGAGATGGGAGTTCAAATCATTCCCACAGGGATAAAAGGATCTCTTCCAAAATAAAAAAAAAAAAAAAAAAAAAAAAAAAAAAAAAAAAAAAAACAGTAGGGTTATTATTGGGACGCAGCTCTTCTACTCTAAAAGGATTTATGATAATTCCTGGGATAATTGATCCCGATTATGAAGGTGAAATAAAAATTATAGCTGATTCTCCAAAGGGTATATCAGCAATTTCACCATTTCACCAGGAGATAAAATAGCACAGTTACTAATAATACCAAGCCTACATTGTGGTGAGCCGTTTCTGTGAACTGTGGCCGCCATTACAAGATGGCGCTGGTTTCCCCTGTAGTCTGTGACAAACAACTCCTTATCAGAATGAGTTGGCACGCTGTGACTTGGCACCCTATGAGAAAAGTCCACGTGGCAGTTGTGCATTGGGGCTTTATCTGCTTTATTAAGGCTGGGGCACACGGGAGTAGTAGTAGTGGCAGTAGGAGTAGCAGTAGTAGTAGTGGCAGTAGGAGTAACAGTAGAAGTAGTAGTAGGAGTAGCAGTAGAAGCTAAAAGACATGTCAAAACAAAGGCCTGAATAAACTGCTAAGAGAAGAAAAAGTATCAAGGACCTGAATAAACTGCTGAGAGAAGATTCCCGAGTTGCGTCTTCCTTGCGGGCAAGGGGTCGCGACACTACATGATAACTTTTCCAGTCTTAATGTAGAAAGAGGTTCCAAGGAATTAGGCTCCACAGGTGTAGATTGGGCTATGCTTTCTTTAAATTTAGATTCTGACCCATGCTAAAACTAAATATTGAAGGACATGAATTTAATGGGCTACTGGATACAAGTGCAGACCTTAGCATCAGAATGGCCAAAACATTGGCCATTACAACAAGCCACTCAAAAGCCTAGGAGTGACGACTAATCCCCATAGAAGTGCAATGGTATTAGATTGGAATTATCCTGAAGGATGTGAAGGAACTATACAGCCATATGTATTGGATCATCGTCCTGTAAATTAATGGGGACGAGATGTCCTAGATCAATTAGGTTTGACATTAATAAATAACATCAATCAAAATGCACCCACTATTATGGCTAGTCAAGGTTTTTAGGAAAGGAAAAATAATAGAAAAACAAGAACAAGTTATAGAAGCACCAATAAAAATAGATCAAGGAACAGAAAGACATGGGTTGGATTTTCAGAAGGGCCACTGAGACAATAAAACTTACATGGAAATCAGAAAGACCAGTATGGGTTCCTCAGTGGACCCTGACTAAAGAAAATATACAAGCAGCCTATGACCTGGCCAAACAACAATTAGTGGAAGGACATATACAACCTTCTGTATCTCCCCATAATACTCCCATTTTTGTCATCTGGTAAACGGAGATTACTGCAATATTTAAGAGCCATTAATAATGAAATGGCTATTATGGGACCAGCTCAATTGGGGATTCCTCAATTGTCTGCTTTGCCAAATACCTGGTATGTTTTAGTTATAGATATTAAAGATTGATTTTTTTCATTTCCAATTCATCCTCAGGATAGTTCACGTTTTGCATTTACTATACCTGCAATGAATCATGAAGGTCCTTATCAGAGATATGAATGGAAAGTATTCCCTCAAGGGATGGCTAACAGCCCAACTATGTGTCAAATTTATGTTAACAAAGTAATCTAGCCACTTAGAAATTAAAATCCTGAACTACAAATATTTCACTATATGGATGATTATTAGCACACAAAGATGAAAATATATTGCTAGAATGTTATGCAACACTTACAAACTTATTAAAAATTATAATTTAGAGATAGCAATAATAAAGTACAATTAAATTTTCCAAATAATTATTTAGGAGTTCTATTATTCTGAACCATTGTCCATCCACCAAAAATTCAAATATGAGTAGATGAACTCAAATCACTTAATGACTTTCAAAAGTTATTAGGAGACATAAATTGGATAAGGCCATAACTAGGGGGTATACCAACAGGAGAATTGGGACCTTTATTTGATATGCTAATAGGTCCATCAGATCCAAATTCACCCCGCATGTTAACGCCTGAAACAAGAAAGGCATTAAAAATCATTTAAACATATATGGAAAATATGCATTTGGATAGAATTGATATGTTTGTCTTTATTATTTATTTTACTACCATCAAAAATATTTCTATAGTAGTATTTTGACAAGAAGGTCCATTATTATGGATACATTTATCTTATTCTCCTAACATTATTCTTACTAGGTATCCTGAGGCTGTAGGACAATTAATACTCAAAGGAATAAAAGCAGCACAGGGAGTGTTTGGAATTTCTCCCAATAAAATTATTACTTCATATACTACAAATCAAATTGATGAGTCAGGTAATGCGTTGAATACTTGGGCAATAATCATGGCAAATCTAATGTTTCATTTGATAACCACTTACCATCTGATCCTTTATTGTCTTTTTGGTCATTGCATCCTGTAATTTTTCCAAAATTGACAAGAAAAACACCTATTATGAATGCTCCAAATATATTCACTGATGGGTCAAATAATGGTACAGCAGCAATAGTTACACCTGATCAAACTTTTACCTTTTTAGTACCCAAAAAATCAGTTCAAAAGGTAGAGCTTAATGCAGTATTCCAAGTTTTTGTGATGTTTAAAGATTCTGTATTTAATTTATTCTCTGGTAGTCAGTATATATTTAATGCTATAGTATTCCTTGAAGATGCTGGTAGGATTTCCCCTTCCTCTACTGTGGTAGAGGAAGGTACCATTTTTCTAAAAGGAGCCATCACTGAACTCCTTGCAGAACTTGCCTGGACTATCAATAACTTATATGCATTGTGAACTGTTGGTGCAGCGAATTGTAGTAGTATTGGGGTATTTTTGCTTATGATGTCATTGGTGGTACAATTTTCCCAAAAGGAGACGTCAATTGGCTTGGTGTATCTTCCTCCCTTCTGCTTCTCATGGTCGTTCAGCTAAAATTTGAGGGCCAATAGAGGTGAGGGAAAGAACTTCACCCCCCACTGATACAAAGACCTATCCACAGGTGTGGCTGTATACTGGACCAGTTGTCAATGACAGGTAAGATTCAATTGCTATGGTACCAACCTAAGGCAGGAGGCTGATGCCCTGAGATGAGCTCATCCGAAAACGGGTAAGGACCATATGTAGTATTGAACAACCTAAGGCAGGCATGGTCCCTAAGCCACATGGTTGTTGTTTAAACAGAGAGGGGGAGATGTTGAGAGCCACAGCCGAAGGGGTCCCAACAAACTTCCCGCTGCTGGCAAACTTCCAGCTGCCAGTAATCTTCCAGCTGCCAGCAAACTTCCAGCTGCCAGCTGATGATTGGCTCACAGCAGCCCCAGCAACTTCTAGCTGCCAACTGATTGGCTCCTCTGCGGTGATGCTCATTGGGCTGTTTTCCGCCCTTTCAGACCATGGAGCTGCTCATTTGGGGACTTTTTTGGCTTAGCCCACGTGACCCAGCCATTCGGCCTCAAGAGCAGGAGGAGTGGGGGCGGTTGAGAGGCTTTTGGGGAGCCGGTGGTGGCAGTTGGGCTCTGAAGGTTTACCTGAGGAGCTGTTTTGTTTGGCGTGTGTGGTTCTAAAGCAAAGTTTGTTTCTTAAGACAAGTGGCTCCTGAATTGTGCCCAGCCTGACTGTAGCAAACCCTAACTCTAATCCTAACCCTAACCATAACACTAACCCTAACCCTATCCCTAAATCTAACCCTGTCTCTAACCCTAATCATAATCCTAACACTAATCCAAAACTCATCCTTACCCTAAACTAACATTCACCTAATCCTAAACCTAAACCTAACACTAACCATAACCCTATACCTAACACTAATCCTAAACCTAATCATAACCCTAACCCCGAAAAATAATACTAACTCTAACCTTAATTCTAACCTTAATCTGAGTCCTAACAGTAACCCCAACCCTAACGCTAACCCTATTCCTAATTCTAAATTTGCTTTTATTCCTATAGATTACCCAGGTCAAACCCTCACCCTACCTAGTCCTAACACTAATCCTTAGCCTATCCCAAACCCTAACTCTTTTACTTGTCCAAACCCTGGGCCTCATTCTAGCTCTAGCCTTAACCCAAAACCGACCTTTTTGCTGACCCTAACACTAACTCTATATCTAAACTGGACACTAACCCTAAACCAGACCCTAACTCTTCTTGTAACAGTAAACATATACCTAAACCTAACAGTAATACTAGCACTAGACCAAACATATTCCTTAATAGAGTCATAAATCTAGCCCTATCCCTAAATAAAAACATTAAGATAACCCTAACAATAGCCCTTAACCCAACACAATGACTAAACCTATCCCTAGACCCAATGCTATTTCTAATTACGGACCTAATCCTAACCCAAACACTGACGCTTACCCTAACACACACCCTAGCTCTAAACCTTATCCTAACCCAAATGCTTACCCTAACACTAGACTTTTCCATAACCCTGACCCTAAAATTAGCCATAAACATAACCCAAGCTCTTATATTACCCATAGCCACAATGCTAGCCATAAACATCACACAAACCTAGCCATTATCTTGCCCTAAACCTAGCCCTAATTGTATCCCTAACCATATCACCATACCTTAACCTAACCTAACTCTCTACCTAGTCCTAAACCTAGCTCAAATTCTAACCCATTCCCAAATCAAACACTAACCCTAACCCTAACCCTAGCCTTGACACTATCCCTAACTTTTCCCTGGACCTAACCCTAGCTTAAACCATAATACTTACCCTAAATCTAATCCTGACACTAAACCTAGGCCTAAACCTAACTCTAGCCATAAACTTAACCTTAACCCTAGCCCTACCTTTAGCTCTAACCCTATCCATTACCAAAAAGATAATCCTAAACCAAATGCTGACCCTAGGCCTAACACTAACCCTATCACTGAAAATAACCATATATATTAGTCTAAACCTAAACTGAATCCCAAACCTAACCCTATTCATTACTCAAATCCTAAACCGAACCCTAATGCTTATACAAGCCTTAACCCTATCCCTTAGCCTAGACCAAACCATAGCCAAACACTGACCATAATAAAACACCTTGCTCTAAACCTGACCCTTACCCTAAATCTAACCCTTACACTAGACCTAGACATAACCTAACCATATAATTACCACTTATTTTGAACCTAGACCTGACATTAACATTAGCCTTAATCTTAGCCCTAGCCTAATCTTAGCCCTAGCCCTAACACATACCCTCATGCTGGCACTAAACATAGCCTTAATTCTAACCCAAACCCTAAACCTAGCCCTAAATCAAATTGTAACTCTAACCCTAGCTCTAAACCTAGCTATAACCCCTTCCCCTAAATATAACCCTAACCCTAAAACTAACAATAACCATAACCTTAGCCCTAACACTAGACCTAATTTTAACACTACCTAAGCACTAATCCTAGCCCTAATTTAGCCCTAACCCTAAACCTACACCTAACCCCAGCCCAAAGAATAACTCTAATCACACCCCAGTTATATTTCTAGTTCTAACCCTATCTGTTACCATTACCCTGACTCTAGCCCTAACCTTAACACTAGTGCAAACACCAGGCCTAAACCTTGATCAAACCATAACAATAAATCTAAGCTAAATCTCAACCTACCACTAACCATAACACTATTGCTAATTCTAAAACTAACCCTAACCCTAGCCCTAGCTCTAAAACAAAACTGAGCCATAGCCTTAACCTAACCCTAGCCTAATGGTAATGCTAGACCTGACATTAGCCCTATCCCTAATTCTTACCCTACCCTAACACAAAACCTAATCCTACACCTAGCCTTAATCGTAGCCCTAATTCGAGTCATATTTCTAACCATGATTAGTAATACTGATCCTGACTCTGACCCTAACACTAACCCTATCTGTAATCATTTTCCTAAATGTAAACCTAATCTAAACACTAGAATTTGTCCTAGACCTAGTGCTATCTCTAACCCTAACCCTAGTTCTTACATTAGCCGTAGTCCTACATTAGCCCTAACCTAACTCAAAACCTAGCCCTAATCTGAGCCCTAACTCTAGTTTTAATTCATAGCCCTAACCCTATCCCTAGCTCTAACACTTAACCTAAATCTAATCCTAAGCCTAAACCTTGTCCTAACCCGAAACCTAAACTGAACCATAGTCCTATTCCTAACCATAACACTAGCCCTCAACCTAGATATAAGTTTATCCATTACCCTATCCTTAACCCTAAGCAAATTCTAACCCTAGGACTAACCTTAACCATAGCCCTAACCTAACCTTAACCCTAGTACTAACTGTAGCTCTAATACTATCAATTACCTGAACCATATCTTTAACCAAATTCTATCCCTAGGCCCAACTCTAACCGTATGCCTGACCCTAACCCTGTTCATTATACTAAATCTAACCTGAGCCTGAAACCTAATCATATCCATTATCCTACCCTAATGTTAAATTTAGCCCTAAACCTTAACCTTAACATAACCCATACCCTAACTCTGACTATGATCATAATAATACCCATAGTTGTACACCTGACCCTAACCCTCAATAAAACCCTTACAATAGACCTGGTTATAAACCTAAACCTAAAACTATCTCTAACCATAACTATAGTACTGACATTAGCAATAGACCTAATCCTAGCCCTAACCGTAGCAAAAGCCCTTCCCCAATCCTAGCCCTAAGACTAGCCTTAATCCTAATCCTAACCTTAACCAGAGCACTACCCCTAATTTTATCCCATGCCCTAGCCAAAAATGTAGCTGTAACATCATACCTTACCCTAACCCTAATGCTAAGTGTAACCCTAGTCCTAAACCTAGGCCTAAAACTACCACTAACTATAGTTCTAATCTAGCCCTTATTTAGCCCTAAACCTAATACTATCCTTAGCCCTAAGACTAACTCTAACTCTCACCCTACCCTATCCCTAGTTCTAAACCTATCCATTACCATAACCCCAAACCTATCCCTATACCTAGCCCCAACCCTAGCCTTCACCTTCACCTGAGCCCTAAACCTGCATCTAACCCTAAACTTTAGCCTAAAACTCACTCTAACACTAGCTCTAACCAAAATCCTAATTGGAAAACTAGCCCTAACAATACCCTAGCCCAAAAACAAAATTGATTCATAACCCTAACCCTTAACCTAAACTGAACCACACCCTAAAACTAGCCTTAAACTTAGTCCTAATTTGAATCCTAACTTTAACCCTTGAAATAACCCTGACCCTTACTCGTACCCTAACAGTAACTCTAGTTCTAAATATTGACCTAATGCTAACACTAGAACTAGCCCTAATTGGCATTCTAGTTCTTTCATTATCTGTAGCCCTAATGCTAACACAAATCCTATCCCTAACCTTTACCCTTACCCTTTTTCTGACCCTAACACCCTAGATCTAAACCTGAAACTAACCCTAAACCGAACCCTAACTCTACCCCCACCAGTAAACCTATACCTAACTAAACCAAACAGTAACAATAGCACTAGACCAAACCTAATCTTTAAGAGAGTCATAAAATTAGCCCAAGCCCTAAACAAAAACCTTGAACTAGCCCTAAGAGTAACCCTTAACCTAACACAAAGACTAACCATATCCCTAGACCTAACAATATTTCTAATTCTGGCCTTTACCATAACCCAAACACTGACACTTACCCTAACACACAACCTAGCTCTAAACCTTATCCTAACCCCAAACCTAACCCTAAACTAGACTTATCAATAACCTTAACCATAAAACTAGCCATAACCATAACCCAAGCTCTTACATTACACATAGCCCTAATGCTACCCATAAACATCATGAAAACCTACCCTTTATCTAGCCCTAAAGCTAGCCCCAATTGTAACCTAACCTTAAACCAGGACCTAACTTTAACCCTAACCCTCCTCATAGTCCAAAAGCTAGCTCCAATTCTAAACATTTCCCTAATCATAACACTAACCCTAACTCTAACCCTAGCCCTGACTCTAACCCTAATTCTTGCCCTAGACCTATCCGTAGCTCAAACCTAATAGTTACCCTAAACCTAACTCTGACACTAAACTTAGACTTAACACTAACTCTAGCCATAAACTTAACCTTAACCCTAGCCCTAACCTTAGCTCTAACCCTATCCATTATCCTAAAGATAAGCCTAAACCAAATGCTAACCCTAACCCAAAAACTAACCTCAACCATAAACCTAATTTTAATTCTAACACTAACCCTAACCATAACTGTAACAATATCCCTAAACATAATTCTAACCCTAAACATAAAAGTAACCCTAAACCTATCCCTATCCCTAACACTATTTCTAACTTTAGCCCTAACCCTAGCCCTAGACCTAACCATAACTCTATATTTGATCCTAACCCTAAGCCTAATCCTCAACCTACCACTAGACCTAACACTATCAAATAATCCTAAAACTAGATGTAACCCTGGCCTTATTAAAAAAAAAAAAAGAAAGAAAGGAAAAAAAAAAAAAAGAAATGAGGCATTTTCCTAAGCCGAAATATTAATCTAAACCAAACCCAAACCCGAAACCTAGCCATAAACTTCTAATTCATGTCCTAATCATAAAATTAACCCTGATCCTGACTTATATTATAATACTGAAATTAATTCTAAATATCACACTAACACTAAAGATAGTGCTAATACAAGATTTAGACCAAATACTAACTCTAATCATAATCTTAGTTCTTATATAGCCATAGCCGTAACTCTAGCCCTAAACCTAACAGAAAAACTCGCCCTAATTAGAGCCCTAACCCTAAAAGTAAACCAAAACATAAACCTAGCCCTAGCCCTAACCCTAATCCTAATTGTAGCCCTAAACCTAGCTCTGACTCTATCACTTACCTAAGCCAACCCCTATCCATAATGCTAACCTTAGTCCTAATGCTAATCCATAGCCTAATCCAAATCCTAACCTTATATCTAGTACTAACCCTAGCCCTCATTCTAGGTATAACTCTAAAACCTTCACCCTAACACAAACCCTCAGTCTAAATCTGTCCCTAACTGTGAACCAAACACTAAAACTAGCCCTACCAGTAAACTTTTACCTAAACCTAAGCATAACACCAGCACTAGACCTGAGCCTAATCCTAAATAAAGCCATAACTTTAGACCTAGACCTAAAAAAAACCTAAGCCCTAGCCCTAACATAATCCTTAACCTAAAGCAAACACTAATCTTATCCCTAGACCTAACCCTAGTCCTAATTCTGGCTTTCACCCGAAACCGAACTCTAACCTTAACACCAACAATAACACTAACATTAAACCTAGTTCTAAACCTGAACCTAACCCAACCTAAACCTATCACTAGACATAGCCATAACTCTAACCTTAAAGCTAGCTCTAATCAGAACCCTATATCTTACATTACACATAGCCTTAACCCTGGGCCTAAACCTAACACAAAACCTAGCCCTAATCTGAGGCCTAAACCTACCCTAAGCATAAATGTAATCCTAAATGTAGCCCTAACCCTAACCCTATCTTAGACATAACCCTAGCTAAAGACTAGCCCTTAGCCTAAACATAACCCTAGTCCTATTTGTAAACATAAACCTAACACTAGCCCTAATCCTAACCTTAATCCTAGTACTAACCTAGCTCTGAGCCTAAATTACCATAACCCTAAATTCTTCCCCTAAACCAAACCCTATTTCTAACCCTAATCATAAACCTCACCCTAGACCCAACCCTAAATCTAACCCTTGCCATAAACTTAACCATAAACCTTATCACGAATCAAAACTAAACCTATCCCTAAACTTAAATTTAACCATAACTTAAACTTAACCCTAAATCTAATCTTACATCAAATCCAATATATTAATCTAAACCTTATCCTAACCCTAATGAAAACTCTAGCCCTAAACAAAACCATAACCCTAACCATAACCCTAACCATAATCATAAACATAACTAAACCTAATACTCTCCATAGCCCTAACCATAGATTGAACCCTAAACCTTACCCTAACCCTAACCCTAGCCCTAGCCCTAATTATAACCCTAACTCTAGCCTAAACTTAATATTAAACCGAGCCCTAATTCTAGCCCTAATATAGCCCTATTCCTAACCCTATCCCAAATCCTAGAATTAAGACAAATTATAATTCTCACACAAGACCTATCCCTATTTCTAACCTATCCTTTACTGTAACCCTTACCCAAGCCCTAACACTAGACATAACCCTTGCACTATCCTTAGCCCTAGCATTAACTCCAGATAGAAACCTATCTCTAAAACTAACCTTAACCTGATGCCTCAGTCTAACACTGAAACTAGCTCTGTCCCTAATGCTAACCCTAAAGTTTACCATAACCCAAGCCCTAGCCCTAAAACAAAACCAAACTATACCCCTAACACTAACCCTTACCCTAGATCAAACACTAACCCTACACCAGCCCTAACCCTATCCCTAATTTGAAACCTAAGCCTAACTCACCATGATCCTGACTCATATCCAAATACTACAGCTAGCTCTAAATAACACCCTAACTTTAAACCTAACCCTAACACCAGACCTAGCCCTAAATTTAACCCTAAAACTAACAGTAATTGTAACCCTATTTCTTACAAAAGCCATAGCATAACACTAACCCAAACCCTAATACAATACTAGCCCTAATCCAAGCCTTAACATGAGATCTAACCATAAACCTAACTCTAACACTAGTCCTAACCCTAGCTCTAACCCTATCACTTACCCTAAGTCAAACCTTCACACTAATGCTAACTGTATTCTTAGAACTAATCCTTAGTCTAACCAAAACATAACTTTATAACTAGTCCTAACCCTAACCTTCATTCTAGATCTAAACATAACCTTAACTCTAACCATATCCCTGACCATTATTCTGACCCTAACACTAACTTAGGTCTAAACCTAACCCTAAATTGAACCCTAACTCTATCCCTACTGGTAAACTTATACCTAAAACGAAACCTATCACTAGACCTAGACCTAGACCTAAACCTAATCCTAAATTTAGCCAAGACTATAGCTCTAGACCTAAAGACAAACTAGACCTATCCTTAACAGTAACCCTTAACCTAACCCAAACTCTAATTCTATACCTAGACCTAACCCTAGTCCTCAGGGACAATGTTCGGGTAGTGTAATTGTTGGGGTTAACTGGCGTTAACCCCAACCATTACACTACCCGAACATTGTCTCTGACACTAACACTAACTCTAGCTCTAAACTTCACCCTAAACCTAAAACTAACCCTAAAACTACACCTAGCCCTAACATTAACCATAAAACTAGTTTTAATCATTACACTAGTTTTTACATTAGCCATAACCCTAACCTATCAGAAAGCTTATCCTGAATCCAAGCCCCATGTTAGTAAGCCTAAAGCTAATCCTAATAATAACCCTAGCCCTAACTATAACCCTAAGCCTAACCCTAGACCTAATCCTAACCATAACTCTAGCCCTAACCGAAGATCTAACACTATTCATTACCCTAAGATAACTATAATCCTTATGTTAAACCTAGGCGGGACCCTATCCTAGCACTAGAATTAACCCTATCCATTAACTTACACCTAACCTAAACCCTAAACATAACTGTGACACAGTCATGTTTAGGGTTCATGTTAGTTGTAGGTTAATGAAACATAAGATTAATTTGAACCCTAAATCTAAACTTTAACCTAACACAAACCCTAACCTTGACTCTGACTCTAATAATACCCGTAGCTCTAAACCTGACCTTAAAAAGAAACCTAAGATTTACAATAGACCTAGCCATAAACCTAATCCTAAAACTATCCCTAAGCATACTTTAGACCTGACATTAGCCCTAGCTCTAATCCTAGCCCTAACTCTAATACAAAAGTTTGCTCACATCCTAGCCATGGACCTCACCTTAATCATAACTGAAACAATAAATTTAGCTGTAATCTTAACCCTAAATCTCACCCTACTCCTAAAACTAGCTATATTCCCATCCCTTACCCTAAACCTAACTCTAACCCTAACCCTAACACTATGCCTAGCCCTAAACCTAGGCCTAACCCTAATCATAACCCTAGGCCTAAGACTAACAAACTCTCACAATAGCCCTATAACTAGTTCTAACCCTTTCTCTTACAATCACCATACATCTGACCTAAACGTAGCCTACCATAGCCCTATAATCAGCCCTATCTCAAAACCTAGATCTAAACCTAACTCTAAATTTAACCCTAATCCTAAGACTAAATCTAACCATAACTCTACTCTTATCCCTAATACTTAACCTAAGCCTAAATCTCAAACTTACTCTAGCCCTAACCCTAAGACTAATCTTAAAACTATCACTAACCCTACACTTAGCCCTAAAATAAAACTGAGTCATAGTCCTAACCTTAACCCTTATTCTAAACCAAACCCTAACCATACACCTAGCACTAACCCTATCCCTAATTTTGTCTAACTCTAACCCAAAAACTAACCATGACCCTGACCCTTACCTAACACTAATCCTGGCTCTAAACATCATCATCACCATAAACCTAACCTTAACACTCACCTGGATCTATCTCTAACTCTATAACTAGCTGTAATCATAAACCTACTTCATATATTAATGGTAGCCTTAACCCTAGCCCTAAACTAACCCAAAACTTAGCCTTAGTCCAAGTCCTAAACCCAGCTTTAAACCTAAACTTAAATGTACACTAACGCAAACCCTAGCTTTAATTATATACATAACCCTAGCCCTAATCTTAAGGCTGACCCTATCCATTACCCAAACAATAACCCTAACCCTTCTGATAACCCTAGGCCTAAACCTAACACTATACATTACACTAAACCAAATCTAAACCCTAAACATAACACTGTCATTACCCTAACCCTAAATCTAACACTAATTCTAGCCCTGCACCTGAACACTAACATAACCCAAACCCTAATCCTGACCCTGATTCTAAAAATAACCCTAAATCTAAACCTGACCCTAACCAAAAACCTAACCTTTACACCAGACCAAGCCATAAACCTAACACTAAATCTATCCCTAACTGTAACCCTAGAACTGACATTAGCCATAGCCCTAATACTATCCCTAAACCTAAAACAAATCCTAGTTCTCATAGTAGCCCTAAACATAGCCTTAATCATAACCCTAACCCTAACCCTAGTTATAACCCTAATACTAACCTTTGCATTGCCCTAAACCTAGCTATAACCACATCCTAAGCCTAAATTAAAACCTAGATTTAACCCTATCTCTAAGGGTAATCCTTGCCTTATTCTTAGCCCTAGCACTAACCCTAAATCTAAAATTAACTCTAAATATAACCCTAACTTGATGCCTAATTCTAATCCTAAAACTAGCCCTAACATAATCCTAGCCATAATTTAGCCCTATCCCTAAACCTAACCCTAACCCTAGCCCTAAGACTAACTCTAACTCTCACACTAGCCCTATCATTCATTCTAACCCTGTTCCTTACCATAACCCTAATATTAGCCCTAACTTTAGTACTAACCATTGCCCTATCCTTATCCCTAGCACTAATCTTAGAAAAAACGTAACTCTAAATCTAGCTTAACACGAAGCTTAAGCCTACCCCAAACACTAGAGCAAACCACAATACTAATCCTAAAACGAGCAATAACCCTAGCCCTAGCCCTATAACAAAACCGAGCCATAGCACTAACACTAACCATTAACCTAAACAAAATTCTAACCTTACACCTAAATCTAACCCTAGCCCTAATTTGAGTAGGAAGCTGAATCCTAAAACTAACCATGAGCCTGACACTGACCTTAACAATTCTAGCTCTAAACATCACCCCAACACTAAACGTAGCAGTAAAACCCTAAAACTAGCCCTAATTGTAAACCTAGTACTTGCATTAGCTGTAACACTAACCTTAGTCCTCACATAACCCCAAACTTAGCCCTAATCCAAGCCTTAACCCTATTTTAAACCTAACCAACCCTAACACTATCCCTAATTGTAACCATAACTCTATTTTTAAACTGATCTTTAACTCTATCCATTACCATAATCATAACCCTAACCATAATGATAACCCCAGGCATAAACCTAACCCTATCCTGAATCCTAACACTTCTATTACCCTAAACGAAACCTGAATCCTAAACCTACCCTATCATTACCCAAATTCTAATCATAAAACTAATTCAAGCCCAAACTTGAAATCTTAACCTATCCCAAAATCTAACACAGACCTTGACCCTAATAATACTCCTACCTCTAAACTTGACCATAACCCAACATCTAACCCTTACCCTAGACGTAGCCAAAAACCTAATCCTAAAACTATCTTTAACCATAATTCTGGACCTGAAATTAGCTCTAGACATAATCCTAGCCCTAACCCTAAAAATACACCTAGCCTTCATCCTAGCCCTAAACCTAGACTTAATCATAACCCTAACTCTAGCCCTACACCTAACCCTAATTCTAATCTTCACCCTACCTCTAAACCTAGCTATAATGTCATCTTTTACCCTAAATTTAAACCTAACCCTAACCCTAACCCTAGGCTTAAGCTAAACACAAAACCTAGCCTTAATCCTAGCCCTAATTTAGCTCTATCTCTAACCCTATCCTAACCCTAGCCCTAAGACTAACTCTAAATCTTGCTATAGCCCTATCCCTAGTTCTATCCCTATCCTCTACTGTAAATCTAACACTAGCCCTAACACTTGCCCTAAAGTTGGTCCCAACCCTAACCCTAACTGTAAATCTAACCTTAAACCTAAGCCTAAGATCAGAATTAACACTAGTCATAACTCTAATGCTAATCATAAAACTAGCTCTAACCCTAATCCTAGCAGTGAACCAAAACTGAACAATAGCCCTAACCTTAAACTTTAACTTAATCCAAATTCTAACACTATACCTAGACCTAAACCTAGCCCTAATTCGAGTCCTAAGCCTCACCTTAAAACTAATCCTGACCCTTACTCATATCCTAACACTCACCCTAGCTCTAAACACTGTCCTAAACTCAAACTGAACACTAACATTAACAATAGAAATAATTCTAGTCTTAATGCTAACAATAAAACTAACCCTGACCCTGACTCTTATCCTAACAAGAACCATAGCTATAAATATTACCCTAACCTTAAACCTAACCCTACACTTAACCTACTCCTAACCTTAACCCTAAAACTAATCCTAATGGTAAACCTAGTTCTTATATTAGCTGTTACCCTAATCCTAGCCCTAAACCTAACACAAAAACTAGTCCTAAATTGAGCCCTAAACCTAGTTTTAACTCTAATTCTAACCCTAACCATAGCCCTAACCCTTGAACTAAATCAATCCCTTACCTTATGTGAAACTCTAAACCTAAGAATAACCCTAGACCTATCCCTAGTTTTTAGACTAACAAAAACCTTAACCCTATTAATAGTCCTAACTCTAGCCTTCCTTTTAGCTCTAACACTATGCCAAACCCTAAACATAACCCTGATCCTTATTCTGACCCTAACAATAAACCTAGGTATAATCCTAACCCCAACCTTAACCCACAATTTACCATAATACTATCCCTAGACCTAACTCTGAACCTAATTCTTAGCCTAGACCTAGCCATAGCTCAGAACCTAGCACTTACACTAAACATAACTATAAACTTAATCCTAGTTCTAATCTTCACTGTAACCCTAGCACAAGACATAATCCTAACAATAAAACTTGCCCTAAACTTAACTCTAACTGTATCCATTACCCTAAATATAACCCTTACCATAATGCTAACCCTAGGCTTAACCCTAACCCTATCAATTTCCCCAAACCTATCAATTTCCTTAAACCTATTCTGAACCCTAAACCTAACCCAATCATTATGCTAACCCAAACCCTAATGCTAATTCCAGCCCTAACATAACCTCAAACCCAAACCAAACCCAAACATTGACCGTGAATCTAATAATTCCCCTAGCTATAAACCTGACTCTTACCCCACCTAACACTTACACTAGACCTAGCAATAAACCTAACCCTAAAATTATTCCTATTTTTAACCCTAGACCTGGTATTAACCTACCCTTAATCCTAGCCCTAATCCTAACACAAATCTTAGCCCTTATACTAGCCCTAAAAATAGCCTCAATTTTATCCCTAACCCAAAACCTGGGCCTAAACCTAACCCTAACTCTAGCCACAAGACTAACTCTAACTCTCACTCTAACCCTAAGTCTTGTTCTAACTCTATCCCTTACTAGAACCCTAATCCTAGTCCTAACCCTTGGTGTAATCTTAGCTTGATTCATAGCCCTGGCCATAACCCTAGATCTAACCCAAACTATTAATCTAACCATAACTCTAAACTTAAACCTAAGCCTAACACTAGCCCTAACACTAATGCTAATCCTAAAACTAGCTCTAACCCTATCTCTAGCCCTAAAACAAAACCAAGTCATAGCCATACCCCTAACCCTTAACCTAAACCAAACCCTAACCCTACACCTAGCTCTAACCATATCACTAATTCTAGTCATAACCCTAACCTGATAACTAAGCCTGACCCTGACTCTGACCCTAACACTAACCCTGGCTCTAAACATCATCATCAACATATACTTCAACCTAACACTAGACCTAGCCCTAACTCTAACCCTATAATTAGTGCTAAACATAACCCTACTTTATACATTAGCCGGAGCCTTAACCCTACTCCTACCTAACCCTAAAGAAAGCCTTAATTAGAGTCCTAAACCTAGCTTTAACTCTAAACTTAAACAAAACCCTAACCACAAACTAGCCCTAATCCTATACGTAACCCTAGCCCTAACCTTAGGTCTAAACCTATCCACTATCCTAATGATAACCCTAACCCTTAAGCTAATCCTAGGCCTAACCCTAACCCTATCCATTACACTAAACCAAACCTAAGTCCTAATATTAACCCTGTCATTACCCTAAATCTAAATCCTAACCTAACGCAAACCCTAACCCTGACCCTGACCTTAAAAATAACCCTACATATAAACCCAAATCATGCACTAAACATCATCCTTACACTGGAAAAAAAGCCATAAACCTAACACTAAATCTAGTCCTAACTATAACCCTAGGCCTGACATAAGCCCTAGCCCTAATACTATTCCAACACTAACACAAACCCTAAACCACATTCTAGCCATAAACCTAGTCTTAATCACAACCCTAAGCCTAACTAAGCCATAACCCTAATACTAACCCATGCCATAGCCCTAAACATAGCCAAAACCTCATCCCTTAACCTAAACGTAACCCTAACTCTAACCTTAATTCTTTTTGTCAAAATTGCCCTATCCTTAGCCCTAGCTTTAAGACTAGATCGATACCTAACTCAATACCTAAGCCTAAAACTAGCCCTAACCCTGATGCTAATTCTAAAACTAGCCATAACCTAGCCCTAACACTAACATTAGCCATGAGTTAGTTCTATCCCTAATCCTAACCCCAATCCTAGTGCTAAGAATAACTCTAAATCTCACATTGGCCCTATCACTCATTCTAATCTATCCCTTCTCATAAAACTAAACCTATCCCAAATCCTAGTCCTAACCCTTGACATACCCTTAGCGCTAGCACTAACCTTAGATAAAAACCTAACTCTAAATTTAACCCTAAACTGAAGCCTAAGCCTAACAGTAATCCTAAAAATTTCACTTACCCTAACCTTAGTATTAAAACCAAACCAAGACAAAGCTCTACCGCTAATCCTTAACCTAAACCAAGCCCTAACCCTACACCTAGCCCTAACCCCAGCTCTAATTCAAGTTTTAAGCCAAACCCTACAACTAACCCTGACCCTTTCTCTCACCATAACATGAACTCTAGGTCAAAACATCACACTAACCCTAAACCTAAACCTAACAGTAAACCCAGCCCTAAAACACTAAAATTAGTCCTAATCATAATCATAGAACTTACATTAGCTCTAACCCTAACCCTAAACTAACTTATCCCCAAATCTAGCCATAATCATAACCATAATCCTAGTCCTAAACTGATTTCTAACTCTATCCATTACCATAACTATAACCATAACCCAAATGCTAATTCAAGCCCTACCTTTCAACCTTAACCTGTCCCAAACCCTAACCCAGAACTTGACCCTAATAATACCCCTAGCTCTAAACCTCATGCTAACCCTAAACCTAACCCTAACACTAGTCATACCCATAATTCTAACTCTAAAACTATATTTAACCATAATTCTGGACCTGAAATTAGCCCTAGCACTAACCTAAAAAATCCTAGCCCTAACCCAAAAAAAACATGATCCTCCTCTTTGACCTAAACCTAGCATTAATCATAACCCAAATTCTAACCACAGCCCTAACCCTAATTCTAAACCTCACCCTACCTTTAGTAATAATGACCCTGACCCTAATAGTACCCTTAGCTCTAAACCTGACCCTAACCATAAACCTAACCCTTACACGAGATGTATCCATAAACCTAACACTAGACCTGAAATTAGCCCTAGCCATAATCCTAGCCCTAAACCCAGGCTTAATGCTAACGCAAACCATAACCCAAGCCCAAACCTTAATTCTATTCTTCACCCTAACCCTAAATCTACATATAACCTCATCTTGTACCCAAATACTAACCATAACCCTAAACCTAAACATAACCCTTGCCCCAAACCTAGGCCTAACACAAAGTCTAATGCTAATCCTAGCCTTTTTAATCCTATCCTAACCATAAACCTAGCCATAAGACTAACTCTAAACTCTTGCCCTAGCCTTAGCCCTAACCATAGTTCCAGCCTTAGCCTTAATCCTAATTCTAGATCTAAGGCTATGTCTAAATATAAACCTAACCCTAAATTTAACTGTAAAAATAAACATAAACCAAACAAAAACACTACTCCTAACCATAACGCTAATCCTAGAACTTGCCCTATCCCTAGTCCTAGCAAGAAACCAAAACCAGGCCAAAGTCCTAATCTTAAACCTTAATATAAATTAAACCCTAAGCCTACAACTAGCCCTAAAACTAACTCTATATCTAACTCTGACCCTAACACTAACCCTAAAACTAATCCTAGCTCTAAAAATCACCCTAACACTAACATTATATCTAGACTTAACCTAACCCTAAAACAAGCCTTAATCATAACCCTAGTTCATACACAAATTCTACCCGTAATCTGAACCCTAAGCTAGCTTTAACCCTAATACTAGCCCTAAACCCAACTCTAACCCTATTCCTTACACTAAATCAAGCCCTAACACAAATGCTAACCCTAGTTTTAATCCTAATCCTTAGCCTAATTTAAACTGTAACCATAATACTAATCTTAACCCTAGACCTCATTCTACCTATAAACCTAACCATTACCCTCATCTGACCCTAACAGTAACCCTAGATCTTAACTTGAACCTAATCCTAAATGAGATCCTAACACTAGCCCTACTGGTAACCCTTTATCTATACCTAAGCCTAACACTAGACCAAGACCCAAAGCTAATCCTAAATATAGCTATAAATCTAGTCCTAGACCTAAACAAAAACCTAGCACTAGCCGTAACAATAACCCTTAACATAAATTGAATACGTACCCTACCCCTAGACCTAAATCTAGTCCTAATTCTGGATCTAACCCTTATCCTAACCCTATCCCCAAAACTGACCCTGATTCTAACACTGAACCTAGCTTTAAACCTAACATTAACCCCAATCCTAGACCTAACACTAGACCTAGCCATAATCCTAATCCTAACACTAGCCCTAAACATAACCCTAGTTCTTACATTATGCATGTCCTGAACCTAACACAAAATCTAACATGAAACCTAGCCCTAATCCTAGGCCTAATCTTAGCTCTAAGCATAATACTCAGCTTAACCCTCGACCTAAACCTAGCCCTAAACATAGCCTCACCTTAGACCTAACTCTAGCTCAAAGCCTAACTTTTTCACTAAACATAATCCTAGCCCTATTCTAAACACTAACTCTAACCCTAACCCTAATCCTAACATTAAGCTTAGCCTGAACTTTAGCTCTAACCATACCCATTACCCTACCTTAACCCTAAACCTAATTAAAACTCTATCCCTAATACTAAACCTAACTCTAACCATAAATGTAAAACTAGACCTAAACCTAAACTTAACCCTCACCTTAGCCCTAACCATAGCTCAAACACTAATCCTAACCTTAACATAACCATAACCCTAGCCCTAAACCTAACCCTAAAACTTACCCCAAATCACACCCTAGACCTATCCCTAAACCTAGCCATAATCCTAGACTTAATCCAAACCAAAACCTAGCCTTAACCCTAGATATAAACCTATCAATTACACTAAACATAACCCTAACCCTAATGCTAACCCTAACCCAATAGCTAAACCTAAACCATTAATTACCTTAAACCTTAACTGAAACCTAAACTAAACCCTATCCATTATACTAGCCCTACCCTATACATAATGCTAATTTGAGCCCTAACCCTAAGTCTTTAGCTAAACCAAATGCTAATCCTGATTCTGACCCTGACCCTAATAATAACCCTAGCCCTAAAGCTGTCCTTTAATATGAGCCTAACTCTTACACCAGACATAGCCATAACCTAACCCTAAAACTATCCTTATCATTAACCCTAGACCTGATATTATCCCTAGAACTGGTCCTAGCCATAACCCTAAAAGAAACCCTAGCCCTTAAGTAAGCACTAAACCTAGCCTTAATCCTAAACTGAACCATAAACCAAGGCCTAATCCTAATTATAAACCTCACCATAGCCCTAAAGCTAGAGATAACCCTACCATTCTCCTAATCTTGACCTTAACACCAATGCTAATTCTAACTCTAGCCCAACCCCTTGATCTAACACCAACACTAACTCTACCCTTAATTCAAGCCCTAATTTAGCACTAACACTACCACTAACCCTAGCCTTAATCCTAGCCGTAATTTAGCCCTAAACCTAACCCTAAATCTAGTCCTTATCCTAGCCCTAATTTAGCCCTAACCCTAACCCTAACCCTAAGATTATTACTAAGACTAACTCTAATTCTCATCCTAGCTGTAAACCTAGTTCTAATCATATTTGTTTCCATAACTCTAACCCTCACTCTAAACCAGGCCCTAGCCCTAGCCCTAATGCTAGATCTAACCCTAACTGTAAATCTAACCCTAACTCCAAGCCTAAACCTCAACCTAACATTAGCCCTAACCCTGATGCTAATCCATAATATAGCCATAAACTTAGCCCTAGACTCAATACAAAACCAACCTATATTCCTATCCCTTAATCTAAACCAAACCCTATCTGTAAAACTAGTATTAACTTGAAACATAATTTGAGTTCTAAAATTAACCCTAAAACTAACCTTGTCTCTGAGAGTGACCCTAAAATTAACTGTTGCTCTAGACATCACCCTAAACCTAAACCTAACTGTAACTAGACCTAGATCTAGCCATAACCCTAACCCTAAAACCAGCACTAATTGTAACACTAGTTCATACATTAGCCATAGCCCTACCCCTAGCCCAACCAAACCCCAAACTAAGCCCTAATCCGAGCCTTAATCCTAGCTTTAACCCTAACCCTAAAACTAACCCTAACTCAGAACTTAGCCCTAAACCTGACCCTACCACTAGCCAGAATTCTAACCATTACTCTATCCCTATCACTAGCTCTAACCCTATCCTTTACCCTAAATATAACCATAATTCTAATGGTAACCCTAGGCCAAACCCTATACTTATCCCTAACCCTAACCTATTTCATTAACCTAAACCTAACCTGAATCCTAAACCTAAACCTATCATTACACTAACCCTAACCCTAATCCTAATTCAAGCCCTAAACCTAAACCTTAACCTAACCCAACCCTAATTCTGTCCCTTCCCATGATAATATACATAGCTCCGACCTTGACCCTACCAATAACCCTAAATTTTATACTAGACCTAGCCACAAATCTAACCCTGAAACTCACCCTAACCATAAACCCTAGACCTGACATTTGTCCTAGCCATAATTCTAGCCCTAAACTTAATACAAAAAACCCATAACCCTAACCCTAACCCTAACCCTAGCCCTAATCCTATTCATAACCCTAGCCCTAAATTTAGCTATAACCTTATCAATTACCATAAACATAACCATAATTATAATTCTAACCCTAGGCCTAAATCTAACCCTATCCCTAATGATAACCCTATCCATTATGCTACATCTAACCTGAACCTAAAACCAAACGCTATCATTACCCTAACCCAAAACCTAATGCTAATTCAAGCCCTAACCCTAAACCTTAACCTACACAAAACCCTAAACCTGACCCTGACCCTAATAATACCCCTAGCTCTAACCTCGATCCTTTCCCTAAACCTAATACTTACACTAAACATAGCCATAAACCTAACCCTAAAATGATCCCTAACCATAACCCTAGATCTGACATTTGCCCTAACACGAATCCTAGTCCTAATCCTATACCAACTCTAGCCCTCATCCTAGCCCTAAACCTAGCCTTAATCATAACTCTAATGAAACTCTAGCCCTAACCCGAATTCTCACCTTCACCCTAGGCCTATTCCTAGCTCAAAACCCATCCCTAACACTAAACCTAAGCATAAGACAAAAACTATCCCTAGGCTTAAACATAACCCTAAACCTAGCCCTATTATTAGCCCTAATTAAGCCCTATACCTAACCAAACACTAAGCTTAGCCATAAGACTAACTCTCACTCTCACCTTAGCCCTATTCCTAGTTCTAACCTGCCACAGTCCAGCTGCAGCAAAATAATCCCGGGGTGACGAGCAACTTGTGTACATTGATACAGCAGGAGTGGGAGCCGTTTATTATAGGACAGGAGAGGTATTTATACATTCCACAAAGCTTATCTTAATTAGCATAAACAGATACATCAGTCAACCAATAAGAAACCTCCACATTTAATGGCTCACTGGCCTTATTTCACAAACCACCCCCTCTGGCATTTTGCCAGGCGCCATCCAGACTTGTTTACAGACTCTAACATTCTCCTGGCAAAATGCCAGGCACCATCCTGACTTGTTTACAGACTCTAACACTAACCCTATCCCTTACCATAACCCTAATACTAGCCATAAACCAAGACCTAACAGTAGCCCTATACTTAGCCCTAGACCTAACTCTAGGTTTAATCCTAAATCTAAATCTAACTTTAACCCTAAGCCTAAACCTAAACCTAACACTAGCCCTAAATCTAATGCTAAGCCTAAAACTAACTCTAAACATAAATCTAGCCCTAAAACAAAACCAAGCCATTGTCCTAAATTTAAATTTAACCCTACACCTAGCCTTAACCCTAGCCCTAAATCGAGTCCAAACCCTAACCCTAAAATTACTCTGACTTTTAATTTGACACTAACACTAACCCTAGCTGTAAACATCACCCTAATGTTACACCTAATCCTATCATTAGATTTAGTCCTAACATTATTCCTATTACTAGCCAAAATTGAAACCCTAGTCCATACATTGGCCATAACTCTAAATTTAGCCCTAACTCTAACCAAAACCTACCCTTAATGCAAGTACTAACCCTACCTTTAACCATAAACTTAAACCTAACACTAGTCCTAACCCTAATCCTAAATATCCCTACCCCTGGCTCTAATGCTATCCCTTACCCTAAGCTAATTCTAACCCTAATGATAACCCTAGGCCTAACCCTAATCCTTAGCCTAACCCAAAATCTAACCCTATTACTAGTGATAACCTTAGCCCTCTTTCTAGCTCTAGCCATAACTCAAATCTGACAATAATACTACTCTAATGGTAACTGTAGGTCTAAACCTGACCCTAACCCTATATTGAACCCTAAAACAAGCACTAGAAATAAACCTATTTCTAAACCTAACTCTAACACTAGCTCTAGACCTAAACCTGAACCTAAATCTAGCCATATCTCTAGTCCTAGACCTAAACAAAAACCTAGTTTTAGCCCTAATTATAAACCTTAACCAACACAAACACTAACCCTACCCGTAGACCTAACTCTAGTGAAAATTCTGGGTGTAACCCTAACTATAACCTGAACACTGGCCCTGACCCTAATACTAACCCTAGCTCTAAACATCATGCTACTGCTAACCCTAACTCTAAACTTGACCTAGCCATAACACTTACCCAAAAAGTAGCCATAATTATAACCTTAGTTCATACATCAGTTGTAGGCCTAACACTAGCCCCAACCTAACCCCAAACCTGGCCCAAACCTTAGTGCTAACCCTATTTTTAACCATAACCCTAAAACTAACCCTAACCCATACCCTAACTGTAGCTCTAATCTGAGCTCTTACCTTACCCATTACCTTAAGCTAAACCCTAAACCTAATCCTAACCATAGTCCTAACACTAATCCAGAGTCTAACCCAAACCCTAACCATATTACTAGCCTTAACTCTAACCTTCATTCTAGCTCTAACCCTAACCCAAACCCAAAATCTAACCCTGACACTTAATCTGACCCCAATACGAACCATAGGTCTAAACCTGACCCTAACCCGAAACTGAACACTAATCCTATACTTAAACCTAAACCTAACACTAGCCCTAGACATAAACCTAAATCTAACTATATGTCTAGCCCTCAATTGGACAACACTCTAGCCCTAGCCTTAACAATAACCTTTAACCTAACCCAAACACTAACCCTACCTATAGACCTAACCCTAGTCCTAATTCCGGCACTAAACCCAACACTAAATGTAACCTGAACATTGGCCCTGACCCTAATATAATCCTAGCTACAAAGCTCACCCAAAACCAATACCTAATCTTAACACTAGAGCTATCCATAACTCTAACCCTAAAACTAGCCCTAACCATAACCCTAGCTCTTACATTATCCATGGTCCTAACCCTAGGACTAAATTAAAATAAAACCTAGCCCTAATCCTAGGCCCGAACATAGCCCTAAGAGTAACCATAAACCTAACCCTAGCCCTAAACCTAACCCTAAGCCTCGCTTTAGACATAACCCTAGCTCAAAGCCTAATCTTTACCCTTAACATAACCCTAGCCCTATCCCAAAGCATAGGCTTAACCCTAACACAATCCCTAAACCTATCCATTACCCAAAAACTAACCTGAACTCTAATCTTAAGCCTATTCATTACCCTAACCTTAACTCTAACCCTAATGCTAATTTGAGCCCTAAACCTAAACCTTAACTTAAACCACATCTTAAGCCATACACTGACCCTAATGATACAGATAGCTGTAAACTTGACCCTTACCCTAAATCTAACCCTTACACTAGACCTAACCATAAACACAAGCCGAAACCTATCCCTAACTGTAACCCTAGACCTGACATTAGCCCTAGCCCTAATCCTAGCCCTAGCCCTAATACAAACACTAGCTCTCATTCTAGCCCAAAACCTAGCCTTAATCATAACTTAACCCTAATTCTAAACCTTTCTCTAACCCTAAATCTAGTTATAACCCCATTTCTTACTCTATACCCAAACCCTAACAATAATATTAAACCCAGCCCTAACCTTAACCATAGGACTAACTCTAATACTAACCCTAGCTCTAATCCTAAACCTAACCCTAACCCTAGATTTAAGACTAAGTATAACTTTCACCCTATCCATAGCCTTAATTCTAACCCTATCACTTACCATAACCTTATTCCTAGCCCTAAGCCTAAAATAACCCTAGCCCTAATCTTACACTTTGCCCTAACCCTAGATCTAGACATAACTCTAAATCTAACCCTAATTCTACACATAAACCTAACCCTAATACTAGCCCTAACCCTGAAACTAATCCTAAAATAACCCTAATCATAGGTTTAGCCCTAAACAAAACTGAGCCAAAACACTAAACCTAAACTTTTACCTAAACCAAACTCTAATCTTACATCTAGCTCTAAGCCTAGCCCTAATTTGAGTCCTAATCTTAACCCTAAAACTAACCCTGAACCTGTCTCTAGCATTGACACTACCACAACCTCTAAACATCAACCTAAACCTATACCTTAACATAACACTAGACCTAGTCCTAATCCTATTTCTAATAATAACCCTAGATCATACATTAGCTGTAACCTTAAACCAAATGCTAACCAAAATCTAGCCCAAATCTGAGACCAAAACCCAGATTTCACCCTAACCCTAATTCTAACACTCACCCTAAACCTAACCAAACCCTAGCTCTAACCTTAGCTCTATCCTTATCCTTTACTCTAGCAAAACTCCAACCCTAATGATAACTATAGTTCCAAATTAATCCTTAGTCTAACCCAAAACCTAACCATATTACTAGTCCTAAACTTAGCCTTCATTCTTGATATAATCATAACCCAAATCCTAACCATAACCCTGACCCTTATTCTGACCCTGAACCTAAACCAAATCCTAACACTAGCCCTACTCATAACCTTATATGTAAACCTAACTGTAACACTAGCCCTAGATTAAGCCTAATCCTAAATCTAGCCATATCTTTAATGAAGACGTAAACAAAAACCTAGCCCTAGTTTTAATGATAACCCTTAACTTAAGCCAAAAACTAACCTTACCTCCAGACTTAACCAATCCTAATTATTGCTCTAACCCAAACTCTAAAACTAATCCAAACACAGAACCTGACACTAACAATAACCCTAGCTATAAAACTGACCCTAACTGAAACTTAAACCTAAACCTAACACTAGACCATAAACATAACCATTACATTATCATATCACTAAAAGTAGCTCTAAACCTAACAGAAAAACTAGCCCTACTCTTAGGCATAAATCTAGCTCAAAGCATATACCTAACCCTAACCTAACCTTATTTCTTACCCTAAGCCTAACACTCACGTTAACCCTAACCCTCTCCTTAGACCTAACCCTAGATAAAACCTAAAACTGAACCCTAAACATAACCCTAGCCCTGTCCTTAAACCTAATCCAAGTCCTAGCCCTAATCATAATGTTAAAACTAGCCTTAATACTATCTCTAAAATTATCTATTACCCTAAACCGAAACTTAACCCTAATGATAACCCTACCACTAATCTTAATCATAGACATAACCCTAAACCCCCCTTATTGTAGCCTTAACCCTAAATAAAACCATAACCCTTACTCTAATACTAACCCTAAACCTAAAACTACCCTTAAACCTAACCCAACATCTAACCCTATCAATTAACCTAACTCTAAAAATAAAATTAGCCCTAATACTAACCCTAACCTTAACCATAAATCTAATTCTAGACATAATCCTAATCCTAACCCTCATCCTACCTCTAACCCTAGCTCAAAACCTAACTTGTAACCTAAACCTAATTGAAACACTAAACCTAGCCCTAGCCCTAACCATAATCCTAACTCTAGCCCTAATCATACCAAAAACCTTAGCCCTAACCCTAGCTCTAATGCTATTCATTAACCTAACAATAACCCTAACCAAATAATAATCCTAGGCCTATCACTAACCTATCACTATCACTAACCCTAACCCTACAAATTAACCTAATGTAACCTGAATCCTAAACTTTGTAGAGAATCAGATATAACTGCGTTACTTTTACAGTCCGTGATGGAGTCTGCATGCAAATGGGATATTCTGTCAGGGTATAGATAGGTAGCAGAGGACATGCTTGAAAATGAGGTGTCTGCTGTCCTTGGGAGGGCTTACTTGCAAACGAGAGGCTCCTTCAAGGTTTAGATAAGGTAACAGCGGACATGCTTGTAAACAAGGTATCTGCTGTCCTTGGGAGGACTTGCCTGAAAACGGGATGTTCTGCCAAGTGGGCTAGTAGCATGCTGAGAAAAATTTTATTATCGGTTCTTAACAAAGAGCAGAGCTAAACATACTCCAGGCCGAGAATAGATTAGCCATGAGAAGCAGGTCACTTCTGATTAGAAAGTAAAACTTCTGTTCGCTACTTTTAATTAGCTGAAAGATCTGATTTATTGATATTGTAAGGATGCCTCCTTTGTTCACAATACTATAAAAATATTGCTTGTACACAATAAAGGACTTTTTTTTTCGCAGCTGCTTAGCTTGCTCTGCTTCTTCTTTTTAATCCCATGTTGACCTGCAAGTGAATTACTGCAACAAACCTAAGCCTATCCATTAACCTAACCCTAATTCTAACCCTAATGCTAATTTGAGCCCTAACCCTTATAATTAACCTAACAAAAACCCTAAACTGACCCTGACCCTAAAGGTACACCTTACCCTAAACCTGACATTAGACTTAGCCATGAAACTAACCATATAACTATCCCTAGCTGAAACCCTCAACCTGACATTGTCCCTATTCCTAAAATCTTCCCTAACCTTAACATAAACCCTAGCCCTCATCCTAACCCCAAATCTAGCCTTAATCCTAACACAAACCTACCCGAGGCCTAAACCTAATTCTAATCACTGCCCTAGCCCTAAACCTAGCTATAACCCCATCCCACTCCTAAACCTAACCCTAAACCTAATCTTAAACATAGCATTAATCCTAGGCCTAACCCTTACACCAATTCTAGACATATTCCTAGCCCTAATTTAGCCCTAAACTTAACCCAAACCCTAGCCTTAAGACTAACTCTATTGCCCAAGCTTTATACCTAGTTCTAACTTTATCATTTACCATAACCAAATTTCTAGACCTAATCATAGCCCTAAACCTAGCCATAGCCCTAACCCTAGAATTAACCATAACACTAAATGTACTCCTAAACCTAAACTCACCCTATCCCTAGAAATAACACTAACATTAATCGTAAAATTATACTTAACTTTAGCCTTAGACCTAAAACATAATGAGCCATAGAACTAACCCTAATCCTTAACCTAAACCAAATACTAACCCAACATCTAGCCTAAGCCTACCCCTAATTTGAGTCCTTTCTCAACCCTAAAACTAACCCTGCCCTGACTCTGAACCTAAGAGCAAAACCCTAGCTCAAAATGTCACCCTGAACTTAACCTAACCATAAAACTAGACTTACCCCTAACTATAACCTTAAATAAGCCTGAATCATAACACTAGTTCTTACATTAGCTGTATCCCTAACACTAGTCCTAATGTAACCCAAAATCTAGCCATAATGAGAGTCCAAACCTAGATTTAATCCTAACTCTAAATCTAAACCAAGTCCTAACCCTTACACTAAACCTAACCCTAACTTTATACTTGCACTAATTCTAAACTGAACACTAACCCTCACATTAAGACTAACCATAACCCAGACCTAACCCTAGATCTAACCCTATACATTACTCTAAACCTAACTTTACCTAACTCTAATGCTAACCCTCGGCCTAACCCTAATTCATTCGCAAACCCTAACCTATCCATTACCCTAAATATAAACCTAATTCTAAACCTAACCAAACACTAAATGTAGAAGTAATACTAACCCCAAAACTAGCCCTAAATGTAACCTTAGTTCTTACATTAGCTTTACCCCTAAAGCTAACCTAGCCTAGCCCTAATCCAAGCCTTAATCCTAGATTTCATCCTAACCCTAAACCTAACCCTAGATCTAACCTTAATCCTAAGCCTAGCCCTAACACTTGCGCTAACTCTATCCCTTACCATAAGGAAAACTCTAACCCTAAAGCTACCCTTGTCTTAAACCTAATTCTTAGCCTAACCCAAAGCCAAACTCTATTACTAGTTCTGGTTTTATCTTCATCTTCACCAGCACTGCGATGAAGATAGGAATTCTGGCAATGATGCTAAGAAAAACATTATGTAACATTCCAGCAGGTACTAAGAAAACAATTTTTGGAACAATATATATTATCCTGAACAGAATTATTAAATAAATGAGAAGGAAAGGTGAAAGTAAACAAACAGATCTGCTAACCTCCTTATTTGTTCACATATTAAAACAATTTTCAACAGCTGTTTACCCAATCTAAATTAAACCATTAAAATCACGTGAATAAAAAAAAAATTCTGATCCATTTATTCATGAGCGCTCCTCATACATGATATATGGACATATGCACATACAGACATACAACACAAACAGAAGTGTGCAACATAACATACAACACATAAGACAATAGTAAAGGCCTTGTAGCTTTACCTAGGTGAAATCTCCATTGCAATGTTTAAAAACTCCACAGTCAAAAAATAAAACTTGTAGAGAATCAGATGTGACTGCGTTACTATTGCTGTCCTTGGGAGGGCTTGCTCGCAAACGAGGGGCTCCTTCAAGGTTTAGATAAAGTAACAGTGGACATGCTTGAAAATGAGATGTTTGCTGTCCCTGGGAGAGTCTGCTCGCAAACGAGAGGCTTCTTCAAGGTTTAGATAGGTAACAACAGACATGCTTGAAAGTGAGGTGTCTGCTGACCTTGGGAGAACTTGCCTGCAAACGGGATGTTCTGCCAAGTGGGCTTGGAGGGCGCTGAGAAAAATTTTTTATCTGTTCTAAACAAAAGAGCAGAGCTCAACATACTACAGGCCAAGAGTAGATTAGCCATGAGAAATGGGTCACTTCTGATTAGAAAGTAAAACTTCTGTGTGCTATGTTTAATTAGCTGAAAGACCTGATTTATTGAAGTTGGAAGGCTGCCTTTTTTGTTCACAATACTATAAAAAGATTGCTTGTACATAATAAAGGACTTTTTTTTTTCTGCTGCTGCTTTGCTTGCTCTGCTTCTTCTTCTTCTTTGTTTTCCCATGCTGACCTGCAAGTGAATTACTGCAACAAAAACTGATCAGAAAAACATTAACCTAGGTCTGTATGAGCTCAAAATAAAATAGAACTTTATGATGTGGGAAAAGGCAATAATAAAACAAATATTTAAAACAGCATCCTGCTTAATCACTGTCGCAGATATAAGAATAGCCAAACTGGAGCTCTGGATATCAGCTATTATGAATTTGAGTCAAATCACCTTTTTGTTTGTTTGTTTGTTTGTTTTGTTTTGTTTTGGTCTGTAGAATTTGCTTTGGTTAGTTTCTCTGGAATCCAAATCGGCTGTTTTTCTCCCTGTGGAAACACAAACAGAACCCCAAATCCAGACAATCACTGGATCAGGACCTTAGTTAATCTCTCTGGAATCCAAATCGGCTGCTGTTCTCCCTGTGGAAATACACAAACACACCCCCAATTCCAATCACTGGGTCAGAACCTTTCCATTGTCCTGTTAGAATATCCTTCAAAGGACCTTAGGCTTATGTACATTTTTTGGACACTAAGACCAGCTGAATCCAAATTTTAAAAGTTTAGAGTAAAAAGGGTTATTTTAAGTTTATCTTTGGGGGATATATACCCCTTTCCAATTCCTTTTTTTTTTTTTTGCTTTAATAAGTACATTTTAATAGTTTGATGAGCTCTTTCAACTATGCCTTGTCCCTGAGGATTGTATGGGATTCCTGTTATATGAGTAATGCCAAATGATGAGCCAAATTTGAAAGAGGTAAAAGTATAACCAGGGACATTATCTATTTGTAACTGTTTTGGAACACCCACAGTGGCAAAATTTTGTAAGCAATGAGCTATAACATCTTTAGTTTTTTTCTCTGGCATGAAGACAGCCAATCAAAAATCCAGAAGAAGTATCAACTATGACATGCAAATATTTTAATTTTCCAAATTCTGGCAAGTGTGTGACGTTCATCTGCCAAATATGGTTACGTATCAGTCCTCTAGGATTGACTCAAAGATTAACTTTTGGTAAAAAGGTAACATAATATTGACATTGTTTTACTATTTGTCTAGCTTATTCCTTAGTTATTTTAAAATGCTTTTGTAAAGTATTAGCATTGACATGGAACCTTTTATGAAAATGTGTAACTTCTTCTAGTGTAGAGAAAATATGTATGTCATGTGTAGTTTTATCTGCTAAATTGTTGCCCAAACTAAGGGCTCCAGGCAATCCTGTATGTGCTCTGATATGTCCTGTAAAGAATGGATCTTTTATGTTCCAGATTACACTTTGTATAGCAGAAAACAAAGAGAAAACAATAGAGGAAGGGGAAATTCTACCAGCATCTTCAAGGGATACTATAACATTAACTATACACTGACTATCAGAAAATAAATTAAATATAGAATCTTTAAACATCACAAAAGCTTGTAAAACTGCATTAAGCTCTACCTTTTGAGCTGAGTGTTTGGGTACTACAAATATAAAAGTTTGGGAAGTACTGCTGCTATACCATTATTTGACCCATCAGTGAATATATTTGGAGCATTCATGATAGGGGTTTTTCTTGTCATTTTTGGAAAAACTACAGGATGTGAAGACCAAAAAAACAGCAAAGGATTAGATGGTAAGTGATTATCAAATGAAATATTAGATTTACACATGATTATTGCCCAAATATATAACTTATTAGCTAACTCCTCAATTTGATCCATAGTATATGGACTAATAATTTTATTGGGAGAAATTGGAAACACTCCCTTTGCTGCTTTTATTCCTTTGAGTGTTAATTGTCCTACAGCCTCAGGATAACTAGTAAGAATAGTGTTAGGAGAATAAGATAAATGTATCCACAGTAATAGAACTTCTTGCCAAAATACTCCTGTAGGAATATTTTTGTTGGTATTACAATAAATAATAAAGACAAAGTTATATCAATTATATCCAAATGCATATTTTTCATATATATTTCAATGATTTTTAATGCCTTTCTTGCTTCAAGAGTGAACATGTGGGGTGAATTTGGATCTGATGGACCTTTTAGGATATCAAATATAGGTCCCAACTCCCCTCTTGGTATGCCTAGATAAGGCCTTATCCAATTTATGTCTCCTAATAACTTTTGAAAGTCATTAAGTGATTTGAGTTGATCTACTTGTATTTGAATTTTTTGTGGATGGACCATGGTTGAGGATAATAGAACTCCAAAATAATTAATTGGGAAATTTAACTGTACATTATCTGTTGCTATCTCTAGATTATAATTTTTTAATAAGTTTGTAAGTGTGGCATAACATTCTAGCAGTATGTTTTTATCTTTGTGTGCTAACAATACATCATCCTAATAGTGAAATATTTGTAATTCAGGATTTTGACTTCTAAGTGCCTGGATATCTTTCTTAACATAAATTTGACACATAGTAGGGCTGTTAGCCATCCCTTGAGGGAGTACTTTCCACTCATATCTCTAATAAGGACCTTCATGATTCAGTGCAGAGATAGTAAATGCAAAACATGGACTATAATCAGGATGAATAAGAATTGAAAAAAAAAATCTTTAATATCTATAGCTAAAACGTACCAGGTTTTTGGCAAAGCAGACAATTGAGGAATCCCCGATGGAGCAGGTCCCATAATAACCATCTCATTATTAATGGCTCTTAAATCTTGCAATAATCTCCATTTACCAGATTTCTTTTTGATGACAAAAATGAGAGTATTTTAGGGAGATACAGAAGGTTGTATATGTCCCTGTGCTAATTGTTGTTTGACCACGTCATGTGCTGCTTGTATCTTTTGTTTAGTCAGGGGCCACTGAGGAACCCATACTGGTTTATCTGATTTCCAAGTAATTTTTATTGCCTCTGTGACCCCTTATGAAAACCCAGTCCATGTCTATTTATTCCTTGATATATTTGAATTGGTGCTGCTATACCTTGTTCTCCTAATCTTTTTTTCTTTCCTGAAACCTTTTCTAGCCCTAATAGTGGGCGCATTTGGATTGGTGTTATTTGTTAATGCCAAACCTAATTGATCTAGGACATCTCGTCCCCATAAATTTGTAGGAAGATGATCCAATACATATGGCTGTATAGTTCCTTCACATCCTTCAGGATAATTCCAATCTAATACCATTGCACTTCTATGGGGATTAGTTGCCACTCCTTAGGCCTCTAAGTGTTTGAGTGAGGCCTCTAAGGCTTGTTGTAATGGCCAATGTTTTTGCCATTCTTGAAGAGATATGATGCTGAGGTCTGCACCTGTATCCAGTAGCCCATTAAATTTGTGTCCTTGAATATTTACTTTAAGCCTGGGGTGAGAATCTAAATTCAAAGACAGCATAGCCCAATCTACTCCTGTGGAGCATAATCCCCTGGAACCTCTTTCCATAGTACTACTGGAAAATTTATCATGTAGGCTGGGCATTATTAGTAACTGTGCTATTATATCTCCTGGTGAAATTACTGATATACCTTTTGGAGAACTAGCTATAATTTTTATTTCACCTTCATAATTGGGATCAGTTACCCCGGGACTTATCATAAGTCCTTTTAGCATAGAAGAAGTGCATCCTAACAATAAGCCAACTGTTCCTTGGGAAGAGGTCCTTTTACTCCTGTGGGAATGATTTGAACTCCCATCTCTGGAGTTAGTACTGCTCTGGTGTATGCACAGATGTCCAACCCTGTGCTCCCTCTGGTTCGTGTGATGAGAGATCTTATGGACAATGTGTCCTGGGGACTACCCTGATGGTGCTGCTGGGTTCCTCCATGCTATTTCTGTTTCTCCAGGGCCCCGTACATTTGTGGTCATGGGCCCCGGAGCATTGGACCCCCTGTCCGTTTTTTGGCAATGGAGCCTGATGCCTTTCTCCACAATATCGTGGGTAAACACCTGCCCTTGTTCATTTTTTGATAACAGAGTACCCTCTATGGTGGTTTGAGAATGGCATTCTTTATCCCAATGTCTCCCTCTATGGCATCGTGGTCAAATACCCAGTATTCTATTCCTTTGATTCCTAGATTTGTTAAACCGTCCTCCTATGGGGCAACTCCTTTTGAAATGTCCTGTTTGTTTACAATTGTAGCATGTTTTGGGCCTGGCATCTAAAGCCTGTTGTTTTGCTGCCAAGATTTGTCCTTGTTCATTAATGTCTCTACATAATTTAATATATATGTTTAAATCTTCATGTCTCCATGGTCTAATGACCTCTCTGCAGCAATGATTTGTTTGGTCATAAGCCAGTTGTTTTATAAATGGCATTGCTTGTTCTGTATCCCCCAAAATTCTGGAAGCTGCTCGAATAAGCCTATCTATAAATTCAGCATAAGGTTCATTAGTTTTTTGTATTACCTTAGATAATTGACCTTGTAAATCTCCATGCCCCTATAAAGTTTCCCATGCCCTAACCGCATCTACAGAAATTTGTACGTATACACCAGGATCATATTCAATCTGTTGCCATTGCCCCTCATAAGGTCCTTTTCCTAACAACGTATCTAGATTTCTTTGAGGGTAACTGGCTGCTGCATTTTGCCTAGCTGTCTCCCTACAAAATTTCTCATTGGCAACCTTCCATAACAAATATTGTCCTCCATTTAGCACAGATTTACAAATACAAGCCAATCTGCTGGCGTCATGTCCAGTGGATTTGACTATGCTTACAGTGAAGCGTGCTTGAGGACCATAGGTTGTTACAAACTCCTTTAACTGCTTCACTGTTTTGAAATCTAAAGCACTGTGAATTTGCTGCCCTTCTGTCTGCTCAAGTACAGGGGATGCTAATCTTTGAGGTCCTGTCTCAGGATCCCATCTATCAACTATGGGGGTTGAGGGCCACTCAGCTATCTCCAGAGGTGGAGGTGTTGGTTGAATTACACCCTCTGGTGATAGAACAGTGTTAGTAACAGCTTCCTGTTTTATCTTTTTACCTAATAGCTGTTTCTACTCTAAACTTTCTTCCTTTGAATTTTCTTCTTCTGTCTGACTAGATTGAAAGACCTTCTCTTTTTCTTGATCTAAAATGTCTTTCTCCATGGTCTTAACCTCTAACAATTTACTTACTACTCTTTCAGTTTGTTTTTTTTCTAATTTCTAATCTGTTATAAAGATAATGCTACCCAATAAGATAACACAAAACAAAACAGAAACAGAATAAAACAAAAATAGAACAAAAAATCATTGTATCAATTTTCCTATTTTCTTGACATGTGCATTTGTGGCCTATTTCTATCTCTTCCTCAGGGGCAAAAATCTTCAAACCTTGAGCCAACTTATTTCCCCAGTATGCCTGAGAAAATTCTAGGGATAGGCAGCTTGAAACAAACACAAATCAAATCAAAACAAGAAGACATTGTGTTTTTTTTTTTTTAAATGGTCACCCATTCTCTCGCCTTCCCTTAGGGGCAAGCAATGTCACTTACCCCGAAGTTTCAGACGTTCCCCACATGGGCCGCCAATTGCTGCAGTCTAGCTGGGCAGAAATCACTAGCCACTGAAGCAGGAACAAACTTTATTTTTGAACTGCAAGAAAAAACCTCACACACACTCCTGGGGAATTCTTCCGAATGCCACATGGGTCGTCTAGAAACCCCTCAGCTGGAAATATCTCTCCCGGGAATCTCTCCTCCTGCCCTTCCCCAACCAATGGGAACTCTCTGGGAATCCCCGGAAATCCCCCACAAGAACTCCAAAATAGTGCAAGAACTCAAAAGTAGCAGCAGAGGCAGATATTAATGCCTCGCTTGTCAATCAATACTGTTGGCAAAATGCCAGGGGCCATACATACTTGGCCGTGGCTCTCAGCACTATTACTAGTCCAAACCTAATACTCAATCTAGCTCTATCAGTGTCCCATACCCTAACCCTAACCCTATCCCTGTATTTTATTCTGACCCTAAAACTGACCATAGGTTTAGGGCTAGGGTTAGCATTAGTTTTAGGGTTATGGTTAGTGTAATAATTAGAGTTAGAGCCTAACCCTTATCAGAAATATAAACTTAGACCTATAATTTACTATAAACCCTAACCCCAGCCCTAACCATAAACTTAACCCTATCCCTAAACCTAGCACTGAACCTACAACTTACCTAACCCTACAACTAAATGTATTGATAACACTAGCCTTAACCCTAACCATAAACCTAACCCTAACCATAAACCTAACCCTAACCAGAAAACTAACAATAGACCTAACCCTAAAACTATCACTCGCCATAGCCCTAACCTTACCTCAAAACCTAAACCGTATCATAAACCTAAATATAACCATAGCCTTAACATTAACCCTGAAAATAAATCTAACCCTAAACCTAAACCAATATCTACATCTAATCATATCCATTACCCTAAGCCTTATCCTAACCTTAATGTAATCCTAGCCCTAACCTTAACCCTACCATAATCCTGTCCCTAGACCTAAGGCTGAACCTGATCCTGAACCTAACCCTAGCTCTAACACTAGCTCAAAACCTAGCTCTTACCCTAAACATAAACGTAGCTCGAATCCTAGCCCTAATTCTAACCATGACCATAGCCCAAACTCTAGCTCTAACTCTATCCATTGCCCTAAACATAACCCTAAACCTAATGCTAAACCTAACCCTAACCCTAAACCTAACCCTAACCCTATCTCTATCCCTAGCCCTGATTTTAACCTGAAGCCTTAACCGATCCCTAACACTTACTCAATCCCTGACTCTTACACTCACCTAACCTTAAAAAACATGATGAGCCTAACCTAACCCTAACCCTAACCTTAGCCCTAATCCTAAACGTAAAATTAGATTTAACCTTAGCTCTAACCCCACCAATTACCCTAACCTTAACAAAAAACATCATGATAAACATAGCCCTCTAACCCTAACTGTAAACCTAACTCTAGACCTGACCATAAACCTAACGAGTGCCGTAGTCCTAACCTTAGCTCAAACTCTAACAATTATGCTATACTTACCACTAACCCTAGTCCTAAACCTAAACCTAACCCTAACCCTAACCCAATAACTAAATTTCTCCATTACCTTAACCCTATGATAACCCTAATCCTAACCCTAGACCTATCCTAAACTTAATCATATCCTTAGCACAAATCCTTGCTCAAACCCTAACCTATACCGTAAACCTAAACCTAGCCTTTACCCTAACCCTAACCCTAAATCTAGCCCTAATCTTAAACATAACCCTAGCCAGAACTCTAGCTCTAAACCTATCCATTACCCTAATGAAAACCATAAACCTAATGCTATCCCTAGTCTTAACCCTTACCCTAACCATTTCCCTAAATTTAACCTGAGCCCTAAATCTAACCTGAAGCCTAAATTTAACCTTATCCATTACCCTAACCCTAATTTAAACCTAATGCTAATTTGAGCCATACCCCTTAACATTAACCTAACCCAAACACAAAACCTGAGTCTGAGTATTGCAATACCCCTAGCTCTCAACTTGAATCTCACCCTAAACCTAACTCTGACACAAGAACAAGCCATAAATCTTTCCTTAAAACTATCCCTAACCATAACCATAGACCTGATATCATCCCTAGCCCTAATTCTAGCCATAACCCTAATACAAATGCTAGCCCTCATCCTAGCCCTATACTTAGCCTTGATCCTAACCCTAACCCTAACCCTATCCCTATCCCTAATTTTATCCCTTGTCCTAGTTCTAAAGTTTCCTATAACCCCATCCCTTCCCCTAAATGTAAACCTAACTCTAACCCTAGTCTTAACCCTTACACTAACTCTAGACCTGACCCTAGCCCTAATTTAGCCCTAGCCCAACCACTAGCACTAAAAATAACTCTAAATCTTGCCATAGCCCTATTCCTAGATCTCAACCTATCTTTTACAATAACCCTACACTTGTCCTAACCTTAGCCCTAACACTAGCCCTATCCATAACCCTAGAACTAAACATAACTCTAAGTCCAAATCTAAAGCTAAGCCTAAACCTCACACTAACACTAGTCCTAACACTAACACTAATCCTAAAACTAGCCCTAATCTAGTTTAAGACCTAAAACAAAACCGAGCCATAGCCCTAACCCTAACCCTTAACCTAAACCAAAACTTAACCCTAAACCTAGACCTAACCTTAGCTCTAATTCCAGTCCTAAACTAACCCTAAAACTAATCTTGAGCCTCACTCTGACCTTACACTAACCCTAGCTCTAACATCACCCTAAAAGTATACCTAACCCTAAAACTAGAATTAGCCCTAACCATGACCCTAAAAGTAGCCCTAATAATAACTCTAGTTCTTACATTAGCCGTAGCCCTAATCCTAGCCCTAATTTAAACAAAAACCTATCCCTAAACTGAGCCCTACACTTCGTATTAACCCTAACCCTAACCTTTACCCTAAACCTAACCCTAGCCTTAAAACTGACCCTAACCCCAAACCTTTCTCTAGACTGAATCCTAATCTTAATCCTAGCCCCAATTCTACCTCTAAGCCTATCCATTATACTAAGCATAACCCTAACCCTAGCCCTAAATTTATCCCTAATCCTAAACCTAGACTTGACACTAACCCTAACCATTGCCCTAGCCCTAAACATTGCTTAAATCCCTATACTTATCCTAAACCTAACCCTAATACAAACCTAGGCCTAACACTAACCCTAACCCTAGCCCTAATCCTAACCATAATCCTAGACCAAAACCTATTATTTACCCTAAACATAAGTCTAACCCAAACATAGCTCTAAACATAGTTCTAACCCCACCCATTACCCCAACCCTAACTATAAACCTCCTGATAACACTAGCCCTAACCCTAAGCGTACATTAACTCTAACTGCAAAACTAACCCTAGACCTAACCATAAACGTAACTTTGGCATAGTAGTATTCTAGCTCAAACCTAACAGATACACTAAACCTAACACTAATCCTAGTCCTACACCTAAATCTAACCCTATATTTAGGTCTAACTGTAATCCTATAGCTAACACTAACCTTATGCTTCCCTAAACCTAACCTGAACACTAGATCTAACCCTATCAATTACTCTAACTCTAACCCTAACCCTAACCCTAATGCTAATTTGAACCCTAAAAGCACAACCCCTTAACCTCAACCAAACCCTAGCCATAACCTTAGCTCTAATTCTAGATTTATGTTGAAAACTAGAACTAACACTTACCCTGACTCTGATCATAATACTAACCCTAGTCTAAACATCACCCTAACCCTAACTCTAAAACTTACACTAGAGCTACCACTAACCCTAACTCTAAATTTAACCCTAATTTTAACCCTGGTACTTACATTAGCCTTACCCCTAACCCTAGCACTAACTTAACCCAAAACCTAACCCTAATCCAAGCCCTAACTCAAATTTTATCCCTAACCCTATTCCTAAACCTAGCCCCAATCAAAACCATAACTTTAGCCCTAACCCTAGTTCTTACCCTATCCATTACTGTAACCATAACCCTAGGCCTAAACCTAACCCTATCCCTAATCCTAACTTATGCATTATTCTAAACCAAACCTAAACCCTAAACCTCACCCTATCATTACACTAAGATGAACCATAATGCTAATTTGAGCCCTAACTTTAAACCTTAACCTATCCCAAACTTCTACCCCAGATCTTGATCCCTAGATCTAAACATGACCCTAACCTTAAACCTAACCCTTACATTACAAGTAGCCATAAACCTAACCCTAAGACTATCTTTAACCATAACGCTAGATCTGATATTAGACCTAGGCCTAATCATAGCCCTAACCCTGAAATGAACCATAGTCCTCATCCTAGCCTTGAACTTCTCCTTAATCATAACCCTAACATTAACCATAGCCCTAACCCTAATTCTAACCCTCACCCTATATCTAAGCCTACTATAACACCATTCCTAACCCTAAAATTAACCCTAAACCTAACCCTAATGCTAGGCCTAAGGTGAACACTAACAGTAGCCCTAATTGTAGCCCTAATTTAAACCTATCCCTAACCATAAACCAAACCCTAGCCCTAACACTAATTCTAACTTTCAAACTAGCCCTAGCCCTAAACCTAGCCATAACTATTGCCTAATCCTTATTCCTAGTCCTAACCCTAGATCTAACCCTAACTCTAAATCTAGCCCTAACCCTAAACCTAAGCCTAACATTAACACTAGCCCTAGCTCTAACGTTAATCATAAAACTAGCCCTAAGCCTAACCCTTTCTGTAAAACAAAACAGAGCAATAGCCCTAAACCTAAACCTTAAATTAAACCAAACCTTAACACTACATCTAGACCTAACCCTATCCCTAATTCGAGTCCTAATCTTAACCTTAATACTAGCCCTAACTCCGACTAATATCCTATAACTCATCCTAGCTCGAAACACCAACCTTACCTTAAACTGAAACCTTACAGTAACCCTAGCCTTAATTTGAGTCCTAACCCTAACCTTAAAACTAAACATGACCCTGAGTATTATTAACCTAACACTAACACTAGCATTATATTTCACCCTAACCTTAAACCTAATCCTAACATTAGAGGTTTAACCCCTAACTATACCCTAAAACTAAGCCTAAAACCCTAGTTTTTAAATTAGCCTTTGATCTAACCCTAGCCATAAACCTAACACAAACACAAGCCCAAATCTGAGCCCTAAATCTAGCTTTAACCTTAATCCTAGCCCTAACCATAGCTATAATCCTATCCCTTACCCTATTCCAAACCCTAAACCTAATGCTAAACCTAATACTAATCCTTAACCTAATCCAAACCCTAACCCTATTAGTAGTCCTAACCCTAGTCCTCATTCTAGCTCTAACCATAACCCAAACCCTGACTCTAACCCTGGCCCTTATTCTGACTCTAACACTAATCATAGGTCTAAAATTCATCTTAATCCTAAACTGAACTCTAACACTACCCCTACTGGTAACCTTATACCTAATCCTAACCCTAAAACTAGCCCTAATTATAACAAAGCTCTTACATTTGCCATAGTCCTAACCTATTGCAAAACCTAGCCCTAACCCAAGACATACCCTAGCTTTAACCCTAAAGCTAAGCATAACACTAACCTTAGCCCTAAACCTAAACCTAAGCCTAACCCTAGACCTAACCCTAAGCATAACACTAGCACAATCACTAGCTGTAACCTTTTCAATTACCCTAATGATAACATTAAAGCTTCTGCTAACCTGAGACTGAACCCTAATCCTATCGCTAAACCTAACCCTATCCATTACTCTACACCTAATATGAATCTAAACCTAAAACCATCATTAACCTATCCCTAACCCTAATGATAACTTGAGCCTTAACCCTAAACCTTAATCTAATAAAAACCCTAACCCTAACCCTGACCTTAATAATACCCATAGTTCTAAACCTGACCCTAACAAGAAACCTGACCCTTACAATAGACCTAGCTATAAACCTAATGCTAAAACTCTCCCTAACTGTAATCCTATACCTGACATTAGCCCTAGCTCTAATCCTAGTCCTAATCCTAAACCAAACCTTATACCCTAAATCTAATCCTCACCCTACTCCTAAAAGTAGCTATAATCCCATCTTTAACCTAAACCTAACACTATCCCTAACACTAACACTAACCCTAGCCCTAAACCTAGGCCTAAACCTAACACTAACCCTAGTCCTAATCCCAGCCTTAATTTAACCCTATCTCTAACCCAACCCTAACCTTAGCCCTAAGACTAACTTTAACTCTCGCCCTAGCTTTATAACTAGTTCTAACCCCATCCCTTACCTTCACCCTAATCCTAGATCTAAATTTAACCCTAATCTTACCCCTACCCTTAGCCCTAGCTCAAAGCCCAGATCTAAACCTAACTCTAAATCTAACCTAAAACCTAAGCCTAAACCTCAAACTATCACTAGCCCTAATACTAACATTAATCCAAAAACTAGCCCTAACTCTACCCCAGACTAAACAAAACCAAATAATACTCCTAACCCTAATACTTAACCTAAGCCAAACCCTAAACCTACACCTAGCCCTAATCCTATCTCTAATTCTAGTCCTGTCCCTAAACTGAAAACTACTCTGGACCCTGACTCTGACCCTAACATTAAACCTAGCTCTAAACATCATCATAGCCATAAACTTAACCCTAACACTAGACGTAGCCCTAACCCTAACCCTATCACTAGCTCTAATTATAACACTACTTTGTACATTAGCCATAGCCTTGACTCCAGTCCTAACCTAACCCAAAATCTAGCCTTAATCCAAGTCGTAAACCCAGTTATTTTTAATAATTATTTTTTTTAGTTTTGGTGGACACAACATCTTTTTTTTTGTCGATATGTGGTGCAGAGGATCAAACCCAGCACCCTGCACATGCCAGGTGAGCACACTACTTCTTGAGCCACACCCCCAGCTACTAACCCTAGCTTAAACCTAGATAAATCAAACCCTAACACATACAATAGCCTAATCCTATGAATTAACCCTACCCCTAATCTAAGGTCTAACCCTATCCATTACCCTAATGATAACCTATTATGCTAACCTTTGCCTAACCATAAACCTATCCACTACACTAAACCTCACCTAAACCCTAACTCTAATCCAAACAACAGCCCTAATCCCATACATAATCAAAGCCCTAAACTTAGGTCTAACCCTATGCGTTACCCTAATGATAACGCTTTTGCTAACCCTAGGCCTAAACCTAACCCTATCCATTACACTAAACAACATTTAAATTCTAAACCTAACCCTTTCATTACCTTAACCAAAACCCCTAATGTTTATTCAAGCCCTAAACCTAAATTCTAACCTAATCCAAACCCTCACCTTGATCCTGACCCTAATAATAACCCTAGCTCTATAACTGACCCTTAGTATACACCTAACCCATACACTGGACCAAGCCATAAACCTAACACTAAATTTATCCCTAACTGTAACCCTACACCTGACATTAGGCCTAGCCCTAATACTAGCCCTAACCCTTACACAAACACTAGCCCTCATCCTAGCCCTAAACCTACCTTTAATCGTAACCCTAAGAATAACCCTAGCCCTAACCCTAACACTAATACTTGCCCTATCTCTCAACCTAGCTATAACCCAATACCTTACCTAAATGTAATCCTAACTCTTACCCTAATGCAAGGTTTAAACCTAACACTAACACTAGCAATAATTTAGCCCTATACCTAACCTTAACCCTTACCCTAATCCTAGCCCTAAGACTAACTCTAACTCTCATACTAGCCCTATCACTACTTCTAACTCCATCCCTTACCATAATCCCAAACCTAATCCAAACCTTACTCCTAACCCTTGCCCTATCCTTAGCCCTAGCCCTAACCATAAAAACAAACGTAACTGTAAATCTAACCCTAACCCGAAGGCTAAGCCTAACCATTATAAATACATTTATATTTAGACTCTGTGTCTACAGATATTGGCTTCAATTATTATTTAGAATATAGTCATTAGTTTCATAAAAGGTATGTCATTTCTTGTGGTGTATAGAGAACTGAGGGTCAGGGGTAGGATGCTATGTTAAGTGTATGGGATTAATCTAAGTTACCAACTTTGGAGGAGAACTCTAATGAATAGAGAGGGGAAATTTTTGGAAGAAGGTATAAATGCAAACTCCTTATCTGTATTCATAAAATTACCCTATGTATAAATAGTAAAAGTTAGGAGGCTGAACGTTGGATAGATGGAGAAAGAAAAAAGAAAATAATAATATAATAAGGGAATAAAGAAAGCAGGGAGAAAGAAAATAAGAGCAAGTAAAGAGGTGGTGATGCTGGGCCGAAGCAATTCCTCTATATTATACAATTGTAGTTATTCAGTTCTTAAAGCCCAATTTCATGAAAAGTTCTTGGTTTCACATATGTTGAGGTTGTAAGGACCAGAGGGGGAAGGGTAGAGGAGAATGGTGAGAAGAGCAAGAAAAGAAAAGTAAGAAAGAAAAAAAAAAGTCTGTCTGAACTCTGTTTTCTTCTCTTGCACTAGGTGGAGATGTCAATTCCTAGCTTGAGTCTCTGTGCTCAGGATGGTGGAGGGAGCCAGGGTGAGATTCTACTTGGAGCATCCCTACTCTTAGTCTCTGAATCGGAAACCAGTGCCTGTAGAGTTGCTGTTCCACATTTTTAGCTACACCCCCCAAAACCTGTGAGACAAATCTTGAGTTATCACTGCTGGAAGTAGGGGAGTTGGAAACCGGGTACCTGATAAGCTGCAGAACCAAGCTGGTAGCCACTCCTACTGATAGATGGCAAGTAAGGTTTTGCAAGATGGATTTCATCTATTACCCATATATGGTGAGGTGGGTGTTCCTGGAGTGACCTTGTGCTGTGTCCAGAGCTCTGTCTGGTGACCCACAAGCAAAGCCTCTGTGTTCTATGCTGCCTTCTGTCTGTGCAGAGAGCGCCTGTTTTGCTGAGACTGCTGTCTGCACCCAGAGAGACTGCACAGCCCAGCCTTTCATCTGTGCTGAGAGCACACATGTGGCTCTAGTTTTCTTCAAATTTCTATGATACTGGGCAGGATTCATCTTTCACTTAGCCTTATTATTCTCCACAGGTTTGGGCTTTGTCGGTTCAATAGTTTGCTGTCAGGAACAGTTTGTATTTTAAGGTTTTCCTTCATTATGGCTTATTGATGTGAATGAAAATTGAGCTGGAAATCACACAGGGTTGGCAGGAGGTGCTTGAAACTTCACACAATCAGTTCTCAGAGGGCACTCTCTGGTTTCTTTCTTTCGAAGGTAGGCCAAAGATGAAGCATGGAAAAGAAACTGTATCTGGGAGCCCTTAAGGAGAAAACAGAGAAACATGTATGTACTGAAATAAGTCTCCAAAAAATTTGATCAGATTTCATCTTTTAGGTTGCTCTGCTAGGCTCTTCAAGGTTGGAACTTCTAGGATCAATGTTTCTCTAAACAGGTAAGTGTTAGTGTTAAGGTTAGGGATAGGGATAGCTTTAGAGCAAGTGTTAGGGTTAGAGACTTTTTTGTTCCAATTTCTTTGATACTGGGAAGGTTTATCTTTTACCTAGCCTTACTATGTGGCCATTTTTATGCCTTCTAAGTTCAATGGTTTGCTGTTGGTAATAGTTTTTTTTAATGTCTCACTTCATTTTGACCTACATCGGTAAATGAGAATGGATCTGGAAATCAGAGGGTTGGTGCTAGCAAGTTGAAACTTCAAATACTCAATCAGTTTTCTGTGGGCACTCTCTGGTTTATTCCTTGTAAAAGTAGTGATAAGCTGAAGCATGCAAAACAAGTTTATTGAAGAGCACATTAGGAGAAAACAGGGCAATATGCATGTACTGAAATACCTTCCCCAATTATTTGGTCAGATTTCTTTGATACTGTTCAGGATTCATATGTAAGTTTGCCCCACTAGTCTCCCCAAGTATAAAACTTTTATGATCAAAGGTTCTCTTAACAGGTTAGGCTTATGGTGATGGTTAGAACTAGGGTTATAACTAGTGTTAGGGTTAGAGTTAGTTTTTTCAACCTTTTGGATACTGGGCAGGATTTACCTTTTTCCTATTTTTAGTATCCCCATGTTTGGGCCTCCTTGTAAAGGGTTTGCTCTCATGAGAAGTTTTAATTTTCATGTTATACTTCATTTTTTCCTATAGGGGTGAATGGAAATGGAGCTGGACTCAAACAGTGTTTGTGCTAGCTGCTTTAAACTTCACACACTCAATAAGTTCTCAGTGCATTTTCCCTCATTTGTTTCTTGTGGTAGTATCCCAAAACTGAATTAGAAAGAAAGAGCTTTATCTGTGAGCACGGTAGGAGCAATCTTCAACTTTTTTTGCTTGAATGCTTTGATACTGTAAAGGATTCACCCTTTTCCTAGTCTTAGTAGGATCCCCGAGTTTGGGTTTTCAAGGTTTGCTGATTCAATGTCAGGAAAAATATGAATTTTTAGATTTCACTTTATTATGGCCTATAGACATGAATGAAAATGGAGCTGGAAATCAAACAGAGTTAGTACTAGCTGCTTGAAACTTTACACAGTCAACCAGCTCTCTGTCAGAACTCTCTGGTTGTTCCTTGTGAAAGCACCTTAAACTGAAGCTTGAAAAAATAATTTAGCAAAGAGCACATTAGGAGAAAACAGGGAAATATGCACGAACTGAAATACCTACCCCAATTATTTGGTCAGATTTCTTTGATACTGCGCAGAATTCATCTGTTAGCTTGCCCCACTGGGATCCTGTATTTGGGGAGTAGTATTATCAATGGTTTTCTAAACAGGTTAGGTTAGATTTAGTATTAGGTTAGGGCTAAGTTACAGCTAAAATTTTGTTAGATTTAGTTTTGTTCAAATTTCTTTGATATTGGGCAGGATTCAACTTTACTTAGCCTTACTATATTTTTTTAGATTTGGACCTCTTGGGTCAAGCGTTTGCTCTCCAGAACAGTTGGTATTTTAAGTTTTCATTTCATTTTTACCTATGAATGTAAATGGAAATGGAGCTGGAAATCTAACAGAGTTGGTGCTAGTTACTTCAAACCTCACACACTCAATCAGTTTTCTAAGGAAATTCCCTGGTTTATTCCTTATAAAAGGATCCCTAAGCTGAAACATGCAAAGCAACTTTATGTTAGAGCACTTTATGAGAAAACAGGGAAATATGCATGTACTGAACTACCTAACCAATTATTGATATTGTGAATGATTCATGTGTTAGCCTACCCAACTTGGATCCCCAATTGTGGGACTTCTAGGATCAAAGGGACTCTAAACAGGTTAAAGTTAGTGTTAGGGTTAGTGTTAGGACTAGGATAAGACATAGTGTTAAGATAAGAGTTAGTTTTGTTTTCAAATTTCTATGATACTGTGCAGGATTCATCTTTTTCCTTTTCTGACTATACTTCAAATATCTGGGCCTCCTACATAAAGGATTTGCTTTCAGCAGCTGTTTCAATTTTCATGTTTTTCTTCTTTTTGCCCTGTAGAGGTGAATGGAAATGAAGCTGGAAATTGAACAGGGTTTGGGCTACCTGCTTGAAACTTCACACACTCCATCAATTTTCAGTGAGCATAATCTGGTGTTTGCCATGGAAGTAGTCCTAAAATGAAGTAGAAAGTAACAGCTTAATCTCTGGGGTCTTTAAGAGCAAGTAGAATACCCGTGTACTGAAAGAGCTTCAATTTTTTTTGGTTGGATTGATTTGATACTGTACAGGATTCATCCTTGACCTAACCTTAGTAGGCTCCCCAAGTTTAGGCCTTCAAAGTTCAATGGTTCAGTGTCAGGAACATTTGATATTTTAGGTTTCACTAAAATATATGGGGCAATGGGGCTGTAAATCAAACAGCAATGGTAATAGCTGCATAAAACTTCACACACTCAATCAGCTCTTTGTGGTCACTCTTTGGCTTTTCTTTGTGAAAGTACCTTAAGCCAAAGCATGAAAAAAAATTTATCCATGAGCACTTTAAGAAAAAAAAATAGGAAAATATGAATTTCTTTGATACTGCACATGACTCAACTATTAAGTTGTGCCTCTAGGCTCCCCAAGTTGGATTTCTATGATCATAGGTACTCTAAACAGGTTAGAATTGGCTTAGGGTTCGCTTAGATCTAGTGTTAGAGTTAGAGTGATTTTTTTTTTCAAATTCATTTGATACTTGTCACAATTCGAATTTACCTAGCCTTACTATTTTCCCCAGGTTTGGGCCTTAACCCTTCAATGGTTTGCTGTCAGGAACAGTTTGTATTTTAAGGTTTCCTTCATTTTGACCTATACAGGTAAATGGAAATGAAACTTGAAATCAAACAGGGTTTGTTCTCACTGCTTAAAACTGCACCCACTCCATCACTTCTATGTGGGCACCCTGGTTTCTTCCTTGTGAAAGTTTCCCAAAGCTGAAGCATGCAAAAACATCTTTATCTGATAGTACTGTTGGAGACAACAGGGAAATATACATGTACCAAACTATCTCCCCAAATTATTTGGTTAGATTTATTTGATACTGCACAAGATTTATCTGTTAGCTTTCCCCACTGTGCTCCCTTAATTTGGGACTTCTATGATAAAAGGTTCCCTAAACAGATTAAGGTTAGTTTTATGGTTATGGTAAGGGTTAGGTTTAAACCCAGTGTTAGAATTAGAGTCAGTTTTGTTCATTTATCTTTGAAACTGGGCAGGATTCATCTTTTACTTAGCCTCACAATGTTCCCTGGTTTAGGCCTACATGATTCAATGGTTCACTGTCAAGAACAGATTGTATTTTAAGGTTTCACTTTATTTTGAATTTTTTTTGAAGAGAAATGGAGCAAGAAATCAAATAGGGTTGGTGCTAACTGCTGTAAATGGCACATACTCAATCAGTTCTCTGTGGGCACTCTCTGGTTTGTTTCTTGTGAATGTTGTCCTCGGCTGAAACATGCAAGGCAACTTTATCCCAGAGCACTTTTGGAGAAATTAAGGAAATATGCATGTACTGAAACACTTCCCCCAATTATTTTCTCAGGTTTCTTTGATTCTGTGCAGGATTCATCTGTTAGCTTGCCCAACTAGACTCCCTTAGTTTGGGACTTTTATGATCAACGATTCTCTAAAAAGGCTAGGGTGACCTGTAGGGTTAGGATTAAGGATAGATCTAGTGTTAGGTTTACAGTAGTTTTGTTCAAATTTCTTTGATATTAGGCAGGATTTATATTTTACCTAGCCTTACTATGTTCCACAGGTTTCGGCCATCTTGGTTCAATTCTTTGCTGACAGGAACAATTTGTATATTATGGATTCACTTCATTTTGACCTACATGGGTAAATGAGCAAGGAGCTGGAAATAAAACAAAGTTGGTGCTAACTGCTTGAAACTTCACACTCTCAATCAGTCCTCTGTGGGCACTCTCTGGTTTGTTCCTTGTTAAATTAGTAATAAGCTGAAGCATGTAATATAAATGTATCTAAGAACACTTTAGGAGAAAACAGAGAAATATGCATGAACAGAAATAGGTCCCCCAATTATTTTGTCAGATTTCTTGAATCATTCCCACAGGGGTGAAAGGACCTCTTCCCAAAGGAACAGTAGGCTTATTATTGGGACGCAGCTCTTCTACTCTAAAAGGACTTTTGATAAGTCCTGGGGTAATTGATCCCGATTATGAAGGTGAAATAAAAATTATAGCCAGTTCTCCAAAGGGTATATCAGTAATTTCACCAGGAGATAGAATAGCACAATTACTAATAATACCAAGCCTACATGATAAATTTTCCAATCATACTGTAGAAAGAGGTTCCAAGGGATTAGGCTCCACAGGTGTAGATTGGGCTATGCTTTCTTTAAATTTAGATTCTTGCCCCATGCTAAAACTAAATATTCAAGGACATGAATTTAATGGGCTACTGGATACAGGTGCAGACCTTAGCATTATCTCTCGTCAAGAATGGCCAAAACATTGGCCATTACAACAAGCCACTCAAACGCTTCGAGGCCTAGGAGTGGCGAATAATCCCGATAAAAGTGCAATGGTATTAGATTGGAAGGATCCTGAAGGATGTGAAGGAACTATACAGCCATATGTATTGGATCATCTTCCTGTAAATTTATGGGGACGAGATGTCTTAGATCAATTAGGTTTGACATTAACAAATAATATCAATCAAAATGCACCCACTATTATGGCTAGACAAGGTTCTAGGAAAGGAAAAAGATTAGAAAAACAAGAACAAGGTATAGCAGCACCAATACAAATAAATCAAGGAACAGACAGACATGGGTTGGATTTTCACAAAGGGCCACTGAGACAATAAAAATTACCTGGAAATCAGAAAGACCAGTATGGGTCCCTCAGTGGCCCTTGACTAAAGAAAAGATACAAGTAGCCCATGATCTGGTCAAACAACAATTAGTGGAAGGACATATACAACCTTCTGTATCTCCCTAAAATACTCTCATTTTTGTCATCAAAAAGAAATCTGGTAAATGGAGATTATTGCAAGATTTAAGAGCCATTAATAATGAAATGGTCATTATGCGACCTGCTAAATCGGGGATTCCTCAGTTGTCTGCTTTGCCAAAAACTTGGTATGTTTCAGTTATAGATATTAAAGATTGTTTTTTTTCAATTCCAATTCATCCTGAGGATAGTCCACGTTTTGCATTTACTATCCCTGCACTGAATCATTAAGGTCCTGATCAGAGATATGAATGGAAAGTACTCCCTCAAGGGATGGCTAACAGCCCAACTATGTGTCAAATTTATGTTAACAAAGTAATCCAGCCACTTAGAAATCAAAATCCTGAGCTACAAATATTTCACTATATGGATGACATATTATTAGCACACAAAGCTAAAAACACATTGCTAGAATGGTATGCCACACTTACAAACTTATTAAAAAATTATAATCTAGAGATAGCAATAGATAAAGTACAATTAAATTTTCCAATTAATTATTTGGGAGTTCTATTATCCTCAACCATGGTCCGTCCACCAAAAATTCAAATACGAGTAGATCAACTCAAATCACTTAATGACTTTCAAAAGTTATTAGGAGGCATAAATTGGATAAGGCCTTATCTAGGTATTCCAACAGGAGAATTGGGACCTTTATTTGATATCCTAAAAGGTCCATCAGATCCAAATTCACCCCGAATGTTTGGGCCTTCAAGGTTAATTGGTTCAGTGTCAGGAACAGTTTTGAATTTTTAGTTTTCACTACATCATGTTCTACAGGTGTGAATGGAAATTGAGCTGGAAATCAAACTGGGTTGGTGCTACCTGCATGAAACTTCACACATTCAGTCACTTTGGTGTGGGTATGCTCTGGTTTATTCCTTGTGAAAGCCCCTTAAGCTGAAGCATGAAAAAACAATTTATCCAAGATCACTTTAGGAGAAAACAGGGGAAATAGGCATTTACTGAAACACCTTCCCCAATTATTGGTCAGAATTTTTGATACTGGGCAGGATTCATCTGTTACCTTGCACTACTGAGCACCCCAAGTTTTTGACTTTTATGATCAAGCTCTATAAAAAGGAAAGGTTCAGTTTTAGGATTAGGGTTAGGGCTAGGTTTATAGCTAATATTTTGGTTAGAGTTACTTTTGTTTAAATTTCTTTGATATTGGTTATGATTTATCATTTACCTAGCATTACCATGTTTCCCAGGTTTGGCATTCTCAGTTCAAGGTTCACTGTCAGGAACAGTTTGTGTTTTAAAATTTTACTTCATCTTGACTTCTATGAGTTTGTGTTAGGGATAGAGCTATGGCTCTTTTTGTTGTTGTTGTAGTTTTGTTTGTTTGTTTGTTTGTTTTGGGCTAGGGCTAGTGTTAGGGCTAGATTTTGAATTAGTGTTAGGGTTAAGGCCAGTGTTTTGGTGAGGTTTAGGCTTAGAGTTAGGCTTACATCCAAGGTAAGGATAATGGCTAGGGTTAGTGTTATGGTAAAGGATAGGGTTAGGTTTAGGTTTCACCTAAGATTGAGGGTAATAGATGGGTTAGGTTTAGCAACAGGGTTAATGTTAGTATTATGTTAGGATTATGTTTAGTATAATGAATAGATTTAGAGCTACTGTTAGAAATAGGTTATGGTTTGGATTAAGTCTAAAATTAGAGTTACATTTAAGGATAGGGCTAAGTTTGGTTTACTGTAAGTATTAGGTTTGGGGCTAGTGTTATGGTTAGGTTAGGGTAAGTGTTAGTGTTTGAGCTAGGGTAATGGCTAGGGTGAGATTTAGTTTTACATTTAGGTCTGGAGATATGTTGATTGGTAGGGTATTGTTTAGGGTTTGGGTTATGGCTAGAGATTTCATTACAGTTAGGGTTAGGTTTAATGTAATGGATAATGTTAGATTTAGGGTTAGCTTTAGGATTGGTGTATGGATTCAGGATAGTCTTAAGATTATGATTAGTTTAAGGCTTAATGTTTCAGCTAGATTTAGGGCTATTGTGAGGTTAAGTTCATGGTTAGGTCTTGGGTTACATTTATGGTTAATGTTAACTTTAGTGTTAAGGATAGGTTTACAATTAGTGTTAGGGTTAAGGTTAGGGTAATTGACAGGATTATTACTAAAGTTTGAGCTAGGATTAAGGTTAAGATAAGAGATATTGTTAGGGTTATGGTTTAGTATAGGGCTAGTGTAATACTTAAGGTAAGGGTTTGCTTTGAGGTAGGGTTAGGTCTAAGGAAAGGGTTAGTGTTAGGGTTAAGGTTAGGGCTAGGGTTATGGTTAGGGTTATACTTAAGTCTAAGTTTAGGCCTAGGATTATGGGTAGGTTTTGTGTTTGGTTTAGGGCTAGGGATAGGACTTTGGTTAGGGGTAGGGCTACTGTTAGGGTTAGGATTGGGGTTAAAATAGGGTTAGGGCTAAGGTTATGTTTAGGGCTAATATTAGGGTGAGGGTTATGCGTATGTCTAGTGTTAGGACTAGGTTTTGGGTTAGGATCAGGTTTAGAGATAGGTTAATGTTAGTGTCATGGTCAGTTTTCCGAATAGGATTATGATTAGGTTGGAGCCAGCATTAGGACGAGTGTTAGGTCTATGGGTCGGGTAAGTGTTTAGTTTAGGTTAAGGGTTATTTTTATAGCTAGAGCTAGGATTTTGTGTAGGTCTAGGTCTATAATTATAGCTATATTTAGGATTAGTTTTCGGTCTAGATCTATATTAGAATTTGGTACAGTTATAGGCTTACTGCTAGGGCTGGTGTTAGTGTTTTGTTTAGGGTTAGGGTCAGGTTTAGACCTAGGATTACTGATATGATCAGAATAAGGGTCAGGGTTAGGGTTAGAACTAGAATAAGGACTAGGTTTAGAACTAGTAATAGTGTTAGTGTTTAAGTTAGGCTAAAGATAGGGTTAAGACTAGGGTTAACACTTGGTTTAGGTTTTGGCTTAGGGTAAGGTATAAGGTTAGAGCTAGGGTTAGAGCTAGGGTTAGGGCTTGGTTTAGAGTTAAGGTTAGGGCTAGTGTCAGGGTTCAGATTAGGGTTTAAGCTAGGGTGATGACTAGAATTAGAAGAAGGATTTTTGTTAGGGATACCACTAGGGTTATGACAATGACTAATGTACAAACTAGGCTTACAATTAAGGCTAGTTTTAGGGTGAGGGTTAAGGCTAGGTCTGGTGTTAGGGTTAATTTAAGTTTAGGGTGATGTTTAGAGGTAGGATTATGTTAGGATCAGTGTCAGGTTTAGGGTTGCTTTTAGAGTCAGTGTTAGGGATAGGTGTAGGTTTATGGTTTGGTTTAGGTTAAGGGTTAGGGTTAGTGATATGGCTTGGATTTGTTTTAAGGCTGGAGCTAGGGGAAGGCACATTTTAGGATCAGCATTATTGTTAGGGCTAGTGTTAGGTTTTGGTTTAGGATAATGGCTATGGTTAAATTTAGAGTTAGGTTTAAATTTAGAGTTACATTTAGATCCAGGGTTGGGCTAGGATAAGGATAGAACTAGGGATAGGGCTAAGGCAAAAGTTGGAGTTAGGCTTAAATCTAGGTTTAGGGTTACAATAGGAATAAATTAATATTAGTGCTAGGCTTAGTGTTATGGTTACGCCTAGAGTTAGGGAAAGGATTATGGTTAGGTGTAAGATTATGGTTAGGTTTAAAGTTATGGTTAGGTTTAGGGTAGGAGGGTTATAGCTAGGTTTAGAGCTAGGGTGAGGGTTAGAATTGTGGTTAAATATTGGGTTATAGTTCGGGTTAGAATTAAGACTAGGTTTAGGGCTAGGATAAGGGCTAGGCTAATTTTAGGTCCACCTTTACAGTTAAAAATAGTTTAGGGTTAGTTTAGATGTAGTGTAAGGGTTAGGTTTATGGTTAGGTTCAGGTTTAGAGCTAAGGGTATTGTTTGGGTCAGGGTGGTGATTAGTGCTTAGGATAGTTTAAGGTTTAAATGTAGGGCTCAAAATAGCACAGGTTTAGAATTAGGGTAATGATATAATTAGGTATATGTTTCAAGTTAGGTTTAGGGTAATGGATAGGGTTAGGATTAGGAATGTGGTAAGGTTTAAGCCTAGGGTTATAATTAGGGTTAGGATTATGATTAGGGTATTGGATAGGGTTAGAGCTAGGGTAACATCTCAGGTTATGGTTATTATTAGTGCTAGTTTTAAGGTTACAGTGTGGTTAGGGTTAAAGCTCTATTTAGGGCTAAGATTAGGCAAGGTTTGGGATTAAGTTAGGGCTAGAGTTAGGGTTATGGCTAATGTAAGAACTAGAGTTACAGTTAGGGCAATTTTTAGGGTTAGGGTTAGGGCTAGGTCTAGTGTTATGTTTATGGTTATGTTTAGGGTGATGTTTAAAGCTAGGGTTAATGTTAGCATCAGAATCAGAGTTAGGATCAGTTTTAGGGTTCTACTTAAAGCTAGAATTAGGGCTAGGGTTAGGGCAAGGTGAAGGGTTAGGGTTTGGTTTAGGTTTAGGTTTAGGGTTGGGGCTATGGCTTGGTTTTGTGTAAGGGATACGACTAGAGTTAGGGCTAATTTTAGGAGAGGTGTGAGGGTTAGGGTTAGTGTTAGTGTTATGTTTAGGCTTAGGGTATGTGCTAGGGTTAGATTTAGAGTTAAGGTTAGATCTAGGTGGAGGGCTAGGGCTAAGGACACAGCTATGTTTAGACCTAGGGTTAGGGCTAGGTTTATAGTTCGAGCAAGGGGTAGGTTTAGAACTAGTTTTAGGTCTAGGAAGAGAGTTAGACCTAGTTTTAGGGTTAGAGTTAGAATTAAGGATAGGGGTAAATTAGGTCTAAGATTAGGGATAAAGTTGGTTTTAAGTTAGACCTAGGTTTAAGTTTAGGGTTATGATTAAGGCTATTTTTAGTGCTAATATGGGCTAGGGTTTGTGATCGGGTTAGGGCTAGGATTATATCTAGGGCTAATGTCAGGGCTAGGTTTATGGTTATAGATAGTTTTAGGGTTAAGTTTTGCCTAGGTCTAATATAAGGATAGGTTTAGGGTAAGGGTTAAGTTGGAGCCAGGGTAATTATTAGGGTCAGGGTCAGGATTAGGGTTTCTTTTAGGTGTGCGGTTAGGGTTAGTGCTCAAATTAGCATTAGGGTTACAGTTAGGGTAATTATAGGGTTAGATTTAGGGTTCAGGTTAGGTTTTGGTTAATTGATAGAGTGTTGTATTAGTGATAGCTTTAGGGTTAGACCTATGGTTAACATTACGGAAAGGGTTATTTTTAGGTTTAGAGTTAAGGTTAGGGCTAGGTTTATGATTTTGATTAGGTCTCCAGATAAGGTTAGGCCTAGCACTATCATTAGGATATGTAATGGATACAGTTATTATAGATAAGGTTATAGCTAGAATTATGGTTAGAATTAGGTCTTGAGTTAGTGTTAAATTATGGGTTACAGCTAGGGTTAGGGTTGGTGTTATGCTTAGTGTAAGAGTTAGGTATAAAATGAAAACTACAAAACCCTAAAGACAGAAGTAGAAGAAGATCTTTGAAGCTGGAAAAATATACCCTGTTCATGGATAGGCAGAACTAACATCATCAAAATGGCGATATTACCAAAAGTTCTTTATAGGTTTAATGCAATGCCAAACAAAATCCCAACAATATTTCTTGTAGAAATAGATAAAGCAATCATGAAATTTATATGGAAAAATAAAAGACCCAAAATAGCAAAAGCAATTCTAAGCAGGAAGTGTGAATCAGGAGGTATAGCGATACCAGATTTCAAACTATATTACAGAGCAATAGTAACAAAAACAGCATGGTACTGGTACCAAAACTGGCAGGTGGACCAATGGTACAGAATAGAGGACACAGAGACTAATCCACAAAGTTACAACTATCTTATATTTGATAAAGGGGCTAAAAGCATGCAATGGAGGAAGGATAGCCTCTTCAACAAATGGTGTTGGGAAAACTGGAAATCCATATGCAACAAAATGAAAATGAATCCCCTCCTTTCGCCATGCACAAAAGTTAACTCAAAATGGATCAAGGACCTTGATATCAAATCAGAGACTCTGCGTCTGATGGAAGAAAAAGTTGGCTCCAATCTACATATTGTGGGGTCGGGCTCCAAATTCCATAATAGGACACCCACAGCACAAGAGTTAATAACAAGAATCAACAAATGGGACTTACTTAAACTAAAAAGATTTTTCTCAGCAAGAGAAACAATAAGAGAGGTAAATAGGGAGCGTATATCTTGGAAACAAATTTTTACTCCTCACACTTCAGATAGAGCCCTAATATCCAGAGTATATGAAGAACTCAAAAAATTAGACAATAAGATAACAAATAACCCGATCAACAAATGGACCAAGGACCTGAACAGACACTTCTCAGAGGAGGACATACAATCAATCAACAAGTACATGAAAAAATGCTCACCATCTCTAGCAGTCAGAGAAATGCAAATCAAAACCACCCTAAGATACCTTCTCACTCCAGTAAGATTGGCAGCCATTATGAAGTCAAAAAACAAGAGCTGGCGAGGATGCGGGTAAAAGGGTACTCTTGTACATTGCTGGTGGGACTGCAAATTGGTGCGGCCAATTTGGAGAGCAGTATGGAGATTCCTGGGAAAGCTGGGAATGGAACCACCATTTGACCCATCTATTTTCCTTCTCGGACTATTCCCTGACGACCTTAAAAGAGTGTACTACAGGGATACTGCAACATCGATGTTCATAGCAGCACACTTTACAACAGCTAGACTGTGGAACCAACCCAGATCCCTTCAATAGATGAATGGATAAAAAAAATGTGGCATTTATACACAATGGAGTATTATGCAGCACTAAAAAAGACAAAATCATGGAATTTGCAGGGAAATGGATGGCACTAGAGCAGATTATGCTAAGTGAAGCTAGCCAATCCCTAGAAAACAAATGCCAAATGTCTTCTTTGATATAATGAGAGCAACTAAGAACAGAGCAGGGAGGAAGAGCAGGAGGAAAAGATTAACATTAAACAGAGACATTACGTGGGAGGGAAAGGGAGAGAAAAGGGAAATTGCATGGAAATGGAAGGAGACCATCATTGTTATACAAAATTACATAAAAGAGGTTGTGAGGGGAATGGGAAAATAAACTAGGAGAGAAATTAATTACAGTAGATGGGGTAGAAAGAGAAGATGGGAGGGGAAGGAAGGGGTGATATTAGAGGATAGGAAAGGTAGCAGAATACAACAGTTACTAATATGGCATTATGTAAAAATTTGGATGTGTAACCGATGTGATTCTGCAATCTGTACTTGGGGTAAAAATGGGAGTTCATAATGCACTTGAATCTAATGTATGAAATATGATGTGTCAAGAGGTTTGTAATGTTTTGAACAATCAATAAAAAAAAAGAGTTACGTTTGAGCTATGATTATATTTAGAGCAAGGGTTACATTCAGGGTTATGTTTAGGGATAGGATTATGGTAGGTTTAGGGTTAGGGTTAGGGGAATAGTTATAATTAAGTTTAGGTTTAGTGTTAGTGTAATAAATATGGTTCAATGTAGGTTTTGGGTTAGGGACAGGGCTAGATTTAAGTTTAGGGACAGGATTAGGTCTATGGTTATGTTTAGGTTTATGATAAGGGTTAGGGTTTAATTTATGGTTAGGGCTATAACGAGTATTTGTTTAGGGCTCGTCTAGGGATAGTTTTCTGTTTAGGTTTAGGATTTTGGTTAGGGTCAAGAATAGGGTTACCATTAGGGTTAGGGTTAGGGTTAGAGTTAGAGTAATGGGTAAGTTTAGAGCTAGGGTTAGGTCTTGTGTTAAGGTTATTAATAGAATTAGATTCAGGGGTAGTTCTAGGATTATGTTTATAGTAAGTGTTAGTATTTGAGCTAGGGTAAGGACTAGGGTGAGTGTTATGTTTGAGTTAGGGCTAGGGTTAGGGTTAGTGTTATGCCTGGACTAGGTTAAGGCCTAGGATTTGCTCTAGGTGTTATGTTAGGTTTTTGCCTAGGGTTAAAACTGAGGGTAATGTATGGCAGCTGGAAGTTTGCAGCCAAAGGGGCCCCAACAAATGTAAGAACTAGGATTATGATTAGGGTTAGGGTTATGCCAAGATCGAGTGTTAGGTTTAGATTTTCAGTTAGAGTCAGGTTTAGAAGTAGGTTTACTGTTAAAGACAGAGTCGGTGTTTGGGTTAGAATACAAGTTAAGGTTACAGCCAGAATTAGGAGTAGGTTTAGGTCTAGTGGTAGGTTTAGTGTTTGTGTTAGGATAAGTGTTATTGTTAGGACTAAATCTAGGTTTTTGTTTAGGTCTAGGTCTAGAGATAAGGCTAGATTTAGGATTAGGTTTAGGTCCAAGGCTAGTGTTTTGTTTCAGTCTAGTTTTAGGTTCAGGATTAGAACTAGGGTTTGTGTTAGGTCAGGATAAGGGTCAGGGTGAGAATTCGGGTTTGGGATAGGATTAGAGCTAGAATGAGGGCTAGGGTCAGAACTATTAATAATGTTAGGATTTTGGTTAGCCTAAGGATTATGCATAGGTCTAGTGCTACCATTAGGGTTAGGGTTATTCATAGGGTATTGGATGACCTTAAAGCTATGATTAGGGCTAGAGTTAGGGTTAGAGTTAAATATAGGTTTAGGACTCAGATTAGTGCTAGATTTTGGCTTAAGGTTAGGGCTAATGATAGGGAAATGGCTAATGTAAGCACTAGGGTTACAATGAGGGTTAGTTTTAGTTTTCAAGTTAGGTGTAGGTCTAGTGTTATGTTTAGGTGCATGGTTACGATAATATTTAGAGCTAAGGTTAGGATATGAGAATATGAGTCAGGGTCCAGGTTAGGGTTAGAACTAGTATTAAGAATAGGTTTTATTTTAGGTTTTAGTTTAAAGTTCGGAGAATGTTTAGAGCTAGGATGGGTGTTTGGATATGAGTCAAGGTCAGGGTTAGATTTAAGGTTAAGTTTAGGATTTGAATTAAGGCTATGGTTAAGTCTAGGAGTAGTGTTAGGGTTTGGCTTATGTTAAGGTTTATGGTTAAAACCATTGCTCAGTTTGTTTTACTTCTAGGGTTTTAGAGTTATTGTTAGGGCTACTTTTATGATTAGCATTTGCTTCAGTCTTGCTGGGCACAATTCACGAGCCACTTGTCATGTAGAAATGAACTTTATTTTTAGAACACACATGCCACACCACGGGAGCCCTTCAGGAATTCCCTCAGAGACCAACTGCCACCACCTGCTTCCCACAAGCTCTCTACCTCCCCTTCTCCTCTGTTCTTGAGGCCAATTGGCTAGGTCACGTGGGCAGAGCCAAAAAAAGTCCCCCAATGAGCAGCTCCATGATCTGAGAGGGAAGGAAAACAGCATCATCACATAGAAGCCAATCTGTTGGCAGCTAGAAGTTTGCTGGGACAGCTGTGAGCCAATAATCCCCTAGCAGCTGGAAGTTTGCTGGCAGCTGGAAGTATGCTACGTACTTCAGATAGTGGCTCTCAACATCTCCCCCTCTCTGTTTAAACAAGAAGCATGTGGCTTAGGGACCGTGCCTGACTTAGATTGTCCAATAGTACATATGGTCCTTACCCATCAACAGATGAGCTGTCCTCAAGGCGTCAGCCTCCTGTCTTAGGTTGGTACCATTGCAATTGGATCATACCCATCATTGACTACCGGTCCAGCATGCAGACACACCTGTGGATATGTCTTTGTACAAGCAGGTGGTGAGGTTCTTTGTCTCATCTCTGTTTGCCCCAAAATTTTAGCTGAATGACCATCACAAGCAGAAGGGAGAAAGATACACCAAGCCAACTGATGGCTCCTTTTGGAAAAATTGTACCACGGATGACACCATCAGCAAAAAATACCCCAACACTACCACAAGTTGCTGCACCAATAGATACTTCACAATGCATACAAGTGAGTTCACAATGCATACAAGTGATAAATAGTCCAGACAAGTTCTGCAAGCATTTTAGTAAAAGCTATTGCAGAAGCTGGAGATTGGTTTTATCTTTGTATTCACCAGCACTGGGATGAAGATAGGAATTCTGGCAATAATGGCTAAAGAAAAAATTATGTAACATTCAAGAAGGCACAATTTTCTGAACAATTTACATTATTTTGAACAAAATTATTAAATATAATGAAAAGGAAAGGTGAAAGTAAACAAAAAGATCCCTTAACCTCCTTTTTGTTCACATATTTTAAAAAATTTCAACAGCTGTTTAAGCAAATAAAATTTAAAAATTTAAATCATATGAATAAAAAAAAATTGGATCCATTTTTTATGAGTGCTCATCATATATGATATATGGACATACGTATATACATCATAAAACACAAGTATGCACATATAATACATACAACACATAATAGTAAAGGCCTTATAACTTTTTACAGGTGAAATCTCCATTTCAAAGTTTAAAAAATCTATAGTCAAAAAATAGAACTGATCAGCAAAACATTAACCTATGTCTGTATGAGCTCAAAAAATAAAATAGAACTTCATGTTGTGGGAAAGGGTAATATTAAAATAGATATTAAATAAAGGATCCTGGTTCTGTTGCAGATGTAAGGATAGCCAAACTGGAGCTTTGGATATCAGCTGTTATATATTTGAGCCAAATCATCTGCTTTTGGGTCTGTAGAAATCACTTTAGTTAATCTTTCTAAAATCCAAATAGGCTACTGTTCTCCCTGTAGAAACACAAAAACAGAACCCCGACTCTAGACAATCACTGGGTCAGAATATTAGTTAATCTCTCAGGAATCCAAATTGGATGCTGTTCTCCCTGTGGAAACACACAAACAGACCCCCTGACTCCAGAAAATTACTGGGTCAGAACCTTTCCATTGTCCTATTAGAATTCCAAAGAACCTTGGGCTTATGTACATATTTTGGACACAAGTGCCTTTCCGCAGCACTAAGTCCTGATGAATACAAATTTAAAAGGTTTAGAGTAAAAAGGTTCATTTTAAGTTTATCTATACCTTTTCCCTGTGGATTGTATGGGATTCCTGTTATACAAGTAATGACAATGATGAGCAAAATTGTTTAAAAGAGGTAGAAGTATAACCAGGGGCACTATCTGTTTTTAACTGTTTTGGAACGCTCACAGTGGCAAAATTTTGTAAGCAATGAGCTATAATATCTTTAGTTTTTCTCCAGCATGAAGGGAGCCCATCAAAAATCCAGAAGAAGTATCAACTGTAACATGCAAATATTTTAATTTTCCAAATTCTGGCAAGTGTGTGACGTCCATCTGCCAAATATGGTTAGGTATCAATCCTATAGGATTCACTCCAAGATTAACTTGTGGTAGAAAGGTCACACAATTTTGACATTGTTTTATTATTTGTCTAGCTTGTTTCTTAGTCATTTTAAAACACTTTTTTAAAGTATTAGCATTGACATGGAATTTTTTAATAAAAATTTGTAGCTTCTTATAGTGTAGAGAAAATATGTAGGTCATCTGTAGTTTTATCTGCTAAATCATTGCCCAAACTAAGGGCTTCAGGCAATCCTGTATGTGCCCTGATATGTCCTATAAAGAATGGATATTTCTGTCCCAGATTATACTTTGTATAGTGGAAAGCAAAGAGAAAAGAGAGGAGGAAGGGGAAATCTTACCAGCATCGTCAAGGGATACTATAGCATAAACTATAAACTGACTACCGGAAAATAAATTAAATAAAGAATCTTTAAACATCTCAAAAGCTTGTAAAACTGTATTAAGCTCTACCTTTTGAACTGACTGTTTTGATACTAAAAAAGAAAATGTTTGATCAGGTGTACCTACTGCTGCTGTACCATTATTTGACACATCAGTGAATATTTTTGGAGCATTTATGATAGTTGTTTTTCTTGTCATTTTTTTTAAAAATTACAGGTTGAGATGACCAAAAAGAAAATAGAGGTTTAGATGGTAAGTGGGTATGAAATGAAACATTAGATTTGCACATGATTATTGCCCAAGTATTTAACTCATTAGCTAACTCATTAATTTGATTCATAGTATATGGAGTAATAATTTTATTGGGAGAAATTCCAAACACTCCTTTTCTGCTTTTTTCCTTTGAGTATTAATTGTCTGACAGCCTCAGGATACCTAGTAAGAATAGTGTTAGGAGAATAAAATAAATGTATCCATAATAATGGACCTTCAGTAGGAATTTTTTTTGTTGGTAGTACAATAAATAATAATGGCAAACTTATATCAATACTACCCAAATACATATTTTCCATATATGTTTCAATGATTTTAATGCCTTTCTTGCTTCAGGCATTAATATGCGGGGTGAATTTGGATCTGATGGACCTTTTAAGATGTCAAATAAAGGTCCCAACTCTCCTGTTGGTATGTCTAGATAAGGTCTTATCCAATTTATGTCTCCTAATAACTTTTGAAAGTCATTATGTGATTTGAGTTTATCTACTCGTATTTGAATTTTTGATGGATGGACAATGGTTGAAGATAATAGAACTCCTAAATAATTAATTGGAAAATTTAATTTTACTTTATCTATCACTATCTCTAGATTATAATTTTTTTAATAAGTTTGTAAGTGTGGCATAACATTCTAGCAATATGTTTTTATCTTTGTGTGCTAATAATATATCATCCATATATTGAAATATTTGCAGTTCAAGATTTTGATTTCTAAATGGCTGGATTACTTTGTTAATATAAATTTGACACATTATTGGGCTGTTAGCCATCCCTTGAGGGAGTACTTTCCATTCATACCTCTGATCAGGACCTTCATGATTCAGTGCATGGATTGTAAATGCAAAATGTAAACTATCCTCAGGATCAATTGGAATTTGGAAAAAAAAACAATCTTTAATATCTATAACTAAAACATACCAGGTTTTTGGCAAAGCAGACAATTGAGGAATCCCCAATTGAGCATGTTCCATAATAACCATCTCAATATTATTGGCTCTTAAATCTGGTAAATACTGTAACCCTAACCACAAGACTAGACCTAACCCTCAACCTAACCCTCGCCCTAAAGCTCATTCTAGCTCATACTCAAATCTTAATCTAAACATAACCCTAACCCTAACCCTAAAATTAGCCCTAACTGTAACCCTAAACCTCAAGCTAGCCAAATCTTAGCTCAATGCTAACATTCACCCCAAACCTAATCTTGACATTTACCAGATTTTTTTTTATGACAAAAATGGAAGTATTATGGGGAGATGCAGAGGGTTGTATACGTCCTTTCGCTAATTGTTGTTTGACCAGGTCATGGGCTGCTTGTATCTTTTCTTTAGTCAGGGGCCACTGAGGAACCCATACTGGTCTCTCTGATTTCCAAGTAATTTTTATTGTCTCAGTGGCCCTTCTGAAAATCCAACCCATGTCTGTCCATTCCTTGTTGTATTTATATTTGTGCTGCTATATCTTGTTCTTTTTTTCTAATTTTTTCCTTTCCTAAAATGTTGTCTTGTCAAAATGGTGTGTGCATTTTGGTGGATGTTATTTGTTAATGTCAAACCTAATTGATCTAGGACATCTCGTCCCCATAAATTTACAGGAAGATGATCCAATACATATGGCTGTATAGTTCCTTCACATCCTTCAGGATAGTTCCAATCGAATATCATTGCACTTCTCTAGGGATTATTCGCCACTCTGAGGCCTCGAAATGTTTTATTGACTTGTTGTAATGGCCAATGTTTTGGCCATTCTTGATGAGAGATGATGCTAAGGTCTGCACCTGTGTCCAGTAGTCCATTAAATTCGTGTCCTTGAATGTTTAGTTTTAGCATGAGCGTAGAATCTAAATTAAAAAAAAAAAATCATAGTCCAATCTACACCTGTGGAGAGTAATCCCTTGGAACCTCTTTTTACAGTATGACTGGAAATTTTATCATGTAGGCTGGGTACTATTAATAACTGTGCTATTCTATCTCCTGGTGAAATTACTCAGATAGCCTTTGGAGAACTGGCTATAATTTTTATTTCACCTTCATAATTGGGATCAATTACCCCAGGACTTATCATAAGTAGTTTTAGAGTAGAAAAACTGCATCCCAATAATAAGCCTACTGTTCCTTTGGGGAGAGAACTTTTTACCCCTGTGGAAATGATTTGAACTCCCATCTCTGGAGTTAGTACTGTTCTGGCAGAAGTGCAGATGTCCAACGCTGTGTTTCCTCTGGTTTGTCCAGTGGGGGATCTAATGGACAATGTATCCTGGGTACTACCCTGATGGGATTGCTGAGTTCCTCCAGTCTTCCATATATTTGTGGTCTTGGTCCCTGGAGCTTTGGGGCCCCCTGTCCATTTTTTGGCCATGGAGCCCAATGCCTTTCTTCATGAGAATGTGGATAAACACCTGGTTCTTGTTCGTTTTTTGATAATGGAGTACCCTCTATGGTGGTTTGAGAACGGCATTCATTAGTGCAATGTCTCCCTCTATGGCATTGTGGGCCCGGTATTCTATTCCTTTGATACCTAGTTTTGTTAAACCCTCCTCCTATGGGGCTATTCCTTTTAAAATGTCCTGTTTGTTCACAATTTTATCATGTTCTTAGCCTTGCATCTAAATCCTGTTTTACTTCAGCTGCCAGGAGTTGCTATTGTTCAGTAATGTCTCTGGCATCTAAAACCTGTTGTACTGCAGCTGCCACGACTTGTCCTTGTTCATTAATATCTCTACATAATTTAATATATGTGTTCAAATCTTCATGTATCCATGGTATAATGACTTCTCTGCACCAACAATTCACTTGCTCATAAGCCAGTTGTTTTATTAATGGCATTGCTTGTTCTGTATTCCCAAAATCTCTGTTAGCTGTTTGAATAAGCCTATCTATAAATTCAGCATAAGGTCCATTAGCTCCTTGTATTATCTTAGATAACTGACCTTGTAAACCTCCATGTTCTTATAAAGTCTTCCATGTGCTATTCGCATCTGCAGCAATTTGTGAGTATATGCCTGGATCCTATGAAATTTATTGCTGCTGATCCTCATAAGGTACCTTTTCTAAAAACATATCTAGATTTCTCTGAGGATAACCAGCTGCTGCATTTCGCCTAGCCGTCTCCTTGCAAAATTCCTCATTGACTACCTTCCATAATAGGTATTGTCCTCCATTTAGCACAGCTTTACACATATTAGCCCAATCTGCTGGCATTATGTTCAAGTTGGTAATAGATTCGACCATGCTTACAGTGAAGAGTGCTTGAGGACCATAGATTGTTACAGCCTCTATTAGCTGCTTTACTGTTTTGAAATTTAAAGCATGGCGAATTCGCTGGCCTCCTGCCTGCTCAAATACAGGGCATGTTAATATTTGAGATCCTGTCTCAGGATCCCATCTATCAACTGCGGGGGTTGGGGGCCTCCCAGCATATGGATGTGGCGCTGTTGGTTGGACACTTACGTCCTCTGGTGATAGAAAGGTGCTAGGAGCAGTCTCCTGTAGAGGTGGTGCTATTGGTTGGACACTTACACCCTCTGGTGATAGAAAGGTGTTAGTAGCAGTCCTCTGTTGTAACTTTTCCCCTGATGGCTTTTTCTACTCTAAACTTTCTTTATTTGTCTGACTAGTTTGAGAGACTTTCTTTTTTACTTGAATTTTTTCTCTGTCTGACTAGCTCAAGAGACCTTCTTTTTTTACATGAATATTTCTACTATAACTATAATACAACCCAACAAGATAATGCAAAACATAACTAAAAAGAGTGAAAGAAAATTGGAACAACAAAAAATCATTATAATAGCCTCCTGAAATGTCCATCCGTTTTTTCTCCCTATCTGTTTCTCAGATCTGAGCAGTTTTTCTTCCATCTTACACTTCTTCAAGGACAGGCAACTTAAAACAAAGTGAAGCAAAACAAAAGTAGAATCTTAAAATGGCTACCTATCCTCTTTCCCTGCCCTCAGGGGCGAGCAGTTTACCTTATCACTCACCCTCAGTTGTTTTCCTTGAGGGCCACCAAATGCCGCAGTCCGACTGGACACAATTCACGACCTACTTGTCAAGCAGAAACAAACTTTATTTTTAGAATACACAAGCCACACCACACGAGCTCTTCAGCAATTCCCTCAGAGCCCAACTGCCACGACTGGCTTCCCACAAGCCCTTCAACTTCCCCCACTCCTCCTGCTCTTGAGGCTGATTGGCTGGGTCGCATGGGCAAAGCCAAAAAATTTCCCCAATGAGCAGCCCCATGGTCTGAAAGGGTGGGGAAACAGCCCAATGAACATCACTGCAGTGGAGCCAATCAGTTCGCAGCTAGAAATTTGCTGGGGCCACTGTGAGCCAATCATCAGCTGGCAGCTGGAAGTTTGCTGGCAGCTGGAAGTTTGCTGGGGCCCCTTCTACTGTGGCACTTAGCAAGCATTAGGGTTAGAGCTAATTTTAGTGTTAGGCTTAGGATAAGTATTAGGGTTAGAATTCGAGTTATGGTTAGATCTAGGTTTAGGGCTAGGACTAAGGATATGGAAAGGTTTAGGCTAGGGTTAGTGTCATGGTAATGGATAGGTTTAGAACTTGGGATAGGGATAGTGTGAGAGTTAGAGTTAGTCTTAGGACTAGGGTTAGATTTAGGTTTAAGTATAATTTAGCATCATGTCCAGTGTTAGGGTTTGCTGTAATTTGAGGGTCAGTTTTAGCCTAGGGATTTTGTTAGGTTCAGAATAAGGGTCAGAATTAGTGTAAGGGATTGGGATCGGATTAGAGCTAGAATGAGGGCTCAGGTCAGGACTATTAATAGAGTTTGTATTATGGTTAGCCTAAGTTTTAGAGATAGATCTAGGTTTACCATTAGGATCATGGTTTCACTTAGGATGAGGGAGAGGGTTAGAGTTAGGTTTAGGGCTAGAGTTAGGGTAGGGTTAGGGTTAAAGTTAGGTTTAGGATTCAGATTAGGGCTAGTTGTGTGTTAGGGGTAGGACTAGGGTTAGGTAAATTCCTAATATAAAAACTTGGGTTAAAATTAGGGTTAGGGGTAGGGGTAGTTTTAGTGTTAGGGTTAAAATTAAGGTTAGGGTAATATTTAGATCTAGGGTAAGTTTTAGGATATGAGTCATGTTCAGGGTTAGTGTTAGACTCACATAAGGGCTAGTTTAATGTGAAATCTTGGTTTAAGTTTATGATGGTGTTTAAAGCTAGGGTGAGTTTAGCATATGAGTCAGTGTCAGGTATACTTTTAAGGTTAGGGTTAGGACTCGAATTAAGGCTATGGTTAGGTCTAGGTGTAGTGTTAGTGTTTGTTTTAAGTTAGGTTTAGTTTTAGGGCTCTTGCTCAGTTTAGTTTTACTGCTAGTTGTAGGGTTAGGGCTAGTTTTATGATTAGCATTAGGATTAGGTTTAGTGTTAGCATGAGGCTTAGGTTTAGGGTTAAGTCTACGACTAATGATTGGGCAAGGGGTAGGGCTAGGGTTAGAATTATTGTAAGGGCTAGGATTAGAACAAGTGATAGGACTAATGTGAGAATTATTGTTAGTCTTAGGGCAAAGGTTAGGGTTAGGATTATGAATAGGACTAAATTAGGGGTAGGATTAGGTCTATCATTAGTGTTCAGTTTAAGCATAGATTTAGGGTTAGATTTAGTATTTACTAAAGGGATAAGGTTATTCTAATTTTGGAGGTAAGGTGATGTTTAGAATAAGGGTTAGGATTAGGGTTATGATTAAGGCTAGGTTTAGGGCTTGGATGAGGGCTATGGTTTGTTTTAGGGTTAGGGCTAGACAGGAGTATGGCTAATTTCAAGTCTAGAAATATGTTTAAAGATATGTTTAGGGTTAGGATTATAGGTATGTCTAGTGTAAGGTTTAGGGTTAGGGTCAGGTTTAGGGCTAGGAGTATTATTAAGGTGAAGGTCTAGTTTAGGGTTTGGAATAGGTTAAGGCTTAAAGTTAGGGATTGAATTAACATTAGGGTAAGAGTTTGGGCAATGATAGGCTTAGAATTAGGGTTCATGTTAGGTTTAGTAACATGGATGGCGATAGGATTAGAGATAAGGTTAGTTTTAGGCCTAGGATTAGTATTAGGGTTAGGGTTATTGTTATGGTAATGTGTAGGGTTTTGGCTAGGTTTAGGGTTATGATTAGGTCTAGGGCTAGTTTTAGAGTTAGGGTTAGGGTTAAAACTCAGTGTAGGGCTTGGATTAGGGCTACAATTTGGTTAAATTAGTGCTAGGATTAGGATTATGTCTATTGTAAGTACATGGGTAACAATGAGAGCTAATTTTAGGGTTAAGATTAGGGCTAAGTTTAGTTTTAGGGTTAGTGTTAGGATTAAGTCTAGGATGTTTAGAGTTAGGATTAGTGTTAGTGACAGAGTCAGTGACAGGGTTAGTTCAGGGTTCGGGTTAAAACTCAAATTATGGCTAGGGAATATGGATTGGTGTATGGTTAGGGATTGGTTTAGTTTAAGGGTTAGAGATAGACCTTATGGGTCGGTTTTGTTTTGGGGCTAGGGCTAGGATTAGGGCTAGTTTTAGGATTAGTGTTATGGTAGTGCTAGGGTTAGGGTTAGGTTTAGGCTTCGGGTCAGGTTTGGATTTAGAGATGGATGATTATCTAAGTTAGTGCTTCAGCTATGGATAGGACAAGGGTTAGGACCAAGTTTATAGCTATGGTTAGGGTTATATTAAGGGATAGATTTATAACTAGTTATAGGACTAGTCTGAGATTTAGATTTATTCTTAGGTCTAGGGTTATGATTAGTTTTAAATATAGGGTAAAATTAGGGCTAATATTAGGGCTAGGATTAGTATTGCGTTTAGTGATAGGGTTAGGGTTAGGGTTAGGATTAATCTAGGTTTAGGGCTAGGATATGGGCTGGCGTTTTTGTTAGGGTTAGGGCTAGGATTAGGGTGGGGCTAATGTCAGGTGAGGGGTCACAGTTGAGGAGAGGACAGTTTAGGATTAGGTTTATTTCTAAGTGTAGTTGAAGGGTTAGGTTTAGGGTTAAGGGTCAGGTTTAGAGCTAGGAGAATTATTAGGATAAGGATCAGGTTAGAGTTTGTTTGAGGTTAGGGTTTAGAGTTGGGGATCAAATAAGCATTAGGCTCAGGGTTAGGATAATGATAGATTTTTGTTTAGTGTTCAGGTTAGGTTTATGGTAATTGATAAGGGTTTTTGTTAGGCCTAGGGTTAGCATTAGTGTAAGGGTAATGGTTAGGATAATTGATAGTGTTAGAGTTAAGTTTAGGACTAGGGTTATGGTCAGGAATAGGTCTTGAGTTGGGGTTAAGGTTAGGGTTAGAACTAGACTGAGTGTTAGGATTATGTTTAGCCTAAGGGTTAGCTTTTGAGTTAGGGTAAGGGCTAAAGCAAAGTTTAGGTTTGGAGTTAGGTCTCGGAATAAGATTAGATTATGGTTAATGTTAGGATTGGATTAGAGCTAGCACCATCATTAGGTGTGGGGTTAGGGTTAGGGTAATGGATACAGTTAGATGTAGGCATAGTGTTATGTTTAGTGTTAGATTGAGGTTTAGATTTAGGGTTAGGGCTATGGTTATGTTTAGGTTTATGGTAAGGGTTAGGGTTTGAGCTAGAGTTAGGTCTAGGGTTAGGTCTAGTGTTAGATTTTTGGTTAGATTTAAGTTTAGGGTTAGACCTAGCGTTATTAATAGGTTTAGAGTTAGTTTTAGGTAATGGGTAGGTTTAGAGCTAGGTTTAGGTCTAGGGATAATTTTAGGATTAGGGCTAGTGTTAGGGGTATATTTAGAGATAGGAGTAGGTTTATGTTTAGTATAAGGGTCAGGCTTTGAGCTAGGGTTAGGACTAATCAAGTGTTAGGTTACAGTCAGGATTAGGGTTGTGCTTAGGCCTAGGAGTAGCTCTAGGTTTTGTGTTAGGTTTAGGCCCAACGTTAGGGCTGTGAATAATGTAAGAGCTAGGATTATGATTAGGGCTAGTTTGAGGGTTAGGATTTTGGCTAGGTCTAGTGTTAGGTTTAGATTTTTTGTTAGGTTCAGGTTTAGAATTAGGTTTACTCTTAAAGGCAGGGTCAGTGTTTGGGTTCGAGTTAGAGTTAGGATTACAGCCAGAATTAGGTTTAGGTCTAGGGATAGGGTTAGTGTTTTAGTTAGGATAAGGGTTACTTTAAGGGCTACGGATAGGTTTTTGTTTAGGTCTATGGTAGAGTTAAGACTAGGTTTAGAATTTGGTTTAGGTCTAGAACTAGTGTTATGGTTTGGTATAGGGTTAGGGCCAGGTTTAGACCTAGGATTAGTGTTAGGGTGAAAATAATGATCAGGGTTAACATTAGGTTTTGGGATACGGATAGAGCTAGAGTGAAGGTAGGGTTATGACTATCAATAGTGTTAGGGCGTTTCCTAGCTTGAGGATTAGAAATAGATCGAGGATTATCATTATGGTAAGGGTTTTGCTTTGGGTAAGGGATAGGCTTAGAGCTAGGGTTAGGGCTAGAGTTAGGTTTATGGTTAGGGTTAAATCTAGGTTTAGGGGCTCACATTAGGGCTAATTTTTGTGTTAGGGTTAGGGCTAACTTTATGGCAATGGTAATATAAGAACTAGGTTACATTTATGGTTAGGGGTAGGGGTAGGTCTAGTGTTAGAGTTAGGTTTAAAGTTAGGGTGATATTTATAGCTAGGTTAGTATTAGGATATAATTCAGAGACAGTGTTAGTTTTAGGGTTAGGGTTAGGACTCAAATAAGGGCTAGGATTACTTTTAGGGTTCACTTTATGGTGAGGGTGGTCTTTAGAGCTAGCCTGACTCTTAGGATATAAGAGAGCATCAGGGTTAGTTTTAATGTTAGAGTTATGACTCAAATTAAGGCTAGGGTTACTGTTAGGGTTTGGTGTAAGTTTAGGGTGGTGTTTAGACCTAGGGTGAGTGTTAGGATATGATTTGGCATCAGGGTTAGTTTCAGGTTATGTTAGGACTCAAATTAGGGCTAGGGTTATGTCTAGGTGTAATGTTAGGGTTTGGTGTAAGTTAAGGTTCAAAATTAGTAGTGTTGCTCAGATATATATCTATATCTATATCTATATCTATATCTATATCTATATCTATATCTATATCTATATCTATATCTATATCTATATCTATATCTATATCTATATCTATATCTATATCTATATCTATATCTATCTATATCTATATCTATCTATATCTATCTCTATCTATATCTATCTCTATCTATCTATCTCTATCTATATCTATCTATCTATCTATATATATATATATATATATATATATATATATATATATATATACAGAGATAGAGAGAGAGAGAGAGAGAGGAGAGAGAGAGAGATTTCAGTATATTTTAGTTTTTTTAGTTTTTGGTGGACACAACATCTTTTTTTTTTAATTATATTTTTATTGTTGCTGAGGATTGAACCCAGCACCCTGTGTATGCCAGGAGAATGTGCTACCACTTGAGCCACATCCTCAGCTTCTATTGCCCAGTTTTGTTTTAGTCCTAGGTTATATGATTAGCCATGGGATTAGGGCTACATTTTTGTTAGGCTTAGGCTTAGGGTTAGGTTGAGACTTGGAGTTAGGGTTAGATCTGTGGTTTGGGCTAGGTTTAAGGATAGGGCAAGTGTTAGGGCTAGGTTTAGGTTATGGTAAATGATAGGGATAGAACTAGAGTTAAGACTAGGGTGAGAGTTAAAATTAGTATTAGGGCTAGGGTCATGGTTAATTTTAGGGATAGGGCTAAATCAGGGCAAGAATTAGAACTCGGGTTAGTGTTCAGCTTAGGCCTAGCATTAGGGCTAGTTTTAGGGTTAAGTTTAGGGTAAGGGATGTGTTATAGCTAGGTTTAGAGGTAGAGTGAGGGTTAGAATAAGGATTAGGGCTAGGGTTGGTGTTACCGATAAGATTAAGGCTAGGTTTAGGACTAGAACGAGGGATTGGGTTTGTTGTAAGGTTAGGACTAGAATTTGGGCTAGGGATAATATCAGGTCTGGTGTTACAGTTAGGAGTATATTTAGGATTAGGCCTATGTCTTAGTCTAGTGTAAGTATTAATTTTAGTGTAAGGGTCAGTTTTAGAGCTAGGGGTATTTATAAGTTCAGGTTCAGGATTGTGTTTGTATTAGGTTAAGATTTAGGGATAGGGCTCAAATGAGCTTTAGGGCTAGAGTTAGGATTAGGGTAATGAATAGAGTTAAGTTTAGACTTCATGGTAAGTTTAGGGTAATGGAGAGATTTAGGGTTTGCTATAGAGTTAGTATTAGGCCTAGGGTTACATTAGGAATAGAGTTATCATAAGGGTAATGTATAGGGTTAGGGTTAGAGTTAGGATTAGGGCTACGATTAGGGTTATTGTTAGGGATAAGACTAGGGTTATATTTAGGCCAAAAATTAGGCTTTGAGCTATGGTTAGTTCTAAGGTAAGGGTTAGGCTTAGGGTTAGGGCTAGGATTAGGGTTAGGGTTATGCTTATGAGTGGTTTAGGCCTTGGATTAGGGCTAGGTTTTGTGTTAGGTTTAGGTCTAGGGTTAGTGCTATGGGTAATGTAAGATCTAGGGTTCTAATTAGGGCTAGTTTTAGGGTTAGGTTTATGGCTAGTTGTAGTGTTAGGTTTAGATTTTGGTTCAGAGTCATTTTTAGAGCTAGATTTAGTGTTAGTGTCAAGGTTAGTGTTCAGATTAGAGTTAGGGTGAAAGCCAGAATCAGGAGTAGATATTGTTTTGCGGGTAGTCTTATTGTTTGGATTAGGTTAAGGGTTATTGTTAAGGCTAGGACTAAGTTTTTGTTTAGGTCTAGGTCTAGTGTTATTGGTAGATTTAGGATTGGTTTACATCCAGGGGTAGGATTAGGTTTAGGTAAAAGTTCACTGATAGGGCTAGTTTCAGGATTCAGTTTAGGGTTAGTGTCAGGTTTAGATCTATAATTAGTTTTACAGTCAGAAAAAAAGGTGAAGGTTAGAGTTAGGTTTTAAATTAGGTTTAGAAATAGAATGAGGCTAGGGTTTGGACAAGTAATAGGGTTTTTGTTTGATTTAGGCTAAGAATTACAATTAGGACTAACCCTAATGCTAACCTTAGGCATAACCCTAATCCTGAGCCTAACCCAAATCTTCACTCTATTACTAGTGCTAACCCTAGCCAACATTCTAGTTCTAACCATAACTAAAACCTGACACTTAATTCTGACCCCAATGGTAACCATAGGTCTAAACCTGACCCAAACCTATACTGAAGCCTAAATTAGCACTAGCAGTAAACCTATTTCTAAACCTAACACTATCCCTAGCCCTAAACCTAATCCTAAATCTAGCCATATCTCTAGCCCTAGACATAAACAAAAACCTAGCCCTAGCCCTAATGATAAACCTTAACCTAGCACAAACACTAACCTTATCCCTAGACCTAACTCTAGTGATAATTCTAACCCTAATGATAACCTGAACACTGACCTTGACCCTAACACTAAATCTAACTCTAAAAATCACGCTAACGCTAACCCTATCCCTAACCCTAACACTTGACCTTGCCGTAACACTTACCCAAAAAGTAGTCCTAATCATAACCCTGATTTAAACATTAGTTGAAGGCCTAACAGTAGCCCCAACCTAACCCCAAACCTGGCCCTAATCTGAGCCCTAACCCTATTTTTAACCCTAACCATAAAACTAGTCCTAACCAATACCCTAACCCAAGCTATAATCCTAGGTCTTACCCTATCCATTGCCTTAAGCTAAAACTTAAATCTAATGCTAACACTAGTTCTAACTCTAATCTATAGCTGAACCCAAACCCCAACCCTATTACTAGTCCTAACTCTAAACTTCGTTCTAACTCTAAACCAAACCCAAACCCTAACCCTGACACTTATTCTGTTCGTAACACTAACCGTAACCGAATCTTAATCCTATTCTTTTTTTTTATTGTTGGTTGTTCAAAACATTACATAGTTCTTGATATATCATATTTCACACTTTGATTCAAGCGGGTTATGAACTCCCATTTTACCCCGTATACAGCTTGCAGAATCCCATCAGTTACACTTCCATTGATTTACATATTGATATACTCATGTCTTTGTATTCTGCTGCCTTTCCTATCCTCCACTATCCCCCTCCCCTCCCCTCCCCTCCCCTCTTCTCTCTCTACCCCCACTACTGTAGTTTATTCCTCCCCCTTGTATTATTTTTGCCTTTCCGCTCACTTCCTCTTGTATGCAACCTTGTATAACCCTGAGGGTCTCCTTCCATCTCCATGCAATTTCCCTTCTCTCTCCCCTTCCCTCCCACCTCTCATCCTTGTTTAATGTTGGTCTTCTTCTTGTGCTCTTCTTCCCTAGTCTGTTCTTAGCTACTCTCCTTAGATCAAAGAAGACATTTGGCATTTGTTTTTTAGGGCTTGGCTAGCTTCGCTTAGCATAATCTGCTCTAATGTCATCCATTTCCCATCAAATTCTATGATTTTGTCATTTTTTAATGCAGAGTAATACTCCATTGTGTATAAATGCCACATTTTTTGTATCCATTCGTCTATTGAAGGGCATCTAGGTTGGTTCCACAGTCTTGCTATTGTGAATTGTGCTGCTATGAACATCGATGTAGCAGTGTCTCTGTAGCATGCTCTTTTTAGGTCTTTAGGGAATAGACCAAGAAGGGGAATAGCTGGGTCAAATGGTGGTTCCATTCCCAGCTTTCCAAGAAATCTCCATACTGCTTTCCAAATTGGCTGCACCAATTTGCAGTCCCACCAACAATGTACAAGTGTACCCTTTTCCCCACATCCTCACCAGCACTTATTGTTGTTTGACTTCATAATGGCTGCCAATATTACTGGAGTGAGATGGTATCTTAGGGTAGTTTTGATTTGCATTTCTCTGACTGCTAGAGATGGTGAGCATTTTTTCATGTACTTGTTGATTGATTGTATGTCCTCCTCTGAGAAGTGTCTGTTCAGGTCCTTGGTCCATTTGTTGATCGGGTTATTTGTTATCTTATTGTCTAATTTTCTGAGTTCTTTATATACTCTGGATACTAGGGCTCTATCTGAAGTGTGAGGAGTAAAGATTTGTTCCCATAATGTAGGCTCCCTATTTACCTCTCTTAAACCTAAACTGGTAATCCTATATTTAAACCTAAACCTAACACTAACTCTAGACCTAAATCTAATCATAAATCTAGCTATATCTCTAGCCCTAGACCTGAAGAAAAACCTAGCCCCAGCCCTAAAAATAAACCTTAACCTAACCTAAATTTTAACCCTACCCCTAGACCTAACGCTCATCCTAATTCTGTCACTAACCTCAACACTTACTTAACCTAACACTGGCCCTGACCCTAACACAATCTTAGCTTCAAATTTCACCCTAACCCAAAACCTAATCTAACATTAGACATAGCCATAAACCTAACCCTAAAACTAGCCCTCATCATAGCCTTAGCTCTGACATTACTCATGGCCCTAACCCTAGACCTAAACTATCATAAAAACTAGCCCTAATTCTAGGCCTGAACATAGCCCTTAGTGTAACCCTAAACCTAACCCTAGCTCTAACCCTAACCCTAAGCCTCTCTTTAGACCTAATCCTTGCTCAAAGCCTAAACTTTACTCTTAACAGAACCCTAGCCCTATTCCAAACCCTAACCTAACACTAGCCCTAATCATAATCTGAACCATAGGCCTAAGCACAGCTCTAATTTTATCAACTACCTTAACCCTAGCCCTAATCATAACCATAACCCCAGCCGTAACCCAAGCTCTAATTCTATCCATTACCCTAAACATAATCCTAACCCTAATGCTAACCCTGGGCTTAACACTAACCCTATTGCAATCCCTAAAGCTATCCACTACCCTAAAACTAATCTGAACTCTAATCCTAAGCCTATTCATTACCCTAACCCTAACTCTAACCCTAATTCTAAATTGAGCCCTAAACCTAAAACTTAACTTAAACCAATTCTTAAGCTGTATACTGACCCTAATAATATACATAGCTGTAAATTGATCCTTACCCTAAATCTAACCCTTACACTAGACCTAACCATAAATATAACCCGAAGCCTAAACCTAAGTATAACCCTAGATCTGACATTACCCTTAGCCCTAGTCCTAGCTCTAACTCTAACAGAAACACTAGATCTCATTCTAGCCCCAAACCTAGCCTTAATCATAACCAAACCCTAATTCTAACCCTTTCCCAAGCACTAAACCTAGTTATACACCATCACTTACCCTAAACCTAAACCAAAACCTAACCCTAACATGAACCCTAGCCCTAACCTTATCCCTAGAACTAACTCTAACACTAACCCTAGCCCTAATCCCAAACCTGACCCTAACCCTAGGTATAAGACTAACTATAACTCTCGCCCTAGCCCTAGCCCTAATTCTAACCTTATTACTTACCGTAACCTTATTCCCAGCATTAAGCCTAGAATAACCCTAGCCCTAACCTTACACCTTGCCTTAACCCTATATCTAAATCTAATTCTAAATCTAAACTAAATTCTACAAAAATTCTAGTATTTGTGTTAGATTTAAAGTCAGATTTAGATCTAAGGTTAAGCAAGGTGTAAAGTTTGATCTAGGTTTAAGGCAAGCTGTTAAGTTAGGGCTAGCCATAAACCTACCCCTAAAAGACTAGCCATAAACTTATCCCTAAAACTAGCTCTAATCATAACCCTAGCTCTTACATTACTCATGGCCCTAACCATAAAGCTAATCCTAAAATTAATTTACCATAGGTTTAGACTTAAAACAAAACTGAACAATAACACTATCCCTAAACGTTTACCTCAACCAAACTCTAACTTTACATCTAGCCCTAAGCCTAGCCCTAATTCAAGTCCTAATCTTAACCCTAAAACTAACCCTGAACCTGTCTCTGACATTAACACTAACCCTACCTCTAAACATCACCCTAAACCTAAACCTTACCCTAACACTAGATCTAGTCCTAACCCTAATTTTAAAACTAGTTCTAACCATAACCCTAGATCATGCATTAGATGTAACCTTAAACCTAATGCTAACTAAAACTTAACCCAAATCTTAGACCTAACCCCAGCTTTCACCCTAACCCTAACACTAACACTAGCTCTAACCCTAAAATGAACCCTAGCTCTAACCTTATTTTTTGCCCTAGCCAAACCCCAAACCTAATGCTAACCTTACTCCTAAAACTAATCCTTAGTCTAACCCAAACCCTAACCCTATTACTAGTCCTAACCCTAGCCCTCATTCTTGTTTTAACCATAACTCAAATCCTAACCCTCTCTCTGACATTTATTCTGACCCTGAACCTAAACGAAACCCTAAGAGTAGCTCTACCCATAACCCTATATCTAAACCTAACCCTGACCTTAAAAATACACCTTACTCTTAACCTGGGTCTTTCCTTAATCTAACATTAAACCTAAACATGAACCTAACCCTATAAATATTCCTAGCAGCAACACTAAACCTGACATAATCCCTATACCTAAAACTTGCCCTTACCCTAAAACAAACCCTAGCTCTCATCCTAACCCGAAATCTAGCCTTAACTCTAACACAAACCTAATCATAGACCTAAACACATTTCTAATCATCACCCTAGCTCTAAACCTAGCAATAACCCCATCTCTTCCCCTAAACCTAAACTTAAACCTAATCCTAAACATAGGCCTAACCCTAGGCCTAACCCTAACACCAATCCTAGATAGGTTCCTAGCCCTAATTTAGCGCTAAAATTAAACCTAATCCTAGCCTTAAGACTAACACTAACTATCGCCCTAGCTCTTTTCCTAGTTCTAAACCTATCCCTTACCATAACCCAAACACTAGATATAACCTTAGCCCTAAACGTAGCCATAGCCCTACACCTAGAATTAACCATAACTCTAAATGTACCCCTAATCCTAAACTCACCCTATCACTAGCAATAACACTAACATTAATTTTAAAACTACACTTAACTTTATCCTTAGCCCTAAATGTAACGAGCCATAGCACTAAGCCTAAACCTTAACCTAAACCAAATCCTAACTGTACATCTGGTCCTAAGCCTATCCCTAATTTGAGACTTATCCCCAACCCTAAAACTAACCCTGACCCTGACTCTGAACCTAACACTAACCCTAGCTCAAAACATCACCCTGAACTTAAACTTAACCATAAGACTAGACTTAGCACTAATCATAACCCTAAAAATAGCCGTAATCGTAACCCTACTTCTTCCATTAGCTGTATCCCTAACACTAGCCCTAATGTTACCAAAAATCTAGCCCTAATGCGAGCCCCAACCATGGCTTTAACCCTAACTCTAAACCTAAACCAAGTCCTAACCCTTACCCTAAACCTAACCCTAATTTTAATCCTTGCACTATCCCTAAATCTAAAACTAACACTAACAATAACACTAATCATAACCCTAGTGCTAACTCTAGCTCTAACCCTATCCATTACCCTACCCTAACCTTAATTCTAACCCTAATGCTAACCCTCGGCCTAACCCTAAAACATTTGCTAACCCTAACCTATCCATTACCCTAAACATAACCCTAACCACACACTAAACATAGACTTAACACTAACCCTAAATCTGGCCCTAACTATAACCCTAGTTCTTACATTAGCAAACACAAAACCTACCCTAGCCCGAATCGAAGCTCTAACTCTAGCTTTAAACCTAACCCTAAACCTAACACTAGCCCTAACCCTAAAAATAACCCTAGCCCTAACACTAGCGCTAACCTCTCCCTTACCCTAAGTCAAACTCTAACCCTAAAGCTACCCTAGTTCTAAATCTAATTCTTAGCCTAACCCAAAACCTAATTCTATTACTAGTCCTAGCCCTAATCCTCAATCTAGCTCCCTCACTATCACAAACCCTAACCCTAACCCTGCCCCTTATTTTGACCCCAGCACTAACCATAGGACAAATCCTGACCGTAATCCTAAACTGACCCATAACATTGGCACTACCAGTAACCCTTTAACTCAACCTCACCCTAACAACTAGAACTAGATCTACACTTAAGTTTTTTATCTAGTGATAACTCTAGGCCTAGTCTTAAACAAAAATTTAGTTCTAGCCAAAATAATAACCCTTAACCTAACCCAAACACTAACCCTAACCCTATACCAAACCCTAGTCCTAATGCTGGCCCTAACAATAAACCTAACCCTAAACCTAACACTGACCCTTACCCTAACAAAAACCCTAGCTCTAAACCTTATCCTAACAAAAAAAACCTAACCCTAAAACTAGGCCTAGCCATATAAATAACCCTGAAACCAGCCATCACCATAGGCCAAAACCTAACTCTAACTCTATCCATTACCTAACACTAACCCTAACCCTAATCCTAATGCTAACCCTAGCCCTAAACCTCACACTGACTCTAACCTTTATCCTTGTACTAGTCCAAACACTAGCTCAATCCCTAGCCCTTAAACTTAACCAAACACAAACACTAATGCATGGCTTAACCTAAACCTAACCTTAAACCTAGCCATAATACAAACCTTAACCCTATCCCTACCCTAGCTTTAAGCCTACATATTACCCTAACTCTAACCCTAATGTTAATGATAATCCTAGCCCAAACCCTTGTTCTAAACCTACAATTTACCTTTACCCTAACCCTATCCTTGATGATAACCATAGACCTTACACTAAATCTACCCTAAATTTTACCTGAGACATAATCATAAACCTATCCCTTGCAATAGAGCTAACCCTTGCTCAAGCCTTAAACATTACCCTAAATTTAACCCTAAGCTTATCCCTAAACGTAAACTTAAGCCAAAACCTAACCCTAACTGTAAACCTAACAGGACATCAAACCCTGTCCAATACCATAAACCTAATGATAACCCTTGATGTAACCTTAACACTTTAATTCTAATTCTTGCCTTAGTCCTATTTCTATTTCTAACCTATCCCTCACCATAATCCTATCACTTGCCTTTACATTAGCCCTAACCCTAGCTCAAGCTCTAATCCTATATATAACCCTTTCTCTTAACCTAACCCTAACCCTAAGCTAAACCTCTCACTAACACAAGCAGTAACACTAATGCAAATCCTAAAACTAGCCCTATCCTAGCCCTAGCCAAACAAAACAACTGAGCCATAGCCCTAACCATAAAATTTAACATAAATCAAACCCTAAGCCTACACCTAGTCATAAACCTAGCTCTAATTCGAGTCATGTCTCTAACCCTAAAACAAACCATGACCCTGACTTTGGCCATATCACTAAACCTAGCTCTAAACATTACTCAAAACCTAAACCTAAACCTAACCATAGACCTAGCCCTAACCCTAAACCTAAAACTTGTTCTTAAATTGGCTATATCCCTAAACCTAGCCCTAACCTAACCCCAAAGCTATCCTTAATCAGAGCCCTAAAACTAACTTTAATCCTAACCATAACCCTAAATCTATCCCTTTCCCTAACCCTAACCTAACCTTAACCCTAACTCTTGACATGACCCAAAAACCTAAACCTAACCCTAGCCTTAATCCTAATCATAAACCTAGCCCTAACCTGAGCTGTAACCCTATCCATTACCCTAATCCTAATCCTAACCCTAAAGCTAACCCTAGGATAACCCTAAACCTAATATAAATTTATGCATTACCTTAAACCTAACTTGAACCCTAAACCTAAACCATATCCATTCAACTAATCCTAACCCTAATAAACTTTACCTTAAAACTATCTCTAACCATAACCCTAGACTTGACATTAGCCATAGCCCTAAAGAAGTCCTAAACCTAAAACAAACTCTATCCCTAATCCTAGCCCTAATCTTAGCTTTAATCCTAAACCTAACCCTAACAATAGACCTTACCCTAATTTTAACCCTCACTCTAGTTCTAATGCTAGCTATAACATCATACCTAACCATAACCATAACCACAACCTTAGCCATAAACCTAAGCTCAGCCTTAATACTAAATTTAGCTCTAATCCTAGCCTGAATTAATCCCTAATTCTAACCCTAGCTTTAATTCTAGCACTAATTAAGCCCTAATTATAACGCTAAATCTAACCCTAACACTATCACTAACTCTAACTCTTGCCCTAGCTCTATCCCTAGTTCTAACTCTATCCCTTATGATAACTGAAACCCTAGCCCTAACCCTAGCCCAAACCTTTACTGTTTTCCTAAACCTAGATCTAACCCTAACTCTAAATCTAAACCTAACCCTAAGCCTAAACCACACCCTAACACTAGCTCTTACCCTAATGCTAATTTGAAAACTAGCCCTAACCCTAGCTCTAACCATCAAGCAAAACCGAGCTATAGCATTGACCCTAAATCTTGACCTAAACGGAAACCTAATCCTACACCTATCCCTAATACTAGCTCTCATTCGAGTCATAACTCTAACCCTAGAACTAATGCTAACCCTGACTCTGACCATAATTCTAACCCTAGCTCTACACATCACCCTATCCATAAACCTAATCCTTATCCTTATCTAAACCTAATCTGAACACTAAACCTAACCCTAAAAATTACTCTAACCCTAACTCTAACCCTAACCCTAATGTTAATTTGAGCCCTAAAAATAAACCAAAACCTAACCCAAACTCTGAGCAAGACACTGACTCTAATAACACACCAAGCTCTAAACTGACCCTTACTCTAAACATAACCCTTAAACTAGACCTAGCCCTAAAACTAACCCTAACAGTATCCTGAACCATAACCCTAGACCTGGCATTAGCACTCTACCTAATTCTTGCCTTTAACCTAACACAAAACCGTGCCCTCATCCTATTCCTAATCCTAGCTTTAATCCTAACCCAAAACATAACCCTAGTTCAAATCCTAATTTCACCCTTGCCCTAGTTCTGAACGTAGGTATAATCACATCCTTTCCCCCTACCTAACCCTAACCCTAACACTATCACTAACATTAACCTTAGCCCTAACCCTAGGCCTAATCCTAACACTTATCATAGCTCTAATCCTACCCCTAATTTATTGCTAACTGTAACCTTAACTCTAACCCTAGATTTAACCCTAACACTAACCCTAACCCTAACCTGAACACTAACTGAAATCCTAGCTTTAAATCTATTCCTTACCCTAAGCCACATTTTCACCCTAATGCTACCCTAGTTCTAACCCTAATCCTCAGTTTATCCCAAATCCTAACTATATTAATAGTCCTAATCCTACACTTTATTATATCTCTAACCCTAACCTGAAGCCTAAGCCTAACACTTACCCTTATTCTGACTCTCATACTAACCCTATGTCAAAACCTGACCTTAACACTGAACCAAACCGTAACACTAGCCCTACCAGTAAACCTACACCTAATCCTAAGCATAACACTAACACTAGACCTAAACTTAATCCTAAATATATCCACAACTCTAGCCCTAGGTCTAAACAAAAACCTAGCCCTAGCCCTAGAATAACCATTAACCTAACCCAAAGACTAACCCTAGATATAGACCTAACCCTAGTTCTAATTCTTGCCCTAACCATTAACCTAATGCTAGCCCGAACAGTCATGCTTACCCTAACACAAACCCTAGCTCTAAAACTTATTTTAACCCCAAACTTAAACCTAACACTTGACATATCTATAACCCTAACCCCTAAACTAGCCATAGTCATAACCCTAGCTCTTACATTACCCATAGCCCTAACACTAGCCATAAACTTCACACAAAACCTAGACCTGATACAAACCCTAAATCTAGACCTAAGCACAACATTAACCCTAACCCTGGCACAAAAATTAAAATGAAGGCTTGCTCTAACATTAACCCTAGCTCAAACTCTAACCTTTACTGTAAACATAACCCTAACTCTAACCCTAACCCTAACCTTATTCCCTAATCCTAAGTGTAACCATAGCCCACATATCCTAACTCTAATTTCATCCATTATCTTAAACATACCCTTAATCCTAATGGTAACCCTAGCTCTAAACCTAAACCTAACCTTAACTCTAACCCTAATTGTAGCCCTGATTCTAACCCTAACCCTTGCACTAGACCTAATCCTAGCTCAAACCCTAACTCTTACCCTAAACCAAACCCTAACCTTAACCCTAGGAGTAACCCAAAATTTAGCCCTAATCCTGACTTTAACATAAGCCCTAACACTAGCACTAAACCTATTCATTTTGTTAGCCTAAACCAAATGCTAACCCTAGGCCAAACTCTAACTCTATCCCTAATACTAACCCTATCCCTAATACTAACCCTATACATTACTCTAAACCTAACCTAAACTGTAAACCTAACTTTATTCATTACTCTAAGCCAAACCCTAACCCTAATGATAATTTGAGCCCTAACCTTAAACCTTAACCAAAACAAAACCCTAACCAATACTGTGACCCTAATAATAACCTAGGTTTATATCTGACCCCTACACTAAACCTAGCACTTAAACTATACATCTCCATAAACCTATCCCTAACACTATCCCAAATCATAACGCTAGATATGACATTATCTTTAGCCCTAATTCTAGCCCTAACTCTAACTCAAATTCTATCTCTCAACCTAGCCCTAAACCTAGACTTAATCCTAACATGAACCCTCAGATTAACCCTCACCCTAGCACTGAACCTAGCTATATAACCCCATCCCTTCCCCTAAAACTAACTCTAACTCTAGCCCTAACCATAGGCCTAACCCTACCACTAATCATAGTATTAATCCTATCCCTATTTGAACTGTAAACTTAATGCTATACCTAACCCTAGCTCTAAGCCTAATCTAACTCTCACCCTACCCCTATTTTTATAACCCTATTTGTTACCATAACCTTCACAATAGCCCTAACCAGAGCTCTAAACCTAGCCATAGCCCTAACCCTAGATCTAACTATAACTATAAATCTAGCCATAATCTTAAGCCTAAACCTCATTCCACCACTAGATCTAACACTATTGCTAATCCTAAAACTAGCCCTAATCCAAGCCCTAGCCCTAAAACAAAAAAAGAGCCATTGCTCTAAACAAAACCATAACCCATATCTAGCCATAAGCTGAGCTCTAATTTGAGTCCTAGTCCTCAAACATATCCAAACACAAACCCTAACTCTAGATATCACCCTAACCCTAAAACTAATGTTAACACTATACCTAGCCAATACTCTAACCCTAAAACTAATCCTAATCATAACCCTAGTTCTTACATTGGCCAAATCCTAGCCTTAACTCTAACACAAAAATAGCCCTAATCCGAGCCTTAACACTAAATTTGACCCTAACCTAAAACTAGCCCTAAACCTAACCCTAATCTTAGCCATAACCCTAGCTCTAATCCTATCCATTACCCTAAGCTAAACCCTATTCATAACTCTAACTCTAGTCCTGATCATAATCCTTAGAAAACCCAAACAATAAACCAATTACTAGTCCTACCACTAGGCCCTCTTGATCTAACCCAAAACCTCACCTTAACCTGACCCTAACATTAATTATAGGTCTAAACATGACCTTAAAACAAAACAGGAACCTGAAACTAGCCCTATGAGTAAACTTATACCTAAACCTTACCATAACACTAGCCATAGTGCTAAACCTAATTCTAAATCTAGCTATTACTGGAGCCCTTGACCTAAAAAATAACTTAGAGCTAGTGCTAACAATAACCCTTAACCTAAACCAAACACTAACCCTACCAATAGACCTAACCCTACTTCTATTCTGGTTTCAACCTATTCCTAACTTTAATCTAAACACTGGCCCTGAAACTAATATAAAACCTAGCTGTAAACATGACCTTAACCCAAAACTTAAAATGAATACTAGAACTTGCCATAACCCTAACCCTAAAATTAGCTCTAATAAGAACCCTAGACAATACATTATACATAGTAGTAACCCTAGGACTAAACCTAACACAAAATTTAAATAACTATAATCCTAATTGAGGCCTAAACCTACCCTAAGCAAAACCCTCAATCTAACCCTAATTCTATTCCTAATCCTAACCCTAACACTCATCTTAGTCTTAACACTAGCTCAAAGACTAACCCTTAGCCTAAACATAACCCTAGCACTCTTCCTAACCAAAACCCTAACCACAGCATTAATCTTAACCTTAAACCTAGACCTAACACTAGTTCTAACCCTAGCCATTATCCTAACTATAACCCTAACCCTAAAGATAACCCTATCCCTAACCCTTAACAAAACACTAACCCAAACCATAAACCTAACCTTAGACCTAACCCTAAATCTAAATCTTGCCATAGCCCTAAATAAAACCCTAACTCTTACCCTAAAACCAACAATAAACCTAGCCCTAAAACTAAACTTAAACTTAAACCTAACCTTAACCATAAAGCTAACCTTATATCTAACCCAATCTATTACCCTAAACCTAATCCTAAACATAATGAAAACCCTAGCCCTAACCCTAAACATAACCCTGATCATAACACTAAACCTAACACTTGTCCTAGACCTAATCATAGCTCAAAACCTCAACTTTACCATAAATATTAACCTAAGCCTAACGTTAAGCTAGGGTTACTAGCCCTAACCCGAAACCTAACCTAACACTAGCCCTAATCCTAACCTAAGCCTAGACCTAACCATAGATCTAACCCTATATGTTATTTTTATGATAACCCTATTCCTAATGCTAACCCTAGGCATAACCCCAACCCTTTTGCTAATCCTAAATCTCTTCATTGCCCTAAACTTACCCTGAAACCTAAACCTAACCCAATTAACTATGCTAACACTAAATCTAAATCTAATCCTCATTTGAGCCATATCCCTAAACCTTAACCTAAAACAAACCCTTACCATGATCCTGACCCTAAAAATACACCTAGCTCTAAACCTGACCCTTACACAAAGCCTAAAACTTCCACTACATATAGACACAAACCTAATCTTAAATCTACCCAAACTGTAACACTAGACCTGACATTAGCCCTAGCCCTAATTCTAGACCTAACCCTACAAAAAACCCTAGCCCTCATTCTAGTCCCAAACCTAGGCTTAATCATAACCCTAAACCTAATCCTAGCCCTAACCCTAATTCTAACCCTCACCCTACTTCTAAACCTAGCTATAATACCATTCATCACACTATAATTAACTATAACTCTAGCTTAAAGCTAGGCCTAAGCTTAATACTAATCCTAGACTTAATTCTAGCCCTAACTTAGCCCTATCCCTAAAACTAACCAAAACCCTAGGCCTAAAACTAATTCTAACTCTCACACTAGCCCTAGCCCAAGTTTAAGCCCTATCTGTTACTGTAACCATTACCCTAGTCCTAAGCCTTGCCCTAGGTTAAACCTAGCCCTAATCCTAGATCTAAAGGTAAATCCAAATCTAACACTAACCCAAAGCCTAAGCATAACATTAACACTAGCCCTAACCCTAATGCTAATCTTACAACTAGCCCAAACCCTAAACTTCAGACTAAAACAAACCTGAGCAACAGCCCTAACCCTACACCTTAACTTAAACCAAACCCTAACACTACATGTATACATAATCCTAGCCCTAATTTGAGTCCTAACCTTAACCATAAATCTTACCCTGACCCTAACTCATATCCTAACAGTTACCCTAGCTCTAAAGAACACCCTAAACCTAAACCAAGCCCTAACAGTAATCCAAGCTCTAATTCAAGTCATAACCCTCACCTTAAATATAACCCTGACCCTGACTGATATCTTAACAGTCACCTGAGCTCTTAACACAGCCCTCACTTTAAACCAAACACTAACAATATCACTAGCCCTAATTTGAGTCCTAATTCTAACCCTAAAACTAACCCTGATGCTGACTCATATCCTAAAAATAAACCTAGCTCTAAATATTACCCTAACCTTAAAACTAAACCTAACACTAGACCTACCCATAAACCTTATCCTAAAACTAACCCTAATTGTAACCCTGGCTCTTACATTAGTCAATGCCCCAATTTAGACCTAACCCTAACACAAAGACTATCCCTAATTTAAGCTCTAAACCTATAATTAACCCTAAGCCTAACCTTAACTCTAGCATTAACCCTATCTCTAAGTCTATCCCTTAACCTAAGAAAAACCCTAACCCTAATGGTAACCCTAGACCTATCTCTAATCCTTAGACTAACCAAAACCCTAATCCTATTAATAGTTCTAACCCTAGCTCTCATTATAGCTCTAACCCTATCCCAAACCCTAACGCTAACCCTGACCCTTTTTTGAACCTAACACTAACCCTATGTCTAAAACTGACCCTAAACCTAGACCAAACCCTAACACTAGCCCTACAACTAAACCAAATTCTAAATCTAGCCTTAATTCTAGCCCTAGACCTAAACATAAGCCTAGCCCAAACACTTTCCCTAACCCTAGACCTAAACATAGTCCTAATTCTGGCAGTAACATTAACTCTAACCCAAACACTGACCCTGCCTTTAGAGTAAACCTATCTCTAAATAGGTTTAACTCTAACCCAAACACTGACCCTGCCTTTAGAGTAAACCTATCTCTGACCCTACCTGAAAATCTAAACCTAACACTAGACCTAGCCATAACTCTAACCCTAAAACTAGCCCTCACCATAACCCTAGCTCTTACATTAACCATAGCCCTAATCCTAGGCCAAAACCTAACAAAAATCTTATAGCTAATCCTAGTCCTAAATCAAGCATCAAGCATAGCCCTAACACTAACCTAGCCCTAACCCTAACCTGACCATCGCCTTAGTCCAAATCCTAGCTCAAAGCCTAAACATTACTCTAAACATAAACCTAAACCTATTCCTCAATCTAACTCTAAACCTAGCCCTAATTCTAACCTTAACCCTAGCCCTATACTTAACTCTTAACCTACCCATTATTGTAAAATAAACCTAACCTTATTGATAATCCTAGGCTTAATGCTATACCTAAACCTAACTGAAAAACTAACCCTAGACCAAACCATAAACCTCACACTTGCCATAGACCTAATCCTAGATAAAAACCTAACCCTTACTATAAACCTAAACATAACCATACCCCAAACTCTAAGCCTAAACCTCAAACTTATGTTAAAAATAGCCCTAAATCTACATCTAATTTTATACAGTACCCTAAGCCTAACTCTATCTCTAATGATGTCGCTAACCCTAATCCTAACCCTGACCCTATGAGTAATATAATCTTATCCCTAGATGTAAAACTAAACCTAACCCTCTCACTAGCCCTAACCCTAGCTCAAAACCTAACCCTTATGCTAAATATTAACCTAAGCCTAATCCTAGTTTTAACTCTAACCCTAACACTAATTCAAGACCTATTCTTAACCATAAACCTAACCCTAAACTTACCTCTAATTCTATTCTTTATACTAACCATAACACTTACCCTAATGTGAACCCTAGGCCTAATCTTAACCCTATTGCTAACCCTAACACTATCAATTACCCTAAACCTAATGTAAACTATAAACAAAACCCTATCATTACCCTAACCTACACTCAAGCCCTAACCTACATCTAATTTTAAATCTAAATAAAAACCTAATCATAACCCTAATCCTAAACCTAACCCTAATTCTAAACCTAACTTTAACACTAGCCCTAAAACAGAACCGAGCCATAGCCTAAACCCTAACCCTTAACCTAAACTAATGCTTAACTCTAACCCTAACCTTAGATCTAATTCTAGTTTTCAGCTGTAAACTAGAACTAACACTATCCCTTATTCTGACCATAATACTAACCCTAGTCTAAACATCACCCTAACCCTAACCCTAAAACTAACACTAGACCTACCACTAACACTAACCATAAATTTAACCCTAATTGTAACCCTGGTACTTACATTAGCCTTACCCCTAACCATAGCACTAATTTAACCCAAAACCTAGCCCTAATCCAAGCTGTAACCCGGGCTTTAAGCCTAACCCTAATTCTAACACTAGCCCTAATAAAAACCATAACCCTAGCCCTAAACCTATCTCTAACCCTATCCATTGCCATAACCATAACTCTAAGCCTAGAACTAACCCTATCCCTAATCATAAACCTATGCATTATTCAAAATCAATCCTTAACCCTAAAGCTCAGCCTATCATTACACTAACACTAACCATAACGCTAATTCCAGCCCTAACTTTAAACCTTAACCTATCCCAATCTTCTAACGCAGACCTTGACCCTAATAATACCCCTGGCTCTAAACCTGACCCTAACCCTGAACCTAACCCTTCCATTATATGTAGCCATAAACCTAACCCTAAAACTGTTTTTAAACATAACCCTAGATCTAATATTAGCCCTAGACCTAATCCTAGTCCTAACACTTAAATAAACCATATCCCTCAACCTAGCCCCAAACCTAGCCTTAATCTTTACCCTAACCCTAACCCTAATTCTAACCTCCACCTTATTGCTAAACCTAGCTATAACGCCATTCCTTACCTTAAACTTAACCCTAATCCTAACACTAACTCTAGGGCTAAGGTGAACACTAAACGTAGCCCTAATCCTAGCCCTAATTTAACCCTATCACCAACCATAACTCTAACCATAGCCATAAGACTAACTTTAACTCTCACACTAGTCCTATCCCTACTTCTAACCTTATCCATTACCGTAATCCTTAACCTAGCCCTAACCCTAAACCTTAACATAGCCATAACCATTGTCAAATCCTTATTCCTAATTCAAACCCTAGATGTAACACTAACTCTAAATCTAACCCTAACCCAAAGTCTAAACCTAACATTAACACTAGTCCTAGCCCTAATACTAATCATAAATGTAGCCCTAATACTAACTGGGCAGTAAAACAAAACCGAGATATAGCCCTAACCCTAAACCTTAAGTTAAACCAAATCTTAACACTACACCTAGACCTAGCTCTAGCCCTAATTCGAGTCCTAATCTTAACCTTAATACTAACTCTAACTCTGATTCATATCCTAACACTCACCCTAGGTTTAAACACCACCATAACCTTAAACTGAACCCTTATAGTAACCCTAGCCTTAATTCGAGTCCTAACACTAACCCTAAAACTAAACCTGACCCTATTAACCTAACACTAATACTAACTCAAATTTCACTCTAACCTTAAACCTAATTCTAACACTAGAGGTTTAACCCCTAAACATAACCCTAAAACTAACCCTAAAAACAAAATTTCATACATTAGCCATTGCTCTAACACTAACACAATATCTAGCCCTAATCTGAGCCCTAAAGTTAACTTTAAACCTAACCCTAGCCCTAAAACTAACTCTAATTCTATCCCTTACCCTATGCCAAACCCTAAACCTAATGTTAATCCTAATCCTAGTTATATTCCTTAACATAACCCCAACCATCACTCTATTAGTAGCCCTATCCCAAGTTCTCATTCGAGCTCTAACCAAAACCCAAACACCAACTCTAACCTTGACCCTTACTCTGACCCTAACACTAATCATAGGTCTAAACCTGAACCTAACCATAAACCAAACCCTAAAACTATCCCTACTGGTAATCTTATAACTAAAGCTAACCCTAACACTATCCCTAGACCTAAACCTAGTTTTTATCTATTCATAACTATTGCCCTTGACCTAAAGAAAAACCTAGCCCTAGCTCTAATAATAACCCTTAGCCTAAATCCAAAACTAACCCTTTAATTAGTCTTACCCCAAGTCCTAATTCTGACATTCACATTAACCATAACCCTAGACTGAACACTGACACTGACACTAACCATAATCCTAGCTCTAAATATCACCCTAACCCTAAACCTAACCATAAAACTATACTTAACTCTAACATTAACCCTAAAATTAGCTCTAATCATAAAAAGTTCTTACATTTTCCATACCCCTAACCTGTTGTAAAACATACCCTAACCCAAATCCTAACCTAAATTTAACTCTAAGCTAACCATACCCCTCACCTTTGCCCTAACCCTAAACCTAGGCCTCAAACTAGACCTAATTTTAAGCATAACACTAGCCCTATTACTAGCTCAAACCCTATCTATTTCCCTAATGATAACCCTAACAATTCTGCTAAGCATAGGCCGAATCCTAAACCTATCCTTAACTATAACCCCATCCATTAATCTACACTTAACCTGAACTCTAAACCTAAAACTATCCTTAACCTATCCATAATTTTAATGATAACTTGAGCCTTAAACCTAAACCTTAATCTAATAAAAGCCGTAGTGCTGACCCTGACTCTAATAATACCCAGAGTTCTAAATCTGACCCTAACAAGAAACCTGACCCTTACAATACACCTAGCTATAAACTTAACCCTAAAACTCTCCCTAACTGTAACCCTAGACCTGACATTAGCCCTAGCTCTAATCCTAGTCCTAATCATAACACAAACCTTAGCCCACATTCTAGCTATAAACCTTAACTTAATCATAAACCTATCCCTAAATATAACCCTAAATCTAATCCTCACCCCAGTCCTAAGAGTAGCTATAATCCCATCCCTTACCCAAACCCTAACCCTTACCCTAACACAAACACTAGCCCTAAAACTAGGCCTAACTCTAACCTTAACCCATTTCTAATCCCAGTCCTAATTTAGCTCTATCCCTAACCCAACCCTAACTCTAGCCCTAAGACTAACTCAAACTCTCGACCTAGCCTTATGCCTGGTTCTTTGCCTATCCCTTACCATCACACTATACCTAGCCAAAAACTTAGCCCTAACCCTAGACCTATCCTTACCCCTAGCTCAAAGCCTAGATCTAAATCTATCTCTAAATCTAACACTAAACCTAACCCTAAACCTCACACTAACACTAGCCCTAATCCTAAAACTAGCCCTAACGATACCCCTAGTCCTAAAACAAAACCGAATCATAACCCTAATCTTACATCTAGCCCTAATCCTATCTCTAATTTTAGTCCTAACTCTAACCTGAAAACTAATCTGGACTCTTACTCTGACCATAACATTAAACCTAGCTCTAAACATCATCATAAAAACAAATTTAACCCTAACACTAGACATAGCCCTATCCCTGATTCTATCACTAGCTCTAATCATAACGCTACTTTGTACATTAGCCATAACCTTAAATCTAGCCCTACCCTAACCCAAAACCTAGCCCTAATCCAAGTCCTAAACCAGGTTTTGTTAATATTTATTTTTAAGTTTTCTGTGGACACAACATCTTTATTTTATTAGTATGGGGTGCTGAGGAATGAACCAAAAGCCATGAGCATGCGAGGCAAGCATGCTGCTTCTTGAGCTACATCCCCAGCTTCAAAACCTAACTTTAAACCTAAATATAAATCTAACCCTAATTCAAAAAAGCCCTAATCCTATACATAAGCCTACCTAATCTTAGGTCTAACCCTATTCATTACCCTAATGATAACACATTATGCTAACCATAGGACTAACCCTAACTCTATCCATTACAATAAACCACACGTAAACACTATTCCTAACACAAACAAAAGCCCTAATCTTGTACATACCCTAGCCCTAATCTTATGTCTAACCCTATCCATTACCTAATGATAACCCTTATGTTTACTCTGGGCCTAACCATAACCCTACCCATTGCACTAAAACACACCTAAAACCTAAACCTAAAACTTTCATTACCTTAACCTGAAACCCTAATGATAATACAATTCCTAAACCTAAAACTTAACCTAACCCAAACCCTGACCTTGATCCTGACCCTAATAAAAAACCTAGCTCTAAAACTGACACTTACTATAAACCAAATTCCTATACTGGAACAAGCCATAAAACTAACACTAAATCTATTCTTAACTGTAACCCTAGACCTCACATTAGCCCTAGCCCTAATACTAGCCCTAACACTAACACAAACATTAGCCCTAAACCTAGCTTTAATCATAACCCTAAACCTAACCCTAGCCCTAACCCTAATACTATCTCTTGCCCTAGCCCTCAACCTAGCTATGACCCAATACCTTACCCTAAACGTAATCCTAACTCTAAACCTAACCCAAGACCTAAATCTAACACTAACACTAGCCCTAATTTAGCCCTATTCCTACCCCTAACCCTATCACTAACCCTAGTCCTAAGACTAAATCTCTCATCCTAATCCTATCAGTAGTTGTAACCCTATCCCTTATCATAATCCTAAACCTAATCCAAACCTTAGTCTTAACTCTTCCCCTATCTTTATCCCTAACCCTAACCATAGGAAAAAATCTAACTCTAAATTTAACCCTAACCCAAAGCCTAAGCCTAACTATTATGAATACATTTATATTTAGACTCTGTCTACAGATGTTGGCTTCAATTATTACTTAGAATATAGTCATTAATTTCATAAAAGGTATACCATTTATTGTGGTGTATAGAAAACTGAGTGTCAGGGGTACGATGCTATGTTAAAGGGGAAAGGAAAGAATACATGTGATTAATCTAACTTAGCAACATTGGAGGAGAACTCTAATGAATAGATAGGGGGAATTTATGGAAGAAGGTATAATTTCAAACCCTATGTATAAAGAGTAAAGGTTAAGAGGTTGAAAGTGGGATAAAGGAAGAAAGAAAAAAGAAGAAAAATAACAAGGAAAGAAAGAAAGAGAGGGAGCAATAAAATAAGAGCTAATAAAGGGGTGGTGTGGTGGGGCCTATGCAATCCTCTATATTATACAATTCTAGTGGTTCAGTTCTTAAAGTCCAATTTCATGGAAAATTCTTGGTTTCACATATGTTGAGGTTATGAGGAATAGAGGGGGAAGGGTAGAGGAGAATGGATAAGAGCAAGAACAGAAAAATAAGAAAGAAAAAAAGTCTCTCATAACTCTGTTTTCTTTTCTTGCAGAAGGTGGAGTCATCGATTCCTAGCTTGATTCTCTGTGCTCAGGGAGCTGGAGGTAGCCAGGGTGAGAGGGCTTGAGCTTCTACATGGAGCAATCCTACTCTCAGTCTCTGATTGGAAACCAAGTGCCTGTACAGTTGCTATCTCGCATTTATAGTACACCCCCAAAAAGCTTGTGAGAAAAATTTTGAGTTATCACAGCTGAAGGTAGGGGAGATGGAAAACGGGTACTTGATAAGCTGCAGAACCAAGCTGGTAGCTATGCCCACCCATTTATGGTGTTTGGTGAGGTGGGTGGTTCTGGAGTGACCTTGTGCTGTGTCCAGAGCTAGGTCTGGTGAAATGCAAGCAAAGCCTCTGTGTTCTGCGCTGCCTTCCATCTGTGCAGAGAGCGCCTGTGCTACTGAGACTGCTGTCTGCACCCAGAGAAACTGCACAGCCCAGTCTTCCATCTGCACAGAGAGCACCCATGCGGCCCTAGTTTTCTTCAAATTTCTATGGTACTGGGCAGGATTAATCTTTTACTTAGCCTTACTATACTCCACAGGTTTGTGCCTTGTCAGTTCAATGGTTTGTATTTTAAGGTTTCCCTTCATTATGGCTTATTGATGTGAATGAAAATTGAGCTGCAAATCAAACAGAGTTCACAGGAGGTACTTGAAACTTCTCACAATCAGTTATCAGTGGGCACTTTTTAGTTTCTTTCTTTTGAAAGTAGCCCAAAGATGAAGCATGCAAAAGAAACTGTATCCAAGGGCCCTTTAGGAGAAAACAGAGAAACATGTATGTACTGAAATAAGTACAACGATTTGATCAGATTTCTTTGGTACTACACAGTATTCATCTATTAGCTTGCTCCACTAGGCTCCCCAAGGTTGGCACTTCTAGGATCAATAGTTCTCTAAACAGGTAAGGGTTAGTAATACTTTTAGGGTTAGGGATAGCTTTAGAGCTAGTGTTACGGTTAGAGTTTGTTTAAATTTCTTTGATACTTGGAAGATATACATTTACCTAACCTTACTATGTGCCCCAGTTTGGGGCCTTCTCAGTTCAATGGTTTGCTGTTGGGAATAGTTTTTCATGTCTCATTTTATTTTGATCTATATGGGTAAATGAGAATAAAGCTGGAAATCAGAGTATTGGTACTAGCTGGTTGAAACTTCACATACTCAATCACTTGTCTGTGGGTACTCTCTTGTTTCTTCCTTGTAAAAGTAGTGATAAGATGAAGCATGCAAAACAAGTTTATCCAAGAGCACTTTAGGAGAAAACAGGGCAATATGCATGTACTGAAATATGTCCCCCTATTATTTGGTCAGATTTCTTTGATACAGTATAGGATTCATATGTAAGCTTGCCCCCAATAATCTCTCCAAGTTTAAAACTTTTATGATCAAAGGTTCTCTTAAAAGGTTAGGCTTTGTGTTATGGTTAGATTTAGGGTTAGAACTAGTGTTAGGGTTAGAGTTAGTTTTTCTCAACCTTTTGAATACTGGGCAGGATTTATCTGTTTCCTATTCTTAGTATGCTCCCCATGTTTGGGCCTCCAAGTAAAAGAGTTTGCTCTCAGAAGCAGTTTTATTTTTCATGTGTCACTTCATTTTTCCCTATACGGGTGAAAGGAAATGGAGCTGGACTCAGCAATATTTGTGCTACCTGCTTGAAACTTCACTTGCTGCTTAAAAATTCAAACTGTCAATCAGTTCTCAGTGCACATTCTCTCATTTGTTTCCTGTAGTTGTAGCCCAAAGCTGAATTAGAAAGAAACTGCTTTATCTATGAGCACTTTAGGAGCAAGCTTCAATTGTTTTTTTCCATGGATTACTTTTATATTGTACAGGATTCATCCTTTTCCTAGTCTTAGTAAGATCTCCAAATTTGGGTTTTCAAGGTTTCCCAGTTCACTATCAAAAACAGTTTTAATTTTTAGGTTTCACTTTATTATGGCCTATAGACGTGCATAAAAATGGAGCTGGAAATCAGAGTTATTACTAGCTCTTTGAAACTTTACACACTTAATCAGCTCTCTGTGGGCAATCTCTGTTTTTTTTTTTTTTTCTTTGTGAAAGTACCTTAAGCTAAATCATTAAAAACAATTTATCCATGAGCACTTTAAGAAAAAAATCAGGGAAATATGAATGTACTGAAATACCTTCCCCAATTTTTCATCAAATTTCTTTGATACTGCAAAAGATTCTTTGGTTAAGTTGTGCCACTAGGCTCCCCAAGATTGAGGCTTCTATGATCATAGGTACTCTAAATAGGTTAGAAATAATTTAGGATTTGGTTAGGGATCTAATGTTAGAGTTAGAGTGAGTTGTGTTCAAATTCATTTGATACTTGGCATAATTCATCTTTTACCTAGTCTTACTATTTTCCCCATTTTGGCCTTATCCCTTCAATGGTTTGCTATCAGAAACAGTTTGTATTTTAAGGTTTTCTTCATTTTGACCTATACCGGTAAATGGATATGAAACTTGAAACCAAACAGGGTTGGTGCTCACTGCTTAAAACTGCACACACTCAATCTGTTCTTTGTGGGCACTCTGGTTTCTTCCTTGTGAAATTTTCCCAAAGCTGAAGCATGCAAAACATCTTTATCCAAAAGTACTGTTGGAGACAACAGGGAAATATACACGTAGTAAACTACCTTCCAAAATTATTTGGTCAGATTTCTTTGATATTGCACAAGATTCATCTGTTAGCTTGCCCCACTATGCTCCCTTAATTTTGAACTTCTATGATAAAAGTTTCTCTAAACAGATTAGGGTTAGGTAATTTATGGTAAGTATAAGGGCTATGTTTAAACCTCATGTTAGGGTTAGAGTCAGTTTTGTTTATGATTTTTGACTCTGGAAAGGATTCATCTTTTACCTAGCCTCACAATGTTCCCTGATTTAGGCCTTCTCCATTCAATGGTTTGGTGTCAGAGCAGTTTGTATTATAAGGTTTCACTTTATTTTGAAATATTTTGTTAAAGAGAAATTGAGCACAAAATCAAACAGAGTTGGTGTTAGCTGTTTGAAACTGCACATACTCAATCAGTTCTCTGTGGACACTCTCTGGTTTGTTCCTTGTGAATGTTGCCCTCAGTTGAAACATGCAAAGCAACTTTATCCCAGAGATCTTTTGGAGAAAACAAAGGGAAAATGCATGTTCTGAAACAAACACTTCCCCCAATTGTTTGCTCAGATTCCTTTGATACTGTGCATGATTCATCTGTTAGCTTGTGCCACTAGGCTCTATTAGTTTGGGACTTCTGTGATCAAAGGTTCTCTAAACAGGCCAGGTTGAGCTGTGGGGTTAGGATTAAGAATAGATATAGTGTTACGTTTACAGTGGTTTTGTTCAAATTTCTTTGATGCTAGCCAGGATTTATTTTTTACCTAGCCTTACCATGTTCCCCAGATTTGGGCCTTCTAGTTTCACTGGTTTGCTGTAAGTATTTCAGTTTTTTATTTTGAGGTTTCCCTTAATTTTGACCTATATGTGTAAATGGAAATGGAGCTGAAAATCAAACAGGTTTTTTGCTAGCTGCTTGAAACTTCAAACTCTCAATCAGTTCTTGGTGAGGATGCTCTGGTTTTATACTTTTGAAAGTATCCCAAAGATGAAGCATGCAAAAACAACACTATGCGAGAGCATTGTAGGAGTCAACAGGAAAATATGCATGTACAGAACTACCTCCCCCAATTATTTGGTCAGATTTTTTGATACCGGGCAAGATTAATTTGTTAGCTTGCTCCACTAGGCTCCTCAACTTGGATAATTCTGTGATCAAAGGTTCTCTAAACAGGTTAGATTACATTTAGGTCTAGTGTTAGTGTTAGAGTTTGTCTTGTTAATTTTTTTTTTTTATAATGGGCAGGATACATTTTTACCTAGCCTTATTATGTTCCCCAGGTTTTGGCCTTCTCGGTTCAATTCTTTGCTGACAGGGACAATTTGTATTTGATGGATTCACTTCATTTTGACATACATGGGTAAATGGACTTGGAGCTGGAAATCAAACAAAGTTGGTGCTAACTGCTTGAATATTCACACACTCAACCAGTTCTCTGTGGACACTCTCTGTTTTTTTTTCCTTGTGAAATTAATAATAAGCTGAAGCATGCAATACAAATTGATCTGAGAACACCTTAGAAGAAAACAGGGAAATATGCATGTACTGAAATAGCTCCACCACTTATTTTGTCAGATTTCTTTGAAACTGCCCATAATTCATCTGTAAGATTGCCCCCTTAGACTTCCCAAATTTGAAACTTTTATGATCAAAGGTTCTCTAAAGTGATTAGGTTTAGGGTTAGACTTAGTGTTAGGACTAGGTTTATACATGTTGTTAATGTTAGAGTTATTTTTTTTAATTTCTATGATACTGTGCAGGATTCACCTTTTTCCTATTTTTACTATACCATGAATATTTGGGACTCATATGTAAAATGGTTTTTCCTCAGGAACAGTTTGAATTTTCATGTTTCTCTTCTTTTTGTCCTATAGGGGTGAATGGAAATGAAGATGGAAATCAAACAGGGTTTGTGCTAGCTGCTTGAAACTTCACACACTCAATCAGTTCTCAGTGAGCATTCTCTAGATTGTTTCCTATGAAGTATCCCTAAGATGAAATAGAAAGAAACAACTTTATCTCTGAGTGATTTAGGAGCAAGCAAAATACACATGTACTGAAAGACGTTCAATTTTTTTGGTCCGATTACTTTGATACTGTACAGGATTCATTTTTGACAACCCTTAGTAGGCTTTACAAGTTTGAGCCTTCAAGGTTCAATGGTTCAGTGTCAGGAATAGTTTGAATTTTTAGTTTTCACTACATTATGGTCTATAGGTGTGGATGGAAATGAAGCTGGAAATCAAACAGGGTTGGTGCTAGCTGCATGAAATTTCTCACATTCAATCTGTTCACTGTGGGCATGCTCTGGTTTGTTTTTTGTGAAAGTATTTGAAGCCAAAGCATGAAAAAACAATTTATCCAAGACTCTTTAGGAGAAAGCAGGGGAAATAGGCATGGACTGAAACCACTTTCCCCAATTACTGGTCAGAATTTTTGATACTGGGCAGGATTCATCTGTTACCTTTTCATGGTAGGCACCCCAGGTTTTTGACTTTTATTATCAAGCTCTATAAAAAAGAAAGGTTTAGTTTTAGGATTAGGATTAGGGCTAGGGTTAGAACAAATATTTGGGATAGAGTTACTTTTGTTCAAATTTATTTGATACTGGTCAGAATTAATCTTTCACATAGCATTACCATGTTTCCCAGGTTGGGTCTTCGCACTGTGAGAAAAATTTTGTGTTTTAAGGTTTCACTTTATCTTGACCACTTGGGTTAGGGTTAGGGTTAGAGCTAATCCATTTGTTGTTGTTGTTTTTGTTGTTGTTGGGGGTTCAGGGCTAGGGTTAGGGCTTGATTTTGAATTAGATTTAGGGTTAGGACTAGTATTAGTGTGAGGTTTAGGCTTAGGGTTAGGGTTAGATTTAGAGTTAGCATTAGATTCATGGTTAGGATTAGGGCTAGGGTTATTGTTATGGTAAGGGATAGGGTTAGAACTAGGTAAAACCCTAGGATGAGTGTTAGATTTCGATTTAGGAATAGGCTTAGGGTTTGGGTTATTGTTAAAGATAAATTATGGCTAGGATTAGGGCTAGGGTTAGTGTTAGTGTTAGGGCTTGGAGTAGGGCTAGGGCTAGAATTAAGCATTGGGGTTAGGATTACATTTAGGGGAATGGGTGGGGTTATAGCTAGATTTAGGACTCTAGTGAGGGTTAGAATTAGGATTAGGGCTAGGGTTAGATTTAGTTTAGGATTAAGGCTAGGTTTAGGGTAGGGTTTCTGTTAGGATCAGGGTTAGAACCTGGGCTAGGGCTAATGTCAAGTCTAGGGTTATGATTAAGGGGCTAGTTTTAGGGTTTAGGGTTAAGACTATTTCTGGTGTTAGGGTTAATTTAAGGTTAGGGTGATGTTTAGAGCTAGGATTAGTGTTAGGATCAGTGTCAGGTTCAGGATTATTTTTAGAGTTAGTGTTAGGGCTAGGTGTAGGTTTATGGTTTTGTTTAGGTTAAAGGTTAGGGTTAGGGATATGGCTTGGTTTTGTTTTAAGACAAGGACTAGGGATAAGGCAAGTTTTAGGATTAGCATTATAATTAGGGCTAGTGTTAAGGTTTTGTTTAGAATTGTGGCTATGGTTAAATTTAGAGTAAGGTTTAGATCCATGGTGGGGCTAGGGCCAAGGATAAAATTAGGGATAGTGCTAGGGCAAGAGTTAGAGTTAGTCTTAAGGCTAGGTTTATGGTTAGGATGGGAGTAATTAGGGTTAGTGCTAGGCTTATTGTTAGGGTTATGCCTAGGGTTAGGGCAAGTGTTATGGTTATGTTTAAGATTATGGTTACGTTTAGGCTTATGGTTAGGTTTAGGGTAAGGGATGGGTTCATAGATAGGTTTAAGGCTATGGCGACTGATAGAATTAGGGTTAATGGTTTGGTTTAGGATTAAGGCTTATGGTTCCGGTGTGGATTAAGTCTAGATATAGGGCTAGGATTAGTGCTAGGGGTGATTTCAGGTCCAGCTTTACAGTTAAATATAGTTTAGTGTTAGGTTAGATGTAATGTAAGAGTTAGGGTTAAGGTTAGGGTCAGGTTTAGAGCTAAGGGTATTGTTTGTGTCAGGGTTATGATTAGTGTTTGGGATAGGTTAAGGTTTAAATTTAGGGCTCAAAATAGAATAGGGTTAGGATTAGGGTAACAATATAGTTAGGTTTAGGTTTCAATTTAGGTTTATGGTAATTGATAGGGTTAGGATTAAGGATGTGGTAAGTTTTAGGCCGAGAGTTAGCATTAGGGTTAGAATTATGGTTAGGGTAATAGATAGGGTTAGAGCTAGGGTTAGAGCTAAGATTATGCTTATTATTATTGCTAGGTTTTTGGTTCCAGTTAGGATTAGGGTTAAAGCTTGGTTTAGGTTTCAAGTTACGCTACGTTTGGGGTTAAGATAGGGCTAGGGTTTTGGTTATGGCTAATGTAATTACTAGGGTTACAATTAGGGCTAGGACTAGTGTTATGGTTAGGATTATGTTTAGGGTGATATTTAAAGCTAGGGTTAGTGTTAGCATCAGAATCAGGGTTAGGGATAGTTTTAGAGTTCTTCTTAAAACTAGAATTATGGCTAAGTTTAGGGCTAGGTGTAGGGTTAGGTTTGGTTTAGGTTTAGATTTAGGGTGAAGGTGATGGCACAGTTTTGTATTAGGGCTAGGGGTAGAGTTAGCCTAATTTAGGAGTAGCGTTAGGGTTAGGGTTAGTGTTAGGTTTAGGCTTAGGCTTTGCATTATGATTAGATTTATAGTTAAGGTTAGATCTAGGGTTAGTGATAAAAAATTTAAAAAATTATAATCTAGAGATAGCATTTGGTGGCTCGCACAGGGAACAACTGAGGGTAAGTAAAGTGCTCGCCCCTGAGGGCAGGGTGAGAGGATGGGTAGCCATTCTAAGATTCCTCTTTTGTTTTGCTTCACTTTGTTTTAAGTTGCCTGTCCCTGGAGATGAGTGAGACGGACGAAAAACCGCTCACATCTGAGGAAAAACTATTTGCGTGTGAGGAACAGATAGGGAGAAAGGACGGATGGACATGTAGAAAGGCTATAATGATTTTATGTTGTTCCAACTTTATTTCATTCTGTCTCGGTTTGGTTTGGTGTTATCTTGCTGGGTTGTATTATAGTAGAAATACGGGATCAGCAATTAGTAAAAAACAAACCAAAAGAGTGTTAAGTAAATTGTTAGAGAAAGGAGCCTTCCCAATAAAATCAAGAGCAGTCAGGGCATACGTTGATATAATACAAAAATATAGCCCATGGCTTTTTAAGGAGGAGTTGTTAGATATATCACAATGGAACCATCATGGTGAAGATTTAAAAAGAATAGAAAAGAACAACCCAGGGACTCTGCCAGTTGGCACATTGACATTGTGGACGAACGTATCTGGTTTGCTTAGTCCAAAGCCTTCAGATCAGACAAAGGTAGAGGAAAGAGAAGACATATTGATTCAAGTAAAAGAGGTCTCTCAAGTTAGTCAGAAAGAGGAAAAGATTCAAGTACAAGAGAAGGTCTTTTGAGCTAGTGAGACAGAGGAAGGAAGTTTAGAGCAGAAAAAGCCATCAGGGGAAAAGTTATAACAGGAGACTGCTAATAACACCTTTGTATCAGAGAGTGAAAGTCTCCAACCAACAGCACCACCTCTACAGGAGACTGCTACTAACAGCATTCTATCACCAGAGGGCATAAGGGTCCAATCAACAGCACCACCTCCATATGCTAAGAGACTCCCAACCCCCGCAGTTGATAGTTGGGATCCTGAGACAGGATCTCAAGTATGCCCTGTATTTGAGGTAGGAGGGCAGCGAATTTACCAGGGTTTAAATTTCAAATCAGTGAAGGAGCTAAAAGAGGCTGTAACAACCTATGGCCCTCAAACACCCTTCACTGTAAGCTTGGTAGAATCCAAAACCAACTTCAACATGACATCAGCAGATTGGGCTAATATTTGTAAAGCTGTGTTAACTGGAGGACAATACCTGTTATGGAAGGTTGCCAATGAGGAATTTTGCAAGGAGACGGCTAGGCAAAATGCAGCAGCTGGTTATCCTCAGAGAAATCTAGATATGTTGTTAGGAAAGGGACCTTATGAGGATCGGCAGCAACAACTTGCATATGATCCTGGTGTATATTTACAAATTGCTGTAGATGCAGTTAAGGCATGGAAGACTTTACAAGGACATGGAGGTTTACAAGGTCAATTATCTTAGATAATACAAGGAGCTAATGAACCTTATGCTGAATTTGTAGATAGGCTTATTCAAACAGCTACCAGAGTTTTTGGGAATACAGAAAAAGCAATGCAATTAATAAAACAACTGGCTTATGACCAAGCAAATCGTTGGTGCAGAGATATCATTAGACTATGGAAACAGGAAGATTTAAACACATATATTAAATTATGTAGAGACATTAATGAACAAGAGCAAGTCATGGCAGCTACAGTAAAACAGGCTTTAGATGCCAGAGACATTAATGAACAAGGGCAAATTGTGGCAGCTGCAGTAAAACAGGCTTTAGATTCCAGGCCAAGAACATGCTACAACTGTGAACAAACAGGACATTTTAAAAGGAATTGCCCAATAGGAGGAGGGTTTAACAAAACTAGGTATCAAAGGAGTAGAATACCAGGTATTTGCCGCGGATGCTGTAGAGGGAGACATTGGGCTAATGAATGCCGTTCTCAAACCACCATAGAGGGTACTCCATTATCAAAAAACAAACAAGGACAAGGTGTTTATCCACAATATCATGGACAAAGGCATCAGGCTCCGTTGCCAAAATATGGACAGAGGGCCCCAATGCTCCGGGGCCCCAAACCACAAATATACGGAGCACTGGAGGAAACCAGCAACCCCAGCAACCCCATCAGGGTTGTGCCCAGGACATCAGATCCCTCATCAGACAAACCAGAGGGAGCGCAGGGTTGGACATCTGTACCTCCAACAATTCAGTACTAACTCCAGAGATGGGAGTTCAAATCATTCCCACAGGGGTGAAAGGACCTCTTCCCAAAGGAACAGTAGGCTTATTATTGGGACGCAGCTCTTCTACTCTAAAAGGACTTTTGATAAGTCCTGGGGTAATTGATCCCAATTATGAAGGTGAAATAAAAATTATAGCCAGTTCTCCAAAGGGTATATCAGTAATTTCACCAGGAGATAGAATAGCACAGTTACTAATAATACCAAGCCTACATGATAAATTTTCCAGTCATGCTGTAGAAAGAGGTTCCAAGGGATTAGGCTCCACAGGTGCAGATTGGGCTATGCTTTCTTTAAATTTAGATTCTCGCCCCATGCTAAAACTAAATATTCAAGGACATGAATTTAATGGGCTACTGGATACAGGTGCAGACCTTAGCATCATCTCTCGTCAAGAATGGCCAAAACATTGGCCATTACATCAAGCCACTCAAATGCTTCGAGGCCTAGGAGTGGTGACTAATCCCGATAGAAATGCAATGGTATTAGATTGGAAGGATCCTGAAGGATGTGAAGGAACTATACAGCCATATGTATTGGATCATCTTCCTGTAATTTTATGGGGACGAGATGTCTTAAATCAATTAGGTTTGACATTAACAAATAATATCAATCAAAATGCACCCACTATTATGGCTAGACAAGGTTTTAGAAAAGGAAAAAATTAGAAAAACAAGAACAAGGTATAGCAGCACCAATACAAATAAATCAAGGAACAGACAGACATGGGTTGGATTTTCACAAAGGGCCACTGAGACAATAAAAATTACATGGAAATCAGAAAGACCAGTATGGGTTCCTCAGTGGCCCTTGACTAAAAAAAAGATACAAGTAGCCCATGATCTAGTCAAACAACAATTAGAGGAAGGACATATACAACCTTCTGTATCTCCCCATAATACTCCTATTTTTGTCATCAAAAAAATCTGGTAAATGTGTCAAATTTATGTTAACAAAGTAATCCAGCCACTTAGAAACAAAATTCTGAGCTACAAATATTTCACTATATGGATGATATATTATTAGCACACAAAGCTAAAAACACATTGCTAGAATGTTATGCCACACTTGCAAACTTATTAAAAAATTATAATCTAGAGATAGCAATAGATAAAGTACAATTAAATTTTCCAATTAATTATTTGGGAGTTCTATTATCCTCAACCATGGTCCGTCCACCAAAAATTCAAATACGAGTAGATCAACCCAAATCACTTAATGACTTTCAAAAGTTATTAGGAGACATAAATTGGATAAGGCCTTATCTAGGTATTCCAACAGCAGAATTGGGACCTTTATTTGATATCCTAAAAGGTTCATCAGATCTAAATTCACCCCGAATGTTAACGCCTGAAGCAAGAAAGGCATTAAAAATCATTGAAACATATATGGAAAATATACATTTGGATAGAATTGATATAAGTTTGCCTTTATTATTTATTCTACTACCAACAAAAAATATTCCTACAGGAGTATTTTGGCAAGAAGGTCCATTATTATGGATACATTTATGTTATTCTCCTAACACTATTCTTACTAGGTATCCTGAGGCTGTAGGACAATTGATACTCAAAGGAATAAAAACAGCAAAGGCAGTGTTTGGAATTTCTCCTAATAAAATTATTACTCCATATACTATGAATCAAATTGATGAATTACCTAATGAGTTAAATACTTGGGCAATAATCATGTGCAAATCTAATGTTTCATTTGATAACCACTTACCATCTAATCCTTTATTGTTTTTTTGGTGATTGAATCCTGTGATTTTTCCAAAAATGTCAAGAAAAACACCTATCATGAATGCTCCAAATATATCACTGATGGGTCAAATAATGGTACAGCAGCAATAGTTACACCTGATGGAACTTTTACATTTTTAGTACCCAAACAATCAGCTCAAAAGATAGAGCTTAATGCAGTATTACAAACTTTTGTGATGTTTAAAGATTCTTTATTTCTTTTATTTTCTGATAGTCAGTATATAGTTAATGCTATAGTATCCCTTGAAGATGCTGGTAGGATTTCCCCTTCTTCTACTGTTTTCTCTTTGTTTTCCACTATACAAAGTTTAATCTGGGTCAGAAAAGATCCATTCTTTATAAGACATATCAGGGCACATACAGGATTGCCTGGAGCCCTTAGTTTGGGCAATCATTTAGCAGATAAAACTACACATGACATACATATTTTCTCTACATTAGAAGAAGCTATAAATTTTCATAAAAAGGTTCCATGTCAATGCTAATACTTTACAAAAGCATTTTAAAATAACTAAGGAACAAGCTAGACAAATAATAAAACAATGTCAAAATTGTGTGACCTTTTTACCACAAGTTAATCTTGGAGTCAATCCTAGAGGATTGATACCTGACCATATTTGGCAGATGGACTTCACACACTTGCCAGAATTTGGAAAATTAAAATATTTGCATGTTACAGTTGATACTTCTTCTGGATTTTTGATGGGCTCCCTTCATGCCGGAGAAAAAACTAAAGACGTGATAGCTCATTGCTTACAAAATTTTGCCACTGTGGGCATTCCAAAACAGTTAAAAACAGATACTGCCCCTGGTTATACATCTACTTCTTTTAAACAATTTTGCTCATCATTTGGCATTACTCATATAACAGGAATCCCATACAATCCACAGGGACAAGGCATAGTTGAAAGAGCTCATCAAACTATTAAAATGTACTTATTAAAGCAAAAAGACGGAATTGGGAAGGGGTATATATTCCCCAAAGATAAACTTAAAATAACCCTTTTTACTCTAAACTTTTTAAATTTGGATTCATCAGGACTTAGTGCTGCAGAAAGGCATATGTGTCCAAAAAATGTACATAAGCCCAAGGTACTTTGGAAAGATATTCTAACAGGATAATGGAAAGGTCCTGACCCAGTTATTGTCTGGTGTCGGGGGTCTGTTTGTGTGTTTCCACAGGAAGAACAGCAGCCGATTTGGATTCCAGAGAGATTAACCAAGGTCCTGACCCAGTGATTGTCTGGAGTCAGGGGCCTGTTTGTATGTTTCCACAGGAAGAACAGCAGCCAATTTGGATTCCGGAGAGATTAACTAAAATCCTGACCCAGTGATTGTCTGGAGTCGGGGGACTGTTTGTGTGTTTCCACAGGGAGAACAGCAGCTGATTTGGATTCCAGAGATATTAACTAAAGCGAATTCTATAGACTAAAAAGAAGATGATTTGGCTCAAATCAATAACAGCTGATATCCAAAACTCCAATTTGGCTCTCCTTACATCTGCGACAGAACCAGGATGCTTTTTTCAATATCTGTTTTATATTATTGCCCTTTCCCATATCATGAAGTTCTATTTTGTTTTTTTTGCTCATACAGACCTAGGATAATGTTTTGCTCTTCAGTTCTATTTTTTTTTTTTGACTATAGAGTTTTTAAACATTGCAATGGAGATTTCACCTGTAAAAAGTTATAAGGCCTTTACTATTATGTTATGTGTTGTATGTATTATATTATGTGTGCACACTTGTGTTTTGTGGTATATGTTTGAATGTACATATGTGCATATATCATATATGATGAGCGCTCATGAAAAAATGGATCCAAATATTTTTTTTTTCACGTGATTTAAATGATTTAATTTCAATTGGGTAAATAACTGTTAAAAATTGTTTTAATATGTAAACAAAAAAGGAGGTTAACAGATCTGTTTGTTTACTTTCACCTATCCTTTTCATTATATTTAATAATTCTCTTCAAGATAATGTAAATTGTTTAGAAAATTGTTTTCTTTTAGTGCCTTCTGGAATGTTACACAATTATTTATATTAACCATTATTGCCAAAATTCCTATCTTCATCCCAGTGCCAGTGAAGATAATGTAAATTGTTAAGAAAATTGTTTTCTTTTAGTACCTTCTGGAATGTTACATAATTTTTTTTTCTTTAAACATTATTGCCAGAATTTCTATCTTCATCCCAGTGTCAGTGAAGACAATGTAAATTGTTAAGAAAATTGTTTTCTTTTAGTACCTTCTGGAATGTTACATAATTTTTTCTTTAGCCATTATTCCCTGTGCAGGTGAAGACAAAGATGAAACTAATCTACAGTTTCTGCAATAGCCATCACTGAACGGCTTACAGAACTTGCCTAAACTATGTGTCACTTGTATGCATTATGAACTCACTTGTATGCATTGTGAACTATCTGTTGGTGCAGTGACTTGTGGTAGTGTTGGGGTATTTTTGCTGATGATGTCATCGGTGGTACAATTTTCCCAAAAGGAGCCATCAATTGGCTTGGTATATCTTCCTCCCTTCTGCTTGTCATGATCGTTCAGCTAAAATTTGGGGGCCAACAGAGGTGAGGCAAAGAACCTCACACCACCCCCCCCCCGCTGGTACCTCTCCACAGGTGTGGCTGTATACTGGACTGGTAGTCAATGATGGGTAAGATCCAATTACAATGGTACCAACCTAAGACAGGAGGCTGATGCCCTGAGGTCAGGTCATCCAAAGACGGGTAAGGACCATAGGTAGTATTGGACAACCTAAGGCAGGCATGGTCCCTAAGCCCCATGCTTGCTGTTTAAACAGAGAGGGGGAGATGTTGAGAGCCACAGCCAAAGGGGCCCAGCAAACTTCCAGCTGCCAGCAAACTTCCAGCTGCCGGCTGATGATTGGCTCACAGCGGCCCCAGCACCATCTAGCTGATTGGCTCCTCTGCGGTGATGTTCATTGGGCTGTTTCCCTGCCCTTCAGACTTCCAGCTGATGATTGGCTCATAGCGGCCCCAGTAACATCTAGCTGATTGGCTCCTCTGCGGTGATGTTCATTGGGCTGTTTCCCTGCCCTTCAGACTACGGAACTGCTCATTGGGGGACTTCTTTGGCTCCGCCCATGCCACACAGCCAATCGGCCTCAAGAGCAGGAGGATTTGGGGAGGTGGTGAGCTTTGTGTGGGGAGAGGCTTTTGGAAGCTGGTGGTAGCAGTTGGGCTCTGAGGGTTTCTTTTCCTGAGGAGCTGTTTTGCTTGGCGTTTGTAGTTCTAAAAATAAAGTTAGTTTCTTTTGACAAGTGGCTCCTGAATTGTGCCCAGCCAGACTGCGGCAGTGAAGGTTATGGCACGGTTTTGTATTAGGGCTAGGGGTAGAGTTAGCCTAATTTAGGAGTAGCGTTAGGGTTAGGGTTAGGGTTAGTGTTAGGTTTAGGCTTAGGCTTTGCATTAGGATTAGATTTATAGTTAAGGTTAGATCTAGGGTTAGTGATAGGGCTAAGGAAATGCCTAGGGTTAGGCATAGGGTTAGGGTTAGGTGTAGAGTACCAATAAAGGATAAGTTTAGAACTAGTTTTGGGGCTAGAGAGAGAGTTAAACTTATTTTTAGGGCTAGGGCTAGGATTAGTGTTAGGTATAGGGCTAAGTTAGGTCTAAGATTAGGGATAGTGTTGGTTTTAAGTTAGGCCTAGTTTTAAGGTCAGGGTTATGATTAAGGCTATGTTTAGTGCTAATTTGGGCTAGGGTTTGTGTTCAGGTTAGGGCTAGGATTATATCTAGGACTCAAATCAGGTCTAGGGTTATGTTTATAGATAATTTTAGGGTTAAGTTTTGGCTAGGTCTAATGTAAGGATAAAGTTTAGTGTAAGGGTTAGATTAGAAGTGGGGGATTTACTAGGGTCTGGGTCAGTATTAGTGTTTCTTTTAGGTTTGAGTTTAGGGTTAGGGCTCAAATTAGCCTTAGGGTTATGGTTAGGGAAATGATAGGGTTAGACTTGGGGTTCAGGTTTGGTTTAGGGTAATTGATAGTGTTGGGCTTAGTGATAGGTTTAGGGTTAGGCCTAGGGTTAGCTTTAGGGAAAGGGTTATGTTTAAGGTTAGAGTTAAGGTTAGGGCTAGGTGTATGGTTAGGATTAGGTCTTGAGATACAGTTAGGCCTAGCATTAGCATTAGGATATGTTTTATTATTAGTGTAATGGATACCATTAAAGCTAACCTTATGGCTAGACTTATGGCTAGGATTAGGTCTTGAGTTAATGTTAAGGTATGGGTTAGAACTAGGGTTTGGGTTAGTGTTATGTTTAGTGTAAGAGTTAGGTTCTTATCTATGATTAGGTTTAGAACAAGGGTTAGGTTCAGGGTTATGTTTAGGGATAGGATTACAGTAGGTTTAGGGTTATGATTAGGGTTAGGGGAATGGTTATAATTAAGTTTAGGTTTAGGGTTAGAGTAAAAAAATATGGTTAAATGTTGTTTTAGGTTTAGAAACAGGGTTAGATTTAAGTTTGGGTTTAGGGTTAGGTCTAAGGTTATGTTTAGGTTAAGGTTTGATTAATGGTGAGAGCTATAGCTAGTATTAGTTTATTGTTAGGTCTAGGGTTAGTTTTCTGTTTAGGGTTAGGATTATGGTTAGGGTTTAAGGCTATGGTTACATTTAGGGTTAGGACTTATGTTAAGGTTTGGATTAGGACTAGGTTTAGGGTTAGATTCAGGGATAGTTCTAAATTTATGTTTATGTTAAGGGTTGGGTTTAATTAGCTAGGGTTAGGAGTAAAGAGAGAGTTAGGTTTGAGTTAGGTCTAGGGTTAGTGTTAGGGTTATGCTTAGGTCTAGGTTAAGGCCTAGGATTATCTCTAGGTTTTGTGTTAGGCTTAGGCCTAGGGTTAAAGCTAAGGGTAATGTAAGAGCTAGGATTATGATTAGGACTAGTATTAGGGTTAGGGTTATGACAAGATCTAGTGTGAGGTTTAGATTTTAAGTTAGGGTCAAGTTTAGAAGTAGGTTTACTGTTAAAGGCAGAGTCATTTTTTGGGTTAGAGTTCAAGTTAGGGTTACAGCCAGAATCAGGTGTAGGTTTACGTTTAGGGGTAGTGTTAGTGTTTGTGTTAGGATAAGGATTATTGTTAGGCCTAGAACTAGGTTTTTGTTTAATAAAATAAGGCTAGATTGAGGATTAGGTTTAGGTCTATGGTTACTGTTAGGTTTTAGTCTAGTGTTAGGGTCGGTTTAGAACTAGGATTTGTGTTAGGGACATGATAAAGATCAGGGATAGTCTTCAGTTTGGGGATAGGATTAGAGATAGAATGAGGGCTAAGGTCAGAACTATTAATAAGGTTAGAATTTTGGTTACCCTAAGGATTAGGCATAGGTCTATGGCTACCATTAGGTTTAGGGTTACTCATAGGATAAGGGATAGCCTTACAGCTAGGGTTAGGGCTAGATTTAGGGTGAAGGTTCAATCTAGGTTTACGGCTCAGATTAGGGCTGGTATTTGTGTTTGGGTTAGGGCTAATAATGGGGCAATGGCTAATGAAAGAACTAGGATTATAATGAGGGTTAGTTTTAGATTTCTGGTTAGGAGTAGGTCTAGTGTTTAGGTCACGTTAAATGTTAGTTTGGTATTTAGAGTTAGGGTTAGTGTTGGGATATGAGTCAGGTTCATGGTTAGGATTAGGACTTGAATTAAAAATAGGTTTACTTTTAGGTTTTAGTTTAAGCTTAGGAGGGTGTTTAGATATAGGATGTTTGTTAATATATGAGTAAGGGTCAGTGTTCGATTTAAGGTTAGGTTTAGAGTTTGAATTAAGGCTATGATTAGGTCTAGATGTAGTTTTAGGGTTTGGTTTAAGTTAAGGTTTATGGTTAGGGATATTGCTCAGTTTGTTTTAATTCTAAGCTTAGAGTTATGGCTAGTTTCACCATTAGCATTAGGGTTAGGGCTAGTTTTAGTGTTTAGCTTTGGCTTAATGTTAGGGTTAGATTTCGAGTTAGGATTAGATCTAAGGTTAAGGCTAGGACTAAGGATAGGGCAAGGGTTAGGGCTAGGTTTAGGGTTATGGCAATGGATAGGTTTAGCACTAGGGATAGAAATAATGTGAGAGTTAGAGTTAGTCTTAGGGCTAATGTTAGGGTTAGGTTTATGTATGAATTAGTGATATGGGCAGTGTTAGGGCTTGCTCTAGTTTTAGGGTCAGTTTTAGAGCTAGGGTTTGTGTTAGGGTCAGAATAAGGGTCAGGTTTATTGTAAGGGTTTGGGATAGGTTAGAGTTGGAATGAGAGTTGGTCAGGACTATAAATAGGATTCAAATTTTGGTTAGCCTAAGATTAGGATTAGATCTAGGTTTACCATTAGGGTTATGGTTTCACTTAGGGTATGGGAGAAAGTTAGAGCTAAGTTTAGGGCTATAGTTAGGGTAGTGTTAGGATTAAAGTTGGGTTTAGCATTCAGATTAGGGCTAGTTTTGCATAGGGTTAGGACTAGGGTTAGGGCAATCACTAATATAAGAACTAGTGTTACATTTATGATTAGTTTTAGGGTTAGGTTTAGGATTATTGGTAGTTTTAGTGTTAGGGTTAAGTTTAAGGTTAGGGTGATGTTTAGATCTAGGGTTAATTTTAAAATGAGTCAGGGTCAAGGTTAGGGTTAGGACTCACATAAGGGCTATGGTTACTGTTAAGTTTTGGTTTAAGTATAGGATGGTGTTTCAAGCTTGGGTAAGTTTAGCATATGAGTCAGTATCAGGTATACTTTTAAAGTTAGGGTTAGGACTTGAATTAAGGTTATGGTTAGGTCTAGGTGTAGTGTTAGGGTTCGGTTTATGTTACATTTAGGGTTAGGGCTATTGCTTGATTTTGGTTTACTTCTAGTGATAGGGTTAGGGCTAGATTTATGATTAGTGTTAGGATTAGGTTTAGTGTTAGTGTGAGGCTTAGGCTTAGGGTTATGCCTAGGAATAAGAATTGGGCAAGAGTTAGGGCTAGGGCTAGGGTTATGGTAAGGGCTGAAATTAGAACTTGTGATAGGGCTAGTGTGAGAATTATTGTTACTCTTAGGGCTAAGGTTAGTGTTAGGGTTAGGAATATGGCTAAATTAGGTCTAGGATTAGTTCTATGATTAGTTTTCAATTTAAGCATAGAATCAGGGTTAGATTTAGGATTTAGTTTAGTGTAAAAGATGGTGTTATGCTAGTTTTAGAGATAAGGAGATTTTTAGAATAAGGGTTCGGATTAGGGTTATGATTAAGTCTAGGTTTAGGGCTAGGATGAGGGCTACGGTTTGTTTTAGGGTTAGGGCTAGGATTAGAATTATGGCTTATTTCAAGTCTAGAATTATGTTTAAAGATAGTTTTAGGGTTAGGATTATGGGTACGTCTAGTGTAACGTTTAGGTATAGGATTATGGTCAGGTTAAGGGCTAGGAGTATTATTAAAGTAAAGGTCTAGATTAGAGTTTAGAATAGGTTAAGGCTTAAGGTTAGGGATTGAATTAGCATTAGGGTAAGAGTTTGGGTAATGATAGGCTTATAATTAGGTTCATGTTAGTTTTAGTAACATGGATAGGGATAGGATTAGAGTTAGGGTTAGGTTTAGGCCTAGGGTTAGCATTAGGGTTAGAGTTATTTTTATGGTAATGTGTAGGGTTAGGGCTAGGGTTATGATTATGTTTAGGGCTAGATCTAGTATTAGGTTTAGGGTTAGGTGTAAAGCTCGGGTTAGGGCTCAGATTAGGGTTAAGATTTGGTTTAAGTTAGTGCTAGGGTTAGGATTATAGCTAATTTATGTACAAGCGATAGGATTAGGGCTAATTTTAGGGTTAAGATTAGGGCTAGGTTTAGTGTTTGGATTAGTGTTAGAATTAGGGTGATGTTTAGAGCTAGGATTAGTGTTAGTGTCAGAGTCAGTAACAGGGTTAGTTTTAGGGTTCAGCTTAAACTCTAAATAGGGCTAGGGTAGGGGGAAGTTTTATAGTTAGGGTTTGGTTTATTTTAAGGGTTGGGGATAAACTTATGGTTCACTTTTTTTAGGTCTAGGGCTGAAATTAGGGATAGTTTTATCATTAGTGTGAGGGTTAAGGTTAGTGTTAGGGTTAGGCTTAGGCTTTGGGTCAGGGTTTGTTTTAGAGATAGATTATGAACTAAAATTAGTGCTTGGGCTTTGGAAAGGGCAAGGGTTAGGAATAAGTTTAGGAATAGGGTTAGGTTTAGGTTAAAGAATAGGGTTAGAACTAGTGATAGGGCTAGTGTGAGACTTAGATTTATTCTTCGGTCTAGGGTTATGGTTAGGTTTAAAGATGGAGTGAAATTAGGTCTAAGATTAGGGCTAGGGTTAGTATTGGGTTTAGAGCTAGGGTTAGGGTTAGGGTTAGGATTAATCTAGGGTTAGGGTTAGAATTAATCAAGGTTTAGGGATAGAATAAGGGCTGGGGTTTGTTTACATTAGGGCTAGGATTAGGGATAGGGCTAATTTCAGGTGTGGTGTTACAGTTAAGTAGAGAACAATTTTAGGATTAGGTTTATGACTAGGTCTAGTTTAAGGGTTAGGTTTAAGGTTAAATATCAGGTTTAGAGCTAGGGAAATTATAAGGGTCAGGATCAGATAAGAGTTTGGTTAAGGTTAGGGTTTAGGGTTAGGGCTCAAGAAAGCATTAGGGTCAGGGTTAGGGTAATGATATGTTTTTTGTTTAGGCTTCACGTTAGGTCTATGGTAATTGATAGGGTTATGTTTTGTGATAGGGTTTGTGTTAGTCCTAGGGTTAGCATTAGGGTAGGATAATGGTTAGGATAATGGATAGGGTTAGAGCTATGGTTAGGACTGGGGTTATGGTAAGGAATAGGTCTTGAGTTAGGGTTAGGTTTAGGATTAGAACTAGGGTTAGTTTCAGGGTTATGTTTAGCATAAGGGTTACGTTTTGAGCTAGGGTTAGTGCTAGGGTGAGAGTTAGGTTTAGGGTTAGGTCTAGGGATAAGATTAGAGTATGGTTAGGGTCTGGATTGAATTAGGGCTTGCAGCATCATTAGGGTGCTAGGGTTAGGTTTAGATGTATGCATAGGGTAATGGTTAGTGTTAGATTGAGGTTTAGGTCTAGAGTTTAGCTATGTTTATGTTTAGGTTTATGGTAAGGGTTAGGATTGAGCTACAGTTAGGTCTATGGCAAGTGTGAGGTTTAGTGTTAGGTCGAGTGTTTTCTGGTTAGGTTTTGGGTTAGGTTATGCCTAGGCTTATCAATTGGTTTTTGATTGGTTTTAGAGTAATGGGTAGGTTTAGAGCTAGGTTTAGGACTATGGTTAAGTTTAGGATTAGGGCTAGTGTTAAGAGTATATTTAGGAAAAGGTGTAGGTTTATGTTTAGGATAAGGGTCAGGCTTTGAGCTAGGGTTAAGACTAATCAAGTGTTAAGTTAGGGTTATTGTTAGGGTTAGGGTTAGTTTTATGCTTAGGCCTAGGATTATCTCCAGATTTTATGTTAGGTTTAGGCCTAGGGTTAGGGATGTGGGTAATGTAAGAGGTAATGTAAGATCTAGGGTTATGATTAGGGCTAGTTTGGGGGTTAGGATTTTGGCTAGGTCTAGTGTTAGGCTTAGATTTTTGGTTAGGGTCAGGTTTAGAGTTAGGTTTACTCTTAAAGGCAGGGTCAGTGTTTGGTTTTGAGTTAGAGTTAGGGTTACATCCAGAATTAGAACTAGGTTAGGTCTAGAGGTAAGGTTAGTGTTTGTGTTTTGTTAAGAGTTATTTTAATGGTTAGGAATAGGTTTTTATTTAGGTCTAGTGGTAGAGTTAAGTCTAGATTTAGTATTTGTTTTAGGTCTATTGTTAGTGTTATGCCTTGTTCTAGGGTTAAAGCCAAGTTTAGACCTAGGGTTAGTGTTAGGTTGAAAATAATGGTCAGGGTTAACATTAGGGTTTGGAATAGGGTTAGAGCTAGAGTGAAGGTAGGGTTATGACTATATTAATATGGTTAAGTATTAGGGATAGGTCTATGGTGACCATTAGGTTTAGTGTTTCGCTTTGGGTAAGGGATAGGCTTAGAGCTAGGTTTAGGGCTAGATTTAGGGTTAGGGTTAGGGATAAATCTAGGTGTAATGCTCAGATTAGGGCTAATTTTTGTGCTAGGGTTAGGGCTAATGTTATCACAATAGATAATGTAAGAACTAGGTTAAAATTAGGGTTAGGGATAGGGATCTAGTGTTAGGTTTAGGTTTAATGTTAGGTATTGCTAGGTTAATATTAGGATTTGATTTAGAGACAGTGTTAGTTTTATGGTTAGCGTTAGGATTACTTTTAGGGTTCAGTTTAAGGTGAGGGTGGTCTTTAAATCTAGAGTGACTGTTAGCATATGAGTCAGAGTCAGGGTTAGTTTTAAGGTTAGTCTTCTGACTCAAATTAAGGCTAGGGTTACCGTTAGTGTTTGGAATAAGTTCAGGGTTGTGTTTAGACCTAGAGTGAGTATTAGGATATGATTCGGGGTCAGGGTTAATTTAAGGTTATGGTTAGGGCTCGAATTAGGGCTAGGGTTTTGTCTAGGTGTAGTGTTAGGTTTTGGATTAAGTTAAGGTTTAAGGTTAGGACTATTGCTTACTTTTCTTTTTTGAGAGAGAGAGAGAGAGAGAGAGAGAGAGAGAGAGAGAGAGAGAGAGAGAAAGAGAAAGAGAGAGATAATTTTTTTAATTTTTTTAATTTTTTAGTTTTTGGTGGACACAACACCTTATTATTTTAATTATATATTTATTGTTGCTCAGTATCAAACCCTGCACCCCGTGCATGCCAGCCGAATGTGCTACTGCTTGAGCCACATCCTCAGTCCCTATTGCTCTGTTTGTTTATTTGTTTGTTTGTTTTGTTGTTGTTGTTCTAGGTTATATGATTAGCATTAGGGTTAGGACTAGTGTTTGTGTTAGGCTTAATCTGAGGATTAGGTTAAGTCTTGTAATTAAGGTTAGATCTAGGGTTAGGGCTAAGTTTGGGGTTATGGTAAATGATAATAATAGAACTAGGGATAAGGCGAGGGTGAGACTTAGAGTTCATTTTAGGGCTAGGGTTATGGTAAGTTTTAGGGATAGGGCTATATCATGGCAAGGTTTAGAACTAGGATTAGTGTTCAGCTTAGGCCTAGCATTAGGGCTAGGTTTAGGGTTAAGTTTAGAATAAGGGATGTGTTATAGCTAGGCTTAGATGTAGAGTGAGGGTTAAAATTAGGATTAGGGCTAGGGTTAGGGTTAGGTTTATAATTAAGGCTAGGTTTAGGGCTACTATGAGGCTAGGGTTTGTTGTAGGTTTAGGTCTAGAATTAGGGCTAGGGATATTGTCAGGTCTAGTGTTACAGTTAGAAGTAGATTTAGGATTAGGTCTATTTCTTAGTCTAGCGTAAGTGTTAAGTTTAGGGTAAGGGACAATTTTAGAGCTGGGGTAATTATAGGTTCAGGGTCAGGGTTATTGTTTGTATTGGGTTAAAATTAGGGATAGGCTAAAATGAGAATTAGGGTTAAAATTAGGATTACGGTAATGAATAGGGTTAGTTTTTCGGTTCAGGTTAAGTTTAGGGTAATGGAGAGGTTTAGGGATTGTGATAGGGTTAGGGTTAGGCCTAGGAATATTATTAGGAATAGTGTTATCATAAGGGTAATGTATAGGGTTAGGGTTAGGGCTAGGTTTAGTGTTATTGTTAGGGATAAGACCAGGGATATGTTTTGGCCAAATGTTAGGCTTTGAGCTAAGTTTAGATCTAAGGTGAGGGTTAGGCTTAGGGTTAGGGGTACATTTATGGTTAGGTTTATGCTTATGATAGGTTTAGGCTTTGGATTAGGGCTTGGTTTTGTATTAGGTTTACATCTAGGGTTAGTGTTATGGGTTATGTAATATCTAGGTTCTACTTAGGGCTAGTTTTAGGGTTAGGGTTATGGTTAGTTCTAGTGCTTGGTTTATATTTTTGGTTTAGAGTCATTTTTAGAGCTAGGTTTAGTGTTAGTGTCCAGATTAGAGTTAGGGTGAAAGCCAGAATCAGGAATAGGATTAAGTCTGGGGGTAATGTTATTGTTTGGTTTAGGTCAAGGCTTATTGTTAGCGCTAGGATTAAGTTTTTGTTTACATCTAGAGCTAGAGTTATTGCTAGATTTAGGATTAAGTTTAGGTCTAGGGGTAGTGTTAGGGTTAGATATAGGTTAAAGTTTACTGGTAGGTATATTTTCAGGGTTCAGTTTAGGGCTAGGGCCAGGTTTAGACCTATAATTAGTGTTATGGTCAGAATAAGGGTGAAGGTTAGGATTAGATTTTGGGTTAGGTTTAGAGCAAGAATGAGGGCTAGGGTTTGGACTAGTAATATGGTTAGTATTTGATTTAGGCTAAGGATTATGATTAGGACTAGGATTAGAATTATAGATAGGGTTTGGCATAGGATAGGGATAGTGTTAGAGCTAGGCTTAGAGCTAGGGTTAGGGTTAGATTTAGGGCTAGGGTCAGGGTTATTGTTAGGGTTAAATCTAGTTATAAGGCTCAGATTAGGGCGAATTTTGTTTTGGGATCAGGGCTAGGTTTAGGACTATGGCTAATGTAAGAACTAGGGTTATTATTAGGGTTAGTTTTAGGGTTAAAGTTTGGGCTAGGAATAGTATTAGCATTTGATTTATGGTTAGGGTGATATACACAGCTAGGGTTAGTGTTTGAATATGAGTCAGGGTAAGGGATAGTTTTAGTCTTAGGATTCAAATTTGAGCTAGGCTTATGGTTAGTTGTAGTGTAAGGGCTTGGTTTAGGTTAAGTTTAGGTTTAGGGTAATGGCTCAATTTTTATTTATTTATTTGTTTATTTATTTATTTAGGGCTAGTAGTAGTGTTAGTGTTAGTTTTATGATTAGCAATAGAGTTTAGCTAGTGGTAGGGTGAGGTTTAGGCTTAAGGTTAAGATTTGATTTAGAGTTTATAAAAATTATTTAGAGTTATGTTTAGATCTAGGGTTAGGGCTAGGGTTAGGGCTAGTGTTAGTGTTGCGGCAATGAACAGGTTTAGAAATAGATATAGGGCTATTTTGAGAGTTAGAGTTATTCTTAGGGATAGAGTTAGGGACTTGCTTAGGGTTAGGGTTAAATTAGGGCTAGTTTAGTGCTAGATTTAGTGTTAAAGTTAGGCAAGTGGCTAGGGCTAGAATTAGGGTTAGTGTTAGTGTTAGGGTTATGGTAAGTTTTAGGTGAAGGGATGAGATTATATCTAGGTTCAGGGCTAGGGCGAGGGTTAAAATTAGGTATAGGAATAGGGTGAATGTTTGGGTTAGGATTAAGGCTAGGTTTTGGGCTATTATGAGGGCAAGGGTTTGTGTTAGGGTTAGAGCTAGGATTAGAACTAGAGCTAATGTCAGGTCTAGAGATATGGTTAGGAATAGTGTTAACTTTAGGTTTATGGCTACGTCGAGTTGAAAATTGGGTTTAGAGTAAAGGTCAGGTTTAGAGCTAGGTGTATTATTATGTGCAGAGTCTGGTTTAGGGTTTGGTTTAGGATAAGTTTAGGGTTAGGGCTCAAATTAGCATAAGAGTTAAGGTTAAAATTATGGATAGTGTTAGGTTTAGGGTTCAGGTTAGGTTTAGAATTATACATAGGGTCAATGTTAGTGATAGGATTAGGATTAGGCCTAGGGTTAGCATTTGGGTTAGGCTTATGTTTGGGGTAAAGGATAAGGTTAGTGCTAGTGTTAGGGCTTGTGTTCATGTTAGGATTTTGGCTAGGTTTAGAGATAGGCCTAGGGTTTGTGTTAGTGTTAGGTTTAGCAAAAGTGTTAGAGTTTGAGCTAGGTTTAGGGGTAGGGTTTGGTTTGATTTAAGGCTTAATTAAGTTTAGGGATAGGGCTAGGTTTATGTTTATGTTTAAGCCTAGGTTTAGTTTTGGGCTTAGGGTTAGGTTTAGTTTAAATAATAGGGTTAGAGCTGGTTTAATGCTAGAATGTAGGTTAGAATTAGGGTTAGGGCTAGGGTTTGTGTTTTGGTTAGGCTAAGATTAGTGTTAGTGCAAATGTTAATTCTAGGGTTACAGTTAGGGATAGTTTTAAGGTTAGATTTATGGTTATGTATAGTGTAAGGTTTAGATTTCGGGTAAGGGTCAAATGTAGTGCTAGGGGTATTATTAGAGTCAGGGTCATGTTTAGGGTTTTGTTGAGCTTAGGGTTTAGCATTAGGCCTCAAATTAGCATTAGGGTTTGAGTTAGGGAAATGATAGGGTTAGGTTTATGCTTCAGGTCCGGTTAAGCATAATGAATACAGTTATGGTTAGGCATAGGGTTAGATTTAGGCCTAGGGTTAGCATTAGAATTAGGGCTATGTTTATGTTAATTGATAGTATTAGAGCTAAGTTTAACACTAGGGTTATGGATAGGATTAGGACTATGGTAAGGGTTAGGGTTAGGGTTAGGGTTATTGCTATGGTTTGTTTTAAGGTTAGGGCTAGGATTACAGCTAGGGTAAATGTCAGGTCTATGGTTACATTAGGAATAGTTTTAGGATTAGGTTTATGGCTAGGTGTATTATAAGGTTTAGGTCTAGAGGTAGGGTCAGTGTTAGATCTAGGTATATTATTATGAGAAGTGTCAGAGTTAGGTTTTGGCTTAGGTTAAATTTAGGATTAGGGCTCACATTAGCATTAGGGTTAAGGTTAGGGTAATGATAGAGTCAGGTTTAGGGTTCAGGTTAGGTTAGGCTAATGAATAATGTAAGAGTTGGTAATAAATTTAGGGTTAGGCCTAGGGTTACCATTAGGGTTATGGTTAGAGTTAGGGTAATGGGTAGGTTTAAAGGTAGTGATAAGGCTAGGGTTTGTTTAGGATTCTGGCTAGGGTTAGGGTAAGGTTTAGGGTTAGGTTTTGGGTTAGGATTAGGTTTAAAACTAGGTTTAAGTCTCAAATAAGAGATAGGTTTTGGTTTGGATAGGGCTAGGGTTAGGGCTATGGCTATGTATGAACTAGTGTTACAATTAATGCAAGTTTTAGGGTTAGGGTTAGGATGATGTTTAGAGCAAGTGTTATATTCTGGGTCAGTGTCAGGGTTAGGGTTAGGTTTAGTATTATGCTTAGGACTCAAATTAGGACTAAAGTTAGTGCTAGGTGTAGGGATAGGTTTTAGTTTAGGTTAAAGGTTATGATTAGGGCTGTGGCTCAGTTTTGTTTTAGGACTAGGGCTAGGGTTAAGGCTGAATTTTGTATTAGCATCAGGGTAAGAACTAGTGTTATATTGAAGTTTAGGCTTAATATTATGGCTAGATTTAGAGTTAGCATTGATCTAGCGTTAGGGCTCGTGCTAGGGTTATGTCTAGGGTTAGGGTTATGGTAAGTAATATGGTTAGAACTAGGGATGTGTATAGGGTGAGAATTAGAGTTATTCTTAGGAGTAGTCTTAGGGTGAGTGTTAGGGCTAAATTAGGGCTAAGATTAGGTCTAGGGTTAGTGTTAGGGTTAACCCTAATGGTTGGGCTAAAGCTAGGGTTAGCATGAGGGTTATGGTTAAGTTTAGAGGAATGGGTAAGATTATAGCTATATTTAGGCCTAGAGTGAGGGTTAGAATTAGGATTAGGCCCAGGGTTATTGTTCAGTTTAGGATTAAGTCTAGGATTTGGGCTTAGGATGAGGGGTAGGTTTTCTGATTGGTTAGGGCTAATACTCAGGCTAGGTATAATATCAGGTCTATGGTTAGGGTTAAAGATAGTTTTAGGGTTAGTTTATGGCTACGTCTAGTGTAAGGGTTAGGTTTAAGTTAGAGGTCAGCTTTAGAGTGAGAGTCATTATTTGTGTCATGTTCAGGGTCAGGGTTAGCATTTGTTTTACATTAAGTTAAGGGGTTAGAGCTAGAATTAGCATTAGGGATAGTTTCAGAGTTAAGGAAATTGAAGGGTTTTACTTTAGGTTTTAGTTGAGGTTTAAGGTAATGGATGGGTTAGGTTTTAGCAATCTGGTTAGGATTAGCATTAGGGTCAGGATTATGTTTAGTGTAATGGATAGTTTTAGAGCTAGGTTTAGGGCTAGGTTATGTTTTGGATTAAGTCTAGGATTAGGGTTAGGTTGAGCAATAGGGCTAGGGTTTGGTTTAGGGTGTTAAGGTAAGGGTAAGTGTTACTTTAGGGTTAAAGTTATGGTTAGGTTTGATAAGGATTAGTGTTTGAGCTAGGGTTAGGGTTAGTATGAGGGTTAGGTTTAGGTTTACTTCTGAGTTCAAGATTATGGTTAGAGTTAGGTTTAGTGATAGGGATAGGGTTTTAGTAAAGGTTAGGGTTAGGGTAAGTTTAAAGGATATGGTTAGAACTAAAGTTTTGGCTAGGGTTACTGTTAGGATTAGGGCTAGGTTTAGGATTAACTAGGTTTAAGTTTAGTGTAAGGGTTAAGCTTTGAGCTAGTGTTAGGTCAAAAGAGAGGGTTAGGGTTAGAGTTAGGGTTAGGGTTAGTGCTAGGCTTAGTTTTATGCTTAGATCTATGTTTAGGCCTAGGATTAGCTCTAGATTTTGTGTTAGGTTTAGGGCTAAGGTTAGGACTATGGGTAATGTAAAAGCTATGGTTAGGTTTAGGGCTAGTTTTAGGTTTAGGGTTAGAGCTACATCTAGTGTTAGGTCTAGGTTTTGAGTTAGTGTCAGGAATAAAGCTAGTTTAAGTGTTAAGATCAGGGTCAGTGTTTGCAATCGGGTTAGGTTTAGGGTTAGAGCCAGAATTAGGATTAGGTTTATGTCTAGGGATGAGGTAAGTTTTGGTTATAATACAGTTTATTGTTAGGACTAGTGCTAGGATTTTGTTAAGGTCTAGGGCTAGATTTATAGCTATATTTAGGATTAGCTTAGGGTGAGTCTTAGAGTTAGTCATTGGGCTAGGGTTAGGTTTAGGTACAGGGCTAAATTAGGGCTAAGATTAGGGCTATGGTTAATGTTACATTTTGGCCTAGGATTAGGGTTAGGGTTATAATTAAGGCTATGTTTAGTACTAGGATAAGGACTAGGGTTTGTGCTAGGGTTAGGGCTAGGATTATGGCTATCGCTAAAGTCAAGTCTAAGGTTATAGTAAGGGACAGTTTTATGGTTAGGTTTATGGCTAAATCTATTGTAAATGTCAGATATAGGGTAATAATCAGGTTTAGAGCTAGGGGAATTATTAATGTCATCCTCAGTGTTGGGCTTTGGTTTAGGTTTGAGTTTAGGGATAGGGCTCGAATTAGCTTTAGGTTTAGCATTAGGGTAATGATAAGGTTAGGTTTAGGGTTCAGGTTAGGTTTAGGGTAATTTACAGTTTTGGGGATAGTGATAGGGTTAGGGTTAGGCCTAGGGTTACATTAGCCTAAGGGTAATGTTTAGAGTAATGAATACAGTTAGAGTTAAGGTTATGACTAGTTTTATGGTTAGAATTAGGTCTTGAGTTAGGGGTTAAAATTAGGATTAGTTTTAGGTTTATGTTTAGCATAAGGGTTAGGTTCTGAGCTATGGTTAGGGCTAGGTTGGGAGTTAGCTTCAGGTTTAGGTCTAGAGAAAGGATTATCATAGTTTGGGGGTTAGATTTATGGTTAGAGTTGGACCTAGGATGAGTGGTAGGGTCAGTATAAGGGTCAGGGTTAGGGTTAGAATTTGGGTTAGGGTTAAGATTAGGTTTAGAGCTAGAATGAGAGTTAGGGTTAGGGCTATTAAGAGAGTAAAGGTTTTGGTTAGCCTAAGGATTGGGGATGGGTCAAGGGCTACACTTAGTCTTAGGGGTTTGCTTAGGGTAAGGGATTAGTTTAGAACTAGGTTTAGGGCTATGTTTAGGGCTAGAGTTAAGGTTAAATCTATGTTTAGGTCTTGGATTAGGGCTAGTGTTTGTGTAAGGGTTAGGGATAGGATTAAGGCCACGACTAATGTAAGAACTAGGGTTAAATTTAGGTTAGTTTTAGTGTTATGGTTAGGCTAAGTGTTAGGGTTAGGTTTAAGTTTAGGGTGATATTGAGAGCTAGGGTTTGTGTTAGGATAAGTGACAGGACAGGGTTTGTTTTGGGGTTAGGGATAGGACTCGAATTATTGGTAGGCTTTTTTTTTAGCATTCAGAGTGTTAGGATATGAGTCATGGTCAGTGTCAGTATTAAAGTTAGTGTTAGAACTCAAATTAGGGCTAGGGATAGGTCTAGGTTTAGTTGTAAGTTTTTGGTTTAAGTTAATGTTTAGGGTTAGAGCTATTGCTTGGTTTTTGTTTAGTCCTAGGGATAGGTTTAGGGATAGTGTAAGTGTTAAACTTAGGCTTAATTTTAGGGTTAGATTTGGAGTAAGGGTTACATCTATGGTTACGGTTGGGACTAAGGATAGGGAAAGGGTTAGGGCTAGGGATAGGGTTATGGTAAAGGATAGAGTTAAAACTAGGGATAGATATAGGCTTAGAGTTAGAGTCTTAGGGCTAGGGTTAGTGTTAGGGTTAGAGATAGGGCTAAATTAGTGTAGGATTATGGCTAGGTTTATTGTTTGGCTTGCTCCTGGAGTTAGGTTTAGGGTTGGGTTTAAGTTTAGAGTAAGAGATGGCATTATAGCTAGGTATAGAGGTAGGGTGAAGGTTACAATTTGGCTTAGGGGTAGGGTTAGGGTTAGGGTTATGATTAAAGCTAGGTGTAAGGCTAGGATGAGGGCTAGGTTTTGTTTTAGGTTTAGGACTAAGATTAGGGCTAGGGCTAATTTCGGGCCCAGAATTATGTGTAAAGATAGTTTTAGGGTTAGGTATATGGCTAGATCTAGGGTCAGGGTTAGATGTAGGGTTATGTTCAAGTGTAGAACTAGGGGTTTTATTTGACTGAAGGTCAGGATTAGGGTTTGAGTAGGTTAAGGTTTAAAGTTAGGGCTTGGATTAGTGATAGTGTTAGGATTAGGTTTAAGTTCAGGTTAGGTAATAGATTCGGTTACAATTAGGATTCATGCCTAGAATAAGCATTAGGGTTATGATTTTGATTATGGTAATGTATCAAGTTAGATATCAGTAAGGGCTAGGTATATGGTTATGAACAATGCTAGTGTTAAAGCTAGGATTAGGGCTAGGTTTGGGGTTAAATGAGTGATAGGGTTAGGGGTAGTGCTAATGTAAGTACTATAGGGATGCTTAAAGCTAGTTTTAGGCTTTTATGGCTAGAGTTAGTTTTAGAGTTAGTTTTAGGGTTAGAGTGATATTTAGAGCTAGTAGCGTTAGGGTCAGTTTCAGGTTCAGGGTTAGTTTAAGGGTTCAGCTTAAAACTCATATTAGGGCTAGAATTAGGGCTAGGTTTAAGGTTAGGGTTTGGTTTAGGTTAAGGGTTAGGGTTATAGCTATAGCTAGGTTTTGTTTTAGAGCTAGGGTTAGAGCTAGTTTTAGAATTAGTGTTATTGTTTGGGCTAGAGTTAGGATTTGGCTTAGTCTTTGGGTTAGGGGTCAAATTAGAGTTAGGTTTTGTCTAAGTGTTTGGGCAATGGTTACAGTTTAAATTTGGGTTAAAATTAGGGTTAGGGATAGAGCTATGTTTATGTTTAGGGTTAGGATTAGGGCTCAGTTTAACCTCAGTTAGGGTTAGAGTTACTTTATTCAAATTTCCTTGATAAAATTCAGGATTAATCTTTAATAAACTTTACTGTTTCCCACATTTAGGCATTTTGGTTAAACGTTTTGGTGTCCGGAATCGTTAATATTTTCATTTTACTTCGTTTGGACCTATACTAGTAAATGTAAATTGACCTGGAAATCAAGCAGGATTTATGCTAGCTGCTTGAAACTGCACACATACCCCCAATTCTTTGTGGGGACACTCTGGTATATTCCTTGTGAGTGTAGGCCTAAGCTAAAGCATGGAAAAACAACTTTATCTGAGAGCCCTTTAGGAGAAAGCTGGGAATATGCATGCACTGAAATTCCTCCCATAATTATTGTGTCAGATTTGTTTGATACTGAGTAGCCTTCATTACTTAGCTTGCCCCACAAAGCTCTACAAGTGTGGGACTTCTAGAATCAATGGTTCTCTAATCAGGTTAGGATTAGTGTTAGGTTTAGAGTTCGGGCTAGGTTTAGATGTAATGTTAGAGTGAGAGTAAGTTTTGTACAAATTTCTTTGATAGTTAGAAGGAGTCATCTTTTACCTAGCATTAATATGTTTCTCAGGTTTGGTATTCTCATTTCAATGGTTCTCTAATAGGGACACTGTATTTTAAGGTTTCACTTCATATTGACCTATATAGGTAAATTAAAATGGAGGTTGAAATCAAACCGGGTTGATGCTAGCTGCTTGAAACTTCAAACACTGAATCAGTTCTCTGTGGGAACTCTCTGGTTTGTTCCTTGTGAAAGTATCCCTAAGATGAAGATGACAAAAACAACTTTATCCAAGAGCCCTTTAGCAAAAAAAACAGTGAAATATGCATTAACTAAAATACCATCTCAATTATTTGGTCATATTTTTGATACTGCATAAGATTCATCTAGTACTTTAGCCAAATAGGCTCCCCATGCTTGGGAATTCTAGGGTCAACAGTTTTTCAAGCTGGTTAGTGTTTGTGTTAAGGGTAGTGTTAGGGCTAGTGTTAGATCTAGTATTAGGGTTAGAGTTAGTTTTGTTCAAATTTATTTGATACTTGGCAGGATTCACTTTTTTTCCTATTGTTACAATACTCCACATGTTTGGGCCTCCTAGGTTCATACAATGTTTCATTGTAAGGAACAGTTTGTATTTTAAAGTTTCAGTTCATTTTGTCCTATTCAGGTAAAGGAAAATGGAGCTAGAAATCAAACAGCATTGGTGCTAGCTGCTTGAATCTTCACACTCCAACAATTCCCTATGAGGAATCTTTTGTTTGTTCTTGTGACAGTAGGCCTATGCTGTAGTATGTAAAAACAACTTTACCCAAGAGTCCTTTAGGAGATAACAGAAAAATATGCATGTACTGATATACTCCATCAACTTTTTGGACAGATTTATTTGATACTGTGCAGCATTCATCCCTTAGCTTTCCCCACTAGGCTGCAAAAATTTGGAAAGTCTATGGTCAAATGTTTCATAAAAAACTAGGGTTAGGGGAAGCATTACGATAAGAGCTAGTGTTAGGGTTAGAGTTAGTTTTATTCAAAATTCTTTGATACTTGGCAGGATTTATCTTTTAGCTTGATTTACTCTGTTCCCAAGTTTGAGGCCTTCTCTGTTCACAGGTTCGATGTCAGGAGCATTTTGTATTTTAAGATTTCACTTTATTTTGACCTATATGGAAAAGTTGAAAATCAAACAGGGTTTGTGCTAGCTGCTTGAATCTTCACACATTTCATCACTTCTCTTTGCGGACTCTTTGTATGTTCCTTGTAAAAGTAGGCATGCAAAAACAACTTAATCTGAGAGCCCTTTAGGAGAAAACAGGAAAATATGCATGTACTAAAATACCTCCCATAATTATTTGGTCAGATTTGTTTGATGTTGCATAGGATTCATCACTTAGCTTGCTCCACAAGACTCCCAAAGGGTGGGAATTTTAGAATCATAGGTTTTCTAATCAGGTTAGGGTTAATGTTAGGTTTAGAGTTATGGTTAAGACTAGGATTAGAGGTAATGTTAGAGTGAGAGATAATTTTGCTCAAATTTCTTTGATATTCGGCTGGATTTAATTTTTTCTATCCTTAGTATGCTCCCAAGGTATGTTCCTCAAAATTCAATGGTTCACTATCATGAACACTAAGTGAAGCCCTAAACCTAACACTAAACCTAACCCTAACTATAACTCTTTCCCTGACACTAACCCTAATTCTAACACTAACACTAAAATAACCCTAAACCTAACCAAATGCTAACCCTACCACTAACACTAAACCTATACCTAACACTAACACAAACACTAACCCTATCCCTAAGCCTAAGCCTAAACATAACACTAACCCTAACAATAACCCTAAACCTATCCCTAATTTTAACACTATTTTTAACCCTAACCCTAACTCTAAGTCTAACACGAACACTAACTCTAACTCTAACAATAACCCTAAATCTAATCCTAAACCTAATTCTAAAACAAACCTAACCCTAACACAAATCCTAACCCTAACGCTAAAACTACCCCTAGTCAAAAACTAAAAATAACCCTAACAATAACACTAAACATAAACCAAAACCTAATAATAAAACTAATTCTAATTTTAACCCTATTGTACTCATAAACCTAACCTAACACTTACCCTAACCCTAACTCTAACTTTAAACATAGCCCTAAAATTACCCTAACACTAATGTTAACCCTTATCATAAACATAACCCTAACACTGATGCTAACCCTAACCCTAAACCTAACACAAAATTTAACCCTAATCCTAACCCAAACACTAAGGCTAACCCTAACATTAAACCTAACCCTAACCCTAATGATAACCCTAACACTAACCCTAACCCTAACTCAACCTAAACACTAACCTAAACCCTAACCCAAAATCTAACACAAACCCTAAACATAAACTTAACCCTAACACTCACCCTAACCCTAACCTTAACGCTAATGCTAATCCTAACCGTAATCCCAACCCTAACCCATCTCTAAACCTAACACTAACCCTAACCCTAAACATAACACTAAATGTAACCCTAAACCTAAACCTAACCCTAAAACTAACCTAAACCTAAGACAAACCCTAACCTCAATCATAATTCTAAACTTATCCTAACACTAACTTTGACCACAAACTAACCCTAACCCTAACGCTAATCTTAAGTGTAACCTTAATGCTAACACTAACCTTAAACCTAACACTAACCCTAACTCTAAACCTAAACTTGTCACTGACCCTAACTGTAAATGTAACCCTAAACCTAACACTAACCCTAATGCTAATATTAACAATAACCCTAACACAAACCCTAACCCTAACCCTACACTTAAACCTAAAACTAACAGTAACCTTAACAGTAACCCTAACACTTACCCTAACCCTAAAACTTACCCTAATATTAGTCTTAAACCTAACCCTAAACCTAACACTAAACCCTAATTCTAACACCAAAATTAAATCAACCTGAACTCTACCACTAACCCTAATCCTAACCCTATACATAACCATAACCATAACTCTTACTCTAACTCTGATTCAAACCCTAACACAAATCATAACCCTAAATCTTACACAACTCTAACCCTAAAATTACCGAATTCTAACCCTAACACTAACACTAATCATAAAACTAAAGCTAAAAGTAAACCTAACTCTAAAACCAACAATAATTCTTAACCTAAGCCTATCCGTAAAACTAACCATAACCCTAACCCTAACCCTAAAGTTAAACCCAAACTTTTCTCTAAACCAACTCTATACCTAACAATAACTGTAACCCTAACACTAACACTTATCCTAACACTAAACTTACCCCTATCCATATTACTAAACCTAACACTAGAAGGAAATCTAACCCTAATCCTAAAACTAACCCTAACCCTAACCCTAACCCTTTTACTAATATTAATCCTAACCGTAACCCTAACTCTAACACTAACCATAAACCTAATCCTAACCCTAACCCTAAGATAACACTAGCCATAACCCCAAAACAAAACCCAATCAGAAAACTAACCCTAACACTCTCACTTATGTAACTCTAACCCTAAACGTACAGTAACCCAAACCCTAAGACTAGCACTAAAGCTAAACCTAAAAACAAACCAATCTCTAACACTAACCCTAATCCTAACACTAACCCTGTCTCTAACCCAAATCCTAACCCTGAAACTAACACAAACCCTAACCCTAACCATAACCCTTACACAAATACTATCTTGAACAGGAACGCTTACCCTAAACTTAACAATAACTCTACTCCTAACCATAACCTAACAAAAACCCTAAACACTACCATAAACCTTACCCTAAAATAATCCTAAAACTAACTTATTCCTAACACTAGCACTAACACTAACCCTAATTCTAATCATTACTTTATCACTAACCCTAAATCTAACCTAACCCTAACACTAATCCTAATCCTAATGGTAATGCTAACCTTAAATGCAACACTAAGCCTAACCCGTACCATAATAGTAACCCAAACCCTAATCCTAACCTTATCCTAACCCTAATCTGAACTTAAATCCTAACCCTAAACCTGACCCTAAAGCAAAACTTAACCCTAATCCTAACACTAACCATAACCATAACCATAACTAACCCTAAATCTAATCCTAATCCTAACACTAAACCTAAGCCAAACCCTAATTCTAACACTAACATTAACCCTAATGGTAACACTTTCACTAACCCCAAACCTAACCTTAAACCTAACCATAACACTAAACCTAACCCTAACCCTAATGCTAACACTAACCCTAAACCTAAAAGTATCACTAACATTAACACTTTCCCTAACCCTAACACTAAACCTAATTCTAATGCTAACACTAACTCTAACCCTAACCCTAATGCTTACCTTTTCCCTAATCCTATTCTGAAAAATAACACAAAACCTAACCCTAACACTAACACTAACCCTAACACAAAACCTAACCCTAAACCTAACCCTAACACTAACCCTAAACTTCACCCTATCCCTAACACTAACCATAACTAACACAAAACGTCACACTAATCATAACCCTAACCCTAACCTAATCCTAAATCTAAACCTAACCTAAACCTTTCCCTAACCCTAACACTAACACTAAACCTAAAAGTAACATTAACCTAAATCTAACGGATAATACTAACAATAAACTTAACCCTAAACCAACTCTAAATGTAACCCTAACACAAAACTGAACCCTAACATTAACCCAAACCTAACCATATCCAAACACTAACCCTAATCTGAATCCTAACCATAACCATAATGCTAACCCAAAACTAACCCTCACATTAAGACAAATCCTAACAATAAAGTTAACACTAATGCTAACACTAACCTTAACCCTAACCCTAAACTTAACCATAACCCTAAACTAACACTAACACTTACCCTAACACTAACACTTACTCTATCCATAAGCATAATATTAACCATAGTACTTACCCTAACCAAACTTTAACCCTATCTCTAAAACTAACACTTATGCTAACACTAATTTTAACCCCAACCCGAACACTAACCCTAACACCAACTCTAAACCTATCACTAACATTAATCCTAAACATAAGACTAACACTAACCCTATATCTATCCCTAATCCTAACATTGTCAATAATCCTAACCCTAAAACTAATCCAAACAATAAAACTAACCCAACCCTAAACTTAACCCTATCCCTAAACCTAACAATCACCCTAACCCTAACCCTAACATGAACACTAACGCTAATTCTAGCACTAAACCTAACTCTATCTCTAACCCTAAACTACTCCTAAACCTAACCCTTACCAGAACTCTTATTCTAACCCTAACCCTAACATTAACCCTAATTCTATCCCTAACTCTAACACTACCCCTAAACCTAACCCTTACCATAACTCTCATTCTAACCCTAACCCTAACACTAACCCTAATTCTATCCCTAACTCTAACACTACCCCTAAACCTAACCCTTACCATAACTCTCATTCTAACCCTAACCCTAAAACTAACCCTAACCCTAACACTAACACTAACACTAACACTAATACCAACCCTAAACCTAACCCTAAACTTAATCTGAACTGTAAACTTTACCATAACATAAACCTTAAAACTATGCCAAAAACAAACACTAACCTAACTCTAACACTAAACCTAGCTCTAAACCAAACCCAAACCCTGACACTAAACCTAAACTTATACCTAAACGTAACCCTAAAACAAAACCTTTCCTTAACCCAAAACTTAAACCAAGCACTAATGATAACCCTAATCTTAACCATAAACATAACTGTAACAATAAACCTAAACCAAACACTAACACTAACCCTATCTCTAACCCTGACCCTAAACCTTTCCCTAATTTAACACTATCCCTAACCCTAACCTTACAACTAACCCTAAACCTAATCCTAACTCTAAACCTAAGCCTAAGACAAACTCTAAACCTTATCCTACCACTCACCCAAAACCTAAACCAAAGTCTGACCCTAACATTAACATTAAATTTAACCTTAACCCTAACCATTACCCTAGTACTAAAACCCTAACCCTAACCCTAAACATATCCCTAATTCTAACTTTAACCCTAACACTAACCTTAATCCTAACTCTAACTTTAACCTTAACCCTAACCCTGAACCCAACACTAACCCCAAACCTAACACTCACCCTAAACATAAACCTAACCCTAACCCAAATACTAATACTAAACCTAAATCTCACCTTATCCCTAACCCTAAACATAACACTAAATCTAAATCTAACACTAACCCTAACAAAACCACTTATCCTAACACTAAGACTAACCCTAAATTTACACTAACCATAACCATAACCATAACCCTAAACATATCTCTAACACAAATCTTAACCTTGACCTTAACCATAACTTTAACATAAATCATAAACCTAACTCTAAGCCTAGCCTAAACTGAATCCTAATCATAAAGATAACCATAACCCTAAAACTAACCTAAACCTAACCAATACATAAACCCTAACCTTAATCTTAACCCTAAAACAAACCATAATCCTAACCCTAACCTTAACCTAAGCCTAACCCCATTCTTAAATCTACCACTAACCCTAACCCTAAACCTCAACCTAACCCAAATCTCAATACTAATACTAACTCTAAACTTCACCCTATCACTAACCCTAAAACTAAAACTAAAACTAACACTGACCCTACCCAAAAAATAAACTTAAGCCTAAATCTAACAGTAAACTAACCCTAAACCTAAACCTAATATTTAACCTAAACATACCCCTAACATGAACCCTAACCATAACACTAATTGTACCTCTAACACGAACCCTAAACCTAATCCTAAACCTAACAGTAAACATAAACCTAACCCTAACCCTAAAAATAAACCTAAATTTAATCCTAACCCTACCACTAATCCTAACCCTAACGCTAATACTAACACTAACCCTAACACAAACCCTAACCATAACCCTAAAGCTTACTGTAAAAAAAAAAAACCTAACCCTAACCCAAACACTAACCCTAAACTTAACCCTACAACTATTGCTAACATTAAACTTTCATTAACCTTAAACCTTACCCATCTTTACCACTAACCCTAACACTAAGTTTAACCCTAACCCTAACCCTAATTTTCCCTAAACCTGAACCTAAATCTAAAAGGAATTCTAACCAAAACCATAACCCTAACAGTAACCCTAACACAAAACCTAACTCTAAACCAAACACTAACACTACCCCTAATAATAGCCCTTACCCTAACAATAATATTACACTAACACTAATTCTAATCAGAACCCTAAAGCTAACAATAAACCTTAACCTAACCCTAACTCTAACCCTAAACTAACTTTAACCATAACACTACGACTAATGCTCACCTAACTCTAATGTTAAAACAAAACGTAACATTTACCATAACCCTAACCTTACCCTAACCCTAACCATTACCCTAATCCTAAAACTAAGCTAACATTAACCCTAACCCTAATACTAATACTAATTCTAAAGTAATTTTAACCATAACACTAACTCTAACAATAAACTTAGCCTATAACGAAACCTAACCCTTATCCTAGAGCTAACACTAATCCTAAACTTAACCCTAACACGAACCCTAAACCTAAACCTAAAACAAATCCTAACCCTAACCCAACCCTAACCCAAAACCAAACCCTATTATTAACCCTAAAACTAACATTGAGCCTAACACTAACCCTAACCCTAATCCTAAACCTAAACCTAACTATAACACTAACGATAAAACTAAACCTAACTCTAACAGTAGCCCTAAGGCTAACCCTAAACATGAACCTAACAATAACTTTAACCCTAACACTCACCCTAACCTAAGACTAACCCAAAATTTAACACTAATCCTTACCCTAAACCTAACACTAAACCTAAATCTAAATATAACCCTAACCTGAACACTAAATTTAAACCTAATCGTAACCCTAACACTAACCATAACCTAAACCTAACCCTTAATCTAAACCTAATACTAACATTAACACCCCAACACAAAACCTGTCATTAACCCTAACCCTAACACTAAACCTAACACTAACTTTAACCATAACCCTAACTCAAACACAAACCCTAATCCTAAACCCTTATCCGAAACCTAACCATACCACTAAGCCTAACCCTCACCAAAAGACTATTTCTAAACCTAACACTAACCCCAAAACTAACCTATTCCTAATCTTAACAGATATATTAACCCTAACCCTAACTTTAACACTAACCCTAATACTAATTTAACCTGAACCCTAACACTAACCCCAATACTACTCCTAACAATAACCCTAACCCTAACATTAAACCTAACACTCACCCTAGTCCTAACCCTAAAGCTAACACTAATCCTAATTTTAACACTAACACTAAGCCTAAACCTAAGTATAACCCAACTCAAACACTAACGCTAACACTAACACTAAACCTAAACCTAACCCTAACCCTAACACTAACCATAACCCTAACACAAACCCTAACCCTATCAAAACCCTAAACATAAACCTAACACGAACTATAACCCTAACCCTAACACTAACCAAAGCATAACCCTAAACCTAACACTAATTTTAACCCTAACCCAAACCCTAACCTACCATAATCTAACCCTAAACCTAACCCTAATCCAAACCGTAACCTTAACACTAAACATAACCCAAACCATAACCCTAAAACAAACCCTAACCCTAATCGTACAACTAATCCTAACTTTAACCCTAATTTTATACTAACACTAATTCTAACCATACCCTAAACCTAACCCTAAAACTTAACCTAAATGTAAAACTAAATTTAAACAGAACCCTAACTCTAAACCTAACCCTAAACCTCACTGTAAAACAAAATCTAACTCTAACCATAACACTAACTTTTACACTAACCCTAACTTAATCCTAACCGTAAACCTAAACCTAAACTTAACCCTAAACCTAACGTAACACTAGCCCTAACCCTAAACATTACCCTATCACTAACCCTAACACTAACAATAACTTTACCCTAAACCTAACCATAACCATGACACTTAACCTAACTATAATTCTAACTAACCACTAACACTAATCCGTATCCTAACCCTAACTCGAAACCAAACCCAAAACCTCACTGTAACACAAAACCTAACTATAACCATAACCCTCTTACCCTAAACTAACCCTAAACGTAAATCTAAACCTAACCGTAACCCTAAACCTTTCCTAACACTAACTCTAACTCTAAACCTTACCCTATTACTAACCCTAACACTAACAATAACTCTACCCTTAACCTAAACCTAACCATTACCCTTACCCTAACTATAATTCTAACTCTATCACTAACACTAATTCTTATCCTAAACCTAAGTCTAACCCTAACCCTAACCCTAACCCTAACCCTAACCCTATCACATAACCTTACTGTAACCTTACCACCAACCCAACACTAAGTATAACCATAACCCTATACCTAATACTAAGCATAATACTAACAATAAACCCAATTTTAACACTAATCCTCACCCTAGTCCTAACTCTAACCATAAACCTAACTCTAACACAAACCTTTACCTGAACCGAAACACTAACCCTAACACTAATCCTAACTCTACATGTAACTCTAAAACAAACCCTCACCCTAACCCTAATTCTAACTGTAACACTTACACCAACACTAACCATAATTCTAACCCTAATTGAACACTAACCCTAACCCTAACCATAACCATAACCCTAACACTATACCTAATCCTAAACCTATCCCTAACCTTAAAAGTATCCTTAACCCTAATTCTAACCCTAATACTAACCCTAACCATAAAACTAACCCTAATGCTAACATGATACCAAACTCTAAACTTACCACTAACCCTAAAACTCCTCTGAACCCTAACCCTAACACTAAGCCTAAAGTTAACCCTAACCCAAATTTTAACACTGTCACTAACTTTAACCCTAACCCCAACACAAATCCTAACCCAAACCATAACGCCTACCCTTACTTAATACAAATCCTAACCCTTACCAACCCTAACCCTAACCCAAACACTAACCCTAACACTAAATCTAACCCTAATACTACTCCTAATCCTAATCCTAAACCTAACTTAACCCTAACCAAAACACTTACCATAACCCTAATTCTATCCTTAGCACTTGTCCTATCCCTAATGCTACACCTAAACCTAAAATGAACCCTAAACCTAACCCTAACCCTAACAATAACCCTAACATTAAAACTAACCCTAACTGTAACAACAAACTGAATGCTAACCCTAACCCTAACTTTAACTTTAACAATAAACTTAATCCTAACCCTAACCCTAACATTAATTTCAACACTAATTTTAATCCTAACCTTAATATGAACACAAACTAACCATACCCTAACGCTGAAACTAAACCAAACCCTAAGCCTAACTCTAACACTAAACCTAAACCTAACCCCATTCCTGATACTAAGATTAACACAATCCATAACATGAAGCCTAACACTAACACTAACTCTAAACTTAGCACAAACCCTAACCTAAACCATAACCCTGATGGCAACATAACCCAAACTGTAACCCTTATCTAAACATAAAACTAAACCTAACACTAACCCTAACCCTAAATCTAACACTAACCCTAACCCCAACTCATACACTAATCATAACACAAAACCTCAGCCTAACACTAACACTAAAGCTAACCTTCACCCTAACTCTAACATTAACTCTACCCTAACTCTACCACTATCCCTAACACTAACTCTAACACAAAACCTAAGACTAACACTAATCCTAACCATAACCTGAATGATTACACTACCCCTAACCATAACCCTAACATAAATCCTAAGCTTAACCGTAATACTAAACCTAACAGTAACCCAAAATCTAACCCAACAGTAACCCTAACCCTAATCCTAACACTAACCTCAACCCTAAACTTAAACATAATATGAACCCTAACTTTAACTCTAATCCTAATCTAAACCTAAACCCAAACTTATGCATAAGAGTAACCCTAACCCTAACACTAACATTAAACCTAAAGCCCACCATAACCCTCTCATTAACACTAACATAATAATAACCCTAAACCTAAACCTAACCCTAACACTAACCCTAAACCTAACTGAATCCTTACCCTAAAACTAACCATAACCGTAATTGTAACCCTAAAACTTACCCATATCCTAACACTAAACCTAACTCTAAGTCTAATCCTAACCATAACTCTGACCCTAACCTTAAACTTAACAAAAAACCTATCCATAACACTAACCCTAACACAGATCATATTCCTAAAACTAACACTAACCCTAACACTAACCCTAACCCTAAACCAAATTGTAATACTAAAATTATCCCTAAACCTAATCCAAAAACTATACCTAACCATAACCCTAAACCTAACACTAACCCAAACCCTAAACCTAACCCTAATTCTTACACTAACACTAACCCTAAACCTAACAATAGCCCTAATACAAAACCTAAAACTACCCATAAACAGAACCCAAACACTAAACCTGAGACTAAACTAAACCTAACTGTAAACATATCCCTAACACCTATCCCTAACTGTAGCACCAAACCTAAGCATAACACTTACCCTAACATATACATTAACCCACCTCATAACCCTGAACCTACGCTAACCCTAATCCTAAACATAGCCCTAACTCTAAAACTAACCCTATATTTTACATGAACTGTGACACTAACCCTAACCCTAACACTAACACTAAACTTAACCCCAACCCTAACCATATCAGTAAGGCTAATCGTAACCCTAACTCTAAACCTAACAATAACCATAAAACTAATCCTAATGCTAAAGCTAAACCTAACTATGAACCTAATCCTAACTGTAACCCTCACCCTAAACCCATCTCTAACCCTAAACCTAACACAAACCCTAACAATGATTGTAACACTAACACACACAATATCCTGAACCCTAACATTAACTCTACATTACACTTAAGTCTACACTCAATTCTATAACTAACCATAACCCTTAACCTAACACTAACCCTAAACATAACTTTAAACCTAACACTACCCTAATAATAAACCTAAACTTAATTAGCAACCTAAACCTAAACCTAATCCGAAAAATAACCCTAAACCTAACCTGAACCCTATCCCTAACTTTAACACTAATCCTATCACTAATACTAACCCTAACTCTTACCCTAACCTAACACTAAACATAACATGAACCCTAAGCCTAATTCTAACACTAACCCTAACCCTGACCCTAACCCTAACCCTAACCCTAACACTAACACTAACACTAACTCTTACCCTATCAATAACCCTAAAACTAACCATAACAAGACACCTAACACTAAACCAAACACTAACCCTTAACTTAACTCTAACCCTAACCCAGAAAATAATCTTAAACCTAAACCTAACCCTAATATTAACCTGAATTCTTACACTAACACTAAATCTACCCCTAACCCTAACACAAACCCTAACTTAAACCATAACCCTGACCCTAAGGTAACCCTAACCATAACCTTTACATATCCCTAACCCTAACCACACCTTAACTCTAACATTAAAGCAAACCTCAACCCTAATAGTAACCTTAACACTAACCCTAAACCTAAACCAAACAAAAATAACCCTAATCCTAACACAATTTCTAACCCTAACCAAACACTAACTGAAACCCTAAACTTTACACTAACACAAAAAAAATAACTTTAACCCTAACCCTTACCTAACCCTAACCCTAACCCTAACTGCAACAGGAACCCTGACCATAAACCTAACCCTAAACCTATTTAAAAGGAAGCCTAACCATAACCCTAACACTAACCCTAACCTGAATAATAACCCTCTCACTAACCCTAACCCTAAAACTAACCCTAAACCTAAACCCCACCCTAAACCTAAAACTAACAATAACCCTAACCAAAACCCTTACCATAAAAATAACCGTAACATTCCTGTAAACCTAAAACTAACCCGAAACCTAACCCTAAACTTAACAATAACCCTAATCCTAATCATAACACTCAACCTAAACCTTAAACTAACCCTAACTCTATCCCTAAACCAAAACAAACCCTTAACCCTAACAGTAAAACTAATCCTGAACCCAACCCTAACCCTAACCCTTCACTAACCCAAACCCTAAACCTAACCCTAATTTTTACCCAAACACTAACCATAACCCTAACCCTAGGCCTAACACAAAACCTAACCCTAACCGTAAACAGAACCCTAACACTAAACCTAACACTAAACCTAACACTAACCCTAACCCTAACTCTGTAGAGAATCAAATGTAACTGCGTTACTATTACTGTTCTTGATGGAGTCTGCCTGCAAACGGGATATTCTGTCAAGGTATAGATAAGTAACAGCGGACATGCTTGCAAACGAGGTGTCTGCTGTCCTTGGGAGGGCCTACTTGCAAACAAGAGGCTCCTTCAAGGTTTAGATAAGGTCACAGCGGACATGCTTGCAAACGAGGTGGCTGCTGTCCTTGGGAGGACTTGCCTGCAAAAGGGATGTTCTGCCAAATGGGCTAGGAGGGCGCTGAAAAAAATTTTATTATCTGTTATTAACAAAGAGCAGAGCTCAACATACTCCGAGCCGAGAATAGATTAGCCATGAGAAGCGGGTCACTTCTGCTTAGAAAGTAAAACTCTGTATGCTATGTTTAATTAGCTGAAAGACCTGATTTATTGATATTGGAAGGCTGCCTTTTTTGTTCACAATACTATAAAAAGATTGCTTGTACACAATAAAGGACTTTTTTTCTGCTACTGCTTTGCTTGCTCTGCTTCTTCTTCTTCTTTGTTTCCCCATGCTGACCTGCAAGTGAATTACTGCAACATAAATCTAATTCTATTCTTAACCCTAACCTTGACCGTAGCCCTAAACTTAAGCATAACCCTAACCCTAACATAAACTGTAACCCACACCACAACCCTAATCCTAACCTCAACCTAATCTTAACCATAGCATTAAATTAAACCTAATCCTGTTTCAAATTCGAACAGTGACACCAACACTAACACTAACACTAACCCCAACCCTAAACCAATAACAAAACCTAAACCTAACCTTAACCCTAAACCTAACACTAATCCTAACACTAACCCTCAGCTAATTCTAACCCTAAGTAACCCATAACTTAACCATAACCCTAACCATAATACTAATTCTAACCCTAAACCTAACACAATCCCTAATAATTACCATAACCCAAACACACCATAATGTGAACCCTATCACTAACCATAAACCGACACCTAATTATAAAACTAACCCTAATCCTAACACTAATACTAAACCTAAACCTAAAACTAAACAACACTTACCTAACAGTAAAACTAACAATAAACTTAACTCTAATCCTATACCTAACCCTAACACTAACCCTAACACTAACCCTAACCCTAACCCTTACACTAACCTTAACCCTTACCCTAACCTTAACCCTAATGCTAAGCCTAACAATAACAATAAACATTAAACTAAAACTAATACTAACACTAACACAAACACTAAAAATAACACCAAACCCAAACCTAATGCTAACCCTAACCTTAACCATAAGAGTTACCCTAACACTAACACTAACACTAACACTAACTCTAATCCTAACACTAACCCTAAACCTAAACCTAACCCTTACCCTAACCCTAACAATAACTTTAAACATAATGCTAAACCTAATACTATAACTAAACCTAAACCTAACACAAACCCTAACCTTAACAAAATCCATAACCTGAACCCTAACAATAACCCTAACACTACTTTAAACCTACACTTAACTGTAAAAATAGCCATAAAAATAACCCAAAACCTAACCCTAATCCTAACACTAAACAAATACAAAACCCTAATGCTAACACTAACCCCAAACATTAACCCAAACCTAACCATAACACTAACCCTAATCCTAAACCTAAACCTAACACTACACCTAAAACTAAACCTAACCCTAATCCTAATCGTTACCCTAACACTATTCCTAACCAAAATAGTAATCCTAATCCTAACCTTAAAACTAACCCTACACCTAACACTAACCCTAATCCTAACCATTACCTTAACACTAACACTAACTGTGAAACTAATCCTAACCCTAACCCTAAAACTAACCCAAAATCTAACCATAGACCTAAACCTACACCTAACCCTAACTCTAACCCTAATCCTAACCCTAAACCTAACCTTAATCCTAACCATTATCCTAAAACTAAACCTAACATTAACACTAACAGAAACCCTAACCCTAAACCTAACATTAACCTTAATCCTTACCCTAAACTAATCCCGACCCCAAACCTAATCATACAATTTACAGTAACCCTAATTCTAAACCTAACCCTAACACTAACCCTAATCCTAACACAAATGCTAACCCTAACCCTAACCCAAACACTAACCCAAACTCTAACCCTTACTTTAACTCTAACACTAACCCTAACCCTAACCAAAACCTACACTATAACACTAAACCTAACCCTTATCCTAACTCTAGCCCTAACCATAAATCTAACACTAAAACTAATCCTAAATATAACCATGAACTAACACTAACCCTAAGATTAACCATAAACCTAATTATAACCCTAACCAAAAAACTAATTTTAAACCTAAGCCTAACCCTATCCCTAACATATCGCTAACCCTAGCCCTAATTCTAAACCTAAGACTAACCAACCACTAACCCAAAACCTAACCCTAAATATATCACTAATTCTAACCCTGAAACTAACCCTAAATATTACCAAAAACTTAACACTATACCTAACCCTAAGCATAAGTATAACCCTAACACTAACCCTAATCCTAACCCTCACCCTATTGTAACCCTAATGTAACCCTAACCCTAACACTAAACCTAATTCAAACCATAACCCTAACCCTAAACTAAACCTACCCTAAAACACACTTAACCCTAACAAAAACCTACCCTAAAACATACCTAACCCTAACCGTAACCCTAACCCTAAAACTAAACCTAACACTAACTCTAATCCACAACTTTAAACTAACCCTTATCCCTACCATAAACCTATAACAAACCCTAACCCTAAACCTAAACTTAAACTTAACACTAACCTCAAAACTAACCCTAACACTAACCCTAATCCTAAGACTATCCCTAATTCTAACTGTAACCCTAAAATTGTCCTAACCCTAAGCATAACCCTCACCCTATCCCAAAACCTAACACTAATTCTAATGCTAAACCTAAACCTAAGACTAACTGTAACCCTAAACCTAAACCTAACCATTGCCTAAACATAACCCTAATCCTACTCTAACACTAAAAATAACCCTACACATTATAACCCTCACTCTAAACCTAACCCCAAACCTAACGTAAACTTAACCTTACCGTAACCCAAACCCTAGCCCTAACCGTAACAATTACCTAATACTAACACTAATCCTAACCCTAACTGTGACCCTTACCCTATTTCTAAAGCAAACACTAACCCTAATTCTAAACACAAACCCTAAACCTAACGACAATCAAAACATAACCTAACAATAACCTTCACCATAACACTAACCCCAACCCTAACACTAACACAAACCTTAATCAAATAATAATTTTATAATAATCTTTACCCTAACCCAAACCCCAACCCTAACCCTAAACCTAAAGCTAACCCTAACCGTACACTAACCCTAAAGCTCACCCTAACCCTTACCTTAAACCAAACACTAGCACTAAATGTAATCCAGTCACTAATCCTAAACCTAACTCTAACCCTTACTTAAACACTAATCCTAACCCTAAAAAAATACACTAACCCTAATACTCATCCTAAACATAACACTAACCCTAAAACTTACCATAACCCTAACTCTAACCACAACCCTAACCCTAACAATTAGACTTACTCTAAATGACACCATGACGAAAACCCTAACTCTAACACAAATCTAACCTTAACCCTAATCCTAACAGTACCCTAACCCTAAACATAACACAAACCCTAAATCTTATCCTAACCCTACACAAACCCCTAACCCTAACCCCAAAACAATCAGTAATCTTAATGCTAACCCTAACCCTAACTGCAACCCTCTCCCCAACCCTAACCCTAAACCTAACCCTTACCATAACCCTAACCCTAACCAAACCAGAAACACACCCCTAATGTAACATGCTAATCCAAACTTTATTCCTAACACTAACCCAAACCATACCCACAATCCTAACACTGACCATATCCTACCCTAACCCTAATTTTTTCACTAAGTCTAACCATAAAACTAAACATAATGCTAAAACTAAAACAATCTCTAAAGCTAATGCTAACCCTAAAACTTAACTTAACCCAAACACTAATACTAACCCTAAAACTAACCTTAACCCTAACACTAAATTTAACCATAACCCTAACCCTAAACCTAACCTAAACCTAAGCTTTACCCTAACTGTAACCCTGTCACTAACACTAACCCTAAACCTAACAATATATCCTTAATCTTAAACCTAACACTAACACTAACCCTAACCTTAACCCTAACACTAACACTAAACCTAACCCTAAGTCTAAACCTCATCCTAAACTTAACAATAACACTAACACTAAACCAAACATGTACCCTAACCCTAACTCTAACCCGAATCTAACTCTAACACTAAACCTCATCGTAAAACTAAACCTAACAGTAACCCTAACACAAACCCTAAACCAAATACTAACCTTAACCTAATCTGAACCCTAAAACTAACCCCAACACTAAACCTAAACCTAAAGTTAAACCTTACCCTGACACTTATCCTAAGCAACACTCTAACCCTAATTCAAACCCTAATACAAACCCTAACACTAAACCAAACACTAGCCCTAAACCTAAGTCTAACCTTGAACCAAACACTAAACCTAACCATAACCCTAACTCTATCCATAATATTAACCCTAACCATAACCCTAATCAAACACTAACACAACCCCTAAACCTAACCCTAACACTAACTCTAACTGTAACCTTAAACCTATCCCTAAAATTAGGACTAACCATAACTCTAACCCTAAACTTACACCTAAAACTAACACAACACATAACCCTTACTCTAACATGAACCGTAACACTAACACTAACCCGAATTAAGCCAAACCATAAACTTAACCCTAACAATAATCCTCACCCTAACCCTAACCCTAACACTATCTCTAACCCTTACCCTAATACTAACCCTAAACCTACCCTAACCCTAAACCTCAAGCTAACTCTAAAGCTAATCCTAAAGTTTATCATAACCCTAACTATAACTCTAAATGTAAACCCTACACAACCTATAATACTAAACCTTACACTAACCTAAACCCTAACACTAACACTGAACCTAACCCTAACCAAACACTAACACTAACTCTTACCATAACCCTAAACCTTACCCTAAATTTTACCCAACCGTAATCCTAATACTAACACTACCCTAAACCTAATTCTAACACAAACCCTACTGTAACCCTAACCCTAATCATATAAGAAATCTTAACTCTAACTTTAAAACTAACCCTAACACTAATAATAATAATCCTAACTTTAAAAATAACCCTAATCCTAAACATAACCATAACAATATCTCTAAATCTCACCCTAAACCTAAAGCTATCCCTTAACCTAACCCTAATCCAAATACTAACTCTAAAAAAGTATAACCCTAACCCTCACCCAAACAGTAACCCTAACCATAACCCTAACCATAAATCCAAAGCTAGCACTTACCCTAACATTAACCCCTACACGAACCCTAAATCTAACCTAACCCTAACCTAATGGTTAACCTGAACTTAACTTTAATATTAACCCTAATCCTAACCCTTACCCAAACCCTAACACTAACCTTAACTTTGCCCTAACCCTAAACTAATTTTAACCCTAATCTAATTTTAACCCTAACCCTAATGCTAAACCTAACTGTAATCATAATCTTAAATATAATCCTTACTGTAAACTTAACACAGATCCTAACCCTAACCCTAACACTAACCCTAACCCTAATCCTAACTCTAACCCTAACATTAACCCTAACACTAATACTAACACTAATCCTAAAATTAACTATAGCCATAATTCTAACCCTAACCCTAAACCTAAACCTATCTTAATACTAACCCTTACAGAAATCCTAATGTTAACCATAACCCTAAACCTGACGTAAACCTAACCCTAACCTTAAATATATACCTAACAAAATCCCTAACCCAAAACATAACAGTAAAGATAATCTAACACTAACCCTAACTTTTAACTAACACAGACATTAACACTAACACTAACACACTAAAACTAACCCTTACCTTAACACTAACACTAACCCTAAACATAACAACCCTAACCATAACAGTAATACTAAACATATTGCTAACTCTAACCATAACCCTAACCCTAACCCTAACACTAAATCTAATCCTATTTCTAACACTAATCCTTACACTACCCTAAACCTACTTCTAGCCCTAACACTTACCCAACCCAAATCCTAACTCTAACCCTAACACTAACCATAAAACCAACCATAATGCTCACACCAACCCTAACCCCGAACCTAACACTATGACTAACTCTAAAACTAACCCTAACTGAAAACTAAACCTAACCCTAAGCCTAAAAGAGCCCTAACACTAAAACTGAACCTAATCCTAACACTAACCATATAACCCCCCAAATAACCATATCACTAACTCTAACCCTAAGCCTAAACCTAAACCTAACACTAAACCTATCCCTGTCCCTTATTTTAACCCTAACACTAATACTAGCATTAACCCTTACCTTAACACTATACCTAAACTACACATAAACATAAAACTAATCCTAACCCATTCCTACGCATCACACTAACCTTCTTTATAATTATAACCAAAACCCTAACTTTAACTCTAAAAGTAACACAAAAATTAAACCTTACCCTGACCATAACACAAACCATAATTCTTATCCTAACACAACAGTAACCCTAGCCCAAAACATAACCCCAATTATAAAACTAACCCTAACCCTAACCAGAACCCTAAGCTTAAACCTATTCCTAAAACTAAACATAACCATAAACATAACACTAATCCTAACCCTAACCCTAATGTTAACACTAAACTTAACCCTAATTCTAAACCTAAACCTAAAAGTAAACCTAATCCTATCTCAAACATGAACACTATCCCTAACACTAAACTCAACATTAACTCAAATACTGAACCAAAACCTAAACCTAACCCTAACCCTCACTGTAACCCTTCCCATAAAACAATCATTAACCCTATCTGAAAACTAATCCTAAACCTGAAACAAACACTAATCCTGTCCTACAAGTAACCCTAAAACTAACCCTAACCCTAACCCTAAGCCTCACTTTCACCCTAATCCTAAAGATAACCATAACCCTTACCCTAACTCAAACCTTATCCCTCACACCAACACTAATCCTAACACTAACCCTAACCCTAAACCTAACCCTAAATATAAAACTAATCCTGAACTTAATCCAAACCCTAACCCTAACCCTAGAACTAATTCTAAACTTAACCCTAACCCTAATCCTAAAACGAACCATAACCCTAATGCTAACTGTAACACTAACCTAACCATAGCCCTAACCCTAACACTCTCCCTAAACCTAAACTCTCCCTAACCCTAACCATAACACAAAAGCTAACACTAAACCTAACTCTAACTCTAACACTAACCCTGAAACTAATCCTAATCCCAACCTTTACACTAACCCTAAAACTAAACTTAAACCTAACATTAACCCTAACCCTAATCCTAACCCTAACCCTAACCATAAACCTAACCCTAACAAAAATCCTAACCCTAAACCTTACCCTAACACAATATTTCTCTCACAAACACAATCCTAACACTAAAACTTACCCTAACCCAAACTCTAAAACTAACCCTAACCTAACCTGAATCCTAAAACTAACCGTAAACCTAAAACTAACCCTTAACATAACCCTAACCCTAAGTATAATATGAACCCTAAAACTAACCCTAGCCCTAACTGTATCATTAACACTAACCCTAATGATAGACCTAACTGTAAGCCTATCTCTATCCCTAACACTCTCCCTAACTGTAACCCTAAAACTAACAAAAAAGCTAACCCTAAACCTAACCCTAACCCTAACACTAAACCTATTCCTAACACTAAAGCAAACTCTAAGTTTAAACCAAACACTAACCCTAACCTTAAACCTTACACTAACCCTAAACCAAACATTAACCCTAACCTTAACTCTTACACTAACCCTAAACCTAATTATAACCAAACCATAACCCTAACCCTAAAACTATCGTTAACCATAAAAATTCTAACACAAAGCTAACCCTAACTTTTATTTCAGCCCTAACCCTAAATCTAACCTTAACCCATCCCTAACTCGAATACTATCCTGAAACTAAACACTAACATTAACCCTAATGCTTACAATAACCCAAAACCTAACACTAACCCTAACACTAAACCTAACCCTAATCTTTACACTCTCATGAACCGTAATCCTAACACTAACCCTAACTCTAAACCTCATCATAAATGAAGCTCTGATCCTAACACTTACTCTAACCCTAACGCTAATACTAAGCCTCAACCTAACTCTAACACTAACCCAAACTCTAATCCTAAACTTAGCCCTCATTCTAACTGGTAACACTAACCATAATTGTAACCATAAACCTACAATTAACCCTAAAACTAACCCTAAACAAAACTCTAACACGAAGTCTAAACTTAATGCTATTTGTAATCCTAACACTAACCCACACTCCAACACTAAAGCTAACGCAAACCCTCATCCTAATGCTAACCTTAACAAAAACCCTAACCAAACCATAACCATAAACCTAACCTAACTTTAACCTTAACCCTTACTTAACCCTAACCATAACACTAACCTTAACACTAATCCTGAATCTAACACTAACACTAACCCTAAACCCAGCCCTAACCCTACAACTAGCCATAAACCTAACCCTACCCCTAATCCTAACACTAATCCTGACCTTAACCATCACCCTAAGCCTAACCCTAAAACTAACTCTAATCTTAAACATAAACCTAATGATAAGCTTAACCCTAACTCTATCACAAACACTAACTTAACCCTAACAGTAACCCTAACATAAACACTAAACTGAACCCTAACCATAACTCTAAAACTAACACTACCTCTAACCTAAACTGTAAACCTAAACCTAATCTTATCACAAATTCTAACCCTAAACCTAAAACTAACCCTAACCCCAACACTAATACTAACACTAAATTTAACCATAACCCTAATCTTAACTCTAAACCTAACCCTAAACCAAACCCTAACAAAAACAAAAGCCATAACACTAAACCCAACACTAACAGTAAACCTAAGCATAACCATAATCCTAACACTAAACATAACCCTAACCCTAAGCCTAACACTAATCATAGCACTAAACCTAACCCTAAACATAACCATACTCCTAACACGAACCATAACAATAAACCTAACAATAACCCCAAAACTAAAACTAACCCTAACACTAACCCTAATGCTAACACTTACCCTAAGCTTAACTGCATTCTTAATACTAACCATAACAATAACCCTAAACCTAACCCTAATGCTAACTGTAACACTAAATCTAATTCTAACCCTAACCCTAACACAAATCCTAACCCCAACACGAACCCTAAACCTAACCCTAACTCTAAATTTTAAACTACTCCTAACCTTAACCTTAAAACCTAATCCTACCCCTAAACCTAATGCTAATCCTAATCATAACCCTAACCCTAACCTTAACTCTAATCCTTACCCTAACACGAACAATAACCTATTCCATAACAGTAAACCTAACCCTAAACCTAACCCTAACATTAATACTAATTTAACCCTAAAACAAACAATAACCCTAACCCTAACACTCACCATTATACTAATTCTAAACCTAACCCTAATCTTACCCATAACCACAACATTAACAGTAACCCTAACACAAACCCTAAACAAACCCTAAACCTTACTTTGTCCCTAATCCTAAACTTAACCCTAATCCTAACACTTACCCTAACCTTAACCATTACCCTAATCCTAACACTCACCTAAACCTAACCCTAACCTAATCTAACCCTAACCCTAAACCTAACACTAACTCTAAACCTAACTATTACCCTGAAACTAAACCTTACATTAAAACTAACCTTAACCCTAAACCTAACACTATCACTAATCTTACCCCAAACCCAAACACTAATCTTAACACTAACACTAGTCTTACCCTAAAACTAATAATAACAATAACCCTAAACCTACCCCAACCCTAAAACTAACTCTAAACCTATCCCTAACCCTAACAGTATAATAAACTGTAACCTAACTCTAACATAAACAATAACACTAAACCTCATCCTAACCCCATTCCTCACCCTAACCCTAACCCCAACCCAGACACTCAGAGAAATCCTAACCATAACACAAACACTATTTCTAAACCCAAAACTAACTCTAACCCTAAACATAACCCTAACACGAATCTTAAACTTAACCCTAACCCTAACCCTAAACCTAAAACTAATCCTAAACCCAAACGTAAACCTAACCCTAACCCTAACCTTAACACCATAAGAAAAAATAATAACCCTGACTCTAACACAAACTCTAAGTTTAAACCTAACCCTAAGTCCAAACCTAAGTTTAGCACTAACCCTAACACTAACACCAACCGTAAAACTAAACCTAAACCGAAATCTAACCCTAACAATAATTCTAACCCAATCCTAATGTTATCACTAATTCTAATCCTAAACATAAACACAAACCTAAAATTAACCCTAACCCTAATCATGACTCTAACACTAACACTAATCCTAATTCTACCCCTAAACCCAACACTAACATTAACTTTAACTCTAAATCTCATCATAACCCTAACACTAATCCTAACCCTAATTCTAACCCTAAATATAACTCTAATCTATCTGTAACCCTAAAACTAACCCTAAATATAACCCTTACAAAAAAACCTAACCCTAACCCTAACCATAACCCTAACTCTAACTAACCTTAACCGTAACAGTAACCCTAACACTATCCCAAACACTAACCCTAACACTAACAGTAAACCTAATACTAACCCTCATACTAAACGTAACACTAAACCTAAAACTTACCATAAAACTAATCCTAACCATAACCCTAAAACTAACATTAAACATAATCCTAACCATATCCCTAACCATAACTCTAACCCTTACTATAACCCCAACCCTAACACTAACTCTAAACCTATACCTAACCCTAACACTAACCCTAAAAAAACATAACCATAACCCTAAATCTAACACTAACATTCACCCAAAACTGAACACTAACAGAAACCCCAATTCAAAAACTAACACTAAACCTAACCCTAATTCTAACACTTGCCTTAACCCTAACACTAACCCTAAAATTAACCCTATCCCTAACACTAAAATTAACCCTAGCCCTAACCCTAAGCCTAACTCTAATTTTTACTCTAACCCTCACCCTAAACCTAATCCTAACCCTAACCCTAACACTAAACCTAACAAAAAATTTAACACTAACATTAACCATAAACCTAACCTAAACTTACCTGTAACCCTAACCCTAACAATAACTACAACCCTAATCCTAACTCTAACCCTAAAACTAAACCTAACACTAACCTTAACCCTCACCATAATCCTTATTTTAACACTAAACTTAACCCTAAACCTAATCCTATCACTAATTTTAAGCCTAATCCCAAACCACTACCATAACACTAAACCTAAACACAACTGTAAGTGAAAAATATCTCTAAAACTATCCCTAACAAAAACACTATAACTAACCGTATTCCTAATCCTAATACAAAAACTAACATTAAACCTAACCATAACCATAACCCTAACCCTTACACAAACTCTAACCCTAACTCTAACCATAACCATAACCCTAACTAACCCTAAACCTAACACTAATTATAACACTAACTCTAAACCTAATACTAACCCTGAAACTAACCCTAACACTAACCCTAAACCTAACCCTTACCATAACACTAATCCTAACCATAACCCTTACACTAACACTAACCATAAACCTAACCATATCCCTAACCATAACACTAAACCTTACCGTAACCCTAAACCTAACACTGACTCTAACCCTATAACTTACCCTACCACTAGTTTATGATTAGCATTACCTTCTACCCCCAAACTAATAATATAATTAACTCTAACCATAACCCTAACACAAACCTAACCCTATTTGTAAACCTAACATTTACTCAAACCCTAATTTGAACACTAACAAAAATCCTAATTTGAACACTAACACTAAACCTAAACCCTATTTATAACCATTACCTTAACCCTAACAATAACCCTAAATTTAACCATGAACCTAACCCTAATACTAAACCCACCATAACCCTAAGCCTAACCCTAAATCTAACACTATCCCCCACTTAAACCTAATCCTATCCCTAACACTAGCACTAACCCTAACACAAAATTTAACGTTAACATTAACCCTAATACTAACCTAATCCTAACTCTAATCCTAACCCTAACACTAAAACTAACCCTAACACAAAAATTAAATTTAACATTAACCCTAATACTAAACTAATCCTAACTCTAACCCTAACCCTAAAAATAACACTAACCCTAATCCAAACTGAAAGACTAAACCTAACCTTAACCATAAATGTAACCATAACACTAACCCTAAACCTATACCTAACCCTAACCCTAACTCTAACATTAACCCTAAACATAAACCTGAACAATAACACTAAACACAACCCTTTCCGTAAAACTAAACCTAACGAAACCTAACACTAATGGTTAACCTAACCCTAAAACTTACCGTAACCTGAACATTTACCCTAACTCTAACCTTAAACATAAAACTAACCCGAAGACAAAACTTAACCCTAACCATAACTGTAAACGTAACACTAACCCTAACGCTATCACTGACAATAAAACTAACCCCAATCTTAACCCTAATGCTAAACATAAACCTAATGCTAACCAAAACCTAATCTAACACTTAACCTAAACCTAAACCTAACAGAAACTTTATCACTAACCTTAACCTAACAAAAACTTTAACACTATCCATAAACTTAACATGAACCCTCACCCTAAATCTAACACTAAAACTAACCCTAACCCTAAACCTAATCCTAACCCTAAACCTAACCAATCCCTAATCCTTAACCTAACCCTAAACTTTACCCTAACCCGAACACTAACACTAACTCTAAACTTAAACATAACCCTAACCCTAAGACAAAACCTAACTATAGCCATAACCATAAACATAACACTAACCCTATCCCTATCACTAGCCATAAAAATAACCCTAATCCTAACTCTATTTCTAACCCTTACTCTAACTGAAAACCTAACCCTAATGCTAACCCTAACACAAAATTTAACACTATAATTAACCCTAAACCTAAACTAATCCTTACTGTAAACCTAAGTGTAACAATAACACTAACCCTGATAATAACTCAAACACTATACCTAAACCTAACCATAACTGTAACCATAACACTAGCCCTAAATCTAACCCTGACCCTAATACTAACTCTAAACCCATTACTAAACATATACATAAACTAACTAACCCTAACCATAGCCATTACCCTAACCCTAATCCTAACACTAACTCTAAAAATTACCCTAAACTTAACCCAAACCCTAACAGTAACACTAAACATAACCCTGTTCGTAAAACTAAACCTAACAAAAACCTAACACTAATGCTTAACCTAACCCTAAAAGTAACCACAACACTAACTGTAATGCAGATACTAACTCTAGCACTACTCCTAACACTAATCCTAAACCTAGCCATCACCCTAATACTAACACTAACCCTAACTCTTACCTTAACTAAAACCCTAACCCTAAACCTAACAATAAATCTACCCTAACACTAACACTAAGAGTAACCCTAACACTAACCTTAACCCTAACCATAACATTGACGCTAACATTAACATAAAACCTACACTAACCCTACCACAAACCCTAACCCTAACTTTAAACAAAGGCTAACTCTAACACTAACACTAACCTTAATGCTAACACTAAACCGAAAACTTACCCTAACTCTAACCCTAACCTTAATGCTAAACCTAACACTAAATCTAAACCTAACCCTACCACTAACCCTAACACTAACACTAACACTATTCCTAACCCTACACTTCACAAGAACCTTAACTCTAACTCTAAGCCAGTACAACCCATAACACAAAGCATATCACTAAACCAAATCAAACCCTAACTCTAACATTAGCAGATTCTAAACCTAACCCGAACACTAACCATGAAAATAAAGCTAAAACTAACCCTAACAATAACACATTCCCTAATCCTAACCCTAATCCTAAACGTAACACTAACCATAACTCTAACCCTAACTCTAACCCTAAATCTATTTCTAAACATAACAGTATACTTAACACTAACCATAACTCTATCACTAACACTAACCATAACACTGAACATAACCTTACTTGTATTACTAAAACCAACACTAGCAGGAACCGTAACCCTAATCCCAACACTAATCCTCACCCTTTTACTAATTCTAATCCTAATCATAATTCTAACACAAAACCCAATCAGAACACTAACCTTAACCCTATCACATAACTAACCCTAATCCTAAATCTACACTAACCCTAATCCTAACACTAACCCTAACCCTTTTACTAATTCTAATACTAACCATAATTCTAACACAAAACCCAATCAAAACTCTACCCTTAACCCATCACATAACTAACCCTAATCCTAAATCTACACTAACCCTAATCCTAACACTAACCCTAACCCTTTTACTAATTCTAATACTAACCATAATTCTAACACAAAACCCAATCAAAACTCTACCCTTAACCCATCACATAACTAACCCTAATCCTAAATCTACACTAACCCTAATCCTAAGACTAAACCTAAACCTAAAGCAAAAAATAGACCTAACTCTAACACTAATCCTAACCCTAACACTAAACCTTTCTCTAACCCAAATCCTAACCCTAAATCTAACACTAACTGTAAACCGAACCCTAACTATAAGGCTACACCTAAACCTAACACTAACCCTAACACTAAACCTAGCCCTAACTCTAACCCTAACACTTACCCTAACAGGAACACTCACCCTAACCCAAACCTTAACACAAACCCTAACACTAAACATAAACCTAACCCTAATTCTAACCCTAACACTAACCCTAACCTTATCCCTAAATCAAAACATAACACTAACAGTAACACTAACCTGAACAATAACACTTATCCTAAACCTAACCGTAACCCTAACAGTTACCCTAACAAAAATTGTAACCCTAACCCTAACACAACCCTAACCCAACCCATATACTAACCCTATCTAAACCCTATCACTAACAGTAATTCTAAAAAAAAAAAAATACCCTAAATCTACCCATAAACCTAACCTACATAAAGTCTAACTTCAAAACTAACACAAAAAATAACCCTAAACATAACACTCACACTAACCACAATCCTAACACAACCACTAACACTAACCCTACCCCTAACCATATCAATAACCCTAACCCTAAAATAACAATAACTGTAACCCCAACCCTAAACATAATTCTAAATGTAAACCTAACCCTAACCATAACCCTAACCCTAACACTAATCCTAAACCTAATAATAACTCTAACACCAACCTGAACACAAACCATAACCCTAACATTAACACTAACCCTAACCCACACTAACCCTAACCATAACACTAACCCTATCCAAATCCTATCACTAACAACAATTCTAAAGAAAACCCTATTACTATCTGTAAACCTAACCTAACACGAACCCTAACATTAAAACTAACAGAAAACATAACCCTAAACATACACTAACATTAAACCTATCACAAACCCTAACACTAACCCTAACCCTAAACCTAAGCTTAATTGTAACACTAGCCCTAAATTTAAACACAAAACACAAACTCTAAGTCTTACCCTGATCCTAAACATAACACAAAAATTAACTCTAACCCTAACACTAAACCTAACTCTAAACATAACCCTAAACCTTATCATAACCCTAAAACTAACCCTAACATTAAACCTAACACTAACCCTAACCCTAACACTAACCAAACCCTAACACTAAACCTAACCAAAATCCTAACACTAACCCTAAACTTAACCTCAACCATAACACTAACCCTACCCCTAAGTCTAATGCTAATCCTAACTGTAAATGCCAACCCTAAACTTAATCCTAATTCTAACACAAACACTAATGCTAACCATAACTTAATCCCAACCCTAACCCTAAACCCAACCCTAAAGTTCACAATCAAACAAACCCTAACACAACCACTACCAGTAAACCTACCTCTAACAATTTCACTAACCCTAACCCTAAACCTAACAATAACTGTAATCCTAACCTTAATCATAATTCTTAACCTAAACCTAACCCTAACTGTAACCCTAACTCTAATCCTAAACCTAACCATAATCTTAACACTAACCCAAACACAAATTGTAACCCTAACACTAACACCAACTCTAATCCACCCTAACCCTAACAATAACACTAACCCTATCCAACCCCTATCACTAACAGTAATTCTAAAAAAAAAACCTAATTTTACCTGTAAACCTAACCTAACACGAAACCTAATTTTAACCCAAACACAAAACATAACCCTAACCATAACACTATCCCTAACCATAATGCAAACCCTAACATAACTCTAACCCTAGCCCTAAGCCTAACATTAACTGTAACCCTAACAATAACCATAATTCTAAATGTAAACCTAACTGTAACCCAAAACTTAACACTAACACAAAACTTAAATCTAACCCTAAACATAGCCCTAACTCCAAATCTAACCCTAAATCTAACCTCAACACTAACCCTATCACTAACTTTAACACCAATCCTAAACATAAACCTAACCCTAACACTAAATCTAAACCTAACCCTAATCCTAAAACTTACCCTATCACTATCATTAAAACTAACACTAACATAAACCTAAATTTAACACTAACACTAACCCTAAACCTAACCCTAAACATGACCATAACACTAACCATAACACTAGCCCTTACACTAATTCTAAACTTTTCACTAAATGTAACATTTTTCTTAACCCTAACCCTTTCCCAAACAGTAACACCAAACCTAAACCGAACCCTAATCCTACCACTCACTGTAAACCTAACCCTAATATGAACCTAACACTAAAACTAACACTAACCGTAAAAATAACCCTAATCGATACAGTAAAACTCAACCTAAAACTAACCGTAACCATAAACCTAACCCTAAAACAAACTCTAACAGTAACTCTAATGCAAAGTTGTACACTAACAGTAACCCTAACTCAAACACTAATCCTAATTGTAACCTAACTCAAACACTAATTCTAACTGTAACCCTAGCCCTAACCCTAAACAAAACACTAATCCTAACTCACACTCTTATCCTAATCCTAACACTAACCTAATTCCTAACTCATACCCTAACACTAAATCTAACACCATATCCAAACCTAATCCTACCACTAACCCTAACACTAACACTAAAACTAACCCTTACCCTACACCTAACCATAACACTAACCCTAACTCTAAGGCAGTATAACCCCTAACAAAAACCATAACACTAAACCAAACCAAACCCTAACTCTAACATTAGCAGATTCTAACCCTAACCCAAACACTAACCATAAAAATAAAGCTAAAACTAACCCTAACAATAACACATTCCCTAATCCTAACCCTAATCCTACCATAAAACTAAGCGTAACCCTAACACTAACCCTAAACCTATTTCTAAACCTAACACTATACCTAATACTAATAATAACTCTATCACTAATACTAAACCTAACACTAAACCTAACCTTATCTGTATGACTAAAACTAACACTGGCAGGAACCCTAACCCTAATCATAACACTAACCTTAACCCTATTACTAACTCTTATTCTAACCTTAACCCTAAACATAACCATAACCCTAACACTAACACTAACCATAACCCTAACAAGAAACCAAATCAAAATCCTAACACTAACCCTATCACTTAACTAACCCCAATTCTAAATCAATACTAACCCTAAATCTAAGACTTAACCTAAACCTAAAAATAAACCTAATTCTATCATTAATCTTAACCCTAACACTAACCCTGTCTCTAACCCAAATCCTAGTCCTAAACCTAATACTAACCGTAAACCAATCCCTAACTATAATACTACACCTAAACCTAACACTAAACCTAGCCCTAAGTCTAACCCTAACACTATCCCTCACAGGAACACTCACCCTAACCCTAACCTTAACACAAACCCTAAAAGTAAACATAAATCTAACCCTAATGCTAACCCTAACACTAACCCTATTCCTATCCCTAACTCTAAACATAACACTAACCCTAAACCTAACCCAAACACTAACACTAATACTAAACCTAATCGTAACCCTAACAGTTACCCTAACACAAATTGTAACCCTAACCCTAACACTTACTCTGTGGTGAGCCGTTTCTGTGAACTGTGGCCGCCATTACAAGATGGCGCTGGTTTCCCCTGTAGTCTGTGACAAACAACTCCTTATCAGAATGAGTTGGCACGCTGTGACTTGGCACCCTATAAGAAAAGTCCACGTGGAAGCTTCGCATTGGGGCTTGAGGTGCTTTATTAAGGCTGGGAGGGGCATCCGGGGGGAAGAAGAAAAAGTATCAAGGACCTGAATAAACTGCTGAGAGAAGATTCCCGAGTTGCGTCTTCCTTGCGGGCAAGGGGTCGCGACAAGTGGTGCCGAGACCCGGGAACCAGAACTTTCAGTCAGTCAGGGGTGGTGCACCGGTTAGTCCCAGGTAAGTGGGATCTGCGATCAAAGCAGGGATAGTCCCAGTAAGTGGGATCCGCGTCCAAAGCGGGGTCAGCTCCTCTACAAAGAAAGAGAGAGCCTCATATTTATTGCAGCTGCACTGTGTACTTTCACTTTTGTTTTCTGTGTTTCTTTTGTTGTGTCATCTCGTTTTTGTTTTTTGTGGTATCTCTTGTTGTTTTTTGTGCGTCTTTTGTTGTTGTGTCATGGGTGCCGCATCTTCAAGTCCGCTCCTCCTGGCCCTAGATGACCTGTTACGTTCCAAGGGCCTGGAAGTGAAACGTAGTACTTTAGAGAGACTTTTACAGAAGACAGATATTGCTGCACCGTGGTTTGCATTCTCGGGCAGCCTTACTATACCTAGCTGGGATAAATTAGGCAAAGACCTTGACTTTGCTTCTGAGCAGGGCATATTAGAGGGTGGGGTGATACCCCTTTGGAAGATGGTCCGTAGTTGCCTCACAGATGGCAGATGTCAGGAAGCACTTACTAAAGGACAGGAAGTTTTAGAGCAATTACATGAGGAGAAGTCAGAGACGGCAGAAAGTGAGGTATCTCAGGAGGATGGGAGTGTGCGGAACATGAAACAGGGGAGGAGGCGGCTGTCTCCGGCAAGAAGTGAGATATCTCAGAAGGATGGGAATGTACGGAATGTGAAACAGGGGAGGAGACGATTGTATCCAGATCTCAGTGCGCTGCACACACCCCCATGCGAAAGTGGGTCAGAGAAAGAGGAGGATGAGGAGGAGGAGCTTGGGAGGCTGTCTTGTCAGCTAGGGAGTGTAGGTATGGGAGAAGGGAACAGAAATAGACAGGGGCTCAAGAAAAATGATCCTCCAGATCCACCGCCGTATGGTGGGGGTGTTTCGGGGAGAGCTTTCCATGCCCAAACATGGAGGGCTGTTAATGCTGAGATGGGTCTTGCTTATCCAGTTTTTCAGGATGACAATAGGGGAAGATTCCATGAACCTTTAGATTTCAAAATTGTGAAGACCCTGGTGGAGTCCGTGCGTACTTATGGGGTGGATGCCGCCTTCACACTAACTCAGGTGGAGGGTTTGTCTAGATACTGCATGACTCCCTCTGACTGGGCTAGCCTTGTTCGGGCTTGCGTTTCCCCGGGTAAATATTTGGACTGGAGAGCATTTGTGCTAGAGGGCGCAATAGAGCAGGCCGCCCAAAACCATGCGGCGGGACACCCCGCTTGGGATAAGGACATGCTTTTGGGGCAGGGGAGATTTGCTAATCAACAGACAGGATTTCCTCTTGAGGTATATGACCAAATTAACAGCATTTGCATTCGGGCATGGAAATCACTTCCAAATAGAGGAGAGGTATCTGGTAATTTGACCAAGATTCTACAAGGCCCTACAGAACCCTTTTCAGATTTTGTTGCAAGGATGGTAGATGCCGCTGGAAAGATTTTTGGGGATCCTGATAGAGCCATGCCCCTTATCAAGCAATTGGTTTTTGAGCAATGCACCAAGGAATGTAAAGCAGCAATCACTCCTTATAAAAACAAGGGCATAGAAGCATGGATGAAGGTGTGTAGAGAGATTGGAGGACCTTTAACTAATTCAGGTCTTGCAGCTGCTGTCCTTCGGATTGCCAAAGGGGGCGGTCCTGGTGCCAGAACATGCTTCCATTGTGGTCAATCTGGTCATTTCAGACGGGAATGTCCCAAAAAAGACAGTTTTACTGGACCTCCTTACGGTGGCCCTTCCAATGGCCTTCGTCTACCGGGGTTGTGTCCAAGATGCAAAAAGGGGAAACATTGGGCAAGAGAGTGTCAATCAGTGAGAGACATCCATGGACAGCCTGTTTCAGCTGGGCCAAAAAACGGCCAACGGGGCCCCCGACCCCAGGGCCCACAAATATATGGGGCAATGGAGAATGTCACACCCGAACCCGAGACATGGCCGTCTCTACGCCATCCCATGAAACGCGGAGAGCCACTACAGGCGCCGCAGGATTGGACCTCTGTTCCACCTCCAGACTCGTATTGACACCTAAGATGGGAGTCCAATTGGTAGAAACTGAGTTTAAAGGGCCTTTACCACCTGGCACTGTAGGTTTGCTAATTGGACGTGCATCCTCTATCTTACAAGGTCTTCATATTTTCCCTAGAGTCATCAGCCCTGATGCTGTAGGGACAGTAAAGGTTATGGTGGAAGCTCCAAGGGGCATTGTGTCTATCTCTCCAGGGGATCGGATTGCTCAATTACTAATTTTGCCTAGCTTGCATACCCACTTCCCTTCTGACTCAAGGTCACGGACGGGAGATGAGATTGGTGCCACCGGAGGAAATTGTGCCTATTTGTCACTGAATATGAGCAATCGCCCCACTTTGGAGTTAAGCATAGAAGGTAAATCTATTGTGGGATTGCTGGACACAGGGGCGGACCGTAGCATTATAGCCCTTAAGGACTGGTCTAAGGGATGGCCAGTGCAGACTTCTGATCAATCCCTAAGAGGACTTGGATATGCCCAAGCCCCTCAAATCAGCTGTAGACATCTATCTTGGAAGGACCCGGAAGGACATCATGGTACTTTTCAGCCTTATGTACTTGATTTGACTGTTTCTTTATGGGGCCGTGATCTGATGAATGACATGGGGTTTACTCTTAGCAATGACTATTCCCCGGTGTCTCAACAAATTATGCTAGATATGGGGTATAGGCCAGGTCTAGGACTAGGAAAACACCTACAGGGGCGTAGGCATCCTGTGCAAGGTCATTAAAAGTTTAGCAGATTTGGTCTGGGTTTTTCCTAGGGGCCACTGGGGCTCAAATACCCATAACATGGCTCACCGAGGAGCCTGTTTGGGTGCCTCAGTGGCCTCTTCCCTCGGTTAAATTGGCAGCAGCCCATGACCTAGTTAAAGAACAACTTGACTTGGGTCACATCCAACCTTCTACTTCTCCCTGGAATACTCCCATATTTGTCATTAAGAAAAGGTCAGGGAAGTGGCGCCTACTGCATGATCTACGAGCGGTTAATGCTCAAATGCAACTTATGGGGCCCATTCAAAGAGGGCTGCCTCTGCTCTCCTCTGTTCCTCAGGGCTGGCATATTATTGCTATTGACAGTAAAGACTGTTTCTTTTCTATTCCTTTGCATCCTAAAGACTCACAGCGTTTTGCATTCACCCTTCCCTCGTGTAAGCACGAGGAACCAGATCAAAGGTTTGAGTGGGCAGTGGCACGGGCATGGCCGATGCCGATGCCGGTTCATGGTAATTCTAGTGTTCTCCCTACTCTTTTTTCTACCTCATGTGAGATGTCTGCTCCCTGTGCTTCTCCTAGAGGGGACATAGAGAGAATTTTTAATCAATCTCAAGTTAATCTCACAGGAGTTTTTTGCTTCAGCCTTGGGAACGCTAATTGCATTAGCCTTAAGACCAAAAATTTGACTAACTGGGAGGACCCATTGCGGTCCAGTCAGGACTCAGGGAGCATTATCAGTGCCGTACTGAGCCAAGTAGTTTTGGGGAAGCAATCAGGCTCAGGGACCCCCGCAAATAGCTCTGCTTTAAATATAACTACCTTGGCTATTATCTCCGAGGTGCTAATCCCAGTGCCTCCTTCTTCTAATAGTATCTATCATGCCACTCATTTCAAGGCCTCTCCTTACTGTACCCCTAATCTTGGTTTTCCCCCAACATTTACGCCTTGTCAGGATCATTCTTGGGAGAAACATCAAGTTGCTAAAGGTTTCTCCCTTTCTCCCTCTCTTAAGAGGTATGTTTATAACTTTAATAACAGTGCCAACTCTTCTACAGGAGTGGGTTGGTCCTGGTTTCAGTGGCTGATTTCCAATGAAAGGGGGGCTTCAGCCGATATTTCTACATTGGCTCAATTGCTAGGAGCCAAAAGCTGGTTGGCTAATGTTTCTGGCACTGTTAGGGAGAGTGAACGAGGAAATAGACTTACATCTGTTTCGTTCAACTCTCTGTTATATAGTGCCACATTACCCCCTGCAATGGTCTGTGTCCAATCCCCGTTCCTGTTCCTTTTGGCTAATGACACCTCGTCAGGGATGCTAGATTGTTCTAATGTTACCTGTCTCTTATCTGAGTGTTGGAATGGTTCTTGGACTGTAGCAGTGGTTATGAAAATTCCAACTTTTGTCCCAATCCCGGTAACTGCAGATCCTGAAAAATTCCCCATTGTTGAGCTATTTCGAGTCCGCAGGGATTTTGGAATTACAGCAGCCATAGTGACAGCCGTGGCGGTATCTGCTGCTGCAGCGGTTACGACCGGAGTGGCCATGGCCAATCAAGTACAAACTGCTGCCACTATTAATCAGGTTATTCAACAAACTTCCAACATACTCGAATCTCAAAGTAAAATTAATCAACATATTTTGTCAGGGATTTTAGCTGCCAACCAAAGAATAGATTTACTCCAAGCTCAGGTAGAAGAATTGGCTGACTTGGTGCTTTTGGGTTGTGTTGACCAACGTGCACATTTATGCATAACCTCTGTCAGATTTAATAATTCCAGGAATGCTTCCCGCATCATCGGAGAGTACTTGGCCGGAAACTGGTCCATGGAAGCGGAAGACATGATCCAGTCTCAACTAACCCAAATAGCTGTCTTGAACAGTACCCGTGTCGATCCTGTGACCTTGGGACAATTCACCGATTGGATATCTTATGCCTTTTCCTTTTTTAAAGAGTGGGTGGGGGTAGGCGTTTTTGGTGCAATGTGTTGCTTCGGTATGTTCCTCTGTTTGTGGTTTCTCTGTCGCCTCAAGGCCCGCAATGCTCACGATAAGGCTATGATCATACAAGCTCTTGCAGCTTTAGAAAATGGCAATTCACCTCAAGTCTGGCTTGCGCATCTTAAACAGTAAATCTTTGACATGGTCGTTGCACCCCAAGTTATTATAACATTGCACTGGGATCGACATGTCTTTCCTCGCTATTCTCTTAGTGTTGGAAAGCCCTTGCACTCTGCCGGTCTTGCTGCCATTGCACGCAGATGGGTTTCCACACTAGTGCTTCTCTATCGCTTTAAAGTCCGTGCCTTTCTTTCAGGGTGCTGTCAACTTGTTTGTCGTTGTACACAGCCACAGTTCAGCCTCAGCTATCCCCCTCCGTCCACCATCGTCACGGTACAGGATGCGAGGCAAGGCACTGCACTTGAGTGATCCTTGGAGTGGACCTCAAGGAGAGCATGTCCTATTGCATGCGGGTTTGACGTCCTTCCTTACCCCACCTTATCCACGCCCCGCCCCACGAAAAAAGGCGTCGGCTGATATGGCCTCGGATCTGGGGAAGGCGCCTCCTTAGGGATGAGCCATACTATGCAGCCACTTCTGCACAGTGGGATAGGACCTCTACTCTCGCCTGTATTGTCATACAAAAACAAAAAAGGGGGAACTGTGGTGAGCCGTTTCTGTGAACTGTGGCCGCCATTACAAGATGGCGCTGGTTTCCCCTGTAGTCTGTGACAAACAACTCCTTATCAGAATGAGTTGGCACGCTGTGACTTGGCACCCTATAAGAAAAGTCCACGTTGCAAATTCGCATTGGGGCTTGAGGTGCTTTATTAAGGCTGGGAGGGGCATCCGGGGGGAAGAAGAAAAAGTATCAAGGACCTGAATAAACTGCTGAGAGAAGATTCCCGAGTTGCGTCTTCCTTGCGGGCAAGGGGTCGCGACAGTACTCTAACACAACTCTAACCCTAACCATAATACTAACCCTACCAAACACTATTTCTAACAGTAATTCTAAACAAAACCCTAATCCTACCAGTAAACCTAACCTAACACAAACCCTAACTTTAAACTGACACAAAACATAACCCTAAACATAACACTAATATTAGCCCTATTGCAAACTCTAATCATAACCCTTTCCCTAACACTAAGCTTAATTTTAACCTTATCCCTAAATTTAAACCTAAACCTAACACAAATTCTAAGTCTTACCCTAACCCAAACCCTAACCCTAACTCTAATCCTAACACTAAACCTAACTCTAAACAACCCTAAACCTACCATAATCCTAACACTAACCCTAATACTAAACCTAACTTTAACCCTAACCCAAAACCTAACACTAACTTTAACCGTATACCTGAACCTAACACTAACCCTAGCCCTAACACTAACCCTTACCCTAACACTAAACCTAATGCTAACCCTAACACTCACTCTCAATCTTATCCAAATGCTAACCCTAACACTAATCCTAACTAACCAAATCCTAACACTAACACTAAACCTAACTAAAATCCTAACACTAACCCTAAACTTAACCTCAAACATAACACTAACTCTAACCCTAAGTCTAACACTAATCCTAACCGTAATGCCAACACTAACCTTAATTCTAACCCTAACACAAACCCTAATGCTAACAATAACTTAATCCTGATCATAACCCTAAACCTAAACCTAACTTTAACACTAACCCAAGCCCTAACACAACAATTAACACTAACCCTACCCCTCACCGTATCACTATCCCTAATCCTTAACCTAACAATAACTGTACCCCTAACACTAATCATAATTCTAAATGTAAATCTAAACTGAACCATAACCCTAACAGAAATACCAAACATAATCATAACCCTAACACTAACCTGAACACAAACCGTAACCCTAACACTAACACTAACCCTAACCCACTCTAACCCTAACCGTAACACTAACCCTATCAAAACCCTATCACTCACAGTAATTCTAAAGAAAACTCTAATACTACTCATAAACCTAACCTAACACTAACCCTAACTTTAACCCCAACACAAAACATAACCCTAAATATAACACTATCCCTAACCCTTATGCAAACCATAAACCTAACCCTAACCCTAAACATAACCTTAAAGTTAAAACAAACCCTAATACTAACACTAAACATAACCCTGTCCAGAAGATTAAACCTAACAAAAAAATAACACTAATGCTTAACCTAACCCTAAAACTTACCCTAACTCAAACACTAACCCTAACTCTAACCTTAAACATAATGCCAACCCTAAATAAAAACCTAATCCAAACACAAACCCTATCGCTAATACTTACCCTAACCCTAACACAAACATTATGCAAACCCTAACCCTAATTCTAACCCTAATCCTACCCAAAAACCTAATCTATCACTTACCCTAAACCTAAACGTAACACAAACCCTAACACTAACACTAACCCTAAATCTAAGCCTAAAACTAACCCTAATCCTAACCCTAACTCTCACTGAACTCTAAACCTTAACCTAACCATAAACCTTACCCTGATCCGAACACTAACACTAAATCTAACCTTAAACATAACACTAACCCTAAGACAAAACCTAACCATAGCCATAACCCTAACTGTAACACTAAGCCTAACCGTATCACTAACCATAAAACACTAATCCTAACCCTAATTTTACTCCTAAATCTAAATCTAAACCTTAACCTAAGGCTAACCCTAAACCTAATCTAACACTTACCCTAAACCTAAACTTAACACAAACTGTATCACTAAACTTAACCTAACACAAACCCTATCATTAACCATAACCTTAACAATAACCCTAACCCTAACACTAACTCTAATTCTAACCCTAACCATAACCCTAACACTAACCCAAACCATAACTTAACCTTAATCCTAACTCAAACTGTAACCCTAAAATTATTTTGAACCTTAAGCCTAACCCTAAAAGTAACCCTAACACTAACACTAACACTAAGCCTAAGATGCACCGAAACCCAATCCTAACACTATCCCTAAATGTATCTCTAACCCTAACACTAAACCCATCAATAACACTAATCCCAACACTATATCATAAGCATAGACAGAGCCATAAACCTAGGCTCAGCCTTAATACTAACTCTAGCTCAAATCCTTTCCCAGAAAAGCCCTAATTCTAAACCTAAATATAACCCTAACACTTACTCTAACTCTCACCCTAGCCCTATACACAGTTCTAACCCTATCCCTTATGATAATTAAAACCCTAGTCCTAACCCTAGCCCTAATCTTCACTGTAGCCCTAATCCTAGATCTATCCCTAACTCTAAATCCAACCCTAACCCTAAGCCTAAACCACACCCTAACACTAGCTCTAACCCTAAATGCTAATTTGAAAAGTAGCCCTAACCCTAGCACTTATCCCTCAAGACAAACTGAGCAATAGCACTGACCTAAACCTTAACCTAAACCACACCATAACCCTACACCTAGCCCTAACCTTAGCCCTAATTCGAGTCCTACACTAACTTTAGAACTAATACTAACCCTGACTCTGACCTTAACACGAACCCTAGCTCTACATATCACCCTATCTCTAAAAATGATCTTAAAACTAGATCTCAACCCAAACCTAACTCTGAACCTAGCCTTAATCGTAACCCCAGTACTTACAATAGCCATAGCCTTAAACCTAATACAAAACCTAGCAGCAATCCAAGGCCTAAACCTAGATTTAAACCTAACATTAACCCAGTGACTAACCTTAACCCAATCCCTATTCCTAATCCTTGCTCTATCCCTATTTCTTACACTTAGTCAAACCCTCAACTTATTGCTACCCTAGTCCTTACCCTAATTCTATGCCTACTTCAAACCCTAACTCTATTACTAGTCCTAAACCTAGCCCTCATTCTAGCTCTAAACTTAACCCAAACCCTAAACCTAACACTGATCTTTATTCTGACCCTAACACTAAATTTAGGTTTAAACCTGACCCTAATACTTATCCAAAACCTAACAATAGCCCTACCAGTAACCCTAACCATAAATCTAACATGAACACTAGCACTAGACCTAAACCTAATCTTAAATATAGCCATAACCCTAGCCTTAGCCTAAAAAAAAAAAAAAAAAAAAAAAAAAAAAAAAAAAAAAAAAAAAAAAAAAAAAAAAACCTTAACCTAAACCAAACACTAACTTTCCGCCTAGACTTAACCCTAGTCCTCATTCTGGACTAACCCTAAACCTGATCCTAACCTGAACCCTGACACTTACCCTAAAAAAAACTGCTTACTCTGAACTTTATCCTAAGCCAAAAACTAACCCTAACACTAGACAAACTCTAAATCTAGCCATAATTATAACTCTAGCTCTTACATTACTCATATACCTAACAGTAGCCACAAACCTCACACAAAACCTAGCCCTAATTACAGCCCTAAACCAAACCCTAAGCATAACCCTAACCCTAAACCTAACCCTAACCCTAACCCTCTTTCTAGCCCTAACCTAGATCAAATCCTAAACCTTGCCCTAAACATAACCCTAGTCAAAACCCTAACCCTCACCCTAACTCAGCCCTAATCCTAACTCTAACCATACCCCAAACCCTAGCTCTAACTCTATCTATTACTCTAACCATAACCCTAAAAATAATGCTTACCCTAGCCCCAAACATAACCTAACACTACCCCAGCCAAGACTCTAAGCCTAACCCTCACCCTACGCCTAAACCTACCTCAATCCCTAACCTTTTCCTTAACCTAAACCTAACACTAACCCAAGACCTAACTTTAACCCTAAACCCAGGACTAATTTTAACCTTAACCCTAGCCCTATCCCTAAATTGAACCCTACCCAATAGCCTAACACTAAACTTAACCCTAATAATAACACTAGACCTAAAACTAAACTTACCCCAACTCTAAACATGAATCAAACCCTAGAACTAACAGAGAACCTAGCTCTAACCCTAAATCTCAGCTAGCACAAATGCTAACCTTAATCCTAAACCTTAACCAAATGCTAACCTAAACTTAACCCTGTCTTGAACATGACAACTAAACATATTACCCTAACACTAATGATAACCCTAGCACTTACTATTACAGTAACCAATCATAACCCTAGACCAAACCCTCAATAAATATTAGTCATACCAAAAATCATAGCTCAAACCCTAAACTATAACCTAAAGCTAATCCTAAGTGTAACCCTCGCCCTAACCCTGACCCTAAATCTAATTCCAGCATTAATTCTATCCATTATCCTAGTCCTAACCCTAGGTCTAATCTGATAAATTACCCTAACAATAACCATAACCTTAATGCTAACCCTAGGCCTAACCCTAAACCTATCACAAACCCTAATCATATCCATTACCTTAAACCTAACCTGAACCCTAAACTTAACACTATCCATTACCCTAACCCTAATTCTAATCTTAATGGTAATTTAATCCTTAGCCCTAAACTTTAACCTAACCCAAACCCGAAGCATGACCTTGACCCTAAAAATACCCCAGCTCTTAATCTGACCCTTTCCCTAAACATAACACTTTAATTTGACCTTTCCATAAACCTAACCCTAAAAATAACACTAAATATCAACCTATATCTGACATTAGTCCTATCCCTAATTCTTGCCCTAAACCTAAAACAAAACCTAGCCCTAATCCTAGCCTTAAATCTAGCTTCAATCCTAAACCTAACCCATAACCCTAAACCTAAAGCTCATCATAAAACTAGCATTAACCCAAACTATAGCACTAAAACAAAACCGAGCAACAGGCCTAACACTAACCTTAAATTAAACCAAACATTAGCACTACACCTAGATCTAAACCAAGCCCTAATTCAAGTCCTAATAATAACCTTAAAAATAATCCTGATCCTGACTTATACCTAACACACATCCTAGCTCTAAATACCACCTTAAAGTTAAACTGAACCCTAACAGTAAACCTAGCCCTAATTCGAGTCCTAACCGTAACCCTAAATCTAACGCTGACATGACTGATATCCAAACACTAACCCTAGCTATAAATATCAACCTAATATAAAACCTAACCCTAACACTTGACCTATTCCTACTTCTAACACTAATTGTAACCTTAGTACTTATATTAGCCGTTTCCCTAACCCTAGCCTTAAACCTCACACAAAAACTAGACCTAATCTCAGCCTTAAACCTAGATTTAACCCTAACCATAAACCTAACCCTAGCCCTAACCTTATGCCTTACCCTGAGCAAAACCTTAAACCTAATGGTAACCCAAGACCTATCCCTAATCCTTAGGCTAAACAAATCTTAACCCCATTAATAGTCCTAACTCTATATCTCATTTTACTTCTAATTCTATCCCAAACCCTAAACCTAACCCTGAACTTTATTCTGACATAAACCCTAGGTCTAAACATGACCCTAACCTTAAACCAAACTCTAACACTAGACCTAATTGTAAACTTATACTTAAACCTAATCCTACTCCTAGCTCTAGAGCTAAACCTAATCCTAAATCTAGCCAGAACTCTAGCTCTAGTTCTAAACAAAATTCTAGCCCTAGCCTTAAAAAAAAAATCTTGGCCATTAGGTGGAATCCCGCCAGCCAAGCCCACAATGACCCTTGGGCCGAGTACGGAATTTCAGAAGGGGAAGGAAGCAGTACAGTCCCGTCCCATCCCCCACAGCGGACACTCCATCCAGGCAGTCAGCGGCCACCATCTGGGAAAGCTGAAGGATACACCACCACTCTCCAACAGCTTGCAACATCAAAACAGCCAGCAGCAGGACCCCAGAGATCCAGGCCAACTGATTCGTGAGGCCTGCCCCACGGCTACAGAAGGCATGGCGCCTCAGAGAAGCCATTAATTAGCAAGCAGGGAGGTTAAAGACTGCCATTAGGTGGAATCCCGCCAGCCAAGCCCACACGGACCCTTGGGCCGAGTACGGGATTTCAGAAGGGGAAAGAAGCAGTGCAGTCCCCTCCCATCCCCCACAGCGGACACTCCATCCAGGCAGTCAGCGGCCACCATCCGGGAAAGCTGAAGGATACACCACCACTCTCCTGCAGATTGCAACACCAAAACAGGTTTGTGTCAATCAGCTCACCCCCGAGACATTGGGAATTCGCATAAAATCTCTCCTAAGCTTTCCGGGGGAGGGAGTATCAAAGTAAGCCTGCATAAAGGCTAGGTGGGAAACTTGAGACACCTGACCTCCAACCCCTCCTCCCAGTAGCAGCCAAAACGAAACCTGGCTAGCCAGCGCTGGGGGAGGGGCAAGCAGAAAAAATCAAAGTGATAGAGTGCCTGGGATCCCAACAGCCAGCAGCAGGACCCGGGAGATCCAGGCCAACTGATTCGCGTGGCCTGCCCTGCGGCTACAGAAGGCATAGCGCCTCAGAGAAGCCATTAACTAGCAAGCAGGGAGATTAGAGACTGCCAATAGGTGGAATTCCACCAGCCAAGCCCACACTGACCCTTGGGCCGAGTACAGGATTTCAGAAGGGGAAGGAAGCAGTTACAGTCCCGTCCCATCCCCCACAGCAGACACTCCATCCAGGCAGTCAGCAGCCACCATCCGGGAAAGCTGAAGGATACACCACCACTCTCCAACAGATTGCAACATCAAAACAGGTTTGTGGGGGCTCACGCCAGGGGTACATTGGCGGCCCTTAGTGCTGAGTTCCTGCTTTGAGACAGAGGAGAGAAGCAGTCCAGCCTGGTTCCAGACACCGGTCGGACCACAGTGGAGGACAGTAGCCGCCATTTCAGAGAGATGATGTAATCATCCCCATGTTCTACTGATCTCAGCTCATTCAGCTACGGAACAGGTGATTTCAAGCTGGTAGTTGCCTGTGTCTAGCAGACAGATTTCTTGCTCAGGCTCTGGACTGGGGATCTTGTGGAGAATATTCCTAGAGGCTCGCACCGGGCAAGGTGTGCACCGGGCACTGAGCAGCTGGATTCTGGTTCCCGTGGCTAACCTGGCCCAGGTCTGAGGAAACTGCGGAGACTGCCAGTGGAGGCCAGCTCCAACTGGAGCATGCTCTGAGCTTGGGGCTACTGGGTTCTGACTCCCGGAGCAGTTTTGGCCTGGGGCTGGGGAACCCGTGGGGGTCGCTCGCTGGAGCCAGCTCCCAGCGGAGAGTGTATGGGGATCGGAGAGGTGGGGTTCCGGCTACCTAAGCTGCTTTGGCCCAAGGCTAGGGAACCGGCGGTGACTGCTTCTCAATCAGGGTCCTGCTGGGTGCTGTGGGGGCAGAGTGGAACTTCCACCTGTGCCCAGAGCAGGCCAAGTGACCCACAGGCGTGGTATCATGACACCCCAAACGCAGCTGGAGCTGAAGAGAGCAGCTGCCCACGCCTAGAAGAGGACCAGCGACCCCGAGGAGCGGTAGTCAAGTTACCTCATTTGGAGTAGGGGCTGTGCGGAGCTGCCATCTGAGCAAACAGGGCAGGAAGACCTGCCGCCCACTGGCAAGTCAGGACAGGTAGCTTGCCAGCGTGGGGGACATGTAACACCGAGGCAGTCGCGTCGCACTAGTTGGAGTGGGGGTGGAGCAGGGTCGCCGCCTGAGTCCAGAGGGGCTCAACGGCCTGTTGTAGAGGTAGTCAGGTACCCCCATTGGGAGTTGGGGCTGTGCAGAACTGCGACCCACCGGCCTAGAGGTCTGCCAGTGTGGTAGACACGTCACACCAATTGGAGTGGGGACCCAGCAGAGACGCCACCCACATCCAGATCAGGACCTACAACCCCAGGGCGTGGTAGTTACGTTACCACAATTGGAGTGGGAGCAGAGCAAATCCGCCTCCCGTGCCCGCAGGGGGGGCAGACCTGCGACCGATCAGCGTGGTAGACAGACCACCATAATTAGAGGAGGAGCACAGCCTCTACCCGCCCTGCAAGGGAGACTTTCCAACTATACAAGAGCAACATAAATATATAGGGGGTAAATTTCAAAAACACAACAGTTGCACCAAGCAGAAAGAAACGCTAGCAGTATGAAAAGACAAGGAAAGAAAGGACCACAAGCAATGCAGGTCAACTCAACTTTAGAAGAGGTAATAGCTGCAACAGATGGAATATAAGATAAAGGGTTCAGGATATATATGCTTCTGATGATCTGGAGTCTCAAGGAAGACATGAGACAGCAAAATCAGACAATGAAAGATCACATTGACAAACAAATACAGGAAGTAAAAGATCAATTTCACAGGGAGATAGAGGTAATAAAAAACAAACAAATAGAAATTCTAGAAATGCAGGAAACAATAAACCAACTTAAAAACTCAATTGAGAATACTACCAGCAGAGTAGATCACTTAGAAGAGAGAACATCAGACAATGAAGACAAAGTATTTCAACTGGAAAAGAACATAGACAGCTCAGCAAGTCTGCTAAGAAACCATGAGCAGAACATCCAAGAATTATGGGAAAATATCAAAAGACCAAATTTAAGACTCATTGGGATACAGGAAGGCACAGAGCTCCATTCCAAAGGAATAAACAGTCTATTCAGTGAAATAATACGAGAAAACTTCCCAGACTTGAAGAATGAGACAGAATCCCAAATCCTAGAAGCCTACAGGAAGCCGAATGTTCAGAATCATAAAAGATCCACACCTAGACACATTATAATGAAGATGTCCAACATGCAGAATAAGGAGAGAATTTTAAAAGCTGCAAGAGAAAGAAAGCAGATTACATTTAGGGGTAAACCAATCAGGATAACAGCTGATCTCTCAACACAGACACTGAAAGCTAGAAGATCCTGGAATAACATATTTCAAACACTGAAAGACAATGGGCTCCAACCAAGAATCGTGTATCTGGCGAAATTAAGCTTCAGGTTATAAGATGAAATTAAAACCTTCCACGATAAACAAAAGTTAAAAGATTCGCAGCTAGAAAACCACCTCTTCAAAAAATCCTTGGCAAAACATTACAGGAAGAGGAAATGGAAAATAACATTGAAAACCAACAATGGGAGGTAGGACAGTAAAGGGGGGAAATAATCAAAGAGGAAAACAAATCAGGTTTAGTAACATTAATAAACAAATATGGCTGGAAGTACAAACCATATCTCAATAATAACCCTAAATGTTAATGGCTTAAACTCACCAATTAAGAGACACAGGCTAGTTGAATGGATCACAAAACAAGACACAACAATATGCTGTCTACAGGAGATGCATTTGATAGGAAAAGATATACATAGACTGAAGGTGAAAGGTTGGGAAAAATCATATCACTTATATGGACCGCTGAAACAAGCAGGAGTGTCCATACTCATATCTAATAAAATAGATTTCAAGCCAAAGCTAATCAAAAGGGATAAAGAAGGACACTTCATACTGCTCAAGGGAACCATACACCAACAAGACATAACAATCATAAATATATATGCCCCAAATAATGGTGCAGCTGTGTTCATCAAGCAAACTCTTCTCAAGTTCAAGAGTCTAATAGACCACCATACAATAATCATGGGAGACTTCAACACACCTCTCTCACCACTGGACAGATCTTCCAAACAAAAGTTAAATAAGGAAACTATAGAACTCAATAACACAATTAACAACCTAGACTTAATTGACATATATAGACTATACCACCCAACATCAAGTAGCTACACTTTTTTCTCAGCAGCACATGGAACCTTCTCAAAAATAGACCATATACTATGTCACAGGGCAACTCTTAGACAATACAAAGGGGTAGAGATAATACCATGCATCTTATCTGATCATAATGGAATGAAACTGAAAATCAATGATAAAAGAAGAAAGGAGAAATCAAGCATCACCTGGAGAATGAACAATAGGTTGCTGTGTGATCAATGGGTTTTAGAAGACATCAAGGAGGAAATTAAAAAATTCCTAGAAGTAAATGAAAACACAGACACAACATATCGGAATCTATGGGACACATTGAAAGCAGTTCTAAGAGGAAAACTCATTGCTTGGAGTTCATTCCTCAAAAAAAGAAAAAACCAACAAATAAATTATCTCATACTTCATCTCAAAATCCTAGAAAAAGAAGAGCAAAACAACAGCAAAAGAAGTAGAAGGCAAGAAATAATCAAAATCAGAGCTGAAATTAATGAAATTGAAACAAAAGAAACAATTGAAAAAATTGACAAAACTAAAAGCTGGTTCTTTGAAAAAATAAATAAAATCGACAGACCCTTAGCCATGCTAACTAAGAGAAGAAGAGAGAGAACCCAAATTACTAGCATATGGGATGAAAAAGGCAATATTACAACAGACACTTCAGAAACACAGAAGATAATCAGAAATTACTTTGAATCCTTATACTCCAATAAAATAGAAGATAGTGAAGGCATAGATAAATTCCTTGAGTCTTATGATCTGGCCAGATTGAGCCAGGAGGATATAGACAACCTAAACAGACCAATAACAATAGAGGAAATAGAAGAAACTTTCAAAAGACTACCAACTAAGAACAGCCCAGGACCGGATGGGTATACAGCAGAGTTTTACAAAACCTTTAAAGAGGAACTAACACCAATACTTTTCAAGCTATTTCAGGAAATAGAAAAAGAGGGAGAACTTCCAAATTCATTCTACGAGGCCAACATCACCCTGATTCCGAAACCAGACAAAGACACTTCAAAGAAAGAAAACTACAGACCAATATCTCTAATGAACCTTGACACAAAAATCCTCAATAAAATTCTGGCGAATCGGATTCAAATACATATCAAAAAAATTATACATCATGATCAAGTAGGATTCATCCCTGGGATATAAGGCTGGTTTAATATACGGAAATCAATAAATGTTATTCACCACATCAATAGACTTAAAAATAAGAACCATATGATCATCTCAATAGATGCAGAAAAAGCATTTGACAAAGTTCAGCATCCCTTTATGTTCAAAACGCTAGAAAAATTAGGGATAACAGGAACATACCTCAACATTGTAAAAGCAATCTATGATAAGCCACAGGCCAGCATCATTCTAAATGGAGAAAAATTGAAGGCATTCCCTCTAAGATCTGGTACAAGACAGGGATGCCCTCTCTCACCACTTCTGTTCAACATAGTCCTCGAAACACTGGCCAGAGCAATTAGACAGACGAAAGAAATTAAAGGCATAAAAATAGGAAAAGAAGAACTTAAATTATCACTATTTGCAGATGATATGATTCTATACCTAGCAGACCCAAAAGGGTCTACAAAGAAGCTATTAGAGCTATTAAATGAATTCAGCAAAGTGGCAGGATATAAGATCAACACGCATACATCAAAGGCATTCCTGTATATCAGCGACAAATCCTCTGAAACGGAAATGAGGACAACTACTCCATTCACAATATCCCCCCGAAAAATAAAATACTTGGGAATCACCCTAACAAAAGAGGTAAAAATTTATATAATGAAAATTACAGAACCCTAAAGAAAGATATAGAAGAAGACCTTAGAAGATGGAAAAATATACCCTGCTCATGGATAGGCAGAACCAACATCATCAAGATGGCGATATTACCAAAAGTTCTCTATAAGTTTAATGCAATGCCAATCAAATCCCAGCAGCATTTCTTGTAGAAATAGATAAAAGAATCATGAAATTCATATGGAATAATAAAAGACCCATAATAGCAAAAACAATGCTAAGCAGGAAGTGTGAATCAGGCGGTATAGCGATACCAGACTTCAAACTATACTACAGAGCAATAGTAACAAAAACAGCATGGTACTGGTACCAAAACAGGCGGGTGGACCAATGGTACAGAATAGAGGACACAGTAACCAACCCACAAAACTACAACTATCTTATATTTGATAAAGGGGCTAAAAGCATGCAATGGAGGAAGGATAGCATCTTCAACAAATGGTGCTGGTAAAACTGGAAATCCATTTGCATCAAAATGAATCTGAATCCCTATCTCTCGCCATGCACAAAAGTTAACTCAAAATGGATCAAGGAGCTTGATATTAAATCAGAGACACGGCATCTGATAGAAGAAAAAGTAGGTTATGATCTACATATTGTGGGATCGGGCTCCAAATTCCTCAATAGGACACCCATAGCACAAGAGTTAACAACTAGAATCAACAAATGGGACTTAGTCAAACTAAAAACTTTTTTTCTCAGCAAAAGAAACAATAAGAGAGATAAACAGGGAGCCTACATCCTGGGAACAAATCTTTACTCCACACACTTCAGATAGAGCCCTAATAACCAGAATATACAAAGAACTCAAAAAATTAGACAATAAGATAACAAATAACCCAATCAATAAATGGGCCAAGGACCTGAACAGACACTTCTCAGAGGAGGACATACAATCAATCAATAAGTACATGAAAAAATGCTCACCATCGCTAGCAGTCAGAGAAATGCAAATCAAAACTACCCTAAGATACCATCTCACCCCAGTAAGATTGGCAGCCATTAGAAAGTCAAACAACAATAAGTGCTGGAGAGGTTGCGGGGAAAGGGCACTCTTGTTCATTGCTGGTGGGACTGCAAATTGGTGCAGCCAATTTGGAAAGCAGTATGGAGATTTCTTGGAAAGCTGGGAATGGAACCACCATTTGACCCAGCTATTCCTCTTCTAGGTCTATTCCCTAAAGCCCTAACAAGAGCATGCTACAGGGACACTGCTACATCGATGTTCATAGCAGCACAATTCACGATGGCAAGATTGTGGACTCAGCCTAGATGCCATTCAATAGATGAATGGATAAAAAAAAATGTGGAATTTATACACAATGGAGTATCACTCTGCATTAAAAAATGACAAAATCATAGAATTTGGAGGGAAATTGATGGCATTAGAGCAGATTATGCTAAGTGAAGCTAGTCAATCTTTAAAAAATAAATACCAAATGACCCCTTTGATATAAGGGGAGTAAACAAGGACAGGGTAGGGACGAAAGTTTGAGAAGAAGATTTACATTAAACAGGGATGAGAGGTGGGAGGGAAAGGGAGTCAGAAGGGAAACCGCATGGAAATGGAAGGCGATCCTCAGGGTTATATAAAATGACATATAAGAGGAAAGGAGGGGTAAGACAAGATAATACAAATGGAAGAAATGATTTACAGCAGAAGGGGTAGAGAGAGAAAAGGGGAGGGGAGGGGAGGGGGGATAGTAGAGAATAGGACAGACAGCAGAATACATCAGACACTAGAAAGGCAATTTGTCAATCAATGGAAGGGTAACTTATGTGATACAGCCATCTGTATACGGGGTAAAATTGGGAGTTCATAACCCACTTGAATCAAACTGTGAAATATGATGTATTAAGAACTATGTAATGTTTTGAACGACCAACAATAATAAAAAGAAATTAAATAAATAAATAAATAAATAAATAAATAAATAATAGTCAAAAACTTAAAAAAAAATAAAATCTTTACTTAACCCAAACACTATCTCTACCCCTAGACCTAAACCTAGTTCCTAATTCTTGCTTTAACCCTAACTTTAACCCAAACACTTACCCTGGCTTTAACACTAAACCTACCTCTAAACCTGAAACTAACCAAAACCTTGTCCTAATTCTAGACCCAGCCATAACCCTAATCCTAAAACTAGCCCTAATCATCCCCCCAGATCTTACATTACCCATAACCCTAACCCTAGACTTAAACTTAACTCTAAAAATAGAGCTAATTTTAGGCATAAAACTAGCCCTAAGCATTACCATAACCCTAATACTATCCCTATACCTAACCTTAACCCTCAGTTTAGTCCTAAGATAGCTCAAAGCAAAACCCTTACACTAAACATAAGACAAGACCTATTTCTAACTCTCACAGTAACCCTAGCCCAAATTCTATACTTAACCTAGCCCTAAACCTAGCTCTGAACCTACCTATTACCCTAACCCTAAAACTAAACTTACTGATAATCCTAGCCCGAACCCTAATATAAACCCTAACACTAACCAGAAAACTAACCATAGGCATAACCCTAAAATTAAACTCAGCATATCCTAACTCTAGATCAAACCATAAATCTAAACATAACACTAGCTCTAATCCTAAACCTATCACTAATTCTAACTCTAAACCAAATCTAAACCTAACATAACCCTATCCATTAACTTAACCCTAACTTTAACGTTAATGATAACCCTAGCCCTATCTCTAACCCTACCCTAAAACTACCGTAAACATATCCCTAGACCTAACCATAAACCTAGCCCTAACCCTAGCTCAAAACTTAAGGCTAAACATAACCCTAAACCTAACACTAACCCTAGTTGTTACACTAGCTCTAACCCTAACTCTAGGCATATTTCTAACCATAACTCTTAATTCTAAACTAGAGCTCTAATCCTATCAACTACCATAACCATAACCCTTACAATAATTCTAACCCTAATCCTAACCCTAGCCTTATCACTAATGCTAACTTTATCAATTACCCTATACCAAACCTGAACCTTAAAACAAACCATAACTATACTCCTAACCCTAACACTAATGCTAATTTGAGATGTAAACCTAGATCTTTACCTAAGCCAAATCCTAATCCTAATAATTCCTGAGCTCTAAACCTGAACCTTACACTAAAGCTAACCCTTACACTAGACGTAGCCATAAGTCTAACCCTAAAACTATTTTTAGCTGTAACTTTAGACCTGATATTAGCCCTACCACTAATCCTAGCCCTTAATCTAATACAAACACTAGCCCTCATTCTAGCCCTAAACCTAGCCTTAATCATAACCCCGTCCCCAAACCTAGCCCTAACCCTATCAATCACCCTACATCTAAACCTAGCTATAATGCTATTTTTTATCCTAACCTTAAACCTAACCCTATACCTATCACTAGACCTAAGCTGAACACTAACCCTAAGCCTAATTCTAGCCCTAATTTAACCCTATCCCAAACCCTAACTCTAATTTTAGCCCTATCACTAACTCTAACTCTCACCCTAGCCCTAGCCCTAGTTCTAAACCTATCTCTTACAATAAATCTAACCATGTCTCTAACCCTTTATCTATCCGTAATCCTAAATCTAACCTAACTATAAATGTATCCCTAACTCTAACTCTAAGCCTAACACTAACACTATCCCTAACCCTAATACTAATTGTAAAACTAACACTAACTCTAACCCTAGGACTAAAACAAAACAGAGCAATACACCTAACTCTAAAACTTAACTTAAACCAAACCCTAAACTACTACAAAAACTAATCCTAGCCCTAATAGAGTCTTAACTCCAACCTTAAAACTAACCTTGACCCTGACTCATATCCTACCACTCATTCTACCTCTAAACTTTACACTAATATTAAACCAAACCCTAAGAGTAAACCTAGACCTAATTTGAGTCCTAAATCAAATCCTAAAACTAAACCTGACCCTGACTGCTATCCTAAAATAACTCTAGCTCTGAATATTACCCTAACCTTAAATCTAACACTAACACTAGAAATACCCTTAACCCTAATCCTAAAGCTAACCCTAATTGTAACCCTGGTTCTTACATTACCTGTTGCCGTAAGCCTAGCCCTAACACTAACACAAAAACTAGCCTTAATCCAAGCCCTATGCCTAGCTTTAACCCTAACTTAACCCTAACCCTACCCCTAACACTACCTCTTACACCATCCTTAACCCTAAACAAAATCCTAACCATAATGGTAACGATAAACCTATCTCTAATTCTCAGGCTAATAAAAACTCTCACCATATTAATAGTCCTAACCCTGTCCCTAATTCTAGCTCTAACCCTATCCCAAACCTTAACCCAAACCATGTCGCTTATTCTGACCATAACACTAACCTAGGTCTAAACCTGACCCTAACACTAGACCAAACCATAACACTAGCCCTACCAGTAATCTTATACCTAAACCAGACCCTATCACTAGTCCTAGATCTAAACCAAATCCTAAGTGTAGACTCAACTCTAGCTCTAGACCTAAACAGAAAACCTAACTTTAGTGCTAACAATGACCCTTAACTTAACCCTAACCAGACCCTATCACTAGTTCTAGACCTAAACAAAACCTAACCTTAGTGCTAACAATGACCTTTAACTTAACGCAAATACTAACCCTACCCCTAGACATAAACCTAGTTCCAATTCTGGCATTAAACTTAAGTCTAATACTAACCTGAACACTGACATGGCCTTTAACACTAAACCTATCTTTAAACCTGACCCTAACCAAAAACCAAATCCTAACACTAGATATAGCAATAATTCTAATCATAAAAGTAGCCCTAATCATAATCCTAGCACTTACATTACCCATAGCCCTAACTCTATACCTTAACCTAACACAAAACCTAGAGCGAATTCTAGGTCTAAATCTAGCCCTAAGCATAACCCCAACTCTAACCCTAGCCCTAACCCTTACCCTAAACCTAACCCTAGCCTTAGGCTTAAACCTTACTCAATACCTAACCCTTACCATAAATATAAACTTAGAACTATACCTTACTCTAAAACCCAACCCTATCCCTAACCCTGAACTTAACTCTATTCCTAAAACTAGGTATAAACCCCATACCTTACCTAACCCTAAGGTATGGGGTTTATAGCTAGTTATAACCCTAACTAGAAACCTAATCCTAAACCGAAAACTAGCAATAGGCCTAACTCTAAAACTAACAATTGCCATAGTCCTAACCCTAGCTCAAAACCTAACCTGTACCATGAACCTTAACATAACCATACACTTAACATTAACTCGAAAACTAAATCTAACCCTAACCTTAACCCTAAACGTAAACCTACATCTAACCATTTCCATTAAACTAACCTTTATCCTAACCCTAATGATAACCCTAGCCCTAACCAAAACCCTAACCCTAATCCTAAACCTACCATAATCCTGTCCCTAGACCTAAGGCTGAACCTAATCCTGGACCTAGCCCTACCAATAAAACTAGCTCAAACCCTAGCCCTTAACCTAATGATAACCCCAGCCCCAAACCTAACCATAACACCAGCCCTAATCCTAACTATAACCATAGCCCAAACCCTAGCACTAACTCTATCCATTACCCTAACCATAACCCTAAACCTAATGCTAAACCTAGCCCTAAACCTAACCCTAACCCTAACTCTATCCCTTGTCATGATTCTAACCTGAAGCTTCAAACTAGCCCTAACACTCAATACCTGACCCTTACCCTTAACCTAACTGGAAGAAAAGGATAAGCCTAACCCTAACCCTAAATCTAGCCCTAATACTACACTTAAAACTGGACTTAACCTTAGCTCTAACCCCACCCATTAACCTAACCCTAACCATAAATGTCATGATAACTCTAGCCCTAACCCTAAACCTACTATAACCCTAACTGTAAACTTAAGCCTAGAGTGATCCATAAATCTAACCTTGCCGTAGTCCTAACCCTAGCTCAAAATCTAACAATTATGCTAAAATTTACACTAAACCTAGTCCCAAACCTAAACCTAAACCTAAACCTAACCCAATATCTAAACCTGTCTATGACATTAACTATAATGGTATCCCTAATTCTAAGACCTAATCTTAAACCTAACCCTATCCTTAGCACTAACCCTAGCTTAAAACCCAACCCACAACCTAAACCTAACCCTAGCTTTAACATTAACCCTAAACCTCACTCTAGCCCTAATCCTAAACATAACCCTAGCTTTAACACTAGCTCTAACCCTATCCATTACCCTAATGAAAATCATAAGCCTAATGATAACCCTAGGCCTAACCCTAACCCTATCCATTATCCTAAATCTAACCTGAGCCCTAATCCTAACCTGAAGCCTAAACATAACCTTATCAATTACCCTAACCCTAACTCAAACCTAATGCTAATTTGAACCATAACCCTAAATCTCAACCTAAAACAAACTTAAAATATGACTCTAATACACTACCCCTAGCTCTCAACTTGAACCTCACCCTAAACCTAACTCTGAAACTAGACCTAGCCATAAATCTTACCTGAAAACTATCCCTATTCATAACCCTAGACCTAATAGTTACCCTAGCTCTAATTCTTGCCATAACCATAACACAAATGCTAGTCCTAATTCTAGCCCTAAACCTAGCCTTGATCCCAACCCGAACCCTAACTATAGCCCTATCCATAATTTTATCCCCCACCCTAGTTCTGAACCTTGCTATAACCCCATTCCTTCCCCCAAATCTTACCCTAACTCTAACTCTAGACTTAACCCTTACACTACCTGATCCTAGCCCTAATTTAGCCCTAATCCTACCACTAGTACTAAGAATAACCCTAACTCTCGCCCTAGCCCTAGACCTAACCCTTAACTGAAACCAAAACCTAACCCTACACCTAGCCCTAAGCTTAGCACTAATTCCAGTCTGAACTTACCCCTAAAACTAACCTTGAGCCTGACTCTAACTTAACACTAACCCTAGCTCTAACATCACCCTAAAAGTATATCTAAACCTAAAACTAGTACTAACCCTAACCATAAACCTAAAAGAAGCCCTAATCATAACTCTAGTTCTTACATTCCCCTAGTCCTAACCTAACCCAAAATTATCCCTAAACTGAAACCTACACCTCGTTTTAACCCTAACCTTCGTCCTAAACATTACCCTAAACCTAAACCTAACCCTAAATCTTGGCCTAACACTAAACCTAAACCTAGACTTAATCTTAACCATAATCCTAGCCCTAACTCTGGCTCTAACCCTATCCATTACCCTAAACATATCCCTAACCCTAATGATAACCCTAACCTTAAATTTAACCCTAATCCTAAACCTAGACCTGACACTAACCTTATCCGTCAACCTAGCCCTAACCATAGCTCAAACCCTAACACTTACCCTAAACCTAACCCTTAAACTAACCCTAGACCTAACCCTAACACTAAACCTAGCCCTAATCCTAACCAGAACTCTAGACCTAAACCTATCCATTATCCTAAACATAAGCCTAACCCAAACATAGCACAAACATAGCTCTAACCCCACTCACTACCATAATCCTAATTATAAAGATTATGATAACACTAGCCTTAACACTAAGCCTACTGTAAACTTAACTCACTCCTAAAACTTAACCTACACTAACCCTAAATGTAAACCTAATCCTATACCTAACTGTAAACCTATCCCTTGCCATAGTCCTAATTCTAGCTCAAACCCTAAAAGTTATGCTAAATCTAACACTAACCCTAGTCCTAAACCTAAATTTAACCCTATTCATTTAGGCCTAATCATAAATCTATCACTAACACTAACCTTATCCTTATCTAAACCAAACCTGAACACAAAACTTAACCCTATCAATTACTCTAACCCTAACTCTAAGCCTAACCATAATGTTAATTTGAGCCCTAATACTAAAACAAAACCTAACCTGAACTCTGAGCAAGACACTGACTCTAATAACACACCTACCTCTAAACTGACCCTTACCCTAAACATAACCTTTATACTAGACCTAGCCATAAACTAACCCTAAGAGTATCCCTAACAGTAACCCTAAACCTGACATTAGTACTCTACCTAATTCTTGCCTTAAATCTAACACAAAACCCGAGCCCTCATCCTAGCCCTAAACCTAGCTTTAATCCTAACCAAAAACTAACACTAGCAGAAACCCTAATTTCAACCCTCACACTAGTTCTGAACCTAGGTATAACCACATCCTTTCCCCTATTCCTAACCCTAACCTTAACCCTATTACTAACACCATCACTAGCCCTAACCCTAGACCTAATCATAACACTAACCATAGCTCTAATCCTAGATCTAATTTATTGCTAACTGTAACCCTAACTCTAACCCTAGCTTTAACCATAACCCTAACCCTAATCCTAACACTAACCCAAACTCTAGCTCTAAACCAATTCCTTACCCTAAGCCAAACTCTCACCCTAATGCTACCCTAGTTTAAGTATTAACTCTATTACTAGTCCTAACCCTAGACCTCATTCTATCTCTAACACTAACCAAAGCCTAACCTTAACCCTTACACTTATTCTGACCCTAACACTAACCCTAGAAAAAGCATGACACTAATCCTAAACCAAACCATAACACTAGACCTACCAGTAAATGTATACATAAACATAACCATAACACTAGCACTAGACGTAAACTTAATACTAAATATAGCCATAACTCTAGTCCTAGTCCTAAACAAAAACATAGTCCTAGCCCTAAAATAACTATTAATGTAACACAAAGACTAACACTAGCCCTAGACCTAACCCTAGTTCTAATTCTGGCCCTAAACATAAATCCAATGCTACCCCAAACATTGACACTTAACCTAACACAAACCCTAGCTCTAAACCTTATCCTAACCCAAAATTAAACCTAACACTAGACATATCTATAACCCTAACCCAAACAACTAGCCATAACCATAACCCTAGCTCTTACATTACCCATAGCCCTAACACTAGCCATAAACCTCACACAAAACCTAGCCCTAATACAAGCCCTATACCTAGACCTAAGCATAACCTTTACCCTAACCCTAGCACAAACCCTAAACTTAATTCTTGCACTAGCCCTAACCCTAGCTCAAACTCCAATGTTTCCTCTAAACATAAACCTAGCTCTAAACCTAACCCTAACCCTATCTCTAATCCGAAGTGTAACCATCGCCCAAAACCTAGCTCTAACTTTATCCATTACCTTAAATATAACCCTAACCCTAATGCTGACCCTAGGCCTAACCCTAACCCTAACCCTATCCCTAACTATAGCCCTGATTCTAACCCTAACCCTCAACCTAGCCCTAACCCTAGCTCAAACACTAACACTCTCCCTAAATTGAACCCTAACACAAATCCTAAGAGTAATCCAAACCCTAGCCCTAAACCTAACCTTAACCTAAGCTGTAACATAGCACTAAACCTACTCATTTGGTTAGCCTAAATCAAATGCTAAGCCTAGGCCTAACCCTAATTCTATCCCTAACACTAACCCTATACATTAATGTAAACTTAATCTGAAATGTAAACCTAACTCTATCCATTACTCTAACCCCAACCATGACACTAATGCTAATTTGAGCCCTAACCTTAAACTTTTACCCAAACCAAACACTAATCCATACTCTAACCCTAATAATAATAACTTAGCTCTATACCTGACCCATACACTAAACGTAATCCTTACACTAGACCTAGCCATAAACCTATCCCTAACCCTATCGAAACCATAACCCCACACCTAACGTTATCCCTATGCCTAATCCTAACCCTAACACTAACACAAACCCTAGCCTTCATCATAGCCTAAACCTAGACTTAACCCGAACCCCCACACTACTCCTATCCCTAAATATAATCCTCACCCTAGCACTGAACCTAGCTATAAAACCCCATCCCTTCCCCTAAAACTAACCCTAACCCTAGCCCTAAAAATACGCCTAACCCTAACATAAATTATAGCACAAATCCTAGCTCTATTTGAACCCTAATATTAAACCTATCCCTAATTCTAGCCCTAAGACTAACTCTTAACTCATACCCTAGTCCTATTTCTATTTATAACCCTATTCGTTAACATAACCCTCACAATAGCCCTAAGCTGAGCCCTATTCCTAGCCATAGCTCTTACTTTAGATCTAACCATAACCCTAAATCAAACCCTAAACTTAAGCCTATACTTCATTCTAAAACTAGCTCTAACACTGTTGCTAATTCGAAAACTAACCCTAATCCAAGACCTACCCTAAAACAAAACTGAGCCATTGCTCTAACACTAAACCTTAGCCTACACTGAACCCCATTGCATAAATAGCCATAACCCGAGCTCAAATTCGAGTCCTAAGTCTAAAACTAACCCTCACCCCGACTCATATCCAAATACAAACTCTAGCTCTAAATATCACCCTAACCCTAAAACTAATGCTAACACAAGATCTAGCTGAAACCCTAACCCTAAAACAAACTCTAATCATAACCCCAGTTCTTATTTTGGCCTTAGCCAAACCCTAGCCCTAACTCTAACACAAAAATAGCCCTAACTTGAGTGCTAACACAAGATTTAACCCTAACCCTAACCCTAAAACTGGCCCTGAACCAAACCATAATCCTAGCCCTAACCCTAATCATATCTAGTCCCTAAGCCAAAACCTATTCATAATGCTAACTCTAATCCTATTCCTAATTATGAGCCAAACCCAAACCATAAACCTATTACTAGTCCTGACACTATCCCTCTAGATCTAACCCTAAACCAAAACCTCACCCTAACCTGACCCTAAACTAATTATAAGTCTAAACCTGACCCTAAACCAAAACTGAAACCTGAAACTAGCCTTACCAGTAAACTTATACCTAAACCTAAACCTAAAACTAGCCCCTGACCTAAACCTAATCCTAAATCTAGCTATTACTCTAGCCCTTCACCTAAACAAAACCTAATGCTACTCCTAACAATAACCTTTAACCTAAACCAAACATTAACACTAACACTAGACCTAACCCTAGTTCTATTCTGGCTTTCACCCTAACCCTAATTTTAACCTGAACACTGGCCCTAACACTAACATTAAACCTAGCTCTAAACTAGACCCTAACCCAAAAGCTAAACCTTACACTAGACCTAGCCATAACCCTAATTCTAAAACTAGCTCTAATCAGAACCCTAGAACTTAAATTACACATAGCACTTAGCAGAGGCCTAAACTTAACACAAAATTTAAATAACCCTACCCCTTATCAAGGCCTAAATCTACCCTAAGCATAACTCTCACACTAACCCTAAACCTGGTCTTAACCCTAACCCTAACCTTCACCTTAGTTCTACCCTAGCTCAAAGCCTAAACCTTAGCCTAAACATGAACCTACCACTATCCCTAAACATAACCCTAACTGTAGCCCTAATCCTAACATTAATACTAGACCTAACACTAGCTCTAACCCTAGCCATTACATTAACTCTAACCCTATCCCTAATCCTAACTGAAACACTAACCCAAATCACAAACCTAACGCTAGACCTAAACCTAAACCTTGCCATTGCCTTAACAGTAACTGAAACCCTGACTCTTACCCTAAATCCAACAGTAAACATAGCCCTAAAACTAAACTTAAACCTAAACCTAACCTTAACCATAAAGATAACCTTACATATAACCCAATCTATTACCCTAAACCTAATTCTAAACCTAATGATAACCCTAGCCCTAACCCTAAACTTAACCCTGAACCTAACACTTCAAACCCTAGATGAAAACCTAACCTTTACCCTAAATATAACCCTAAACCTCTGCTAAGCTAGGGTTAATAGCCCTAACCCAAAACCTAATCTAACTCTAGCCCTAATCCTACCCTAAAATTAGCCCTTACCATAGCTCTATACCTATATATTATCCTTATAATAACCATAATCCTAATGCTAACCCTAGGCATAACCCTAATCCTTTCGCTAACCCTGGAGCTCTCCATTGCCCTAAACCTACTCTAAAATCTAAACCTAACCCAATCAATTACTGTAACCCTAAACCTAACCCTAATGCTCACTTGAACCCTATTCCTAAACCTTAACGTAAAACAAACCCTAACCCTGATCCTGACCCTAAAAATACATCTAGCTCTAAAATGGATCCTTACCCTAAGCCTAATACTTACACTAGACATAGACACAAACCTAACTCTAAATCTACCTCAAACTTTTACAATAGACCTGACATTATCCCCAGCCCTAATTATGGACCTAAACCTACAACAAACCCTAGCCCTCACCCTAGACCTAAACTTAGCCTTAATCATAACCCTAATCCCTAGCCTAACACTAATTCTAACCCTCACCCTACCTCTAAACATAGCTATAACACCATACCTTACCCTAAACTTAACTATAACCCTACCTGTAACACTAGACCTAAGCAGAAAAACTAACCCTAGCCCTATTCCTAGACCTAACTTAGCCCTATCCCTAACAAAGACAAAATCTAACTCTCACCCTAGCCTTAGCCCTAGTTCTAACCCTATCTGTTACCATAACCATAACCTTAGCCCTAACCCTTGCCCTATAATTAATCCAAGCCTTAGTCCTAGATACAACACTAAATCTAAATCTAACCCAACCCAAAGCCTAAGCCTAACACTGACACTAGCCCTAACCCTAAGGTTAATTTTATAACTAGCCCAAAACCTAAACCTAGGACTAAAACAAACCTAAGCAACAGCCCTAACCGAAAACATTTACTTAACTCAAACCCTAACACTACAGTAAGACATAACACTAGCCCAAATTTGAGTCCTAAACCTTACTTTATAATTTACCGGGACCTCGACTCATATCCTAACAATTACCCGAGCTCTAAAGACCACCCTAACCTTAAACCAAAGCCTAACATTAACCCTAGGCCTAACTCAGGTCATAAACATTACCTTAAAGCTAACACTGACCCTGACTGATATGCTAACAGTCACCCTGGCTCTAAACACAGACCTCACCTCAAACCAAACACTAACAGTAACTCCAGCTCTTATTTGAGTCCTAATCCTAACCCTAAAACTAACAATGATGCTGACTCATATCCTAACAATAACCCTAGCTCTAAATATTACCCTAACCTTAAATCTAAACCTAACACTACACCTATCCCTAACCCTAACAGTAAAACTAACCCTAATTTTAACCCTGGCCCTTACATTAGCCATTCTGCAAATCTAGCCCTAACCCTAACACAAAAACTAGCCTAAATCTGAGATTTAAACTTATATTTAACCCTAATCATTATCCTAACTCTACCATTAACCCTAGCTCTATGGTATCCCTTAACCTAAGAAAAACCCCCTAATAGTAACCCTATACCTATCTCTAATCCTTAGGCTAACCAATAACCTAACCCTACTAATAGTCCTAACCCTAGCCCTCCTTCTAGATTTAACCTTTTCTAAAACCCTAGCACTAACCCTACCATTATTCAGGCCCTAACACTAACCACAGGTCTAAAACTGATCCTAACCCTAGACCAAACACTAACACTACCCCTACACCTAAATCAAAACCTAAATCTTGCCTTAACTCTAGCCCTAGACTTAAACATAAATCTAGCCCTAGCTCTAACAATAATCTTTAACCTAACTCAAACACTAACCCTATCCCTAGATCTAAACATAGTCATAATTCTGGCTGCATCCCTAACACTAACTCTAACCCAGACACTGACTTTGCCTTTAGAGTAAACCTATCTCTATATCTGACCCTACCCGAAAATCTAAACTTCACACTAGGCCTAGCCATAACCCTAACATTACAGCTAGCCCTCAATATAACCCTAGCTCTTACGTTACCCATTGTCCTAACCCTAGGCCTGAACTTAACACAAAATTAAGAGCTAATCCTAGGCCTAAATCAAGCCTTAAGCATAAACATAACCCTAACCCAACCCTCGCCTTAGGCCAAATCCTAGCTCAAAGCCTAAATGTTATTATAAACATAAACTTACACATATCTCTCAATCTAACCCTAACCCTAGTCCTAATCCTAAACTTAACCCTAGCCCTAAACCTAGCTCTAAACATATGCCTTTCTCTAAACCTAAATCTAAACTTATTGATAATTCTAGGCTTAATACTAAACCTAAACCTAACTGGAAAACTAACCCTAGACCTAACCTTAAACCTCACACTTGCCATAGACCTAACCCTAGCTAAAACCCTAACCCTTAATATAACCTAAACATAACCATAGCCCTAACTCTAAGCCAAAACCTCAATCTAACGGTAAACATAACACTAAATCTACATCTAAACTTATACATTACCCTAACCCTAACCATATCCCTAATGATGTCCCTAGCCCTAATCCTAACCCTAACCCTATAAGTACTATAATCTTATCCCTAGAAATAATTATAAACTTAACACTCACCCTGGTCCTACCCCTAGTTTCAAACCTAACCCTTATTCTAAACATTAACCTAAATCTAACCCTCGATTTAATCCTAACCCTAACCCTAATTCAAGACCTATTCTTAACCACAAACCTAAGCCAAAATTAGTTCTAATCCTATCCATTATACTAAACATAACCATTACCCTAATGTGAACCCTAGGCCTAACCTTAACCCTATTGTTAAACCTAACCCTATCAATTACGCAAAACCTGATGTTAACAGACACACACACACACACACACACACACACACACACACACACACACAAAATCCTTTCATGACCCTAACCCACAACCTAGTTCTAATTCAAGCCCTAACCCTAAAAACTAACCTTAAACAAACTCTAACACTGACCCTGGCCTAATAATTCTCCTAGCTCTAAGGATGACTTTACAATAAATGTAACCCTTACAGTAGACCTAGCCATAACACTAATCCTAAAACTATCCCCAACCCTAAGCTTAGTCCTGACATTATCCAGATCCCTAATCCTAGCCCTAAACCTAACACAAACCCAAGCCCTTATCCTAACCCTAAAACTAGCTTTAATTCTAACCCTAAACCTAAGTTTATACCTAACCAAGAACTAAACCTAGCCATAATCTTAGCACTAATTTAGCCATTTTCATAATCCTAGTTCTAACCTAGCCCTACCACTAACTCTCTCACCGTAGCCCCATTCCTAGTTTGAACCTTATCCCCTACTTGAACCCTAATCCTAACCCTAAACCCAGCTTTAACCCCAGCTCTATCATTAGCTCTAGCCCTAAACTAGTTTTAATTTAATTTTTTTAAATTTTTTAAATTTTTTTATTGTTGGTTGTTCAAAAATTACATAATTCTTGATATATCATATTTCACACTTTGATTCAAGTGGGTTATGAACTCCCATTTTTACCCCATAAACAGATTGCAGAATCACATCAGTTACACCTCCATTGATTTACATATTGACATACTCATGTCTGTTGTATTCTGCTGCCTTTCCTATCCTTCACTATCCCCCCTCCCCTCCCCTCCCCTCTTCTCTCTCTACCCCCTCTACTGTAATTCATTTCCCCCCCTTGTATTATTTTTCCCTTTCCCCTCACTTCTTCTTGTATGTAATTTTGTATAACCATGAGGGTCTCCTTCCATTTCCATGCAATTTCCCTTCTCTCCAACTTTCCCTCCCACCTCTCATCCTTGTTTAATGTTGGTCTTCTTCTCGTTCTATTCTTCCCAAGTCTGTTCTTAGTTACTCTCCTTATATCAAAGAAGACATTTGGCATTTGTTTTTTAGGGCTTGGCTAGCTTCACTTAGCATAATCTGCTCTAATGCCATCAATTTCCCTCCAAATTCTATGATTTTGTCATTTTTTTAATGCAGAGTAATACTCCATTGTGTATAAATGCCACATTTTTTTTTATCCATTTGTCTATTGAAGGGCATCTAGGTTGCTTCCACAGTCTTGCTATTGTGAATTGTGCTGCTATGAACATCAATGTAGCAGTGTCCCTGTAGCATGCTCTTTTTAGGTCTTTAGGGAATAGACCAAGAAGGGGAATAGCTGGGTCAAATGGTAGTTCCATTTCCAGCTTCGAAGAAATCTCCATACTGCTTTCCAAATTGGCTGCACCAATTTTCAGTCCCACCAACAATGTACAAGTGTACCCTTTATCCCACATCCTCGCCAGCACTTGTTGCTGTTGGACTTCATAATTGCTGCCAATCTAACTGGAGTGAGATGGTATCTTAGGGTGGTTTTGATTTGCATTTCTCTGACTGCTAGAGATGGTGAGCATTTTTCCATGTACTTGTTGATTGAATATATGTCCTCCTCTGAGAAGTGTCTGTTCAGTTCCTTGGCCCATTTGTTGATTGTGTTATTTGTTATCTTATTGTCTAATTTTTTGAGTTCTTTATATACTCTGGATACTAGGGCTCTATCTGAAGTGTGAGGAGTAAAGATTTGTTCCCATGATGTAGGCTCCCTATTTACCTCTCTTATTGTTTCTTTTGCTGAGAAAAAACTTTTTAGTTTGACTAAGTACCATTTGTTGATTCTAGATGTTAACTCTTGTGCTATGGGTGTCCTATTGAGGAATTTGGAGCCCGAACCCACAGTATGTAGGTCGTAGCCAACTTTTTCTTCTATCAGATGCCATGTCTCTGATTTGATATCAAGCTCCTTGATCCATTTTGACTTAATTTTTGTGCATGGTGAGAGAAAGGGATTCAGTTTCATTTTGTTGCATATGGATTTCCAGTTTTCCCAACACCATTTGTTGAAGATGCTATCCTTCCTCCATTGCATGCTTTTAGCCCCTTTATCAAATATGAGAAAGTTGTAGTTTTGTGGGTTGGTTTCTGTGTCCTCTATTCTGTACCATTGGTCCACCCGCCTGTTTTGGTACCAGTACCATGCTGTTTTTGTTACTATTGCTCTGTAGTATAGTTTGAAGTCTGGTATCACTATGACACCTGATTCACACTTCCTGCTTAGCATTGTTTTTGCTATTCTGGGTCTTTTATTTTTCCATATGAATTTCATGATTGCTTTCTCTATTTCTACAAGAAACGCCGTTGGGATTTTGATTGGCATTGCATTAAACCTATAGAGAACTTTTGATAATATCACCATTTTGATGATGTTAGTTCTGCCTATCCATGAACAGGGTATATTTTTCCATCTTCTAAGATCGTCTTCTATTTCTCTCTTTAGGGTTCTATAGTTTTCATTGTATAAGTCTTTCACCTCTTTTGTTAGGTTGATTCCAAAGTATTTTATTATTTTTGAGGTTATTGTGAATGGAGTGGTTGTCATCATTTCCATTTCAGAGGATTTGTTGCTGATATACAGGAATGCCTTTGATTTATGCATGTTGATTTTATATCCTGCCACTTTGCTGAATTCATTTATTAGCTCTAATAGTTTCTTTTTAGACCCTTTTGGGTCTGCTAGGTATAGAATCATGTCACTTGCAAATAGTGATAATTTAAGTTCTTCTTTTCCTATTTTTATGCCTTTAATTTCTTTCGTCTGTCTAATTTCTCTGGCCAATGTTTTGAGAACGATGTTGAACAGAAGTGGTGATAGAGGGAATCCCTGTCTTGTTCCAGATTTTAGAAGGAATGCATTCAATATTTCTCCATTCAGAATGATGGTAGCCTGAGGCTTAGCATAGATTGCTTTTACAATGTTGAGGTATGTTCTGTTATCCCTAGTTTTTCCAGAGTTTTGAACACAAAGGGATGCTGTACTTTCTCAAATGCTTTTTCTGCATCTATTGAGATAATCATATGGTTCTTATTTTTAAGTCTATTGATGTGGTGAATAACATTCATTGATTTCCGTGTATTGAACCAGCCTTGCATCCCAGGGATGAATCCTATTTGATCATGGTGCACAATTTTTTGGATATGTTTTTGTATCCGATTTGCCAGAATTTTATTGAGGATTTTTGCATCTAGGTTCATTAGAGATATTGGTCTGTAGTTTTCTTTCTTTGAAGTGTCTTTGTCTGGTTCAGGAATCAGGGTGATGTTGGCCTCGTAGAATGAATTTGGAAGTTCTCCCTCTTTTTCTATTTCCTGAAATAGCTTGAAAAGTATTGGTATTAGTTCCTCATTAAAGGTTTTGTAAAACTCTGCTGTATACCCATCCACTCTTGGACTTTTTTTAGATGATAATGTTTGATGGTTTCTTCTATTTCCTCAATTGATATTGGTCTATTTAGGTTGTCTATATCCTCCTGACTCAATCTGGGCAGATTATATGACTTAAGAAATTTATCGATGCCTTCACTATCTTCTATTTTATTGGAGTATAAGGATTCAAAGTAATTTCTGATTATCTTCTGTATTTCTGAAGTGTCTGTTTTGATATTACCTTTTTTATCCAGTATGCTAGTAATTTGAGTTCTCTTCTCTTTGTTAGCATGGCTAAGGGTCTGTCGATTTTATTTTTTCAAAGAACCAACTTTTAGTTTTGTCAATTTTTTCAATTGTTTCTTTTGTTTCAATTTCATTAATTTCAGCTCTGATTTTAATTATTTCTTGCCTTCTACTTCTTTTGCTGTTGTTTTGCTCTTCTTTTTCTAGGATTTTGAGATGAAGTATGAGATCATTTATTTGTTGTTTTTTTTTTCTCTTTTTAAGGAATGAACTCCAAGCAATGAATTTACCTCTTAGAACTGATTTCAATGTGTCCCATAGATTCCGATATGTTGTATCTGTGTTTTCATTTAACTCTAAGAATTTTTTAATTTCCTCCTTGACGTCTAGTAAAACCCATTGATCATTCAGTAACCTATTGTTCATTCTCCAGGTGATGCTTGATTTCTCCTTCCTTCTTTTGTCATTGATTTTCAGTTTCATTCCATTATGATCAGATAAGATGCATGGTATTATCTCTACTCTTTTATATTGTCTAAGAGTTGCCCTGTGACATAATATATGATCTATTTTTGAGAAGGATCCATGTGCTGCTGAGAAAAAAGTGTAACTGCTTGATTTTGGGTGGTATATTCTATATATGTCATTTAAGTCCAGGTTGTTAATTGTGTTATTGAGTTCTATAGTTTCCTTATTCAACCTTTGTTTGGAAGATCTGTCCAGTGGTGAGAGAGGTGTGTTGAAGTCTCCCATGATTATTGTATGGTGGTCTATTAGACTCTTGAACTTGAGAAGAGTTTGCTTGATGAACATAGCTGCAACATTGTTTGGGTCATATATATTTATGATTGTTATGTCTTGTTGGTGTATGGTTCCCTTGAGCAGTATGTAGTGTCCCTCTTTATCCATTTTGATTAACTTTGGCTTGAAATCTATTTTATTAGATATGAGTATGGACACTCCTGCTTGTTTCCGCAGTCCATATGAGTAATATGATTTTTCCCAACCTTTCACCTTCAGTCTATGTATATCTTTTCCTATCAAATGCATCTCCTGTAGGCAGGATATTGTTGGGTCTTGTTTTGTGATCCATTCAACTAGCCTGTGTCTCTTAATTGGTGAGTTTAGGCCATTAACATTTAGCGTTATTATTGAGATAGGGTTTGTTCTTCCAGCCATATTTGTTTATTAATGTTACTAAACCTGATTTGTTTTCCTCTTTGATTATTTTCCCCCCTTTACTGTCCTACCTCCCACTGTTGGTTTTCATTGTTATTTTCCATTTCCTCTTCCTGTAATGGTTTGCTAAGGATTTTTTGAAGAGATGGTTTTCTAGATGCAAATTCTTTTAACTTTTGTTTATTGTGGAAGGTTTTAATTTCATCTTTCATCCTGACGCTTAATTTCACCAAATACACGATTCTTGGTTGGAACCCATTTTCTTTCAGTGTTTGAAATATGTTATTCCAGGATCTTCTAGCTTTCAGCGTCTCTGTTGAAAGATCAGCTGTTATCCTGATTGGTTTACCCCTAAATGTAATCTGTTTCCTTTCCCTTGTAGCTTTTAAAATTCTCTCCTTATTCTGTATGTTGGGCATCTTCATTATAATATGTCTAGGTGTGGATCTTTTATGATTTTGCACATTTGGCGTCCTGTAGGCTTCTAGGATTTGGGATTCTGTCTCATTCTTCAAGTCTGGGAAGTTTTCTCATATTATTTCATTGAATAGATTGTTTATTCCTTTGGTTTGGACCTCTATACCTTCCTGTATCCCAATGACTCTTAAGTTTGGTCTCTTTATGTTATCCCATATTTCTTTGATGTTCTGTTCATCGTTTCTTAACAGTCTTGCTGAGCTGTCTATGTTCTTTTCAAGTTCAAATACTTTGTCTTCAATGTCTGATATTCTATCTTCTAAGTGTTCTACTCTGCTGGTAGTATTCTCAATTGAGTTTTTAAGTTGTTTTATTGCTTCCTGCATTTCTAGGATTTCTATTTTTTTTTTATTACCTCTATCTCCCTGTGTAATTGATCTTTTGCTTCTTGGATTGTTTATGTAATTCATTGTCAAAGTGATCTTTCATTGTCTGATTTTGCTGTCTCATGTCTTCCTTGAGACTCCAGTTCATCTGAAGCATGTATATCCTGAATTCTTTATCTGACAATCCATCTGTTGCAGCTATTACCTCTTCTAGAGATGAGTTGACCTGCATTGCTTGTGGTCCTTTCTTTCCTTGTCTTTTCATACTGCTTGTGTTTCTTTCTGCTTGGTGAAACTGTTGTGTTTTTAAAACTTTCCCTCTATTTATTTTCATTGCTCTTGTAAATTTGAGAAATCTCCCTTGCAGGGCAGGTAGTGGCTGTGCTCCTCCTCCAATTGTGGTGATCTGTCTACCATGTTGGCAGGCCGCTAGGTCTGCTCTGCCAGTCAGTCACAGGTCTGCCCACCCTGCCGGCGCGGGTGGCGGCTTTGCTCTGCCCCCACTCCAATTGTCGTGATGTGACTACCATGCCCTTGGGTCTTTGGGCCTGATCCGAATGTGGGCGGTGGCTTTGCTTGGTCCCTACTCCAATTAGTGTGACGTGTCTACCATGCTGGCAGGTCTCTCAGCCTGTTCCACCGGTGGGTCAGAGGTCTGCCTACCTTGTGGGCTCGGGCGGCAGCTCTGCTCGGCCCCCACTCCAAATGGGGCTACCTGACTGCCACTCCAGCAGGTCGCTACGCCTTTTCAGGACACGGGTGGTGGCTTTGCTCTGCCCCCACTCCAACCAGTGTGACGTGTCTGCCTCGCTGGCTGGCCGCTGAGTCCATTCCGCAGGTGGGCCGCCAGTCTGCCTACCTTGCGAGCTCGGGCGGCTGCTCTGCTCGGGCCCCACTCCAAATGGGCTGACTTGACTGCCACACTGGTGGGTCACTGAGCCTTTTCCGGGCACAGGCAGCAGCCCCGCTCAGCCCTCACTCCAATTGATGCGATGTGTCCACCATGCTGGTAGGCCACCAGGCCTGTCCTGTTGGTGGGTTGCAGGTCTGCCTACCTTGCAGGCTCAGGCGGCGGTGGCTCTGCTCGGCCCCCACTCCAAATGGGGTGAATTGATTACCACGCCATCGGGTCGCTGGTCCTGTTCCAGGCATGGGCGGCTGCTCTCTTCGGCCCCAGCTGCAGTTGGGGTGACGTGATACCACGCCGGCGGGTTGCTTGGCCTGTTCTGGACGCAGGCAGCAGCTCCACTCTACCCTTCTGGCCCCCACAGCACCCAGCAGGACCTGGACCAAGAAGCAGTTTCCGTGGGATCCCCAGCCCTGGGCCAAAGCAGCTCCAGGAGCCTGAATCCTGCCTCTCCGAGCTCGGTGCACACTCTGCTAGGGGAAGGCTCCAAGAAGCAGTCTCAGTGGGTTCCCCAGCCCTGGGCCAAAGCAGCACCGGAAGCTAGAACCCAGCCACTCTGAGCTCCGTGCACGCTCTGCTAGGAGCAGGCTCCAAGTATCAGTCTCAGCGGGTTCCCCAGCCCTGGGCCAAAGCAGCTCCGGGAGCCAGAACTTGGCTGCTCTGAGCCCGGTGCATGCTTCACTAGCAACAGGCTCCAAGAAGTAGTCTCCATGGGTTCCCCCGCTGGACCTGTTCTGCTGGTGGGTCACAGGTCCTCCTACCTTGCAGGTGTGGGGAGAGGGAGCGGCTCTCCCCTCAGCAGGCCGCTAGCCTGATCTGCCTGTGGTCACAGTTCTGCCTACCTTGCAGGCACGGGGGGAGGGGGCAGCTCTGCCCCTCAGCAGGCCACTGTACCTGTTCTGCTGGTGGGTCTCAGGTCCGCCTACCCTGCAAGCGCATGGGGCAGCTCTCTAGATCTAATTTTAATTCTAAATCAAACCTTAAACCTAAGTTTAACCTTAACCCTTAATTTAACCCTAATTGCCACCTTGGTACTAACATTAGCCATATACCAAACCCTAGCACTAACGTAACCCCAAACCTACCCATAATCTAAGCCCTAACTCGAGCTTTAACCCTTATCCTAATCCTAAACCTAGCCCTAATCAAAACCATAACCCTAGCCCTAACCCTATCTCTAAGCCTGTCTATTTCCATAACCATAATTCTAGGCCTAAACCTAATCCTATCCCTAATCCTAAGCCTATTCAGTATTCCAAACCAAACCTAAACCCTAAACCTCATCTTATCATTACACTACCACTAACCATAACATTAATTCAAGCCATAACTTTAAACCTTACCCTATCCCAAACTTCTAACCCAGTCCTTGACCCTAATAATACCCCTAGGTCTAAACCCAACCCTAACCCTAAACCTAACCCTTCCATTAGAGGTAGACATAAACCTAACCCTAAAACTATCTCTAACCATAAACCTAGATATGATATTAGACCTGGACCTAATCTTAGCCCTAACATTAAAATAAACCATTGCTGTAATCCTAGCCCCAAACCTAGCCTTAAACATTACCCTAACCCTAAGCATAGCCCTAACCCTAATTCTAACCTTCACCTTACCTCTAAACCTAGCTATAATGCCATTTCTCACCCTAAACTTAACCCTAACCCTAACTTTAACCCTAACTCTAGACCTAAGATGAAACTAAACTTGCCTTAATCCTAGCCCTAATTTAACCCTATCCCTAACCCTAACCCTAACCCTGGCCCTAAGACTAACATTAACTCTTGCACTAAACCTATCCTTACTTCTAACCCTATCCTAAAACCTAGCCCTAACCCTAGCCCTAAACCTAGCCATAACTATTGCCAAATCTTTATTCCTAGTCCTAATTCTTGATCTAACCCTAGCTCTAAATCTAACCCTAACCTTAAATCTAAGCCTGTATTAACACTAGCCCTATCCCTAATGCTAATCATAAAACTAGGTTAAACTAACCCTTGCAGTAAAACAAAACTGAGCAATAGCCCTAACACTAAACCTTAACTTAAAACAAACCTTAACACTACACCTAGACCTAATACTAGCCCTAATTTGAGTCCTAATCTTAACCTTAATACTAACCCTAACACTGACTCATATCCTAACACTCATCCTAGCTCTAAACATCACCCCAACCTTAAAACGAAACCTTACAGTAACCATAGCCTTAATTCAAGTCCCAACACTAACCCTAAAACTAAAACTGACCCTGACTATTAATGTAACACTAACACTGGCTCTAAATTTCATGCTAACCTTAAACCTAATCTTAACACTAGAGGTTTAACCCCTAACTATAACCATAAAACTAACACTAAAAACCATAGTTCTTATATTAGCCATTGTTCTAACCCTAGCCATAACCCTAACAAAAAAACTAGCCCTAATCTAAGTGCTAAACCTATCTTTCACCCTAACCCTACCCCTAAAACTAGCTCTAACCCTATCACTTACCCTATGCCAAACCTAAACCTAATGCTAATCCTAATCCTAATTGTGTTCTTTAACCTAACCCAAACCCTAAACCTATTAGTAGTCCTAACCCTAGTCCTCAGTCTACCTCTAACCATAACCCAAACCCTGACCATAACCCTGACCCTAATTCAGACCCTAACACTAATCATAGCTCTAAACCTAAACCTAACCCTAAGCCGAACCCTAACACTGACCCTACTGGTAACCTTTTACCTAATCCTAATCTTAACACTAGCCCTAGACCTAAACCTAATCCTTATCTATCCATAACTCTAGTCCTAGACCTAAAGAAAAGCCTAGCTCTAGCTATAATAATAACACTTACCCTAAAGCCCAAATCTAATCCTTTCCCTATTCTTAACCATAGTCCTAATTCTGGCTTTCCCATTAACCATAAACCTAAACTGAACACTGACCCTGACACTAACACTAACCCTAGCTCTAAAGATCACCCTAACCCTAAACCTAATTATAAAAGTATACTTAGCTCTAACATTAACCGTAAAACTAGCCCTAATCATTAAAAATTTCTTATATTTGCCATAGCCCAAACCTATTGCAAAACCTAGCCCTAACCCAAACACTACTCTAGCTTTAACTCTAAAGCTAATCATACCCCTAAACTTTGCCCTAACCCTAAACCTAGGCCTAACCCTAGACATAATCCTAAGCATATCACTGGCCCTATCACTAGATCTAACCCTATATATTACCCTAAAGATATCCGTAATGCTTCTGCTAACCCTAGGCTGAACACTAATCCTATTTTTAACCTAACCCTATCTATTACCCTACATCTAACCTGAACTCTAAACCTAAAACTGTTATTAACCTATCCCTAACTTTAATGACAACGCAAGCCTTAAACCTAAACCATAATCTAATAAAAACTGTAATGCTCACCCTGACTGTAATAATACCCATAGCTCTAAACCTGACCCTAACAAGAAACCTGACCCTTACAATAGACCTAGATATAAATCTAACCCTAAAACTCTCCCAAACTCTAACCTTAGACCTGGCATTACCCCTAGTTCTAATCTTAGTACTAATCCTAACACAAACCTTATCCCACAGTCTAGCCATAAACTTCAGTTAATCATAAACCTATCCCTAACCATAACCCTAAATCTAATCCTCACCTTATTCCTAAAAGTAGCTATTATTCCATTTCTTACCCTAAACCAAACATAATCCTAACCCTAATACTCACCCTAGCCCTAAATCTAGGCCTTACCCTCACACTAACCCTAGTCCTAATCCCAGCCCTTATTTAGCCCTATCTCTATACCAACTTTAACCCTAGCCCTAAGACTAACTCAAACTCTTGCCCTAGCCTTATACCAAGTTCTAACCCTATCCTTTACCATCACTCTATACCTAGCCCTAAACTTAGCCCTAATCCTAGTCCTATCCTTACCCCTAGCTCAAAGCCTAGATCTAAATCTGTCTAAATCTAACCCTAAACCTAAGCCTAAACCTCACACCAACATAGCCCTAATCATAAAACTAGCCCTAACTCTACCCCAGCCCTAAAACAAAACCAAATCATAATCCTAACCCTACATGTACCACCTAATCTTATCTCTAATTGTAGTCCTAACCCTAACCTGAAAACTAATCTGGACTCTGACTCTTACCCTAATATTAAACATAGCTCTAATTATTATCATAAACATAAATTTAAACCTAACACTAGACATTGCCCTATCCCTGACCCTATCACTAGCTCTAATCATAACGCTACTTTGTACATTAGCCATAGCCTTAAAACTAGCCCTATCCTAATCCAAAATATAGCCTTAATCCAAGTCTTAATCCTAGTTTTTTTTTTAATATTGATTTTTTAGTTTTTGGTGAACACAGCATATTTATTTTATTGGTTTGTTGTGCTGAGGATTGAACACAGCGTCCTGCACATGCCAGGCGAGCACACTACTTCTTGAGCCACAACCCAAAATATAAATCTAACCCTAACACAAACACAAGCTTTAATCCTTTACATAACCATACCATTACCTATCCATTATCCTACTAATAATCCTTATGCTAAACCTAGGCCTTACCGTAACCCTATTGATTACACTAAACCACACCTAAACCCTAAACGTAACACTTTTATTACCTTAACCTGAAACCCTAATGATAATTCAAGCCCTAAACCTAAACCCTAACCTACCCCAAACCCTCACCTGATCCTGAACCTAATAATAACCCTAGCTCTAAAACTGACCCTTAGTATAAACCTAACCCCTACACTGGACCAAGCCATAAACCTAACACTATATCTATCCCTAATTGTAACCCTAGACCTGACATTAGCCCTAGACCTATTACTAGGCCTAAACCTAACACAAACATTAGCCCCCATCCTAGCCCTAAACCTAGCTTTAATCATAACCCTAAACCTAACCCTAGCCCTAACCCAAATACTAACCATTGCCCTAGCCCTTAATCTAGCTATAACCCAATGCCTTACCATAAACATAATCCTAACTCTAATCTTAACCTGAGGCCTAAACCTAACACTAATACTAGCCCTAATTTAGCCCTGTCCCTAAACTTAACCCTAACCCTAACCCTAGACCTAAGACTAACTTTAACTCTCATCCTAGCCCTATCACTATTTCTAACCCTATACCTTACCATAATCCTAAACCTAACCCAAACCTTAGTCCTAACCCTTGTCCTATCCTTAGATCCAGCCCTAACCATAGATAAAAACCTAACTCTATATCTAACCCTAACCTGAAGCCTAAGCCTAACCTTACATATACATTTATATTTCTACTCTGTGTCTACAGATGTTGGCTTCAAATATTATTTAAACTATAGTTATTAGTTTCATAAAAGGCATACCATTTCTGGTTGTGTATAGAGAACTGAGGGACAGGGGGAAAGGACGGAGGATATGTGATTAATCTAACAGCAACTTTGCAGGAGAAGTATAATGAATAGACAGGGGGAATTTATGGAAGAAGGTATAATTTCAAACTCCTCATCTGTATTCATAAAATTGCCAGATATATAAAGAGTAAAAGTTAGCAGCCTGAAAGTGGGATAGAGGAAGAAAGAAAAAAGAAGAAAATAATAACAAGGAAAGAAAGAAAGGGAGGGAGAAAAAAAGAGCAAATAAAGAGGAGGGGAGGTGGGGTCTATGCAATTCCTTTATATTATACAATTCTAGTGATTAATTTTTAAGTCAAATTTCATGAAAAGTTCTTGGTTTCACATTTGTTGAGGTTGTGAGGACCATAGAGGAAAGAGTAGTGGATAATGGATAAGAAGAGCAAGAAAAGAAAGAAAAAAATGTCTCTCAGAACTCTGTTTTCTTTTCTTGCAGTAGGTAGAGTTGTCAATTCCTAGCTTGAGTCTCTCTACTCAGGGTGGTGGAAGTAGCCAGTGTGAGAGGGCTTGAGCTTCTACATGGAGCCTCCCTACACTTAGTCCCTGTATTGGAAACCAGGTGCCTGTAGAATTGCTATTCCATATTGATAGCTACACCCTCCAAAATGTTGTGAGAAAATCTTGAGTCATGACAGCTGGAGGTAAGGGAGTTGGAAACAGGGTATCTAATAAGCTGCAGAAGCAAGCTGGTAGCCACGCACATTGGTAGATGGCAAGTAAGGTTTTGCAAGATGGATTTCATCTATTACCCATGTATGGTGTTTGATGACTGGGTGGTTCTGGAGTGACCTTGTGATGTTCCAGAGCACAGTATGGTGACCTGTAAGCAAAACTTCAGTGTTCTGTGCTGCCTTTCATTTCTGCAGATCACGCCTCTGTGGCTGAGACTGCTGTCTGTGCCCAGAGAAACTGTGCAGCCGAGCCTTCCATCTGCACTGAGAGCACCCATGTGGCACTAGTTTTCTTTACATTTCTATGATACTGGGCAGGTTTCATCTTTTACTTAGCCTTAGTATGCTCCACAGGTTTGGGTCTTGTCATTTCAATGGTTCACTGTCAGGAACCGTTTATATTTTAAGGTTTCCCTTCATTATGGCTTATTGATGTGAATGAGTATTAAGCTGGAAATCAAACAGGGTTGGCAGGAGATGCTTGAAACTTCACACAATCAGTTCTCAGTGGGCACTCACTGTTTTTTGTTGTTGTTGTTGTTGTTGTTGTTGTTGTTGTTTTGAAGGTAGTCCAAAAATGAAGAATGCAAAAGAAACTGTATCCGAGAGACCTTAAAGAGAAAACAGACAAATATGTATGTACTGAAATCAGCCTACCAATAATTTGATCAGATTTCTTTGATACTACACAGTATTCATCTCTTAGCTTGCTCCACTAGGCTCCCCAAGGTTGGCACTTCTAGGATCAATGGTTCTCTAATCAAGTAAAGGTTAGTTTTATGGTTAGTGTTAGGGCTAGCTTTAGAACTAGTGTTAGTGTTACAGTTTGTTTTGTTCAAATTTCTTTGATACTGGGAGATTTACCTTTTACCTAGCCTTACTATGTGGCCCAGTTTGGGGCCTTCTCAGTTCAATGGTTCACTGTTGAAAATAGTTTGTTTTTAATGTCTCACTTCATTTTGACCATGGGTAAATGAGCATGGAGCTGGAAATCAGAGGGTTGGTGCTAGCTGGTTGAAACTTCATATACTCAATCACTTGTCTGTGGGCATTCTCTTACTTCTTCCTTGTAACAGTAGCAATAAGCTGAAGTTTATTCAAGAGCACTTTATGAGAAAACAAGGCAATATGCATGTACTAAAATACCTCTCCCAAGTTTTAGGTTAGATTTCTTTGATATTGTGCAGGATTCATATGTAAGCTTGCCCCACTAGTCTCCACATGTTTAAAAATTTTATGATTTAAGGTTCTCTTAACAGGTTAGGTTTAGGGTTATAGTTAGAGTTATGGTTAAAACTAGCGTTTGGGTTAGAGTTAGTTTTTTTTTTTTTTTAACCTTTTGGATACTGGGCAGGATTTATCTCTCTTTTTTTCATTATTCTTAGTATACTCCCCATGTTTGGGCCTCCTAGTAAGGCCAAGAGTAGTTTTAATTTTCATCTTTCACTTCATTTTGCCCTATAGGGGTGAATGGAAATGGAGCTGAACTCAAACAGGGTTTGTGCTAGCTGCTTGAAACTTCACACATTCAATCACTTCTCAGGGCACATTCTTTATTTTGTTTCTTGTGGTAGTAGCACAAAGCTGAATTATAAAGAAACAGCTTTATCTGTGAGCACTTTAGGAGCAAGCTTCAATTTTTTTTTTCATGGATTACTTTGATATTGTACAGGATTCCTCTTTTTCCTAGTCTGAATAAGATCCCCAAGTTTGGGTTTTCAAGGTTTGCCAGTTTACTGTCAGGAACAATTTGAATTTTTAGGTTTCACTTTATTAAGGCCTATATACATGAATGAAAATGGAGATGGAAGTCAAACACAGTTAGTACTAGCTGCTTGAAACTAGTACTTGAAACACACTCAGTCAGCTCTCTGTGGGCATTCTCTGGTTGTTCCTTGTAAAAGCACCTTATGCTGAAGCATGGAAAACAATATATCCATGAGAACTTTAAGAAAAAAAAAGAAATATGAATGTACTGAAATACCTCCCACAATTTTTCATCAAATTTCTTGATACTGCACAATATCCATCTGGTAAATTGTGTCACTAGGCTCCCCAAGTTTGGGACTTCTATAATCATATGTACTCTAAACAGGTTAGCATTAGGTTAGGGTGGGATTAGATCTAGTTTTAGAGTTAGAGTTAGTTTTGTTTAAATTCATTTGATACTTGGCATAATTCGTCTTTTACCTAGCCTTACTATTTTCCCCAGGATTGGGTCTTATCCCTTCAGTGGTTTGCTGTCAGGAACAGTTTGTGTTTTAAGATTTCCTTCATTTTGACCTATATGGGTAAATGGAAATAGAACTTGAAATTAAACAGGGTTGGTCCTTGCTGCTTAAAACTGCACACACTGAATCTGTTCTATGTGGGCACTCTGGTTTCTTCCTTGTGAAAGTTTCCCAAAGCTGAAACATGCAAAAACATTTTTATCTGAAAGTACTGTTGGAGACAACAGGGAAATATACATGTACTTAACTACCTCCACAAATTATTATGTCAGATTTCTTTGATATTGCACAAGATTCATCTGTTAGATTTCCTTACTGGGCTCCCCTAATTTGAGACTTCTATAATTAAAGTTTCTCTAAACACATTGGGGTTAGGTTTATGGTTAGGGCAAGGGTTAGGATTAAACATAATGTTAGGGTTAGAGTCAGTTTTGTTCATGTGTCTTTAATACTGGGAAGGATTCCTCTTTTACATAGCCTCACAATTTTCCCTGGTTTGGGCCTTCTCGGTTCAATGGTTTGCTGTCAGGAACAGTTTTTATTTTAAGGTTTCACCTTATTTTGAACTATTTTGTTGAAGAGAAATGAAGCACGAAATCAAAGAGGGTTGGTGCTACCTGTTTGAAACTGCACACACTCAATCAATCCTCTTTGGGCACTCTCTGGTTTGTTCCTTGTGAATGTTGCCCTCAGCTGAAACATGCAGTTCAACTTTATTCCAGAGCACTTTTGAGGAAATCAAGGAAATATGCATATACTGAAACACTTCCTCCAATATTTTCTCAGATTTTTTTGATACTGTGCAGGATTCATCAGTTAGCTTTCCCCACTAGGTTCCCTTAGTTTTGGACTTCTATGATCAAAGGTTCTCTAAATAGGCTAGGGTATATAGTTGGAATTAAGGATTGATCTTGTGTTATGTTTACATTAGTTTCTTTTTTTTTTTCTTAATTATGAGGCAGGATTTATCTTTTACCTAGCCTTACTAGGTTTTTCAGGTTTGGGACATCTAGGTTCACTGGTTTGCTTTCAGTATTTCAGTTTTTATTTTTAGGTTTCATTTTATTTAGACTTATATGGGTAAATGGAAATTGAGCTGGAAATCAAACAGGGTTTTTGCTAGCTGCTTGAACCCTCACACTCTCAATCAGTTCTCTGTGAGTACACTCTGGTTTAATCCTTGTGAAAGTATCCCAAAGATGAAGCATGGAAACCTACTAGGTGTAGGTTTATGGTTTGGTTTAGGTTAAGGTTTAGGGTTAGTGATATAGCTTGGTTTTGTTTTCAGGCTAGGGCTAGGGTAAGGCAAGTTTTAGAATTAGCATTATTGTTAGGGGTAGTATTAGGGTTTGGTTTAGGAATATGGTTATGGTTAAATTTAGGGTAGGTTTAAATTTAGAGTTAGGTTTAGATCCAGGGTTAGGCTATGGCTAAGGGTGGAACTAGGGATGGGGTAGGGCAAGAGTTAGAGTTAGGTTTAAGGCTAGGTTTACGGTTAAGATAGGACTAAATTAGTGTTAGTGCTAGGCTTAGTGTTAAGGTTAGGCCTAGGGTTAGTTCAAAGGTTATTGTTAGGTTTAAGAATGTGGTTACATTTAGGTTATCATTAAGTTTAGGATAAAAAATTGGGTTACTGCTAGGTTTAGGGCTAGGGTGAGGGATAGAATTAGGATTAAACTTTGGGTAATGTTTTGGGTTTTAATTACGGCTAGGGTTAGGTCTCGGATTAGGGCTAGGACTAATTTCAGTTCCAGCTTTACACTTAAAGATACTTTAGTGTTAGGTTAGATGTAATGTAAGGGTTTGGTTTAGGGTTAGGGTCAGGTTTAGAGAAAAGGGTATTGTTTGTGTTGGGGTCATTATTAGTGTTTGTGATAGGTTAAAATTTAAATGTATGTCACAAATTAGCATAGGTTTAGGATTAAGGTAATGATATAGTTAGGTTTAGGTTTCAAGTTTTGTTTAGGGTAATGGATAGGGTTAGGATTAGGGATATGGTAAGGTTTAGGCCGAGGGTTAGCATTAATGGTAGGATTATGGTTAGGGTAATGGATAGGGTTAGAGCTAGGGTTAGAGCTAAGATTTTGGTAATTATTAGTGACAGTTTTAATGCTACAATTAGGGTTAAGATTAAAACTCGATTTAGGGCTTAGATTAGGCTAGGTTTTGGGTTAAGTTAGGGTTAGGTTTAGGATTATGGTTAATGTAAGTACTATGTAGCAAGTAGGGCTAGTTTTAGTGTTCGACGTAGGGTTAGGGCTAGGTCTATTGTTATGTTTAGGGTTATGTTTAGGGTGATGTTTAAAGGTAGGGTTAGTGTTAGTGTAAGAATCAGGGTTAGGGTTAGTTTTAGAGTTCTGCTTAAAAGTAGAATTAGGGCTAGGGTTAGGGCAAGTTGTAGGGTTAGGGTTTTAGTTAGGTTAAGGTTTAGGGCTATGGCTTGGTTTTGTATTAGCGCTAGGGCTAGAGTTAGTGCTAGTTTTATGAGTAGTGTTAGGGTTAGGGTTAGTGTTAGGTTTAGGGTTAGGCTTTGCATTAGGGTTAGATTTAGAGTTAAATTTAGATATAGAGTTAGTGCTAGGGCTAAGAAAATGGCTAGGGTTAGGCCTAGGGTTAGGGCTAGGTTTAGAGTTCGAGTAAGGTATATTTTAGAACTAGTTTTAGGACTAGGGAGAGAGTTATAATTAGTTTTAAGGCTAGGTTTAGGGTTAGGGTTAGTTATAGGACAAAGTTAGGGCTAAGATTAGGGATAGGGTTGGCTTTAAGTTATGCCTAGGTTTAAAGTTTGGGTTATGATTAAGGCTATTTTTAGTGCTAATGTGGGCTAGGGTTTGCGTTCAGGTTATTGCTAGGATTATATCTATGACTAATGTCAGGTCTAGGATTATGGTTATGGATAGTTTTAGGGTTAAGTTTTGGCTAGGTCTAATGTAAAAATTAGGTTTAGGGTAAGGGTTAGGTTAGAGTTAAGGGAATAATTAGGGTAAGAGTCATGGTTAGGGTTTTTTTTTTAGGTTTGAGATTAGGGTTAGGGCTCAAATTAGTATTAGGATTAGGGTTAGGCAAATGATAGTGTTAGATTTAGGGTTTAGGTTAGGTTTAGGGTAATTGATATGGTTGAGTTTAGTAATAGGTTTAGGGTTAGACTTAGGGTTAGCAATTAGGGAAAGGGTTATGTTTAGGGTTAGAGTTAAGTTTAGGGCTTGGGTTACGGTTAGGATTAGGTCTTGAGATAGGGTTAGACCTAGAATTAGCATTAGGATAAGGTTTATTATTAGGGTAGTGTATACAGTTAGAGCTAAGGTTATAGCTAGAATTATGGTTAGGATTAGGTGTTAAGTTAATGTTAAGTTATGGGATAGAACTAGGGTTTAGATTTAGTGTTATGTTTACTGTAAGTGTTAGGTTCTGAGCTATGATTAGGTTTAGAGCATGGATTAAGTTCAGGGTTATGTTTAGGGATAGGATTGCAGTAAGTTTAGGTTAGGGGAATGGTTACAATTAAGTTTAGTTTTAGTGATAGGGTAATAATTATGGTTAGATGTAGGTTTAGAGTTAGGGACAGGGCTAGATTTAAGTTTAGGGTTAGGGTTAGGTCTATGGTTATGTTTAGGTTTATTTTAAGGGTTGGGTTTGTTTTATGGTTAGGGCTATAGTGAGTAAGAGTGTAGGGTTAGGTCTAGGTTTAGTTTTCTGTTTAGGGTTAGGATTATGGTTAGGTTTAAGGCTAGGGTTACAAAAAGGTTTAGGGTTAGGGTTACGGTAATGGGTAAGTTTAGAGCTAGGGTTATGGCTTGTGTTAAGGTTAGGATTAGAACTAAGTTTAGGATTAGTTTAAGGGATAGTTCTAGATTTATGTCTATAGTAAGGGTTAGGTTTTGAGCTATGGTTAGGACAAAGGTGAGGGTTATGTTTGAATTACAGCTAGGGTTAGTGTTAGGGTTATGCCAAAGTTAAGGATTAGGATTAGCTCTAGATTTTGAGTTAGGTTTAGGCCTAGGGTTAAATTGAGGGCAATGTAAGTGCTAGGATTATGATTAGGGTTAGATTTAGGGTTAGGGTTATTCCAAGATCAAGTGTTAGGTTTAGATTTTCAGTTAGGGTCAGGTTTGAAAGTAGGTTTACTGTTAAAGGCTGAGTCAGTGTTTGGGTTAGAGTTTAAGTTAGGGTTACAGCCAGAATTAGGATTAGGTTTAGGTCTAGGGATAGGGATAGTGTTTGTGGTAGTATAAGGGTTATTTTTTCCTAGGACTAGGTTTTTGTTTAGGTCTAGGGCTAGAGACAAGGCTAGATTTAGGATTAGGTTTAGGTCGAGGGCTAGTGTTAGGTTTTAGTCTAGCTTTAGGGTCAGGTTTAGAGTAGGATTTCTGTTAGGTTCAGGATAAGGCTCGTGTTAGTGTTCTGGTTTGGGATATGATTAGAGATAGATTGAGGGCTAAGGTCAGGATTATTAATAAGGTTATGATTTTGGTTAGCCAAAAGAATTAGGCATATGTCTAACGCTGCCATTAGGGTTAGGTTTATTCATAGGGTAAGGTATAACCTTACAGCTAGAGTTAGGACTAGAGTTAGTGTTCGGATTCAATGTAGTTTTAGGCCTCAAATTAGGGCTAGTTTTTGTGTTAGAGTTAGGGCTAATTACAGGGCAATGTCTAATGTAAGAACTACGGTTACAATGAGGGTTAGTTTTAGCATTCGGGTTAGTTGCAGATCTAGTGTTAGGGCTAAGTTTATGGTTAGGATGATATTTAGAGCTAGGGTTAGTGTCAGGATATGAGTCAGGGTCAGGGTTAGGGTTAGGACTTGAATTAAGAATAGGTTTACTTTTAGGATTTAGTTTAAGGTTAGAAGGGTATTTAGAGGTAGGGTGAGTGTTAGGAAATGAGTGAAGGTCAGGGTAAGATTTAAAGTTAGGGTTAGGATTCAAATTAAGGCTATGTTTAGGTCTAGGTGTAGTGTTAGATTTGGTTTAAATTAAGATTTATGGTTTGGGCTATTGATCAGTTTGTTTTCCTGCTAGGGTTAGGATTAGGGCTAGTTTTATGATTAGCATTGGAGTTAGGGCTAGTTTTAGTGTTAGGCTTAGGCTTAGGGTTAGGGTTAATTTTCGAGTTAGGGTTAGATATAGGATTAGGGCTAGGACTAAGGATATTGCAAGGGTTAGGGCTAGGTTTAGGGTTATGGTAATAGATAGGCTTAGAACTAGTGATAGAGATGGTGTGAGAGTTATAGTTAGTCTTAAGTCTAGGGATAGGGTTAGTTTTAGGTATAAGTTAGCAGTATGGCCGGTGTTAGAATTTGCTCTAGGTTGAGGGTCACTTTTAGAAATAGGGTTTGTGTTAGGGTCAGAATAAGGGTGAGGGTTAGCATAAGGGTTTGTGATAGGAGTAGAGCTAGAATGAGGGCTAGTGTCAGGACTATTAATAGGGTTTGGATTTTTGTCAGCCTAAGGATTAGGAATAGGTCTAATTTTACCAGTAGGGTTAGGGTTTCACTTAGGGTAAGGAATAGAGTTAGAGCTAGGGTTAGGGCTAGAGTTAGGGTAGGGTTAGGTTTAAATTTAGATTTAGGGTTCGGATTAGGGCTCATTTTTTGTTAGGCTTAGGACTAGAGTTAGGGCAATCACTAATATAAGAATTAGGGTTACAATTAGGGTTAGTTTTAGGGTTAGGGTTAAGGGCAGTGGTAGTTTTGGGGATGAGTTTAAAGTTAGGGTGATATTAAGAGCTAGGGTTAGTTTTATGATATGAGTCAGGGTTAGGGTTAGTGTTAGGACTCAAATAAGGGCTAAAGTTACTGTTAAGTTTTGGTTTATGGTTAGGACAGTGTTTCAAGCTAGGGTGAGTTTAGCATATGAGACAGTGTCAGGTATACTTTTAAGGTTAAAGCTAGGACTTGAATAAAGGCTATGGTTTAGTCTAGGTGTAGTGTTAGGGTTTGACTTAAGTTAGATTTAGTGTTAGGGCTATTGCTCAGTTTTGTTTTACTGCTAGTGGTAGGGTTAGGGCTAGTTTTATGATTAGCATTAGGATTAGGTATATTGTTAGTGTGAATATTAGGCATAGGGATAAGGCTAGGACTAAGGATTGGGCAAGGGTTAGGGCTAGCGTTAGGGTTATGGTAAGGGCTAGGATTAGAACTAGTGATAGGGCTACTGTGACAATTATTGTTAGTCTTAGGGCTAAGGTTAGGGTTAGGGTTAGGGATAGGGCTAAATTAGGGCTAGGATTAGGTCTATGTTTAGTGTTCAGTTTAAGTATAGAATTAGGGTTAAATTTAGGATTTAGTTTAGGGTAAGCTGGTTAGTTTTAGAGGTAGGGTGATGTTTAGAATAAAGGTTAGGAAAGGGGTTATTATTAAGGCTAGGTTTAGGGTTAAGATGAAGGCTAGTGTTTGTTTTAGGGTTAGGGCTAGAATTAGGAGTATGCCTACATTCAAGTCTAGAATTATGTTTAAAAATAGTTTTAGGGTTAGGATTATGGGTATGTCTACTTTAAGGTTTAGGTTTAGGATTAAAGTCAGGCTTAAGACTAGGGATACTATTAAGGTGAAGTTCCAGTTTAGGGTTTGGAATAGGTTAAGCATTAAAGTTAGGGATTGAATTAGCAATAGGGTAAGGTTTTGGGTAATGATAGGCTTAGAATTAGGGTTCATGTTAGGTTTCGGGAAGTGTAAAGGGAGAGATTTAGAGAGAGGGTTAGGTTTAGGCCTATAGTTAGTGTTAGAATTAGGATTATCGTTATGGTAAAGTATAGGGTTAGGGCTAGGGTTAGGGCTAGGGTTACGGTTATGATTAGAGCTAGGACTAGGGCTAGGTTTAGGGTTAAACCTGGGGTTAGGGCTCGAATTAGGGCCAGGATTTGGGGTAAGTTAGTGCTATTGTTAGGATTATGATTAATGTAAGTACAAGGGTTAAAATTAGGGCTAATTTTAGGGTTAAGATTAGGCTAGGTTTTGTGTTAGATTTAGTGTTAAGATTGGGGTGATGTTTACACCTAGGATTAGTGTCAATGTCAGAGTCAATGTCAGAGTTAGTTGTAGGGATCGGCTTAAAACTCAAATTAGGGCTACACTTAGGATTAATTGTATGGTTAGTGTTTGGTTTAGTTGAAGGTTTAGGGATATATCTTTTTTTTAGGTTAGAGCTAGAATTAGAGCTACTTTTAGGATTAGTGTTAGGTGTAGGGCTAGTGTTAGGGTTAAGCTTAGGCTTCAAGTCAGTGTTAGATTTAGATATAAATTATGATCTAAGGTTAGTGCTTGGGCTTTGGATAGGGCAAGGGCTAGGAGTAATTTTAGGGGTAGAGTTAGGGTAACGTTAATGGATAGAGTTAGTATTAGAGATAGGGCTAGTATGAGAGTCAGATTTATTCTTAAGTCTAGGGTTATGGTTAGGTTTAAAGAGAGGGTGAAATTAGGAATAAGATTAGGGTTAGAGTTAGTATTGGAGTTAGAGCTAGGGTTAGAATTAGGGTTAGAATTAATTTAGGTTTAGGCCTAGGATAAGGGCTGGGGTTTTTGTTAGGGTTAGGGCTAGGATTAGGGTTAGGGCTAATGTCAGGTGAAGGGTTATGGTTGAGGAGAGGACAGTTTTAGGATTAGGTTAATGGCTAGGTCTAGTTTAAGGGTTAGGTTTAGGGTTAAAGGTCATGTTTAGAACTAGGGGAATTATTAGGGTCAGGATCAGGTTAGAGTTTGGTTAAAGTTAGGGTTTAGGGTTTAGGTTTAGTGCTCAAATAAACATTAGGCTCAGCATTTTGGTAATGATAGGTTTTGTTTAGGGTTCAGGTTAGGTTTTTGGTCATTGATAGAGTTAGTTTTAGTGATTTTTTTTTTTTTTTTAGGCCTACGGTTAGCATTAGGGTAAGGGTAACGTTGGGGTAATGGATAGGGTTAGAGCTAAGGTTAGGGCTATGGTTATGGTCAGGAATAGGTTTTGAGTTTGGGTTAGCCTTAGGGTTAGAACTAGGGTTAGTTTTAGGGTTATTTTTAGCATAAGAGTTAGGTTTAGAGCTAGATTTAGGGTACAGCGAGGGTCAGATTTAGAGTTAGGTCTAGGGATAACATTAGAGTGTGGTTCTAGGGTACAGCGAGGGTCAGATTTAGAGTTAGGTCTAGGGATAACATTAGAGTGTGGTTCTAATTAGGATTGGATTAGGGCTACCATCATCATTAGGGGTAGGGTTAGGGTTAGGGTAAGAGTAATGAATATGGGTAGACGTAGGCATAGGGTTAAGGTTAGTGTTAGATTGAGGTTTACATTTAGGGTTAGGACTATGGTTATGTTTAGGTTTATGGTAAGGGTTAGGGTTCGAGCTAGAGTTAGATCTATGGTGAGTGTGATGTTTAGGGTTAGGTCTAGTGTTAGTTTTCTGGTTAGGTTTAGGGTTAGGGTTAGGACTAAAATTACCAATAGTTTTAGGGTTATTTTAGGGTAATTTTTGGGTTTAGAGCTAGGTTTAGTGCTAGGGTTAAGTTTAGGATTAGGGCTATTGTTAGGGCTATATTTAGGTATAATTGTAGGTTTATGTTTAGTATAAGTGTTAGGCTTTGAGATAGGGTTAGGAATAATCAAGTGTTAGGTTAGGGCCTAGCATTATGCTTAGGCCTAGGATTAGCTCTAGGTTTTGTGTTAGGTTTAGGCCTAGGTTTAGGGCTATGAGTACTGGAAGAGCTAGGGTTATGATTAGGGCTAGTTTTAGTGTTAGGATTATGGCTAGGTCTTGTGTTAGGTTTAGATTTTTGGTTAGGGTCATATTTAGAGATAGGTTACTCTTAAAGTCAGGGTCAATGTTTGGGTTTGTGTTACATTTAGGGTTAAACCCAGGATTTAAACTAGGTTTAGGTCTAGGGGTAGGGTTAGTGTTTGTGTTAGGTTTCTTTAAAGGCTAGGGATAGGTTTTTTTTTTTTTATTGCAGGGATAGAATTAAGGCTATATTTAGATTTGATTTAGGTCTAAGTCTAGTGTTATGTTTTGGTTTAGGGTTAGGGCCAGGTTTAAACCTAGGGTTAGTTTTAGGGTTAAAATAAGGGTCAGGTTAACATTAGTGTTTAGAATAGTGTTAGAGCTAGAGTGAGAGTAGGGTTTTGATTATTAATTGTGTTAGGGCTTTGTTTAGCTTTAGGATTAGGGATAGGTCTATTGTTACAATTAAGGTTAGGTTTTTGCTTTAGATAAGGGATTGGCTTAAATCTAGGGTTAGGGCTAGAGTTAGGGTTAAGTTTAGGGTTAAATCTAGGTTTAAGGCTGAGATTCAGGCTATTTTTTGTCGTAGGGTTAGTGCTTGTGTTATGGCAATGGATAATGTAAGAACTAGGGTTATAATTAGGGTTAGGGTTAGGGGTAATTAAGGTTAGGTTTAATGTTAGCATTATATTTATAGCTATTTTGTAATAGGATATGATTCAGAAACAGTGGTAGTTATAGGGTTAGGGTTAGGACTCAAATAAGGGGTAGGATTACTCTTAGGGTGCAGTTTAAGATGAGCACAGTCTTTAGAGCTAGGGTGACTGTTAGGATATGAGTCAGCATCAAGGTTATTGTTAAGTTTAGGATTATGACTCAAATTATGGTTAGAGTTACTGTTAGGGTTCAGTTTAGGTTTAGGGTGGTGTTTAGAGATAGGGTGAGTATTAGGATATAATTTTGGGTCAGGGTTAATTTAAGGTTATGGTTATGACTTGAATTAGGGCTAGGGTTAGGTCTAGGTGTATATTAGAATTTGGTTTAAGTTAAGAATTAAGCTTAGGACTATGGCTCAGAGAATTTTAAAATATTTTTTTATTTTTCAGTTTTTTAGTTTTTGGTGGACACAGCATCTTTTTTTCTTTTAATTATTGTTTAATTGTTGCTGAGTATCAAACCCAGGACCTCATGCATGCCAGGCCAATGCACTACTGCTTGAGCCACATTCTCAGCCCCTATTGCTCATTTTTGGCTTAGTCTTAGTTTTAGGGTTAGGGCTAGTTAAATGATTGGCATTAGGCTTAGGGCTATTGTTTTGTTAGGCTTAGGTTTAGGTTTAGGTTAAGACTTGGAGTTATGGTTAGATCTAGGGTTAAGGCTAGGTCTAAGGATAGGGCAAGGGTTATGGCTAGGTTTATGGTTGTAGAAAATGATAGGGATAGAAGTAGGGATAAGGCTAGGGTGAGAGTTAGAGTTAGTCTTAGTGTTAGAGTTATTGTTAGTTTTAGGGATAGGTCTAAATCAGGACAAGAATTAGATCTAGGGTTAATGGTCATCTTAGGCTTAGCATTTGGGCTAGTTTTAGGATTCAGTGTAGGGTAAGGGAGGTGTTATAGCTAGGTTTAGAGATAGAGTGAGGTTTAGAACTAGGATTAGGGCTAGGGTTAGGATTAGGGTTATGATTAAGGCTAGGTTTATGTCTAGGATGAGGGCTAGGGTTTGTTGTAGGGTTAGGTCTAGAATTAGGGCTAGGGGTAATGTAAGGTCTAGTGTTACAGTTAGGAGAGATTTAGGATTAGGTCTATGTCTTAGTCTAGTCTAAGTGTTAAGTTAATGTAAGGGTAACTTTTAGAGCAAGGGGTACTTTTAGGTTCAGGGTCAAAGTTATGGTTTGCATTAGGTTAAGATTGAGGGATAGGGCTCAAATGAGCATTAGAGTTAGAGTTAGGTTATGGGTAATAAATATGGTTATATATAGGGTTCAGGGTAGTTTTAGGGTAATGGAGAGATTTAGGATTTGCAATAGTGTTAGGGTTAGGCCTAGGGTTAGCATTAGGAATAGAGTTATCATAAGGGTAAGGTATAGGGTTAGGGGTAGGGGTAGGGGTAGGGATAAGGCTAGGGTTATGTTTAGGTCAAAGTTTAAGCTTTGTGCTATCCTTAGGTATAAGTTGGGGTCAGGCTTAGGGTTAGGGGTAGGTTTAATGTTCGGGTTTTGCTTATGAATTGTTTAGGTCTTGAATTAGTGCTAGGTTTTGTTAGGTTTAGGTCCAGTGTTAGTGCTATGGGTAATGTATGATCTAGGATTCTAATTAGTGCTTATTTTAGTGTTAGGATTATGGCTAGGTCTTGTGTCAGGTTTATATTTTGTTTAGAGTCAGTTTTAGGCATAGGTTTCGTGTTAGTGTCAGGGTCAGTGTTCAGATTTGAGTTAGGGTGAAAGCCATAATCAGGAGTAGGGTTAGGTCTAGGGTTAGTGTTATTATTTGGTTTAAGTTAAGGGATATTTTTAGGGCTAGAACTAAGTTTTTGTTTAGATCTAGGGCTGGAGTTATTGGTAGATTTAGGATTAGGTTTAGGTCTAGTGGTAGTGTTAGGGTTAGGTTTAGGTAAAAGTTTACTTGTAGAGCTGGTTTCAGGGTTTAGTTTAGGCTTAAGGTCAGGTTTAGACCAATAATTAGTGTTATGGTTAGAATAAGTGTGAAGGTTAGGATTAGGTTTTGGGTTAGGTTTAGAGCAAGAATGAGTGCTAGGATTTGGACTGGTAATACAGATAGTATTTGTGTAGGCTAAGGATTATGATTAGGACTAGGGTTAGCATTATGGATAGGGTTTGGCTTAGGATAATGGATAGGGTTAGAGCTAGGCTTAGAGCTAGAGTTAGGGTTAGGTTTGGGCTAGGCTTAGGGTTAAAATTAGGGTTAAATCTAGTTTTAGGGCTCAGATTATGGCTATTTTTGTTCTGGAGTTAGGACTAGGGTTAGGTCTATGGCTGATGTAAGAACTAGGGTTATTATTAGAGTCAGTTTTAGGGTTAGGGTTTGGGCTAGGAATGGTGTTAGCATTTGCTTTTTGGTTAGAGTGATATATAGAGCTAGGGTTAGTGTTTGGATTGAGTCAGGGTAAGGGTTTTTTTTTTTAGTTTTAAGACTCAAATTTGAGCTAGGGTTAGGGTTAGTTTTATGATTAGTGATAGTCTTCAGCTAGTGGTTGGGTGAGGTTTAGGCTTAAGGTTAGGATTAGGTTTAGAGTTTATAACCATAATGTTGAGTTATGGTTAGATGTAGGGTTAGGGCTAGTGTTAGGGTTACAATAATGGACACGTTTAGAAATAGAAATAGGACTAGGTTAAGAGTTAGAATTATTCTTAGGGCTAGTTTTAGGGATTTGCTTTGGATAAGGGCTGAATTAGGGCTTGATTAAGTTTAGTGGTAGGGTTAGGCCCATGGTTAGGGCTAGAATTAGGGTTAGTGTTAGAGTTAGGTTATGGTTAGATTTTGGGAAACGGATGAGATTATGGCTAGGTTCAGGGCTAGGGCAAAGGTTAAAATTAGGTATAGGAATAGGGTGAGTGTTTGGGTTAAAATTAATGCTAGTTTTAGGGCTTAGATGAGGGCTAGGGTTTGTGTTAGACTTAGAGCTAGGATTCGAGCTTAGGCTAATGTCAGGTTATTTTTGGCTAGAGTTATGGCTAGGAAGAGTGTTTATTTTTCGTTTATGGCTATGTCTAATGGAAAGTTAGGTTTAGGGTAAATGTCAGGTTTAGAGCTAGGTATAGTGTTATGGTCAGAGTATGGTTTAGGGTTTTGTTTAGGATAAGGTTTAGGGTTAGGCTCAAATTAGCATTAGGGTTAGGGTTAAAGTAATGGATAGTGTTAGGTTTAAGGTTCAGTTTAGGTTTAGAGAAATAGATAGGGTTAGTGTTAGTGATAGGATTGGGGTTAGGCCTAGGGTTATCATTTTGGTTATGTTCATGTTTAAGGTAAAGGAAAGGGTTAGTGCTAGTGTTAAGGCTTTTGTAATGTTAAGATTTGGCTAGGTTTATGGATAGGCCTAGGGTTAGTGTTAGTGTTAGGTTTAGCAAAAGTGTTAGTGTTTGAGCTAGGGTTTAGTCTAGGGTGAGGGTTAGAGTTAGATTCAGGGCTCCGGTTAGGGTTGGGGTTTGGGTTATGACTTGGTTAGCATTAGGGTTACGGTTATGTTTAAGGTAATAGATAGAGTTTGTGCTATGGTTACAGTTAGGATTAGGGCTAGTTTTAGGGTTATGTTGTGGGTTAGGGCTATTGTTATGTTTAGGGTAAGGATTAGAGTTTGAGTAGGGTTAGAGCCAGGGCCACAGTTAGGGTTAAAGTTAGTGTTAGTGATAGGGTTAGGGTTATACTTAGGTCTATGTTTAGGGCTAGGATTAGGACTAGGTTGTGTGTGAGGTTTAGGGTTAGTGTTGGGTGTATGGGTAATGTAAGAGCTAGAGTTATGGTTATGGGTAGGGTCAGAGTTTTTCTAATGTTAGGGTTAGTTTTTCAGTTAGGATCAGTTTTAGAGCTAGGGTTTCTGTTAAGGTAAGTGTCTATGGTTAGGGATAGAATTAGGGTTATTTTATGGTTAGGTCTACTGTAAGGGTTAGTTTTAGGGTAAGGGTCAAGTTTACAGCTAGATGTATTATTAAGGTCAGGGTATGGCTTATGGTTCAGTTTTCTTAAGGTTTAGGTTTAGGGCTTTAATTAGCATTAGGGTTAGAGTTAGGGTTAGGGTAATGAATAGGCTTAGGATTAGGGTAAATGTTAGTTTTAGGGTAATGGATAGGTTTATAGATTGTGACAGTGTTAGGGTTAATCCTAGGGTAGAATTAGGGTTAGGATTATTTTTAGGGTAATGGATAGAATTAGAGCTAGAATCCGGGCTAGGGTCACGGCTAGATTAAAGGCTAGAGTTAGGGTACTGTATAAAATTAGAGCTATGATTAGGTCTATGTTAGGTTAGGATTATGGTTACAGTTAGGTTAGTGTTTGGGATAGTGCTAGGGTTATGTTTAGGGTAAAGGTTAGGCTTTGATGTAGGCTTAGGTCTAAGGGGAGCATTAGGGTTAGGGTTGGGGTAAGGTTAGTTTAGGGTTACACTTAGGGCTAGGTTTAGGTCTAGGATTAGGGCTAGGTTTTGTGTTATTTTAGGCCTAGGTTTAGGGCAATGGGTAGTTAAGAACTAGGGTTATGTTTAGGGCTAGTTTTAGGGTTAGGGTTATGGATAGGTGTAGTGTTAAGATTAGGTTTTAAATTAGAGTGAGCTTTGGAGCTACTTTTATGTTAGGGTCAAGGTCAGTGTTCATATTAGAGTGAGTGTTGAAATTAGTGCCAGAATTAGAACTAGGGTTAGTTCTAGAATTAGGGGTTTTTTTTATGTTAATGGTGATTTTTAGGGCTACAGCAAGGTTGTTGTTCAGGTCTAGGGCTAGAGTTATGGTTCGATTTAGGATTAGGTTTAGGTCTAGGACTAGTGTTAGGTTTAGGTTTAGTTATAGAATTACAGGTAGGGCTAATGTTAGTGTTCGGGTTCAGGTTAGGGTTAGGTTTAGACCTATGGTTAGTGTTAGGGTCAGTATAAGTTTCAGGATTAGTATTAGGTTTTGGGTTTTGGTTAGAGCTAGAATGAGTGCTGGGGTTAGAACTAGTAATATGGTTAATGTTTGGGTTAGGCTATGGATTAGGGTTAGGCTTAATAGTAGCATTAGGTTTATTATTTGGCTTAAGGTAAAAGTAGAATTAAATCTAGGGTTAGGGAAGGATTAGGGACTGACCTATGGCTAGGGTTGGTGCTAGGGTTAAAGCTAGAGTTAGTGCTCGGATTAGGGCTAGGTTTTGGGTTAGGTTAGGGCTAGTGTTAGGGTTATAGGTAATGTACAAAATAGGATTAGGATTAGGGCCAGTTTTTGAGATAGTGTTATGGCTAGATCAATTGTTATGATTAGGGTTAGTGTTAGAGTGATGTTCACAGCTAGAGTTTGTGTTTGAGTCATGGTCAGTGTTCAGTTTAGAGTTAGCTTTAGGGTTAAAACCAGAAGTATCACTAAGGTTAGTCTAGGGGTAGGGCTAGTATTTAGGTTAGGTTAAGGTGTATTATTAGGGCTAGGGCTAGGTTTTTGTTTATGTCTAGGGCTAGAGATATGTCTAGATTAAGGATTAGGTTTAGGTATAGGGCTAGTGTTAGGGTTAGGTTTAGGCAAAGGTTTATTTCTAGTTCTAGTTTTAGGGTTCTGTATAGTGTTAGCATTTGTGTCAGAGTAAGTGTCAGTTTTGAGTTATGATTAGAGCTACAATGAGGGCTAGGGTTAGGACTAGTAATAGGATTAGGGTTAGGACTAGGGTTAGTATTAGGGTTAGAATTGTCTTAGGGTAAGTGATAGGGGGAGACCTAGGGTTGGGGCTACATTTAGGGTAGGGTTAGAGCTAGTGTTATGATTAGGTTTATTGTTAAAGCTAGAGTTAGGTTTCAGATTATGGTTAGAGTTAGGGCTAGGTATAGAATTACAGCCATGTTTGCATTAGAGTTATGATTTTGGTTAGTTACAAGTTTGGCGTTAGGACTAGGTCTACTGTTGGGGTTAGGTTTAACATTAGAATGATGTTTAGAGCTAGCATTACTATTAGGGTCAAAATTAAGGTCAGGGTAGCTTTTGGGTTAGGGTTTGGCCTCGAATTAGGGCTAGGGTTAGGGCTAGGTGTAGGGTTAGGTTTTGGTTTAGGTTATGTTTTAAAGTTAGGGTTATTGCTCAGTTTTTATTTTTTTTGTTTTTGTTTTTGTTATTTTTGGCTATGGTTAGGGCTAGCTTTAAGATTAGCTTAAGGTTTAGGACTAGTGTTTGGGTTAGTTTTACTCTGAGGTTTGGAGTTAGATTTAGAGTTAGGATTAGATCTAGGATTGGGTCTAGGACTAAGGATATGGGTAGCATTAGTTCTAGGTTTATAGCTAGAATTAGGGTCATGATAAAATAGGGTTAGAACTAGGGCTAGGGCTAGGGTGAGAGTGAGAGTTAGTCTTAGAAATAGGCTTAGGGTTTGTTTGGTATAGGGCTTAATTAGGTCTAGAAATAGGGCTAGATTTATGTTTATGTTTAGGCCTAGGGTTAGTTTTGTGCTTAGGGTTTGGTTTAGTGTAAATAATGGGGTTAGAGCTAGGTTTAGAGCTAGGACAAAAGTTACAATTAGAGTTAGGACCAGGGTTTCATTAGAGTTATTATTAAGGCTAGGTTAAGGGCTAGGATGAGGGCTAGGGTTTGTATTTTGATTAGGGGTAGGATTAGTGTTAGGGAAAAATCAGTTCTAAGGTTATGGTTAGGGATAGTTTTAGGATTAGGTTAATGGTTATGTTTAGTGTAAGGGTTAGATTTATGGTAAGTGTCAAATTTATAGCCAGGGGTATTATTAGGGTCTGTATCAGGTTTAGGGTTTTGTTTAGGTTAGGGTATAGGGCTCAAATTAGCATTAGGGTTTGGGTTAGGGTAATGATAGGGTTAAGTTTAGGGTTAAGGTTAGGTTTAGCATAATGGATAGTGTTTCGGTTAGGCATAGGTTTAGATTTAGGCCTAAGGTTAGCATTAGAATTTGAACTATGTTTAGGGTAATTGGTAGGGTTAAAGCTCCGTTTAGGGCTAGGGATATGGATAGGTTTAGGGCTAGGATTAGGGTTATAGTTAGGGTTAGTGCCATGTTTTGTTTTAAGATTAGGGCTAGGATTACAGCTAGGGCAAATGGCAGGTCTATGGTTACGTTAGAAATAGTTTTAGGGAAAGGCTTATGATTAGGTCTAGTATAAGGGTTAGGTTTAGCAGTAGGGTCAGGGTTAGAGCTAAGTATAATATTATACGAATAGTCAGAGTTAGGGTTAGGTTAAGTTTAGGATTGTGGCTAAAATTATCATTAGATATAGGGTTAGGGTAATGAAAGGGTTAGGTTTAGGGTTCAGGTTAGGTTTAGGTTAATAAATAAGGTTAGGGTTAGTGATAAGGTTAGGGTTAGGCCTGGGTTTGTTCATAGGTTTATGGTTAAGGATAGGTTAAAGCTAGTAATAAGGCTAAAATTATGGTTAGAATTCTGTCTGGGGTTAGTGTAAGATTAAGGCAAGGCTTTGGGTTACGGTTAGGTTTAAATCTAGGGTCTAAAATAAGAACTACATTTTGGGTTTGGTTAGGGCTGGGGTTAGGGCTATGGCTAATGTATGAACTACTGTTACAATTAGTGCCAGTTTTAGGGTTAAGGGTAAGCTATGGATCAGTTTTTTTTTTGGGGGGGGGTACTGCTAGGGTAAGATTTTGGATTACCTTCAGGGTTAGGGCTGGTGTTAGAGTGACCTTTAGGCTTAGGGTTAGGTTTAGATTTAAAGTTAGGGTTGATCTAGTGTTAGGGCTCATTCTAGGGTTAGGTCTAGTGTTAGGGTTATGGTAAGGATTATTTTTAGAACTAGGTATGCGTCTAAGGTGAGAATTAGAATTATTCTTAGAGTAGGCTTATTGTGAGGATTAGGGTTAGGGCTAAATTAGGGCTATGATTAGGACTAGGGTTAGTGTTAGGTTTAAGCCTAGGGACTGGGCTAGGTTTAGGTTAGCAATGGGTTTAGGGTTAAGTTTAGAGGACTGGGTGGGGTTATAGCTAGGTCTAGGGCTAGGGTGAGAGTTAGAATTAGGGTTAGGCCTAGGGTTATGTTTCAATTTAGGATTAAGGCTAGGATTAGGTATAGGATTAGGTGTAGGTTTTCTGATATGTTTAGGGCTAGGACTCTGGCTAGGGATAATATCAACTCTTGGGTTATGGTTAAGGATAGTTTTAGGGTTATTTTATGGCTAGGTCTAATGTAAGGGTTAGGTTTATGTTAAAGGTCAGATTTAGAGCTAGAATTATTAGTGTCATGGTCAGGGTCAGGGTTAGCATTTGGTTTACATTAAGGTTAAGGAATTAGGGCTCATATTAGCATTAGGGTTAGGTTTAAAGTCAAGGTAATGGAACAGTTGATTTTAGGTTTTAGTTAAGGTTTAAGGTAACAGATGGGTTAGGTTTAATGATCCAGTTAGGGTTAGCATTAAGGTTGGGGTTATGTTTAGTTCAATGGATAGTTTTAGAGCTACAGTTAGGGCTGAGTTATTGTTTAGATTAAGTCTAGGGTTAGGGTTAGGGTTAGGCATAGGGCTAGGGTTTTGTTTAGTGTAGGTGGTAGGGATAGGGTAAGTGTTAATTTAGGGTAGAAGATATGGTTAGTTTAGAATAAAGGTTACTATTTGAGATAGGGTTAGGGTTAGTGCGAGGGTTAGGTTTAGGTTTACTTCTGAGTTCAAGATTATGGTTAGAGTTAGGTTTAGTGTTAGGGATAGGGTAATAATTAGGATTAGGGTTAGGGTTAGGATAATAAATGTGGTTAGAACTAAATTTTGGGCTAGGGATAAGGTTAGTATTAGGGCTAGGGTTAGGGTTAGGATTTAGGATAGGGCTAGAGTTATGTTTAGTGTAAGGGTAAGGCTTTGAGCTAGGGTAAGGCCTAAGGAGAGTTTAGGGTTAGAGTTAGGATTAGGGTTAGTGCAAGGCTTAGGTTTATGCTTAGAGCTAAGTTTATGCCTAGGATTATCTCCAGGTTTTGTGTTAGGTTTAGGGCTAGGGTTAGATCTATGAATAATATAAAAGCTAGGGTTATGTTTAGGGGTAGTTTTAGGTTTAGGGTTATAGCTAGTTCTAATGTTATGTCTATGTTTTGGGTTAGTTTAAGTTTTAAAGGTAGTTTAAGTTTAAAGATCAGGGTCAGTGTTTGGGAAAGTGTTATTTTTAGGGTTTTAATGATCCAGTTAGGGTTAGCATTAGGGTTGGGGTTATGTTTAGTTCAATGGATAGTTTTAGAGAATTAAGACTAGGTTTAGGTCTAGTGATAGGGAAAGTGTTTTGTTTAGGTTAAGGGTTATTGTTAGAGCTAGTGGTAGGATTTTGTGTAGGTCTAGGGCTAGAATTATAGCTATATTTAGGATTATCTTTCAGTGTACAACTAGTGTTAGGCTTAGGTATAAGTATAGGGTTACCAATAGGTCTAGTGTTTCCTTTTGGTTTAGGTTTAGTGTCAGGTTTAGACCTAGGGATACTTGTAGGGTCAGAGTGTCAGGATTAGGTTTAGAGGTATAATGAGGGCTAGGGTTAAGACTAGTAGAGTTAGAGTTGAAGTTTGGCTAAGGATTAGGGTTAGGACTAGGGTTAGCGTTTGGGTTAGGGTTTGGCTTAGGGTAAGGGATAGGTTTAGAGCTAGAATAAGGGCTAGGGTTAGGGTTAGGTTTAGTTCTAGTGTTAGGGTTAAGATTAGGGTTAAACCTTGGATTAGGGTTTGGATCCAGGTAGGATTAGTGTTAGCGTTAATGCTAGGGTTAGGACAATGACTAATGTACGATATAGGGTTACAATGAAGGTTACATTTAAGGTTAAAGTTTAGGCTAGGTCTAGTGTTAGGGTTAATTTAAGTTAGGGTGATGATTAGAGCTAGAATTAGTGTTAGGTTCAGCATCAGGGTCAGATTAATTTTCAGAGTTAGGGTTAGGGCTAGGTGTAAGGTTTGGATTTGCTTTAGGTTAAGGGTTTGGGTTAGGGATATGGCTTGGTTTTGTTTTATGGCTAGGGCCAGGGCTGGGGCAAGTTTTTTGATGAGAATTATTGTTAGGTGTAGCGTTAGTGTTTGGTATGGCTTATGTTTACAGTTAAATTTAGAGTGAGGTTTAGATTTAGAGTTAGCTTTATATCTAGAGTTTCAGATAGGGCTAAGGATAGAATTGGGGCTAGGGCTAGGGCAAGAGTTATTGTTAGTCTTATGGCTACTGTTAGGGTTAGGATAGAATTAAATTAGGGCTAGGATTAGTGCTAGGCTTAATGTTAGTATTAGGCATAGGGTTAGGACAGGGGTTAGGTTTAGGTTTAGGGTTTTGGTTAGTTTTCTGGTAAGGGATGGGGTTATATGTAGGTTTAGGGCTAGGGTAAGGGTTACAATTAAGGTTAGGGCTCAGGGTATGAATGGGGTTAGGATTAAGGCTAGGTGTAGGGCTAGGATTATGGTTAGGGCTAATTTCAGGTCTATTGTTATAGTTAAATATAGTTAAATTTTAGTTTTATGGCTATGCCTTGTGTAATTGTAAGGTTTAGGGCTAGGGTCAGGTTTAGAGCTAAGCGTATCATTAGAGTCATGGTCACGATTAATATTTTGAATAGGTTAAGCTTAAAATTAGGACTCAAAGTATAATTAAGGTTTGGATCAGCATAATGATAGAGTTAGGTTTAGGTTTTTAGGTTAGATTTATTATAATGGATAGGGTGAAGATTAGGGATAGGGTTAGGTTTAGGCCTAGGGTTAGCATTAGGGCAAGGGTTATGGTTAGGGTAATGGATACAGTTAGAGTTAGGGTTACAGCTAGGGTTATGGTTACAATTAGTGATAGGTTTAGAATTATGTTTAGGGATAAAGCTAGGGTTAGTGCTCGGAATAGGGCTACAATTTTAGTTAAGCTTGGGCTAGGGTTAAGACTCAAATTACTGCTAGGGTTAGGAATAGGTGTAAAATTAGGGCTTGGTATAAGTTAAGGATTAGGGTTAGGTCTATGGATCAATTTTGTTTTAGAGCAAGGGCTAGGGTTAGGGCTAATTTTAGGATTATCCTTAGGGTTAGGGCTGGGGTTAGGTTTAGGCTTAGTCTTATTGTTAGGGTTAGATTTAGATTTAGGTTTAGATCTAGGGTTATGGCCAGGGATATGAATAGGACTAGGTTTAGACCTACAGTTCAGGCTAGGATTAGGCTTCAGCAAAATATATTGTTAGAAGTAGAGTTAGGGCTAGGGTGAGACTTAGAGTTAGTCTTCGGGCTAGGTTTAGGGTTAAGGTTAGGGATAGGGCTAAATTAGGGCTAAGATTAGGGCTATGGTTAGTATTAGGTTAGGCCTAAGTTTAGGTTTATGGTTATAATTAAGGCTATGTTTAGGACTAGGGAAAAAAACTAGGGTTTGTGCTAGAGTTAGGGTTAAAGAGAGGTCTAGGGTTATGGTTAGGGACAGTTTCAGGGTTAGATTTATGGCTAAGTCTAATTGAAGGGTTAGGTATAGGTAATAGGTTTAGAATTAGGGGAATTATTAATGTCAGTGTCAGGATTGGGCTTTGGTTTAGGTTTGAGTTTAGGGTTAGGGCTCAAATTAGCATTATGGTTAGCATTAAGGTAATGATAAGGTTAGGTTTAGGGTTCTCGTTGGCTTTAGGGTAACTCACAGTTTGGGGGATAGTGATAGGTTTAGGCTTAGGTCTAAGACTACATTAGTGTAAGGGTAATATTTAGGGTAATGGATACAGTTAGAATTAAGTTTATGGCTAGTTTTATGGTTAGGATTAAGTCTTGAGTTTGGGTTAGGGTAAGGGTTAGAACTAGGGTTAATTTTAGGGTTATGTTTAGTGTAAGGGTTAGGTTCTGAGCTATGTTTAGGGCTAGACTGGGAGTTAGCTTCAGGGTTAGATCAAGGGATAGGATTATCATAGTTTTGGGGTTAGAGTTAGGGTTAAAGTTAGACCTAGGATTAGTGGTAGGGTAAGTATAAGGGTCAGCGTTAGGGTTAGATTTGGGATAGGGTTAGAGCTAGAATGAGAGCTAGGGTTAGAGCTATTAATAGAGTTAGGGTTTTGGTTAGCCTAAGGTTTAGGGATAGGTCTAAGGTTACACTTATGTTTAGGGTTTTGCTAAGCGTAACAGATTTGTTTAGAGCTAGGTTTAGGGATATTGTTAGGGTTAAAGTTAGGGTTAAATCTAGGTTTATGGCTGAGATTAGGGCTACTGTTTCTTTTAGGGTTAGGGATAGGATTAGGGCCATGGATAATGTAAAAACTAGGATTAAATTTAGGTTAGTTTTAGTGTTATGGTTAGGTTTAATGTTAGGGTTAGGGTAACTTTAGGGTGATATTTATAGCTAGGGTTTGTGTTAGGATAAGAGTCAGGTTAGGATTCATTTTAGGGTTAGTAATAGGATTCGAACTAAGAATAACCCTACCAATAATTAGAGTCCTATTCCTAACATTCAGTTTAAGAAGAGGACTGTGTTTAGAGCTAGGTGGAGTGTAGGATATGAGTATGGGTCAGTGTTAGTTTTAAAATTAGTATTAGAACTTGAATTAGGTTTAGGGATAGGACTACGTTTAGTGTTAGATTTTTGTTTAAGTTAATGTTTAGGGTTAGGTTTATTGCTTGGTTTTGGTTTAGTCCTAGGTTTAGGTTTAGGGATAGTGTAAGTGTTAAGCTTAGGCTTAGGGTTAGGGTTAGATTTGGAGTTAGGGTTAGATCTAGCCTTAACCTGTTAAGGATAGTGTTAAGGATAGTGTTAGGACTAATGTTAGATCTAGTATTAGGGTTAGAGTTAGTTTGGTTCAAATTTCTTTTATACTTGGCAGGATTCAATTTTTTTCCTAGCCGTACTATACTCCACATGTTTGCACCTCATAGGTTAAATGTTTCATTGTAAGGAATAGATTGTATTTAAAGTTTCAGTTCCATTTGTCCTATACAGGTAAATGGAAATGGAGCTGGAAATGTAAGCATTAGTGCTAGCTGCTTGAAACTTCACACCCCATCAATTCTCTGTGAGCAATCCCTTGTTTGTTCTTGTGATAGTAGTCCTAAGCTGTAGCATGTAAAAACAACTTTATACAAGCGTTCTTTAGAGATAAAAGGAAAATATGCATGTACTGATATACTCCATCAAATTTTTGGACATATTTCTTTGATCCTGTGCAGCATTCATCCCTTAGCTTTCCACACTAGGCTGCCCAAGTTTGGAAATTCTATGGTCAATGGTTTCATAAAAAAGGGTTAGTGGAAGAGCTAGGGTTAGAGCTAGTGTTAGAGTTAGAGTTAGTTTTATGCAAAATTATTTGATACTTGGAAGGATTTACCTTTTAGCTTGATTTAATCTGTTCCCCAGGTTTAGGCCTTATCTGTTCACAGTTTTGCTGTCGGGAACATTTAGTATTTTAAGATTTCAATTCATTTGGACCTATACTGGAAAATGAATAGAGTTGAAAATCAAACAGGGTTTGTGCTAGCTGATGGAAACTTCACACACTCCAACAGTTCTCTGTAGGGACTCTGGTATGTTCCTTGTAAAAGTAGGCCTATGCTTAAGCATGCAAAAACAACTTAGAGTTCTTTAAGAGAAAACAGGAAAATATGCATGCACTGAAATAACTCCATAATTATTTGGTCAGATTTGTTTGATGTTCCATAGCACTCATCACTTAGCTTGCCCTACAAGGTTCCCCAAGGGCGGGAATTATAGGATCAATCATTCTCTAATCAGGTTAGGGTTAATGTTAGGTGTAGGGTTATGGCTACAGCTAGGGTTAGAGGTAAAGTAGGGTGAGAGTTAGTTTTGTTCAAATTTGTTTGATATTGGGCTAAAGTCATTTTTATCTAGCCTTAGTATGTTTCCAAGGTATATTCTTCTCAATTTAATCATTCTTAGCATGAGCACATTGTATTTAAGATTTCACTTCATTTTGTCACCTATGGGTAAATGGAAATGGAGGTTGAAATCAAACAGGCAGTCCTTCCCCTAAACCTAACCCTAAACCTTACAATAAACATAGCCCTCGTCCTAGGCTTAAGCCTAACACTAAGCCTAGAAATATTCCTAGCCCTAATTTGGCCCTAACCATAACCCAAACTATAGCCCAAAAACTAACTCAAACTCTTGCCATAGCCCTCCCTATTCCTAGTTATACCACATTCTTTACCATAACCAAAACACTAGCCTTAATCTTAGCTCTATCACTAGCCATAGCCCTAATGCTAGAATTAACCATAAATTTAAATCTACTCTTAAGTCTAAACTCACTCTATCAGTTGCTATAACACTAAAGCTAATCCTAAAACCACCCTTAACTTTAGCTTTAGTCATAAAAAAAAAAAAAACAAAACTGAGCCATAGAACTAACCCTAAACCTTGACCGAAAACAAATCCTAATTCTACATCTAGCCATAAGCCTACTTCTAATGTGTGTCTTTATCTCTAACCACAAAACGAACCATGACCATGACTCGGGATCCTAACAGTAACCCTAGTTAAAAACATCACCCTAAACCAAAACCTAATCCTAAAACTACTCTCAGTCCTAAATGTAAACCTAAAACTAGCCCTAATTGTAACCTTAGTTCTTACACTACCATATTCCTAAGAGCCATAATGTAGCCTAAAACATAGCCCTAACCCAAGACCCAAAGTTATCTTTAAACCTAACTCAAACCTTAAACCTAGCCCTAACACTTACCCTAAACTTAACCCTAACTTTAATCCTTGCACTAAACCTAAACCTAACACTTCCCCTAGCTCTAACTCTAACCGTAAACCTAGCCCAAACACTAGCTCTAACCCTATTCAATACCCAAACCCTATCCCAAATCCTACCGCTAATCCTCAGCCTGACCCTTGTACTATCATTAAACCTAACCTATCCATTATCCTAAACCTAACCTGAACCCTAACCCTAAAATTATCATTACCCTTAAACTTAATGCTAAATCAAGGCTTAATACTAACACTAAACCTAACACTAACCATAACCCTAACCCTGAAACTAACATTAATACTAACAATAATCCTAAAAGTAACACTGAACCTAACCCAAATGCTAACCCGACCAATAAACCTAACCCTAAACCTAATTCTAACACTAACACTAACCCTATCCCTAACCCTAACCCTAACCCTAACTATAAATCTAACACTAACCCTAACCCTAAGCCTAAATCTAAATCTAAACATAACACTAACCCTAAACCAAAAACTAATCCTAATCATAACCATAATCCTAACCCTAACACTAACTGACACAATCTTAAACCTTAATGCTGACCCAAAAAATAAGGCTAAACCTAACACTAACACTGAACCTCAACCTAATGGTAACCTTAACACTAATCCTAACCGAAACCCAACCCTAACACTAACCCTAAACCTAACCCAAAATCTAACACAAACCCTAACTGTAACCTTAACCCTAACACTAACCTTAACCCTAACCCTAAAGCTAATCCTAATCATAATCCCAAACTTAACACTAACCACAACCCTGAAACAAACCCTAACACTAAACTTAACAGTAACCCTAACCCTAACCCTAAAACTAAACCTAATATTAACACTAACCCAATACCTAACACAAACACTAATCCTAACCCTAACCCTAAGACTAAAACTAACCATATCCCTAAACCTAACCATAATTTTAGCCAAAAACCTAAAACTAACCTAACCATAATCCTAACACAAAACCTAATCCTAACGTAAACATAACCCCAACACAAATCCTAAGTCTCCCTCTAACACTAACCTTTAGCCTAACTCTAACACTAACCCTCCCAAACCCAAACACAAACCCTAACCCAAAAATAACCCTAACCCTAAGCTAACCCTAATGCTAACCCTTACCTAACACTAACCCTGATTCTAAACAAAACACTAATGCTAACACTGAAAATAAACATATTTCTAACCCAAACCCAAAACCTAACAATATCACTAAGCTTAACTCTCACTGAAAGACTGTCCCTAAACATAACACTAAGCCTAAAACTAAACCTATTCCAAATCCTAACAAAAATTTTAACCCTAATCCTAACTTTAACCCTATAACTAACCCGAATACAAATTTAATCCTAACTCTCATACTAAACCTAGTCCTACTCCTAACATTTACTGTAACCCTAACCCTAAATCTAACACTTACCCTAGGCCTAACCCTAAACCTAACACTAATTCTAACCTTAACACTAACACTAAACCTAAACCTATGTATAACCCAACCCAAACACTAACACTAACACTAAACTAAACTCTAACACTAACACAGTCTCTAACCCTAACCAAACCATAAACCTAAATCTAACACTTAACCTAAGACAAAACAAAACACGAACCTTAACCCTAACACAAACACTAACCTAACCCTAACCCTAAAACTAAAACTAATCTTAACCCTAACCCAAACCCTAACCTACACTAATCAAACCCTAACCTTAATCCTAATCTTAACTGTAACCTTAAACATAACCCTAACCATAATCCTAAAACAAACCCTAAGCCTAATCATACAACTAACCCTAACCTTATCCCAAATTTTACACTAACACTAATTCTAACCATAACCCTCAGCCTAACCCTAAATCTTAACATAACCCTAACCCTAACCCTAAACCTAACACTAATTTTAACCCTAACCTTAACTCTAAACCTAAACCTAACCCTCACTCTAACACAAACCCTAACTCTAACCATAACCCTTACCTTACCCTAACCTTAAACCTAACCCTAACCCTAACCTAACACTAAGCCTAACCCTAAACCTAACCCTATAACTAACCCTAATCCTTAACACTAAACCTACCCTAAACCTAACCCTAACTGTGACACTTACCCTAACTATAAACCTAATTATATCACTAACACGAATCCTTATCCTGACCTTAAGACTAACCCTAACCCTAACCCTATCACGTATCCTAACAGTAAGCCTAACACCAACCAGAACACTAACCCTAACCCAAACCCCAACTTTAACCCTATTATTAACCCTAACCCTACAACTATACCTTACACTAATATGAACCCTAACCCTAAATCTAACATGAACTTTAATTCTAAAACTAACACTAACCATAAGACTAACCCTAAAACTAACCTTAACCTTTTCGCTAGCCCTACCCTAAGTCTAAAACTAATCCTAAGTCTAACACTAAATTTAATCCTAAATATAACAATAACCCTCACCCTTACCTTAACACTAAACCAAAAACTAGCCCTAACACTAAACTTAAAACTAAGTATTAACCTAACCCAAACACTAATGCTAAACATAATCCTAACCCTAACAGTATATCTAATTCTAATCCTAACCCTAAACCTGATCTTAACAGTAACACTAAACCTAACCCTAACATGAACCATAACCGTAACCCTAATCCTAACGTAATCCTAAACCTAAATTTACCTCTAACACTAATCCTATCCCTAACACTAACCTAACTCATAAATTAACCCTAATCTTAACACTAACCCTAACCTAACGCTAACCCTAACACTGAACCTAACACTAACCTTAATTCTACCCATAATCTTATAACTATCCGTAAATCTAAACCTAAACTTAACTCTTAAAATAATCCTTACTGTAATGTTAACCCCAAAATTAACCCTAAAACAAAACCTGACTATAACCATAATTCTAACAAAAACCTTAATCCTAACCTTAAACCTTACCTAAAACTAACCATAAACCTAACCCCAATACTAAACACTAACCAAAACACTAACCCTAATACTAACAGTAACCCTAATCCTAGCCCTATAACACAAAACCTCAACCTAACACTAACACTAAAGCTAATCCTAACCATAACACTAACATTAACTCTAACCCTAACCCTAACACTATACCTAACACTAACTCTAATACAAAACCTAACACTAATACTAACTCTAACTCAAAGTTTAACCATAACCCTAAAGATTACATTACCCCTAACCATAACATTAACACAAATCCTAACCCTAAACCTAACACTAACCCTAAATCTAACACTAAAACTAACAGTAACCTTAGCTCTAAACCTAACCCTAAACCTAACACTAAACTAAAACCTAACCTTAAACCTAACACTAATCCAAACTTTAACCCTAACCTTTACCTAACCCTAAACCTCAACCAAACCATAAGAGTAACCCTAACCCTAACACTAACACTAACCCTAAAGCCAACAATAACCTTCTCACTAACCATAACACTAACACTAACCATCAACCTAAACCTATCCTAAACCCTAACACTAATCCTAACCCTAGCTAAAACCCTAACTCTAAAACTAACAATAACCCTACTTGTAACCCTAAATCTAAACCTAAACCTAACAGTAAACCTAACTCTAAGTCTAATCCTAACAATAACTATAACCCTAAACCTAAACTTAACACAAAACCTATCCATAACACTAACCCTAATAGGAAACATAACCCTAATGCTAACTTAACCCTAACTCTAACCCTAACCCTAAAACTAACCCTAATATTAAAAATATCCCTAATTCTAATTTGAAACTTATCCCTAACCTTAACACTAAATCTAAAACTAACCCCAACCGTAACCCTAAACCCAACAATAAACCAACCCGTAAACCTAACCCTAACCCTTACCCTAATACTAACTCTAAACCTAACCAAAGCCCTAACACTAAACCTCAAACTAACTATAAAAAGACCCTAAAAATAAACCTAATACTAAACCTAATACTAACTTTAACCCTAATTGTTAACCTATCTCAAAACCTTCCCCTAACCTTAGCACTAAACCTAATCCTAATCCTAACCCTAACATAAACCGTAACCAACATGATAACCCTGAAACTAACCTAAACATAATCTTAACCATAGCCCTAATCCTAACCCTAACCCTATCTCTAACATGAAAAATGACACTTACCCTAATCCTAACACTAAACATAACCCCAACCATAACCCTATCACTAAGGCTAACCCTAATCCTAATTCTAACATTAACCCTAAACCTAACCCTAATTTTAACACTTACTCTAATAAGAAACCTAACGCTAAACTGCAACCTAACCCTAACCCTAAACTTAACACTAACCCTAACCCAAACCCTAACCCTAACCCTAAAAAAACCTCACCCTAACTCTCACATTAAAGCTAAACCTAACCCTAAAACTACACTTAACACTAAACCTCACCCTAACCCTAACACTCTCTCTAACTCTAACTCTAACACAAACCCTAACATTAACAGTAATCCTATCCCAAACCCCAATCCTAACTGTAATTCTCATGGTTACAGTAACCGTAATCCTAACACAAATCCTAACCCCGACACTAACCATAAATATAACCCTACCTTAACATTATCCCTAATACTAACACTAACTGTAATCCTTACCTTAACACTAAAACAAACACTAAATTTAACCCCAAACCTTACCTAAAAACGAACCTAAACCTAAATGTAAAAGTAACCCTAAAAGTAACCCTAAATCTAACTCTAACCAAAACCATAACCCTCTCACTAACCCTAACCCTAACACTAACCCTAAAAATAAACCTAACTCTAACCCTAACAGTAACCCTAAACTTCACCAAAAACCTTACCCTAAAAAATTAATTGTAATCCTGAAACTAAATCTAAAAAGCTAAACCTAAACTTAACTCTAACCCTAATCCTAATCGTAACTCTAAACCTAACCCTAACACTAAAAATAACCCTAAACCTAACCTGAAACAAAACCCTAACCCTAGCTCTAAACCTAACCCTAACCCCAAACCTAACCCTAAACCAAACACTAACACAAACCCTAAACCTAACCCTAGTCCTTACCCAAACACTAAGCATAACTCTCATCCTAGGACTAACAATAAACCTAACCCTAACCATAAACAGTACCCTAAAACTAAACCTAACACTAAACCTAACCCTTACTCTAACCCTATACCTAACCATAACAATAATCCTAGCCCTAAACCTAAGCATAATCCTAACCCTAACATAAACTGGAACTCAAACCATAACTCTAACCCTAACCTAAACCTAATCATATCCATAGCCTTAACCGTAAACCTAATCTTATTTCTTACAGGAAGAGTAACAGTAATCCTAACACTAACACTAAACCTATCCCTAACTCTAAACTTATCACAAAGCATAAAACTAACTTAACCCTAACCTAACACTAAACCTAACAGTAACCCTCAAGATAATCCTAGTCTAACTAAACCTAATCTTATCTGTAACCATAACCATAATCCAAACTGTAACACTAACCCTAACACAATCCCTAACAGTGATCATAACCCTAACACAAACCCTAACCCAAACCCTAACACTAATACTAACACTAACCTTAAACCGACACCTAAATGTAAAACTAATTCTAACCCAAACCTTAACACTAACACTAAACCTAAACCTAAAAGTAAACCTAAACTTACACTAACACTAAACCTTATACTAATCCTAAACCTAACCCTAAGTCTATCACTAACAATAACCCTAACTCTAATGCTAACCCTAACACTAACTATAACCTGAACTCTAAACCTAAAACTAACACTAAATTTAACCCAATCCCTAAAACTAACACGAACCCTACACCTGCTTCTAACAGTTATTCTAAAACTGCCCCTAATAGTAACACTATCCGTAACCCTAACTCTAACCCTAAACCTAACTGTAACACTAACACTCCATAACATGAACCCTAAACATTAAACCCAACCCTAAACCTAATACTAACACAAACCCTAATAAGAACACAAACCCCAAACCAAACCCTAACACAAACCCTAAACCTAACAATAACACTAACCCTAACTTTAACCCTAACACTTAACTTTACACTAACCTTAACACTAACACTAACACTAAACCTAACTCTAACCCTTACTCTCACCCTAAAAATAATATTAAATCTAACCCTAAACTTAATACTAAAACTAACCCTAACCCTAAACCTAACACAAAACCTAACCCTAACAAAAACTAAAACTTGAACCCTAACACTAATCTTAAACCTACACCTAACTATAAAACTAGCCATAAACATAACCCAAAACCTAACCCTAACACTAACCATAACTAAAACAAAAACCCTAATCATAACCTGAAACGTAAAATTAAAACTAACCGTAAACCAAACACTAACACTAAACATAAACCTAAAATTAACATTAAATCTAATACTAACCCAACTCTAATCCAAACACAAAACCTAATGCTAACCCTAAAACTAGCCCTAACCATAAATCTAACCCTAACCATAACACTAATCATAACCCTAACAATAAACCTAACCCTAAATCTAACCCTAAATTAAACCATACACCTAATGCTAACGTTAAGCCTAACCCTAAACCTAACTCTAATTATAATCATTACCTTAAAACTAACTTAACATAAAAATAACACAAACCTAACACTAAATGCAAAACATACCCTACCCTTAACCTTAAACTAACACAGACCCCAAACCTAACCCTAAACTTTATCGTAACCCTAACCCTAAACCTAACCCTAACTCTAACCCTAACCCTAACATAAACCCTAATCCTAACCCTTATTTAATCCTAATATTAAACCTAACCCTAACCCTAAACCTACACTAACCCAAACCCTAACCCTAATCCTAACTCTAATTCTAACCATAATTCTGACACAAAAACTAATCCCAAACCTCACCCTAATTGTAACTCTAAATTAAACTAACCTAAAACTAACCATAAACTTAACTCTAACATTAACCCAAACACTAATTTTAAATCTAAGCCTAACCCTATCCCTAACATATCCCTAACCCTACCCTAATCCTAAAACTAAGAAAAACCAAACACGAACCCTAAACCTAAATTTTAAAATATCACTAACTCTAACCTTAAAACTAACCCTAAGCCTTACCAAAAATGTTACACTAAACCTAACTGTAACACTAACACTAACATTAACTCTAACCCATACACTAATGTAACCCTAAGCCTAACACAAACCTTAATTTAAACCATAACCCTAACACTAACTTAAACCTAACCCTAACCCTTACCTATGCCTACTCTAACCCTAAACTTAAACATAACATTAACCCAAATCTTCACACTAACCCTTACCCTACACTAACCCTATCACAAATTCTAACCCTAAACCTAATCTTAAACCTAACAATAACCTTAATTGTAACACTGACCCTAACCCTTCAACTAAGACTAATCCTAATTCTAACCATAACCCTAAACCAACCCATCCATAAGTCTAACCCTCTCTCTAACCCTAAACCTAAAACTAAACCTAATAATAAACCTAAATGTAACACTAACCTTAACCCTAAACATAAACCTAAGCCTAATCCTAAATGTAACCCTAACCCTAAACTTAATCCTTACATAAACATAACCCTAACTCTACCAATAACCCTAATAATAATTCTAATCTGTATCCTAAAACAAACCCTAACTCTAACCTTCACCCTAACTCTTACTCTCAACCTAAAACTACACTAACTGAATTCTATCTTTATCTCTGAACCTAACTATAATCCTAACACAAATACTAAACCTAAACTTAACTCTAATATTAACCCTAATCCAAATCATTACCCGAACCCCAACACTAACCCTAACCCTAAACTTAAATATAACACTAACACTAACCCTAACACTAACCTTAACACTAACCCTAAAATTAACAATAACCATAGCACTAACCCTAACCCTAACCCTAACACTAACCCTATTCTAACACTATCCCTTAAATTAATCCTTACCCTAACCATAACCCTTAAATTAATCCTTACCCTAACCATAACCCTAAACCTGATGTAACCCTAACCCTACATTTAACCATAACCCTAACACATTCTTTAACCCAAAACATCATGCTAAACATAACCTAACACTTACCCTAACTTTTAACTAACACTGTAACCCTAACACTTACACCAAAACTTACCCTAACACTAACACTAACCCTAAACGTAACATAACACTAACCATAACAGTAACACTAACACTTACCATAACACTAACTCTAACCATATCCCTAACCCTAACCCAAATTCAACACTAACCCTAACCCTAACCCTTAACCTAATGCTAAATCTAATCCTATTTCTAATGTTAATCCTTACACTACTCTAACCCTAAACCTAGCCATAACACTTACCCAACTCTAACCCTAACACTAACCCTAAAATTAACCCTAACCCTAACACTAACCCTAACTCCAATGATAACAAAATAACTAACTCTAACACTAACCTTAATTAAACACTAAAATTAACCCTAAACCTAAAACAATCCCTAAAACTAAACCTAACCCTAATCCTAACACTAACCATAACCCCAACAATAACCCTATCACTAACCCTAACACTAACACTAACCCTAAATGTAACAGAATCTTAACCATAACAGTAACACTAACCATAACATTAACTCTAACCATAACACTAATCCTATCCAAAACTAACACTAACCCTAAGCCTAAGCCTAAACCTAAACCTAACACTAACTCTATCCCTTACCCTTACTTTAAACCTCACACTAATACTAACACTAACCCTTAACCTAATACAATACCTAAACTACCCACATCCCTAAAACTAACCCTAACACAACCCTATGCCTCACTCTAACATTCTTTTTAATTATAACCGAAACTCTAATTTTAACTCTAACCCAACACAAAACTTAAACCTACCTGACCCTACATCATTCTTACCCTAATACTAACGTTAACACTAACCCTAATCCAAATTATTAACCCAATTCTATAACTAACCCTACCATAACCAGAACGCTAACCCTAACCTCAAAACTGATCTTAACCATAAACTTAAAAAAAAAACTCTAACCCTAAACCTAATCCTAACTCTAACCCTAACTGTGAAACAAATCTTAACCCTAATTCTAAACCTAAATCTAAAAGTAACCCTAATCCTATCCCTAACCCTAACACTATCCCTAACTCTAACCCTAACCCTAACTCTTAACCTAATCTTAAACCTAACCCTACCTCTAACATTCACCCTAACCTTTACCATAACAAAAATCTTATCTCTATCACTAACACTAATTCTAACCCTTACCCTAACATTACCTCAAACCTAAAAATAACCTGAAAACTAACCCAAAACTTAACCCTAAGCCTCACTCTAACCCTAAACCTAACCATAACCCTAAACCTTACCATAACACAAAGCTTATCTCTCACAGGAACACTAATCCTAAAACTAACCCTAACCTTAACCCTAACCCTAACCCTAACCCTAACCCTAACTCTAAAACGAAACCCAAACCTACTCCAAACTCTAAACCTAACCCTAGGACCAATCCCAAACATAACCGTAACCTTGACCCTAAAATGAAATCTAAACCTAACCCTATATTTAACACTAAACCTAATCCTGATCCTAGTCCTAAACCTAAACCTATCCCTAACCATAACACTCTTCCTAACCCTAACCCTAACACTAATACTAAAGCTAACACTAAAACTAATCCTAACCCTATCCCTGAAACTAATCCTAATTCTAATCCTTACACTAACCCTAAACATAACCCTAAATGTAACACCAACTTTAACATTAACTCTAACCCTAATCCTAACACTAATCCTAACACCAACACTAACCCAATCACTAACCGTAATCATAAACCTAACCCTAAACCTAACAGTAACCTTATCCCTAACCTTTACTTTAATCCTAACACTAACACTAACCCTAACCCTAATGCTAACACTTACACTTACCCTAAGCCTAAGCCTAAGCCTAACCCTAAACGTAACCCTAATCTTAACTGTAACCCTAACTCTAAATCTAACACAAAACTTAACACTAACTGTAACTGTAAACCTAAACATAAACCTAACATTAATCCTAACCATAAACTTTATTCTTACAATAAACCAAACCCTAACACTATCAATAACCCTAACCCTAAACCTTACCCTAACCCTAACCCTAACCTGAATACTAACCCTAAACCTAAAAGTAACCCTAAACATAACCATAACCATAACCCTATCCCTAAACTTAACATAACCCTAACCCTAACTCTAACCCTAACACAAACCCTATCCTAACCCTAAACCTAAACCTGTCCTAACCGTAAACCTTACCCTAACACTAACCCTAACCCTGACCCTAAACCTAACCCTAACACTCATCTAATCCTAACCCTACACCTAACCCTAAAGTAACCTTTAACCAAGTATAACATAAAACCAAACACTAATGCCAACCCTAACACTAACTCTAACCCTAACCCTAACCCTTACCCTAACCCTAGCCCTATATCTAACCTTATCACTTACCCTAAGCCAAATCCTCATCCTAATGCTACCCTAGTCATAACCATAATTCTTCACCTCCTCAAACCCTATATCTATTACTTGTCCTAAACATAGCCCGCATTCTATCTCTAACCCTAACCTTAACCCTGACTTTTATTCTGACCCTAATACTAACCTTAGATCTAAAACTGACCCTAACCCTAAACTGAACCCTAACATTACCTCTAACGGTTAACCTATACCTAAAAACTAACAGTAGTACAAGACAAAACTAATTTTAAATAGAGTTATAAATCTATCCCTAGCCCTAAACAAAAACCTAGCACTACCCCAAACAATAACCCTTAACCTAACATAAAGACTAAACCTGTCATTAGATCAAACGCTAGTCCTAATTGTGGCTCTAACCTAAAACTATTCCTAACTACACAATGACCCTTAATCTAATACAAACCCTAGTGTAAACCTTATCCTAAACCAAAAATTAACCCTAACACTAGACTTATTCATTGCCCTTACCCTAAAACTAGCCATAACCATATCTCTTGCTCTTACTTACATTACCCAAGCCCCAAGTTAGGCCTAAACATCAAACAAAACCTAGAACTTAACCTAGCCCTTAACTTAGTCCTAATCATAACCCTAACCATTAACTTAGACCTAACTCTAATGCTAACCTTTGCCTAGCCCTAACCCTAGCTCAAACTTTAATTCTTAGCCTAAAGATAACCCTAACCCTAAAGCTAACTCTAGCATTGACTCAAAACCTTAACCTCACCCTAGCCCTATCCCTACACAAATGCCTACACTTACCCTAACCCTATCCCTAAAATTAACCCTAGGCCTAACTATAACCCTAATCTTAATACGAACCTTAACACCAGCACTAACCTTAGCTCTAACCCTATCTACTACCCTACAGAAATGCCTAACCCATATGCTATCTCTAGGCCTAATGATAACCCTATAATTAACACTAACACTATTCTTTACTCTAAACCTAACTGGAACCATAAACCTAATTCTATCCATTACCCTAACTCTAACCTGAACCCACCACTAATTCAAGTATTAACCCTACATCTTAACATAAATCAAACCCTACCCAGACCCTGACCGAATAATACACCTAGCTCTAAAGTTGACCTTTACCCTACACTTAAACCTTACAATAGACATAGCCATATCCTAACAATAATACTAATACTTACCATAAACCTAGACTTGACATTAGCCCTAGCCCTAATTCTAGCTGTAGCCCTAACACAAACCCTCAGCCTAGACCTAAACCCAGACTTAATTCTAACCCAAACCGTAACCTTAGTCCTAATTCTAATTCTAACCCTTGCCCTAGCCCTAAAGGTAGCTATAACCCTATCCCTTCCTCTAATCGTAATCCTAATCCTAACACTAACACTAACCCTAACACTAGGCCTAAGCTTAACACTAACCCTAGCACTGATCCTAACCCGAATTTAGCCCTAAGGCTAAACTTACCCCAAACCTTAGCCTAAAGACTAACTTGAACTCTGAACCTAGCCCTATTTCTAGTTCTAACCATATCTGGTACATAACCCTAACTCTAGCCCTAAACTTAGCCCTAAACCTAGCCATAGCTCTAAACCTAAATATAACCATAACAATAAATCTATTCCTAAACTTCACCCTACCATTAGCCCTAACACTATTGCTAATCATAAAACTAGCCCTAACACTAGGCCTAGTTCTCAAACAAAACTGAGCCATAGCCCTATCCATAACCCTACCTAACCTTAATGCTAGAAATGACATTAGCCTTATACCTAGCCCTAATCCTAGTTCTAAGCCCAGCCTTAATCCTTACCTTGATCTTAACCCCAGCCCTATCCATAATTTTATCACTTTTCCTAGCACTAAGCATAGCTGTAACATCATACCTTACCCTAACACTAACTCTAACACTTAGCCCTAAATTTAGGCCTAAACATAACACTAAACCTAGCACTAATCCTCACCATAATTTAGGCCTAACAATAAACCTAAACCTATCCCTATTCCGAAGACTAATTCTAACTGTCACTCTAGCACTATCCCTATTTCTAAAACTATTCCTTACCATAACCCAAAACGTAGTCCTATCCCTAGCCCAATCTTAGTTCTAAACATTACCTTACCCCGAAATCTGGATCAAACCCTAACCTTAAGCCTAAATCTCACCCTAATATTAGTCCTAACAGCAATGCTAAATGGAAAAATAGCCCTAAACCTAACCTAGCCCTAAAACAAAACTGAGCCATAAACCTAACCCTAAACCTCAACGTAATCCAAACACTAACCCTAAACTTAGTCATAAAACTTGCCATATTTTGAGTGCTAAACATAATCCTAGAAGTAACCCTGACCCTGATCACATCCTAAAACTAACCCTATCTCTATACATTGCAGTAACTCTAACCCTACAACTAGCCCTAATCAGAAACCAAGTTTCATCATTAGCCATAGCCCTAAAGCGAACACAAATCATAGAGCTAATTGAAGCTCCAACCCTAGTTTTAACCCTAAGACTAAACCTAACCCTAACTTCCAACCACGTGTATGCATATAGGAGAAAACAGAGAGAAACCTAAAAATGAAAACGGTCACTGCAAACGAACGGTTTAATCTAGAAGAACGAAATTTGATGAGTCAAGTGGGATTGGTGTACTGATCATTACCTGAAAAGAATCATCAAGTTTTGGTGAAAAAATGTTTTCTGATTCAAGAAACTCGTACTTTTTTGGGAGATTGGTAACCCCTTTCAAGATGGGGTGGAAAAATGTTTGCTGAGATTTCAGAAAACTCGTAGTTTTGGGGAAGCTTGGCAACCCCTTTCAATGAAAGTGATTTTCGTCAGTCTCTGATTGGGACTACATCAATACAAAATAAACCATAGAGATAGAACTTGGAAGTACTGTATTGGGTCAAGTTTCAAAGAGCTAGCACAAACCGTGTTTAATTTAGAGTTCCAACTACATGTGTCCATATAGGAGAAAAAAGAGTGAAACCTAAAAATGAAAACGGTCACTGCAAATGAACGGTTTAACCTAGAAGAATGAAATTTGGTGAGCCAAGTGGCATTGGTGTACGGATCATTACATGAAAGTATCATCAGAATTGGGTGACAAAATGTTTTCTGAGATTTCAGGAAACTCGTAGTTTTTCGGGAGATTGGCAACCCCTTTAAAAGAAAGTGATTTTCCTCAGTCTCTGCTTGGGGCTACATCAATAGCAAATAAACCATAGAGAAAAAATTGGAACTACTAAATTGGTTCAAGTTACGAAGAGCTAGCACAAACCGTGTTTGATTTAGAGTTCCAACTACATCCCTATAGGAGAAAACAGAGTGAAACCTAAAAATGAAAACGGTTACTGCAAACAAAAGGGTTAACCTAGAGGAACTAAATTTGGTGAGCCAAGTGGGAATGGTGTAGTGATCATTACGAGAAAGGATCATCAGGATTGGGTGAAAAAATATTTCCTGAGATTTCAGGAAACTCGTAGTTTTGGGTAAGCTTGGATTCCTTTCAATGAAAGTGATTTTCCCCAGTCTCTACGTAGGGCTACAGCAATAGGAAACAAACCATAGAAATAGGACTTGGAACTATTTTATTGGGTCACGTTTCAAAGAGCTACCACAACCCGTGTTTGATTTAGAGTTCCAAATACATGTAGGAGAAAACAGAGTGAAACCTAAAAATGAAAACGGACACTGCAAACGAACAGTTTACCTACAGGAACGAAATTTGGTGAGCCAAGTGGCATTGGTGTACTGATCATTACCTAAAAGTATCATCAGGATTGGGTGAAAAAATGTTTGCTGAGATTTCAGGAAACTCGTAATTTGGGGAAGCTTTGCAACCCCTTTCAATGAAAGTGATTTTCGCCAGTCTCTACTTAGGGCTATAGCAATAGGAAACAAAATATAGAGATAGAACTTGGAACTTCTTTATTGGGTCAAGTTTCAAAGAGCTAGCACAAACCGTATTTGATTTAGAGTTCCAACTACATGTATCCACATAGGAGAAAAGAGAGTGAAGCCTAAAAATGAAAACTGTCACTGCAAACGAAAGGATTAAAATAGAAGAACAAAATTTAGTTAGGGAAGTGTGGTTGGTGTACTGATCATTACCTAAAAAGTATCATCAAGTTTTTGTAAAAAAATGTTTTATGAGATTTCAGGAAACTCGTAGTTTTTTAGGAGATTGGAAACCCTTTTAAAAGAAAGTGATTTTCATAAGTCTCTGCCTGAGCTACATCAATAGGAAATAAAGCATAGAGATAGAACTTGTAACTATTAAATTGGGTCAAGTTACAAAGAGCTAGCACAAACCGTGTTTGATTTAGAGTTCCAACTACATCCCTATAGGAGAAAACAGAGTGAAACCTAAAAATGAAAACAGTTACTGCAAACAACGGGTTAAATAAGAGGAACCAAATTTGGTGAGCCAAGTGGGAATGGTGTACTGATCATTACCAGACAGGATCATCAGGATTGGGTGAAAAAATGTTTGCTGAGATTTCAGGAAACTTGTAGTTTTGGGTAAGCTTGGCATCCCCTTTCAATGAAAGTGATTTTCACCAGTCTCTATTTAGGGCTACATCAATAGAAAAAAATAAAAACATAAAGATAGAACTTGGAACTACTTCTTTGGGTCAAGGTTCAAAGAGCTAGGACAAACCGTGCTTGATTTAGAGTTCCAAATACATGTATTCATATACGAGAAAACAGAGTGAAACCAAAAAATGAAAACGGTCACTGAAAATGAACGGTTTAACCGAGAAGAAGAAAATTTGGTGAGCCAAGTGTGAATGGTGTACTGATTATTACCTGAAAGTATCATCAAGATTGGATGAAAAAATGTTTGCTGAGATTTCAGGAAACTCATAGTTTAGAGTCAGCTTGGCAACCCCTTTCAATAAAAGTGATTTTCCTCAGTCTCTGCTTGGGGCCACATCAATAGGAAACAAACCAGAGAGATACATCTTGGAACTACTTAATTGGGACAAGTTTCACAGAGCTAGCACAAACTGTGTTTGATTTAGAGTTCCAACTACATGTATCCATATAGGAGAAAACACAGTGAAACCTAAAAATGAAAACAGTAACTGCAAAAGAAACGTGTAACCTAGAAGAACGAACTTTGGTGAGCCAAGTGGGATTGGTGTACTGATCATTACCTGAAAGTATCATCAGGATTGGGGGAAAAATGTTTGCTGAGATTTCAGGAAACTCATAGATTTTTGGTAGGTTGGCAACCCCAATCAATCAAAGTGATTTTCCTAAGTCTCTGCTTGGGGCTACATCAATAGGAAACAAACCAGAAAGATACATCTTGGAACTACTTCATTGGAACAAGATTCTAAGAGCTAGCACAAACCGTGTTTGATTTAGAGTTCCAACTACATGTATCCATACATGAGAAAACAGAATGAAACCTAAAAATGAAAACGGTTACTGCAAGCAAACTGTTTAACCTAGAGGAACGAAATTTGGTGAGCCAATTGAAAATGGTGTACTGATCATCCCCTTAAAGGATCATCAGGATTGGGTGAAAAAATGTTTGCTGAGATTTCAGGAAACTCGTAGATTTTTGGAAGCTTGGCAACCCCTTTCAATGAAAGTAATATTCCTCAGTTTATGCTTGGGGCTACATCAATAAAAAAACAAACCATAGAGATAGACCTTGGAAATACTATATTGTGCAAAGTTTCAAAGAGCTAGCACAAAACGTGTTTTATTTAGAGTTCCAACTACATGTATCCATACAGGACAAAACAGAGTGAAACCAAAAAATTAAAATGGTCAATGTAAATGAACGGTTTAAACTAGAAGAACGAAATTTGGTGAGCCAATTGGGAATGGTGTACTGGTCATTACCTAAAGTATAATCAAGATTGGGTAAAAAAATGTTCCTGAGATTTGAGGAAACTCGAAGATTTGAGGATGCTTGGCAACCCCTTTCAATTAAAGGGATTTTCTTCAGGCTCTGATGGGGCTATATCAATAGGAAACAATCGATACAGATAGAACTGGGAACTAATTTATTTTGTCAAGTTTCAAAGAGCTAGCGCAAACCGTGTTTGATTTAGAGTTCCTACTACATGTATCCATATAGGAGAAAACAGAGTGAAACCTAAAAATGAAAACGGTCACTGCAAACAAACGGTTTAACCTAGAAGAACAAAATTTGGTGATTCTTACCTGAAAGTATCATCAAGATTGGGCGAAAAAATATTTTCTGAACTTCAAGAAACTAGTAGTTTTTTGGAAAATTGGCATCCCCATTAAAAGAAAGTGATTTTCTTCAGTTTCTGCTTGGTTCTACACCAATAGAAAATAAACCATATAGATAGATTTTGGAAATATTTATACTGTAAATTTTAAAAGAGCTAGAAGAAACCGTGTTTGATTTAGAGTACCAACTACATGTATCCATAAAGGAGAAAACAAAGTGAAACCTAAATATGAAAACGGTTACTGCAAAAGGACGGTTTAACCTAGAAAAACAAAATTTGGTGATCAAAGTGAGAATGGTGTACTGATCATTACCTGAAAGGATCATCAGGATTGGGTGAAAAAATATTAGCTAAGATTTCAGGAAAGAAGTATATTATTGGAAGCTTGGCAACCCCTTTCAATGAAAGTCATTTTCCTAAGTCTCTGCTTGAGGCTACATCAATAGGAAACAGAACATATAGAGGGAACTTGGAAATAATTTATTGGGTCAAGTTTCAAAGACCTAGCACAAACCGTGTTTGACTTAGATTTCCAAATACATGTATCCATGTAGGAGAAAACAGAGTGAAACCTAAAAATGAAAACGGTTACTGAAAACTAATGGTTTAACCTAGAATAACAAAATTTGGTGGGCCAAGTGGGATTGTTGTACTGATCATTACCTGAAAGTATCATCAGGATTGGGTGAAAAAATGTTTGCTGAGATTTTAGATAACACGTACTTTTGGGGAAGCTTGGCAACAGCTTTCAATGAGAGTAATTTTCCTCAATCTCTGCTTGAGGCTATATAAATAGGAAAAAAACCATAGAGAAAGAATGTAGAATTACTTTATTGGGTCACGTTCCAAAGAGCTAGCACAAACTGTGTTTGATTTAGAGTTCCAACTATATGTATCCATTTAGGAGAAAACAGAGTGAAACCTAAAAATGAAAAAGGTCACTGCAATCGAATGGTTTAACCTAGAAAAGTGAAATTTGGTGAGCCAAGTAGGATTGGTGTACTGATCATTACCTGAAAGTATCATCAGAATTGGGTGAAAAAAATGTTTTCTGAGATTTTAGGAAACGCGTAGATTTTTGTAAGCTTCGCAACCCCTTTCAATGAAAGTGATTTTCCTAATTCTCTGCTTGGGGCTACATCAATAGGACACAAACCATAGAGATAGAACTTGGAAATACTTTATTGGGCAAAGTTTCACAGAGCTAGCACAAACCGTGTTTGATTTAGAGTTCCAAGTGCATGTATCCATGTAGGAGAAAACAGAGTGAAACGTAAAAATGAAATTTGTCATTGCAAACAAACGGCTTAATCTAGAAAAACGAAATTTGGTGACGATGTGGGATTGGTGTACGGATCATTATCTGAAAGTATCATCAGGATTGGGTGAAAAAATGTTTGCTGAGATTTCAGGAAACTCGAATATTTGGAAGCTTGGTAACCCTTTTCAATGGAAGTGATTTTCCTCAGTCTCTGATTGAGGCTACACCAATAGGAAACAAACCATAGAGGTAGAACTTGGAAATAATTTTTGGGCAAAGTTTCAAAGAGCTAGCAAAACCGTGTTTGATTTAGAGTTCCAACTATGTAACTGCAAACGAACTATTTACCCTAGAAAAACGAAATTTGGTGAGAAAAGTGGGAATGGTGTACTGATCATTACATGAAAGTATCATCAAGATTGGGTGAAAAAATGTTTCCTGGGATTTCAGGAAACTCGTAGTTTTTGGAAGATGTTTCAACCCCTTTCAATGAATGTGATTTTCATCAGTCTCTGCTTGGGGCTACATCAATAGGAATCAAATCATAGAGAGAGAACTTTTAAATGCTTCAGTGTGCATAGTTTCAAAGAGCTAGCACAAACCGGGTTTGATTTAGAGTCCAAATACATGTGTCCATATAAGAGAAAACAGAGTGAAACCTAAAAATGAAAACGGTTACTGCAAACGAACAGTTTTACCTAGAGGAACAAAATTTGGTGAACCAAGTGGGAATGGTGTACTGATCATTACCTGAAAGGTCATCAGGATTGGGTGAAAAAATATTTCCTGAGATTTCAGGAAACTCGTTATTTTTTGGAAGATTCGCAACCCCTTTAAAGAATGTGATTTTCGTCTGTCTCTGTTTGGGGCTACATCAATAGGAAACAAACCATATAGAGAGTACTTGCAACTACTTTATTGTGCATAGTTTCACTGAGCTAGCACAAACCGTGTTTGATTTAGAGTTTCAACTACATGTATCCATATAGGAGAAAACAGAGTCAAACCTAAAAAAAAAAAAATGGTTACTGCAATCGAAGGGTTTAATCTATAAGAACGAAATTTGGTGAGCCAAGTGGGATTTGTGTACTGATCATTACCTGAAAAGTATCATCAAATTTGGTGAAAAAATGTTTTCTGAGATTTCAGGAAACTCATAATTTTTTTCGAGATTGGAAACAACTTTGAAAATAAGTGATTTTCGTCAGTCTCTGCTTGGGGCTACATCATTAAGAAATAAACCATAGAGATAGAACTTGGAACTACTTTATTGGGTCAAGTTATGAAGAGCTAGCACAAACCGTGTTTGATTTAGAGTTCCAACTACATACAACCATATAGGACAAAACAGAGTGAAAGCTAAAATGATAATGGTAACTGCAAATTAACGGATTAACTTACAGGTACGAAATTTGGTGAGCCAAGTGGGATTGTTGTACTGATCATTACCTGAAAGTATCATCAGGATTGGGTGAAAAAATGTTTGCTGAGGTTTCAGAAAACTTGTAGAATTTCGGGAGCTTGACAAGCCCTTTCAATGAAAGTGATTTTCGCAATTCTCTACTTAGGGCTACATCAATAGAAAACAAACCATCGGGAGAGAAAATGGAACTACTTTATTGGGTCAAGTTTCAAAGACCTAGCACAAACAGTGTTTGATTTACAGTTCCAACTACGTGTATCAATATAGGAGAAAACAGAGTGAAACCTAAAAATGAAAACGGTACTGTATTCGGAAGGTTTAACCTAGATGAACGAAATTTGGTGAGCCAAGTAGGAATGGTGTACTGATAATTACCTGAAAGTATCATCAATATTGGATGAAAAAATATTTGTGAGATTTCAAGAAACTCGTTGTTTTGAGGCTGCTTGGCAAACACTTTCAATGAAAGTGATTTTCCTAAGTCTCTGCTTGGGGCCACATCAATAGGAAACAAACCATAGAGATAATTTGGAACTACTTTACTGTGCATAGTTTCAAAGAGCTAGCACAAACTATGTTTGATTTACAGTTCCAACTACATGTATCCATATAGGAGAAAATAGAGTGAAACCTAAAAATGAAAACGGTTGCTGCAAACGAACTGTTTAACCTAGAAGTACGAAATGTGGTGATCCAAGAAGGAATGGTGTACTGATCATTACCTGAAAGTATCATCAGGATTGGAGGAAAAAATGTGCTGAGATTTCAGGAAACTCGTAGATTTTTGGAAGCCTGGCAATCCCTTTCAATGAAAGTGATTTTCTTAAGTCTCTGCTTGGTGCTACAACAATAGGAAACAAACCATAGAGAAAGAACTTGGAACTACTTTATTGGGTCAAGTTTCAAAGAGCTAGCACAAACCATGTTTGATTTAGATTTCCAACTACATGTATCCATATAGGAGAAACAGAGTGAAACCTAAAAATAAAAACGGTAACTGAGAAACGAACGGTTTAATCTAGAAGAACGAAATTTGGTGAGCCAAGTGGGATTGGTGTACTGATCATTACCTGAAAGTATCATCAGGATTGGTTGAAAAAATGTTTGCTTAGATTTCGGGAACCTCGTGGATTTTTAGAAGCATGGCAACCCCTTTCAATGAATGTTATTTTCCTCAGTCTCTACTTGGTGCTACATCAATAGGAAATAAATCATAGAGAGAGAACATGGAAATAATTGAGAGTGCAAAGTTTCAAAGAGCTATCACAAACCGTGTTTGATTTAGAGTTCCAACTACATGTATCCATATAGGAGAAAACAGAGTGAAACCTAAAAATGAAAACGGTAACTGCAAACAAACCGTTTTACCTAGAGGAACAATATTTAGTGAGTCTAGTGAGATAGTTCTACTGATCATTACCTGAAAGGATCATCAGGATGGCCTGAAAATGTGTTTACTGTGATTTCAGAAAACTCATAGTTTTGGGGAAGCTTGGCACATCCTTTCAATGAAAGTGGTTTTCGCGAGTCTCTACTTAGTGCTACATCAATAAGAAGCAAATCATAGAGATAGAACTTGTAACTACTTTATTGGGTCAAGTTTCAAAGAGCTAGCACAAACAATGTTTGATTTACAGTTCCAACTAAATGTATCCATTTACGAGAAAACAGAGTGAAACCTAAAAATGAAAACGGTCACTGCAAATGAACGGTTTAACCAAAGAAACGAAATTTGATGTGCCAAGTTGGACTGGTGTACTGATCATTACCTGAAAGTATCTTCAAGCTGGGTGAAAAAATGTTTGCTGAGATTTGAGTAAACTCATAGTTTTTTGAAGCTTGGCAACCCTTTTCAATGAAAGTGATTTACCTAAGTCTCTGCTTCGGGCTACAACAATAGGAAACAAATAAATTGGATCTAATTTATTGTGCATAGTTTCAAAGAGCTAGCACAAAACATGTTTGATTTTGAGTTCCAACTACATGTATCCATATAGGAGAAAACAGAGTGCAACCTGGAAGTTAAAACGGTCACTGCAAATAAACGATTTAACCTAGAAGAACAAAATTTGGTGATCAAGGGGAATTGGTGTACTGCTCATTACCTCAAAGTATCATCAGGATTGGGTGAAAAAATGTTTGCTAAGATTTCAGGGAACTCATAGTTTTGGGGAAGCTTGTCAACCCTTTTCAATCAAAGTGATTTTCGTAAGTCTCTGTTTCAGGCTACATCAATAGGAAATAAAATGTAGAGATAGAACTTGGAAGTACTTTATTGGGTCAAGTTTCAAAGAGCTAGCACAAAACGTGTTTGATTTAGAGTTCCAACTACATCCATATAGGAGAAAACAGAGTGAAACCTAAACATGAAAACGGTTACTGAAAACAAATGGTTTAACGTAGAGGAACTGAATTTTGTGAGCCAAGTGGGAATGGTGTACTGATCATTACCAGAAAGGATAATCAGGATTGGGTGAAAAAATGTTTGCTGAGATTTCAGGAAACTCGTAGATTTTTGAAAGCTTGCTAACCCCTTTCAATGAAAGTGATTTTCCACAGTCTCTACTTGGTGCTACATGGATCAGAAACAAACTATAGAGACAGAACATGGAAATACTTGATAGTGCAAAGTTTCAAAGAGCTTGTACAAACCGTGTTTGAGTTAGAGTTCTCACTATATGTATCCATATAGGAGAAAACAGTGAAACCTAAAAATGAAAACGGTCACTACAAACGAACAGTTTAATCTAGAAGAACGAAATTTTGTGAGCCAAGTGGGATTGGTGGACAGACCATTACCTGAAAGTATCATCAGGATTGGGTAAAAAAATGCTTTCTGAGATTTCAGGAAACTCGTAGTTTTTGGGAAGATTCGCAACCCCTTTAAAAAAGTGATTTTAGTGTGTCTCTGTTTGGGGCTACATCAATAGGAAACAAACCATAGAGATAGAGCTTGCAACTACTTTATTGTGCAGAGTTTCAAAAAGCTAGCACAAACTGCGTTTGATTTTGAGTTCAAACTACATGTATCCATATAGGAGAAAACAGAGTGAAACCTAAAAATGAAAACGGTTACTGCAAACGAACGGTTTAACCTAGAGGAACGAAATTTGGAGAGCCAAGTGGGATTGTTGTACTGATCATTACCTGAAAGTATCTTCAAATTTGGATGAAAAAATGTTTGTTGACATTTCAGGAAACTCATAGTTTTGAGGCAGCTTGGCAACCCCTTTCAATGGAAGTGATTTTCCTAAGTCTCTGCTTGGGGCTAGAGCAATAGGAAACAAACCATACAGCTGGAACTTGGAACTACTTCATTCTGCATACTTTCAAAGAGCTAGCACAAACCGTTTTTTATTTAGAGTTGCAACTACATGTATCCATATAGGAGAAAACATAGTTAAACCTAAAAATGAAAATGGTCACTGTAAACGAACAGTTTAACCTAGAAGATCGAAATTTGGTGAGCCAAGTGGGATTGGTGTACTGATAATTACCTGAAAGTATCATCAAGATTGGATGAAATAATGTTTTCTGAGATTGCAAGAAACTCGTATTTTTTTGGAAGTTTGGCAACCCCTTTAAAAAAAAAAGTGATTTTCGTCAGTCTCTGCGTGGGGTATATCAATAGGAAATAAAGCATAGAGATAGAACTTGGAACTACTTTATTGTGTCAAGTTTCAAAAAGCTAGCACAAACCTTGTTTGATTTAGAGTTCCAAATACATATATCCATATAGGAGAAAACAGAATGAACCTAAATTGAACACGGTTACTGAGAAACTTTTGGTTTAATCTAGAAGAACGAAAATTGGTGAGCCAAGTGGGACTTGTGTACTGATCATTACCTGATAGTATCATCATAATTGGGTGAAAAATGTTTGCTGAGATTTCAGGAAACTCGTAGATTTTTGGAAGCTTGGCAACCCCTTTCTTTGAAAGTGATTTTCACCAGTCTCTCCTTAGGGCTACATCAATAGGAAAGAAACCATGGAGATACATATAGAACTACTTTATATTGCATACTTTCAAAGAGCTAGCACAATCCGTGTTTGATTTAGAGTTCCAACTACATGTATCCATATAGGAGAAAACAGAGTGAATCCTAAAAATGAAAAGGGTTACTGCAAATGAATGGTTGAACCTAGAAGAACGAAATTTGGTGAGTCAAGTGGGATTGGTGTAATAATCATTACCGGAAAGTATCATCAGGATTGGGTGAAAAAATGTTTGCTGAGATTTCAGGAAACTCGTAGATTTTTGTAAGCTTGGCAACCCCTTTCAATGAAAGTGATTTTCCTCAGTCTCTGCTTGGTGCTACATCAACAGGAAACAAATCATAGAGATAGAACTTGGAAATACTTTATTGAGTCAAGTTTCAAAGAGCTAGCTCAAACCGTGCTTGATTTAGAGTTCCAAGTACATGTATTCATATAGGAGAAAACAGAGTGAAAACTAAAAATGAAAACGGTCACTGCAAACGAACGGTTTAATGTAGAAGAAGGAAATTTGGAGAGCCAATTGGGAATGGTGTACTGATCATCACCTGAAAGTATCATCATGATTAGGTGAAAAAATGTTTGCTGAGATTTGAGGAAACTCTAAAGTTTTTGAAGCTTGGCAACCCCTTTCAATGAATGTGATTTTCCTCAGTCTCTGCTTGGGGCTACATCAATAGGAAACAAACCATAGCGTTTGAACTTGGAAATACTTTATTGGGTCAAGTTTCAAAGAGCTAGCTCAAACCGTGTTTGATTTAGAGTTCCAACTACATGTATCCATATAGGAAAAAACAGAGTGAAACCTAAAAATGAAAACCGTCACTGCAAACCAACGGTTTAATCTAGAAGAATGAAATTTGGTGAGCTAAGTGGGATTGGTGTACTGATCATTACCTGAAAGTATCTTCAGGATATGGTGAATAAATGTTAGGTGTGATTTCAGGAAACTCGTAGTTTTGAGAAAGCTTCCCAACCCCTTTCAATGAAGTTGATTTTCGTCATTCTCTGCTTAGGGCTATGCCGCAGTCTGGCTTGGCACAATTCAGGAGCCACTTGTAAAAAGAAACTAACTTTATTTGTAGAACTACTAACGCCAAGCAAAACACCTCCAAAGGAAAAAACCCTCAGAGCCCATCTGCCACCACAGGCTTCCACAAGCCTCTCACCCACACAAACCTCTCCACCTCCCCAATCCTCCTGCTCTTGTGGCCGATTGGCTGGGTCATGTGGCCAGAGTCAAAGAAGTTCCCCAATGAGCAGTTCCGTAGTCTGAAGGGCACCAAAACAGCCCAATGAACCTCAACGCAGAGGACCCAATCAGCTAGATGTTGCTGGGGCCGCTGTGAGCCAATCATCAGCTGGCAATCTGAAGGGCAGGGAAACAGCCCAATGAACATCACTGCAGAGGTGCCAATCAGCTAGATGTTGCTGTGGCCACTGTGAGCCAATCATCAGCCGGCAGCTGGAAGTTTGCTGGCAGCTGGAAGTTTGCTGGGGCCCCTTTGGCTGTGGCTCTCAACATCTCCCCCTCTGAGTTTAAACAACAAGCATGTGGCTTAGGGACTGTGCCTGCCTTAGGTTGTCCGATACTACATATGGTCCTTACCCGTCTTTGGATGAGCTGAACTCAGGGCATCAGCCTCCTGTCTTAGGTTGGCACCATTGTAACTGGATCTTATCCGTCATTGACTACTGGTCCAGTATACAGCCACACCTGTGGAGAGGTACCAGCTGGGGGGGGGTGAGGTTCTTTTCCTCACCTCTGTTGGCCCCCAAATTTTAGCTGAATGATCATGACAAGCAGAAGTGAGGAAGATATACCAAGCCAATTGATGGCTCCTTTTGGGAAAATTGTACCACCGATGACATCATCAGCAAAAATATCCCAACACTACCAGAAGTCGCTGCACCAACAGATAGTTCACAATGCATACAAGTGAGTTCATAATGCATAGAAGTGACACATAGTTTAGGCAATTTCTGTAAGCGGTTCAATGATGGCTATTGCAGAAACTGTAGATTAGTTTTATCTTTGTCTTCATCGGCACAGGAATGAAGATAGGAATTCTGGCAATAATGGCTAAAGAAAAAATTGTGTAACATTCCAGAAGGTACTAAAAGAAAACAATTTTCTTAACAATTTACATTGTCTTCACTGGCACTGGGATGAAGATAGGAATTCTGGCAATAATGGCTAAAGAAAAAATTGTGTAACATTCCAGAAGCCACTAAAAGAAAACTATTTTCTTAACAATTTACATTATCTTCACTGGCACTGGGATGAAGATAGGAATTTTGGCAATAATGGTTAATATAAATAATTGTGTAACATTCCAGAAGGCACTAAAAGAAAATAATTTTCTTAACAATTTACATTATCTTCAAGAGAATTATTAAATATAATGAAAAACATAGGTGAAAGTAAACAAACAGATCTGTTAACCTCCTTTTTTGTTTACATATTAAAACAATTCTTAACAGTTATTTACCCAATTTAAATTAAACCATTTAAATCACGTGAATAAAAAAAAAAATTTGGATCCATTTTTTTATGAGCACTCATCATATATGATATATGGACGTACGTACATTCAAACATATAACACAAAACACAAGTGTGCACACATAATATAATACATACAACACATAACATAATAGTAAAGGCCTTATAACTTTTTACAGGTGAAATCTCCATTGCAATGTTTAAAAACTCTATAGTCAAAAAAAATAGAACTGATCAGCAAAACATTAACCTAGGTCTGTATGAGCTAAAAAAACAAAATAGAACTTCATGATATGGGAAACGGCAATAATAAAACAGATATTGAAAAAAGCATCCTGGTTCTGTCACAGATGTAAGGATAGCCAAATTGGAGTTTTGGATATCAGCTGTTATTGATTTGAGCCAAATCATCTTCTTTTTGGTCTGTAGAATTCGCTTTAGTTAAACTCTCTGGAATCCAAATTGGCTGCTGTTCTCCCTGTGGAAACACACAAACAGACCCCAGACTCCAGACAATCACTGGGTCAGGATTTTAGTTAATCTCTCCAGAATCCAAATCGGCTGCTGTTCTTCCTGTGGAAACATACAAACAGGCCCCCAACTCCAGACAATCACTGGGTCAGGACCTTGGTTAATCTCTCTGGAATCCAAATCGGCTGCTGTTCATCCTGTGGAAACACACAAACAGACAATTACTGGGTCAGGACCTTTCCATTTTCCTGTTAGAATATCTTTCCAAAGTACCTTGGGCTTATGTACTTTTTTTGGACACATATGCCTTTCTGCAGCTCTAAGTCCTGATGAATCCAAATTTAAAAAGTTTAGAGTAAAAAGTGTTATTTTAAGTTTATCTTTGGGGAAAATATACCCCTTCCCAATTCCGTCTTTTTGCTTTAATAAGTACATTTTAATAGTTTGATGAGCTCTTTCAACTATGCCTTGTCCCTGTGGATTGTATGGGATTCCTGTTATATGAGGAATGCCAAATGATGAGCAAAATTGTTTAAAAGAAGTAGACATATAACCAGGGGCATTATCTGTTTTTAACTGTTTTGGAATGCCCACAGTGGCAAAATTTTGTAAGCAATGAGCTAAAACATCTTTAGTTTTATCTCCGGCATGAAGGGACCCCATCAAAAATCCAGAAGAAGTATCAACTGTAACATGCAAATATTTTAATTTTCCAAATTCTGGCAAGTGTGTGACGTCCATCTGCCAAATATGGTTAGGTATCAATCCTCTAGGGTTGACTCCAAGATTAACTGTGGTAAAAAGGTCACACAATTTTGACATTGTTTTATTATTTGTCTAGCTTGTTCCTTAGTTATTTTAAAACACTTTTGTAAGGTATTAGCATTGACATGGAACATTTTATGAAAATTTATAGCTTCCTCTAGTGTAGAGAAAATATGTATGTCATGTGTAGTTTTATCTGCTAATTCATTGACAAACTAAGGGCTCCAGGCAATCCTGTATGTGCCCTGATATGTCCTATAAAGAATGGATATTTTCTGTTCCAGATTAAACTTTGTATAGTGGAAAACAAAGAGAAAACAGAAGAAGAAGGGGAAATCCTACCAGCATCTTCAAGGGATACTATAGCATTAACTATATACTGACTATCAGAAAATAAATTAAATACAGAATCTTTAAACATCACAAAAGTTTGTAATACTGCATTAAGCTCTACCTTTTGAGCTGATTGTTTGGGTACTAAAAATGTAAAAGTTTGATCAGGTGTAACTATTGCTGATGTACCATTATTTGACCCATCAGTGAATATATTTGGAGCATTCATGATAGGTGTTTTTCTGTCATTTTTGAAAAAATTAAAGGATGCAATGACCAAAAAGACAATAAAGGATTAGATAGTAAGTGGTTATCAAATGAACATTAGATTTGCACATGATTATTGCCCAAGTATTTAACTCATTAGCTAATTCATCAATTTGATTCATAGTATATGGAGTAATAATTTTATTGGGAGAAATTCCAAACACTGCCTTTGCTGTTTTTATTCCTTTGAGTATTAATTGTACTAAAGCCTCAAGATACCTAGTAAGAATACTGTTAGGAGAATAAGATAAATGTATCCATAATAATGGACCTTCTTGCCAAAATACTCCTGTAGGAATATTTTTTGTTGGAAGTACAATAAATAATGAAGGCAAACTTATATCAATTCTATCCAAATGCATATTTTCCATATATGTTTCAATAATTTTCAATGCCTTTCTTGCTTCAGGCATTAACATTCGGGGTGAATTTGGATCTGATGGACCTTTTAAGATATCAAATAAAGGTCCCAATTCTCCTGTTGGAATACCTAGATAAGGCCTTATCCAATCTATGTCTCCTAATAACTTTTGAAAGTCATTAAGTGATTTGAGTTGATCTACTCGTATTTGAATTTTTGGTGGACGGACCATGGTTGAGGATAATAGAACTCCCAAATAATTAATTGGAAAATTTAATTGTACTTTATCTATTGCTATCTCTAGATTATAATTTTTAATAAGTTTTTAAGTGTGGCATAACATTCTAGCAATGTGTTTTTAGCTTTGTGTGCTAATAATATATCATCCATATAGTGAAATATTTGTAGCTCAGAATTTTGATTTCTAAGTGGCTGGATTACTTTGTTAACATAAATTTGACACATAGTTGGGCTGTTAGCCATCCCTTGAGGGAGTACTTTCCATTCATATCTCTGATCAGGACCTTCATGATTTAGTGCAGGGATAGTAAATGCAAAACGTGGACTATCCTCAGGATGAATTGGAATTTAAAAAATAAATCTTTTTAATATCTATAACTAAAACATACCAAGTTTTTTGCAAAGCAGACAATTGAGGAATCCCCGATTGAGCAGGTCCCATAATGACCATTTCGTTATTAATGGCTCTTAAATCTTGCGATAATATCCATTTACCAGATTGCTTTTTGATGACAAAATGGGAGTATTATGGGGAGATACAGAAGGTTGTATATGTCCTTCCGCTAATTGTTCTTTGACCAGATCATGGGCTACTTGTATCTTTTCTTTAGTCAAGGGCCACTGAGGAACCCATACTGGTCTTTCTGCTTTCCATGTAATTTTTATTGTCTCAGTGGCCCTTTGTGAAAATCCAACCCATGTCTGTCTGTTCCTTGATTTATTTGTATTGGTGCTGCTATACCTTGTTCTTGTTTTTCTAATCTTTTTCTTTTCCTAAAACCTTGTCTAGCCATAATAGTGGGTGCATTTTGATTGATATTATTTGTTAATGTCAAACCTAATTGATCTAAGACATCTCGTCCCCATAAAATTACAGGAAGATGATCCAAAACATATGGCTGTATAGTTCCTTCACATCCTTCAGTATCCTTCCAATCTAATACCATTGCACTTCTATCAGGATTAGTCGCCACTCCTAGGCCTCAAAGCGTTTGAGTGGCTTGTTGTAATGGCCAATGTTTTGGCCATTCTTGACGAGAGATGATGCTAAGTTTTGCACCTGTATCCAGTAGCCCATTAAATTCATGTCCTTGAATATTTAGTTTTAGCATGGGGCAAAAATCTAAATTTAAAGAAAGCATAGCCCAATCTACACCTCTGGAGCCTAATCCCTTGAAACCTCTTTCTACAGCATGACTGGAAAATTTATCATTTAGGCTTGGTATTATTAGTAACTGTGCTATTCTATCTCCTGGTGAAATTACTGATATACCCTCTGGAGAACTGGCTATAATTTTTATTTCACCTTCATAATCAGGATCAATTACCCCAGGACTTATCAAAAGTCCTTTTAGAGTAGAAGAGCTGCGTCCCAATAATACGCCTACTGTTCCTTTGGGAAGAGGTACTTTCACCCCTGTGGGAATGATTTGAACTCCCATCTCTGGAGTTAGTACTGATCTGGTGGAGGCACAGATGTCCAACCCTGCGCTCACTCTGGTTTGTCTGATGAGGGATCTGATGTCCTGGGCAATACCCTGATGGGGTTGCTGGGGTTGCTGGTTTCCTCCAGTGCTCCGTATATTTGTGCTTTGGGGCCTCGGAGCATTGGGGCCCCCTGTCCATTTTTTGGCAATGGAGCCCGATTCCTTTGTCCACGATATTGTGGATAAACACCTTGTCCTTGTTCGTTTTTTGATAATGGAGTACCCTCTATGGTGGTTTGAGAACGGCATTCATTAGCCCAATATAATGGAGTACCCTCTATGGTGGTTTGAGAACGGCATTCATTAGCCCAATGTCTCCCTCTATGGCATCATGGGCAAATACCCAGTATTCTACTCTTTTGATACCTAGTTTTGTTAAACCCTCCTCCTATGGGGCAATTCCTTTTAAAATGTCCTGTTTGTTCACAATTGTAGCATGTTCTTGGCCTGGAATCTAAAGCCTGTTTTACTGCAGCTGCCACAATTTGCCCTTGTTCATTAATGTCTCTGGCATCTAAATCCTGTTTTACTGCAGCTGCCATGACTTGCTCTTGTTCATTAATGTCTCTACATAATTTAATATATGTGTTTAAATCTTCCTGTTTCCATGGTCTAATGATATCTCTGCACCAACGATTTGCTTGGTCATAAGCCAGTTGTTTTACTAATGGCATTGCTTGTTCTGTATTCCCCAAAACTCTGGTAGCTGTTTGAATAAGCCTATCTACAAATTCATCATAACGTTCATTAGCTCCTTGTATTATCTTAGATAATTGACCTTGTAAACCTCCATGTCCTTGTAAAGTCTTCCATGCCTTAACTGCATCTACAGCAATTTGTAAATGTACACCAGGATCATATGCAAGTTGTTGCTGCCAATCCTCATAAGGTCCCTTTCCTAACAACATATCTAGATTTCTCTGAGGTTAACCAGCTGCTGCATTTCGCCTAGCCATCTCCTTGCAAAATTCCTCATTGGCAGCGTTCCGTAACAGGTATTGTCCTCCAGTTAACACAGCTTTACAAATATTAGCCCAATCTGCTGGTGTCTTGTTAAAGTTGGTAATGGATTCGACCAAGCTTACAGTGAAGGGTGCTTGAGGACCATAGGTTGTTACAGCCTCTTTTAGCTCCTTCACTGATTTGAAATTTAAACCCTGGTAAATTCGCTGCCCTCCTACCTTAAATACAGGGCATACTTGAGATCCTGTCTCAGGATCCCAACTATCAACTGTGGGGGTTGGGAGTCTCCTAGCATATGGAGGTGGTGCTATTGATTGGACACTTATGCCTTCTGGTGATAGAATGCTGTTAGTAGCAGTCTCCTGTAGAGGTGGTGCTGTTGGTTGGAGACTTTAGCTCTCTGATAGAAAGGTGTTATTAGCAGTCTCCTGTTGTAACTTTTCCCCTGATGGCTTTTTCTGCTCTAAACTTCCTTCCTCTGTCTCACTAGCTCGAAAGACCTTCTCTTGTACTTGAATCTTTTCCTCTTTCTGACTAACTTGACAGACCTTCTCTTTTATTTGAATCAATATGTCTTCTCCTTCCTCTACCTTTGTCTGAACTGAAGGCTTTGGACTAAGTAAACCAGATATGTTCATCCACAGTGGCAATGTGCCAACTGGCAGAGGCCCTGGGTTGTTCTATTCTATTCTTTTTAAATCTTCACCATGATGGTTCCATTGTGATATATCTAACAAGTCCTCCTTATAAACCATGGGCTATATTTTTGTATTATATCAACATATGCCCTGAGTGCTCTTAATTTTACTGGGAAGGCTCCTTGCTCTAACAATTTACTTAACACTCTTTCAGTTTGTTTCATTCTAATTGCTGATCCCTTATTTCTACTATAATACAACCCAACAAGATGAAGCCAAACAAAACGGAGACAGAATGCAATAAAAATGGAACAACAAAAATTAATTATAGGCTTTCTATCCTCCTGATATGTGCATCTGTCCTTTCTACCTATCTGTTCCTCACACGCAAAGTGTTTTTCCTCAGTTGTGAGCAGTTTTTCTTCCCTCTCACTCATCTCCAGGGACAGGCAAGATAAAGCAAAAATAAAGTAAAACAAAAGAGTAAACTTAGAATGGCTACCCATCCTCTCGCCCTGCCCTCAGGGGCGAGAAGTTTACTTACCCTCAGTTGCTCCCTGTGCAAGACACCAAATGCCACAGTCTGGCTGGGAACAATTCAGGAGCCACTTGTCAAAAGAAACTAACTTTATTTTTAGAACTACAAACGCCAAGCAAGACAGCTCCAAAGGAAAAAACCCTCAGAGCCCAACTGCCACCACCTGCTTCCACAAGCCTCTCACCCACACAAACCTCTCCACCTACCCAATCCTCCCGCTCTTGAGGCCGATTGGCTGGGTCCCATGGGAGGAGCCAAAGAATTCCCCCAATGAGCAGTTCCATAGTCTGAAGGGCAGGGAAACAGCCCAAGGAACATCACTGCAGAGGAGCCAATCAGCTGGATGTTGCTGGGGCCACTGTGAGCCAATCATCAGTCAGAAACTGAAAGTTTGCTGGCATCTGGAAGTTTGCTGGGGCCCCTTTGGCTGTAGCTCTCAAAAGGCTACATCAATAGGAAAAAACCCATAGATATAGAACTTGGAACTACTTTATTGGGTCAACTTTCAAAGAGCTAGCACAAACCGTATATGATTTAGAGTTCCAACTAAATGTATCCATATAGGAGAAAACAGAGTGAAACCTAAAAGTGAAAAAGGTCACTGCAAATGAACGGTTTAAACGGGAAGAACGAAATTTGGTGAGCCAAGTGGGAATGGTGTACTGATCATTATCTGAAAATATCATCAGGATTGGGTGAAAGAAAGGTTGCTGAGATTTCACGAAACTCATAGTTTGGGGAAGATTGGCAACCTGTTCAATGAAAGTGATTTTCGCCAGTCTCTATTTAGGGCTACATCAATAGGAAAAAAACATAGAGATAGAACTTGGACCTACTTTATTGGGTCAACTTTCAAAGAGCTAGCACAAACCGTGTTTGATTTAGATTTCCATGTACATGTATCCATATATGAGAAAACAGAGTGAAACCTAAAAATGAAAACGGTCACTGCACACGAACGGTTTAACCTAGAGGAACGAAATTTGATGAGCCAAGTTGTATTGGTGTACTGATCATTACATGAAAGTATCATCAAGATTGGGTGAAAAAATGTTTGCTGAGATTTCAGGATACTCATAGTTTTGAGGAAGCTGGGCAACCCCTTTCAATGAAAGTGATTTTCCTCAGTCTCTGCATGGGGCTATATCAATAGGAAATAAACCATAGAGAAAGAACTTGGAACTACATTATTTTGCATAGTTCACAGTGGTAGCACAAACCGTGTTTTATTTAGAGTTCCAACTACATGTATCCATATAGGAGATAACAGAGTTTTACCTAACAATGATAGCGGTCACTGCAAACGAACGGTTTATCCTAGAAGAACGAAATTTGGTGAGCCAAGTGGGATTGGTGTACTGATCATTACCTGAAAGTATCATCAGGATTGGGTGAAAAATGTTTGCTGAGTATTCAGGAAACTCGTAGTTGTGGGGAAGCGTGGCAACCCCTTTCAATGAAAGTGATTTTCCTCAGTCTCTGATTAGGGCTACATCAATAGGAAACAAACCATAGAGATAGAACTTGGAACTACTTTATTGTGGATAGTTCCAAAGAGCTTGTACAAACTGTGTTTGATTTAGAGTTCCAACTACATGTATCCATATAGGAGAAAACAGAGTGAAACCTAAAAATGATAATGGTCACTGCAAACGAATGGTTTATCCTAGAAACAAGAAATTTGGTGAGCCAAGTGGGATGGTGTACTGATCATTACCTGAATGTATCATCAAGATTGGGTGAAAAACATTTGCTGAGATTTCAGGAACTAGTAGTTTTGAGGAGCTTGGCAACCGCTTTCAATGAAAGTGATTTTCGCCAGTATCTACTTGGGGCTAAATTAATAGGATACAAAACATATAGACAGAACTTGGAACTACTTTATTTGGTCAAAATTCAAAGAGCTAGCACAAACCGTGTTTGATTTAGAGTTCCAACTACATGTATGCATATAGGAGAAATCAAAGTGAAACCTAAAATGAATAAGGTTACTGCAAACGAACGGTTTAACCTAGAGGAACGAAATTTGGTGAGCCAAGTGGGATTGGTGTACTGATTACTACCTGAATGTATCATCAAGATTGGGTGAAAAAATGTTTGCTGAGTACTCAGGAAACTCGTAGTTTTGGGGAAGCTTGGAAACCCCTTTCAATGAAAGTGATTTTCCTCAGTCTTTGCTTGGGTGTATATCAATAGGAACAAACCATAGACATAGAACTTGGAGCTATTTATTTTTCAAGTTTCAAAGTGCTAGCACAAACCGTGTGTGATTTGGAGTTCCAACTACATGTATCCATATAGGAGACAACAGAGTGAAACCTAAACATGAAAACGGTTACTGCAAACGAATGGTTTAACCTAGAAGAACGAAATTTGGTGAGCAAAGTGGGATTGATGTACTGATCATTAACTGAAAGTATCATCAAGATTGGGTGAAAAACTGTGCTGAGATTTCAGGAATCTCCTAGTTTTTTGGAATCTTGTTAACCCATTTTAATGAAAGTGATTTTCGCCAGTCTCTACTTAGGGCTACATCAATAGGAAACAAACCATATAGATAGAACTTGGAACTACTTTATTGTGTCAAGATTCAAAGAGCCAGCACAAACCGTGTTTGATTTAGAGTTCCAACTACATGTATCAATGTAGGAGAAAACAGAGTGAAATCTAAAAATGAAAACGGTCATAGCAAATGAACGGTTTAACCTAGAAGAACTAAATTTGGTGATCCAGTAGGATTGGTATACTGATCATTACCTGAAAGTATCATCAAGATTGGGTGGAAAAATGTTTGCTGAGATTACAGGAAACTCGTACCTTTGGGGAAGCTTGGCAACCCCTTTCAATGAAAGTGATTTTCCTCAGTCTCTGCTTGGGGCTATATCAATAGGAAACAAACCATAGAGATAGAACTTGGAACTGCTTGATTGTGCATAGTTTCAAAGAGCTAGCACAAACTGTGTTTGATTTAGAGTTCCAACTACATGTATCCATATAGTAGAAAACACAGTGAAACCTAAAAATGATAACAATTACAGCAAACGAACGGTTTATCCTAAAAGACCGAAATTTGGTGAGCCAAGTGGGAATGGTATACTGATCATTACCCGAGACTATCATGAAGATTCGGTGAAACAATACTTGTTGAGATTTCAGGAAACTCTTAGTTTGGGGGAAGCTTGGCAACCCTTTTCAATGAAAGTGATTTTCCTCAGTCTCTGCTGGGGGATATATCAATAGGAAACAAACCATGGGGATGGAACTCGGACCTACTTTATTGTGTCAAGTTTTAAAGTGCCAGAACAAACCCTGTTTGATTTAGAGTTCCAAATACATGTATCCATATGGGAGAAAACAGAGTGAAACCTAAAAATGAAAACGGTTACTGCAAACAAACGGTTTAACCTAGAAGAATGAAATGGTGAGCCAAGTGGGATTGGTGTACTGATTATTACCAGAAAATGTCATCAAGATTGGGTGAAAAAATGTTTGTTGAGATTTCAGGAAAATCGTAGTTATGGGAAAGCTTGGCAACCCCTTTCAATGAAAGTGATTTTCGCCAGATTCTGCATAGGGCTACATCATTAGGAAACATACCATAGAGATAGACCTTGGAACTACTTGATTGTGTAAAGTTTCAAAGAGCTAGCACAAAGCGTGTTTGATTTAGATTTCCATCTACATGTATCCATATAGGAGAAAACAGAGTGAAACCTAAAAATGAAAACGGTCACCGCAAATGAATGGTTTAACCAACTAGAACGAAATATGGTGAGCCAAGTGGGAATGGTGTACTGATCATTACCTGAAAGTATCATCAAGATTGGGTGAAAAAATGTTTGTTGAGATTTCAGGAAACTATTAGTTTTGGGGAAGGTTGGCAACCCCTTTCAATGAAAGTGATTTTCCTCAGTCTCTGCCTGGGGGTATATAAATAGGAAAAAATCCATAGAGACAGAAATTGGAACTACTTAATTGTGCATAGTTTCAAATAGGTAGCACAAACCGTGTTTGATTTAGAGTTCCAACTACATGTCTCCATATAGGAGAAAAACGAGTGACACCTAAAAATGAAAACGGTCACAGCAAACTAACGGTTTAACCTAGAAAAACGAAATTTGGTGAGCCAAGTGGGAATGGTGTACTGATCATTATTTGAATGTATCATCAAGATTGGGTGAAAAACTGTTTCCTGAGATTTCAGAAAGTAGTAGTTTTGATGAAGCTTGGCAACCGCTTTCAATGAAAGTGATTTTCCTCAGTCTCTACTTTGAGCTATATCAATAGGAAACAAATGATAGAGACAGAACTTGGAAGTACTTTATTGGGTCAAGTTTCAAAGAGCTAGCACAAACCGTGTTTGATTTAGAGTTCCATCTACATGTATCCATATAGAAGAAAACAGAATGAAACTTAAAAATGAAAATGGTCACAGAAAACGAACGGTTTAACCAAGAAGAATGAAATTTGTTGAGCCAAGTGGGATTGTTGCAGTGATCATTACCTGAAAGATCATCAAGATTGGTTGAAAAAATGTTTGCTGTGATTTCAGGAAACTCGTATTTCGGGGAAGCTTGGCAAACCCTTTCAATGAAAGTGATTTTCCTCAGTATCTGCTTCGGGCTATATCAATAGGAAATAAACCGTAGAGATGGAACTTGGAACTACTTTATTGTGTCAAGTTTTAAAGTACTAGAACAAACCGTGTTTGATTTACAGTTCCAACTACATGTATCCTCATAGGAGAAATCTGAGTGAAACCTAAAAATGAAAACGGTTACTGCAAACGAACTTTTAAACCTAGTAGAACGAAATTTGGTGAGCCAAGTGGGAATGGTGTACTGATCATAACCTGAAATTATCATCAAGATTGGGTGAAAAAATGTTTGCTGTGATTTCAGGAACTAGTAGTTTTGAGAAAGCTTGGCAACCCCTTTCAATGAAAGTGATTTTCCTCAGTCTCTGCTTGGGGCTATATCAATAGGAAACAAACGATAGAGACAGAACTTGGAACTACTTTATTGGGTCAAGTTTCAAAGAGCTAGCACAAACCGTGTTCGATTTAGAGTTCCAACTACATGTATCCATATACTAGAAAATAGAGTGAAACCTAAAAATGATAACGGTCACTGCAAACGAACGGTTTAACATAGAAGAATGAAATTTGTTGAGCCAAGTGGGATTGGTGTACCAATCATTACTTGAAGGATCATCAAGATTGGTTGAAAAAATGTTTGCTGAGATTTCAAGAAACTCTTAGTTTTGGGAAAGCTTCTCAACCCCTTTCAATGAAAGTGATTTTCCTCAGTCTCTGCTTGGAGCTTATTAATAGGAAACAAACCATAGAGATATAACTTGGTACTACTTTATTTTTCAAGTTTCAAAGAGCTAGCAAAAACCGTGTTTGATTTAGACTTCCAACTACATGTATCCATATAGGAGAAAACAGAATTTAACCTAAAAATGATAACGATCACTGCAAACGAATGGTTTAACCTAGAAGAACGAAATTTGGTGAGCCAAGTGGGAATGGTGTACTGATCATTTCATGAAAGCATCTTCAAGATTGGGTGAAAAACTGTTTGCTGAGATTTCAGGAACTAGTAGTTTTGAAGAAGCTTGGCAATCACTTTCAATGAAAGTGACTTTCCTCAGTCTCTGCTTGGGGCTATATTAATAGGAAACAAACGATAGAGACAGAACTTGGAACTACTTTATTGGGTCAAGTTTCAAAGAGCTAGCACAAACCGTGTTTGATTTAGAGTTCCAAATATATGTATCCATATAGGAGCAAACAGAGTGAAACTTAAAAATGAAAATGGTCACAGAAAACGAACGGTTTAACCAAGAACTACGAAATTTGGTGAGCCATGTAGGAATGGTGTACTCATCATTACCTGAAAGTATCACCAAGATTGGGTGAAAAAATGTGTGCTGAGATTTGAGGAAATTCGTAGTTTTGGGGAAGCTTGGAAAAACTTTCAATGAAAGTCATTTTTACCAGTCTCTGCTTGGGGCTTTATCAATAGGAAACAAACCATAGTGGTATCATTTGGAAGTACTTTATTGTGTCAAGTTGCAAAGAGATGGCAGAAACCTTGTTTGATTTAGATATACATCTGCATGTATCCATACAGGAGAAATCTGACTGAAACCTAAAAATTATAATGGTCACTGCAAACGCACGGTTTAACCTAGAAGAAGGAAATGTGGTGAGCCAAGTAGGAATGGTATAATGATCATTACCTGAAAGTATCATCAAGATTGGATGAAAAAATGTTTGTTGAGATCTCAGGAAAATCGTAGTTTTGGGAAGCTTGTCAAACCCTTTCAATGAAAGTGATTTTCCTCAGTCTCTGCTTGGGGTATATCAATAGGAAACAAACCATAGAGAAAGAACTTGGAACTACTTTGTTGTGACAAGTTTTAAACTGCTAGCACAAACAGAATTTGATTTAGAGTTCCAACTACATGTATCCTTATAGGAGAAATCTGAGTGAAACCTAAAAATGAAAATGGTTACTTCAAAAGAACGCTTTAAGCTAGAAGAACTAAATTTGGTGAGCCAAGTGGGATTGGTGTACTGATCATTACCTGAAAGTATCAGCAAGATTGGGTGAAAAAAAAGTTTGCTGAGATTTTAGGAAACTCGTAGTTTTGGGGATGCTTTTCAACCCATTTCAATGAAAGTGATTTTCCTCAGTATCTGCTTGGGGTTATATCAATAGGAAACAAACCATAGATATAGAACTTGGAACTACTTTATTGTGCATTGTTTCAAAGAGTTAGCACAAACCGTGTTTGATTAAGAGTTTCAACTACATGCATCCATATAGGAGAAAACAGAGTGAAACCTAAAAATGAAAACGGTCACTGCAAACGAACGGTTTACCCTAGAAGAACGAAATTTGGTGAGCCAAATGGGATTGGTGTACTGATCATTACCTGAAAGTATCATCAAGATTGGGTGAAAAAATGTTTGTTGAGATTTCAGGAAACTCGTAGTTTTGGGGAATCTTGGCAAACTCTTTCAATGAAAGTGATTTTCGCCAGACTCTGTATCGGGCTACATCAATAGGAAACAAACCACTGAGACAGAACTTGGAAGTACTTTATTGTGCAAAGTTGGATTGGTGTACAGATCATTACCTGAAAGTATCATAAAGATTAAGTGAAAAAATATTTGCTGAGATTTCAGGAAACTCGTAGTGTAGAGGAAGCTTAGCAACCCCTTTCAATGAAAGTGATTTACCTCAGTCTCTGCTTGGTACTATATCAATATTAAACAAACCATAGAGATAAAACATGGAACTACTTTATTGTGTCAAGTTACAAAGAGCTAGCACAAACCGTGTTTGATTTAGAGTTCCAACTACATGTATCCATACAGGAGAAGAGATTGAAACCTTAAACTGAAAATGGTTACAGCAAACAAACGGTTTAACCTAAAAAAATGAAATTTGGTGAGCCAAGTGGGAATGGTGTACTTGTCATTACCTGAAAGTATCATCAATATTGGGTGAAAAAATGTTTGCTGAGATTTCAAAAAACTGGTTGTTTTGGGGAAGCTTGGCAACCACTTTCAATAAAAGTGATTTTCTTCAGTCTCTGCTTGGGGATATATCATTAGGAAACAAACCATAGAGATAGAACTTGGAACTACTTTATTGTGTCAAGTTTCAAAGAGCTAGCACAAACCGTGTTTGATTTAGGGTTCCAACTACATGTATCCATAGGGAAGAAAACAGAGTGAAACATAAAACTGAATATGGTCACATCAAACGAACAGTTTAACCTAGAAAACAAAATTTGTTGAGTCAAGTGGGATTGGTGTACTGATCATTACCTGAAGTATCATCAAGATTCAGTAAAAAAATGTTTGCTGAGATTTGAGGAAACTGGTAGTTTTGGGGAAGCTTGGCAACCCGTTTCAATGAAAGTGATTTTTCGCTAGTCTCCTACTTAAGGCTACATCAAAAGGAAACAAAACATATAGATAGTACTTGGAACTAATATATAGTCAAATTTCAAAGAGCTCCAACTACATGTATCCATATAGGAGAAGAGATTGAAACCTTAAACTGAAAATGGTCACAGCAAATGAATGGTTTAACCTAGAAAAATGAAATTTGGTGAGCGCAGTGGAAATGGTGTACTGATCATTACCTGAAAGTATCAGCAAGATTGGGTGAAAAAAAAGTTTGCTGAGATTTTAGGAAACTCGTAGTTTTGGGGATGCTTTTCAACCCATTTCAATGAAAGTGATTTTCCTCAGTCTCTATTTGGGACTATATCAATATGAAACAAACCATAGAGATAGAACTTGGAACTACGTTATTGTGCATAGTTTCAAAGAGCTACCACAAACCGTGTTTGATTTAGAGTTCCAACTAATGTATCCATATAGGAGAAAACAGAGTGAAACCTAAAAATGATAACGGTCACTGCAATCGAACGGTTGAACCTAGAAGAACGAAATTTGGTGAGCCAAGTGGGGTGGTGTACTGATCATTACCTGAAAGTATAATCAAGATTGGGTGAAAAAATGTTTGCTGAGATTTCAGGAAACTCATAGTTTTGAGGAAGCTTGGAAACCCCTTTGAATGAATGTGGTTTTTCGCCAGTCTCTACTTAGATCTACATGAATAGGAAACAAACCATATAGATAGAACTTGCAACTACTTATTGGGTCAAGTTTCAATGAGCTAGCAGAAACCGTTTTTGATTTAGAGTTCCAAATACATGTATCCATATAGGTGAAAACACAGTGAAACCTAAAAATGAAAATGGTTACTGCAAACCAACGGTTTAACCAAGAAGAACGAAAGTTGGTGAGCCAATTGGGAATGGTGTACAGATCATTACCTGAAGTATCATCAAGATTTGGTGAAAAAATGTTTGCTGAGATCAGGAAACTGGTAGTTTTGGGGAAGCTTGGAAACTTCTTTCAATGAAAGTGATTTTTCACTAGTCTCTACTTAAGGCTACATCAAGGAAACAAAACGTATAGATACTACTTGGAACTACTATCCAGTCAAATTTCAAAGAGCTATCACAAACAGTGTTTGATTTAGCGTTCCATATACATGTATCCATATATGAGAAAACAGAGTGAAACCTAAAAATGATAAGGGTCACTTCAAACGTACGGTTGAACCTAGAAGAACGAAATTTGGTGAGCCAAGTTGATTGGTTTATTGATCATTACCTGAAAGTATCATCAAGATTGAGTGAAAAAATGGTTACTGAGATTTCAGGAAACTCGTAGTTTTGGGGAAGCTTGGCAACCCCTTTCAATGAAAGTGATTTTCCTCAGTCTCTGCTTGGGGCTATATCAATAGGAAACAAACAATAGTGATAGAACCTGGAACTTCTTTATTGTGTCAAGTTTTAAAGAGCTAGCACAAACCGTGTTTGATTTAGAGTTCCAACTACAGGTATCCATATAGGAGAAAACAGAGGGAAACCTAAAAATGATAATGGTCACTGCAAATAAACGGTTTAACCTAGAACAAAGAAATTTGGGGAGTCAAGTGGGATTGGTGTATTGATCATTACCTGAATATATCATCAAGTATGGGTGAAAAAATGTTTGCTGAGATTTGAATAAACTCGTAATTTTGGGGAAGCTTGGCAACCCCTTTCAATGAAAGCGATTGTCGCCAGTCTCTACTTAGGGCTACATCAATAGGAATCAAACAATATAGATAGAACTTGCAACTACTTATTGAGTCAAGTTTCAAAGAGCTAGCACAAACCGTGTTTGATTTAGAGTTCCAACTACATGTATCCATGTAGGAGAAAACAGAGTGAAACCTAAACATGAAAACCGTTACTGCAAACGAGCGGTTTAACCAAGAAGAACGAAATTTGTTGAGCCTACTGGGAATGGTGTACTGACCATTACCTGAAAGTATCATCAAAATTGGTAAAAAAAAATGTTTGCTGAGATTTCAGGAAACTCGTAGTTTTGAGGAAGCTTGGCAACGCCTTTCAATGAAAGTGTTTTTTTCTCAGTCTCTGCTTGGGGCTATATCAATAGGAAACAAACCATAGAGATAGAACTTGCAACTACTTATTGGGTCAAGTTTCAATGAGCTAGCAGAAACCGTTTTTGATTTAGAGTTCCAAATACATGTATCCATATAGGAGAAAACAGAGTAAAACCTAAAAATGATAATGGTCACTGCAACGAACAGTTTAACCTAGAAGAACGAAATTTGGTGAGCCAAGTGGGATTGGTGTACTGATCATTGCCTGAAAGTATCATCAATATTGGTTGAAAAAATGTTTGCTGAGATTTCAGGAAATTCGTAGTTTTGGAGAAGCCTGGCAATCCCTTTCAATGAAAGTGATTTTCACCAGACTCCACATAGGACTACATCAATAGGAAACAAACCATAGAGATAGAACTTGGTACTACTTAATTGGGCCAAGTTTCAAAGATCTAGTGCACACCGTGTTTGACTTAGAGTTCCAACAACATGTATCCATCAAGGAGAAATCATAGTGAAACCTAAAAATGATAACAGTCACAGAAACGAACGGTTTAACCAAGAAGAAGAAAATTTGGTGAGCCAAAGTGGAAATGGTGTACAAGTCATTAACCGAAAGTATCATCAAGATTGGTTGAAAAAATGTTTGCTGAGATTTTATGAAACTCGTAGATTTGGGGAAACTTGGCAACCCCTTTCAATGAAAGTGATTTTCCTCAGTCTCTGCTTGGGGCTATATCAATAGGAAACAAACCATATAGATAGAACTTGGAACTACTATTGGGTCAAGTTTCAAAGAGCTAGCACAAACCGTGTTCGATTTAGAGTTCCAACTACATGTATCCATATATGAGAAGTCAGAGTGAAACCTAAAAATGAAAATGGTTACTGCAAAGGAACGGTTTAACCAAGAAGAACGAAAGTTGGTGAGCCAAGTGGGAATGTGTACTGATCATTACCTGAACGTCTCATCAGGATTGGGCGAAAAAATATTTGCTGAGAATTCAGGAAAATCATAGTTTGGAGGAAGCTTGGCAACCCTTTTCAATGAAAGTGATTTTCCTCAGTCTCTTCTTGGAGCTAGATCAATAGGAAACAAACCATAGAGATAGAATTTGGAACTACTTTATTGTGCATAGTTTCAAAGAGCTAGCTCAAAGTGTTTGATTTAGAGTTCCAACTACATGTATCCACATAGTAGAAAACAGAGTGCAACCAAAAAATGATAACGGTCAGTGCAAACGAACGGTTTATCCTAGAAGAACGAAATTTGGTGAGCCAAGTGGGATTGGTGTAGTGATCATTACCTGAAATATCATCAAGATTGGGTGAAAAAATGTTTGCTGAGATTTCAGGAAACTCGTAGATTTTTGGAAGCTTGACAACCCCTTTCAATGAAAGTGATTTTCCTCAGTCTCTGCTTGGGACTATATCAATGGGAAACAAACCATGGAGATAGAACTTAAAACTACTTTATTGGGTCAAATTTCAAAGAGCTAGAACAAACCGTGTATGATTTAGACTTTCAAATACCTGTATCCATATAGGAGAAAACAGACTGAAACCTAAAACTGAAAACGGTCACTGCAAACGAACGGTTTAATCTAGAAGAACGAAATTTGGTGGGAAGAGTGGGAATGGTGTACTGATCATTACCTGAAAGTATCATCAGGATTGGGAGAAAAAATGTTTCGTGACATTTCAGGAAACTCGTAGTTTTTTGGAAGCTTGGCAACGCCTTTCAATGAAAGTGATTTTCCTCAGTGTCTGCTTGTGCCTACATCAATAGGATTCAAACCATGGAGAGAGAACTTGGAAATAATTTATTGGGTCAAGTTTCAAAGACCTAGCACAAACCCTGTTTGATTTAGAGTTCCAACTACATGTATCCATATAGGAGAAAACAGAGTAAAACCTAAAAATGAAAATGGTCACTGCAAAGGAACGGTTTGATGTAGAAGAACGAAATTTGGTGAGCCAAGTGGGATTGATGTATTGATCATTATTTGAAAGTATCACCAGGTTTGGGTGAAAAAATGTTTGCTGAGATTTCAGGAAACTCATAGATTTTTGGAATCTTGACAACCCCTTTCAATGAAAGTGATTTTCTTAAGCCTTTGCTTGGGGCTACATCAATAGGAAACAAACCATAGAGATACAACTAGGAACTATATTTATGAGTTAAGTTTCACAGAGCTAGCACAAACCGTGTTTGATTTAGAGTTCCAACTACATGTATCCATATAGCAGAAAACAGAGTGAAACTTAAAAATGAAAACAGTTACTGCAAATGAATGGTTTAACCTAGAGGAACAAAATTTAGTTAGCCATGTGTGAATGGAGTACTGATCATTACCTGAAAGGATCATCAGGATTGGGTGAAAAAATGTTTGCTGAGATTTCAGGAAACTCGTCGATATTTGGAAGCTTGGCAACCCCTTTCAATGCAAGTGATTTTCCTAAGTGTCAGCTTGGGGCTACATCAAAAGGAAACAAACCATAGAGATAGAACTTGGAAATACTTTATTGTGCAAAGTTTCAAGAGCTAGCACAAATCGTGTTTGATTTTGAGATCCAACTACATGTATCCATATAGGAGCATACACAGTGAAAACTAAAAATGAAAACGGTCACTGCAAATGAACGGTTTAACCTAGAAGAACAAAATTTGGTGAGCCAAGGTGGATTGGTGTACTGATCATTCTTTGACAGTATCATCAAGATTGGGTAGAAAAATATTTGCTGATTTTCAGGAAACTCGTAGTTTTGGGGAAGCTTGGCAACCCCTTTCAATGTAAGTGATTCTTCTAAGTCTGTGCTTGGGGCTACATCTATATTAAACTAACCATACAGATAGAACTTGGAACTTATTTTCTGGGTCAAGTTTCAAAGAGCTAGCACAAACCGTGTTTGATTTAGAGTTCCAACTATATGTATCCATATAGGAGAAAACAGAGTGAAACCTCAAAATGAAAACAGTTACTACAAACGAACGGTTTAATCTTGAAGAACGAAATTTGGTGAACGAAGTGGGATTGGTGAACTGATCATTACCTCAAATAATCATCAAGATTGGGTGAAAAAAAGTTTGCTGAGGTTTCAGGAAACTCCTAATGTTGGGGAAGCTTGTCGACCCCTTTCAATATAAGTGATTTTCTCCAGTATCTACTTAGGGCTACATCAATATGAAACAAACCATACAGACAGAACTTGGCACTACTTTATTGGGTCAAGTTTCAAAGAACTAGCAGAAACCGTGTTTGATTTAGACTTCCAACTACATGTATCCCCATAGGAGAAAACAGAGTGAAACCTAAAAATGAAAAGGATCACTGCAAAGGTGTGAATGTCTAATGCGTTTGGGTCCCTGGGTAAGGATTGTGAAATCACCAGTACACAGGGGATGCAGAGCCAAGGCAGCAATTGCAACTGCATGCTGAGCTTTATTTGCATGTTTCTTTTATATTCTTCTTCTAACAAAGCAAGCAATTCTTCAATAAAACTTCACCCACATAGCCCAAGTATCATGCCTCAGGGGGTACACAGAGATAAATTCAAGTTGTTCCTGTTCTTTTTGATAAGTACCCTCCCAAAGTTCTTTGTAGACATTATCTAATCCCCAATGTACTGTTCCCAGGTCCAGTATGCAGGAAGCTTCTTCCTCTAGGCCAAACCATGCAGAAGCTTGTGTCTTGTGATAAGGGGAAAAGGACCTTTCCTTCTCCTAGCGAGGCATGCCTTCAGCTGACCTATATCACAGGCACAGCTTCTTGCAAAGTGTCAGGCTGAGGGAGCTAAACTCTGCACACTTAAACCCCAACACAAAGGAACGGTTTAACCTAGAGGAACAAAATTTTGTGAGCCAAGTGGGATTAGTGTACTGATCATTACCTGAAAATATAATCATGATTGGGTGAAAAAATGCTTGCTGGTATTTCAGGACTCTTGTAGAGTTTTGGAAGTTTGGCCACCCCTTTCAGAGAAAGTGATTTTCCTCAGTCTCTGATTGGGGCTATATCAATAGGAAACAAACCATAGAGATAGACTTGGAACAACTTTATTGTGGATACTTTCAAAGATCTAGCACAAACCGTGTTTGATTTAGAGTTCCAACTACATGTATCTATACAGGAGAAAACAGAGTGAAACCTAAAAATGAAAGCGGTCAATGCAAACAAACGGTTTAACCTAGAAGAAAGAAATTTGGGGTTCCAAGTGGGATTGGTGTACTGATCATTACCTGAAAGGATCATCAAGATTGGGTGAAAAAATGTTTGCTGAGATTTCAGGAAACTAGTGGTTTTGGGGAAGCTTGTCCACCCCTTTCAATGAAAGTGATTTTCGCCAGTCTCTACTTAGGTTTACAACAATAGAAACAAACCATAGAGATAGAAGTTGGAACTACTTTACTGGGTCAAGTTGCAAAGAGCTAGCATAAACCGTGTTTGATATAGAGTTCCAACTTCATGTACCATATAGGAGAAAATAGAATGAAACGTAAAAATGAAGAAGGTCCCTGCAAATGAACGCTTTCACCTAGAAGAACGAAATTTGGTGAGGCAAGTGGGATTGGTGTACTGATGATTATCTGAAAGTATCATCAACATTGTATGAAAAAATATGTTCTGAGATTTCAGGAAACTCATAGTTTTTTGGAAGATTGGCAACACCTTTCTATAAAAGCGATTTTCCTCAGTCTCTGCCTTGGGCTACATCAATAGGAAACAAACCATAGAGAGAGAACTTGAAAATACTTTATTGTGCAAAAGTTCAAAGAGATAGCACAAACAGTGGTTGATTTAGGGTTAAAACTACATATACCCAAGTAGGAGAAAACAGAGTGAAACCTAAAAATGAAAACGGTTACTGCAAACGTACGATTTAACCTAGAATAAGGAAATTTGGTGAGCCAAGTGGGAATGGTGTACTAATAATTACCTGAAAGTATCATCAAGATTGGGTGAAAAAATGTTTTCTGAGATTTCAGGAAACTAGTAGATTTTTGGAAGATTGGCAACCCCTTTAATAGAAAGTGATTTTTGTCAGTCTCTGCTTGGGGCTACTTCAATACTAAACAAATCATAGAGTTAGAACTTGAAACTACTTTATTGCGTCAAGTTTCAAAGAGCTAGCACAAACCATGTTTGATTCAGAGTTCCAACTTCATGTATCCATATAGGAGAAAACAGAGTGAAATCTAAAAATGAAAACGGTCACTGCAAACGAACGGTTTAACCTAGAATAAGGAAATTTGGTGAGCCAAGTGGGAATGGTGTACTAATAATTACCTGAAAGTATCATCAAGATTGGGAGAAAAAATGTTTTCTGAGATATCAGAAAACTCGTAGTTTTTTGGAAGATTGGCAACCCCTTTCAAGGAAAGTTATTTTCGTCAGTCTCTGCTTGGGGGTACATCAATAGGAAACAAACCATAGATAGAACTTGGAATTACTTTATTGGGTCAAGTTTCAAAGAGCTACCACAAACCATGTTTGATTTGTAGTTCCAACTACATGTATCTATATAGGAGAAAACCGTTTGAACCTAAAAATGTAAACGGTCAAGGCAAACGAATGGTTTAACCTAGAAGAACGAAATTTGGTGAGCCAAGTGGGAATTGTGTACTGATCATTACCTGAAAGTATCATCAAGATTGGTTGAAAAAATGTTTTCTGAGATTTCAGGAAACTCGTAGTTTTGGGGAAGCCTGGCATCCCCTTCCAATGAAAGTGATTTTTGTCAGTCTCTGCTTGGGGCTACATCAATAGGAAATAAAACATAGAGATAGAACAAGGTACTCCTTTATTGCTTCAAGTTTCAAAGAGCTAGCACAAACCATGTTTGATTTAGAGTTCCAACTTCATGTATCCATATATGAGAAAACAGAGTGAAACCTAAAAAATAAAATGGTTACTGGAAAAGAACGGTTTAATCTAGAAGAACAATTTGGTGAGCCAAGTGGGAATGGTGTACTGATCTTTAACTGAAAGGTCATCAGGATTGGGTGAAAAAAATTTTGCTGAGATTTCAGGAAGCTCGTAGTTTTGGGGAAGCTTGGCAACCCCTTTCAATTAAAGTGATTTTCACCAATCTCTACTTGGGGCTACACCAATAGGAAACAAACCATAGAGATAGAACTTGGAACTACCTTATTGGGTCAAGTTTCAAAGAGCTAGCACAAGCCGTGTTCGATTTAGAGTTCCAAATACATGTATCCATACTGGAGAAAACAGAGTGAAACCTAAAAATGAAAACGGTCACTGCAAACAAACAGTTTAATCTAGAAGAATGAAATTTGGTGAGCCAAGTGGGATTGGTGTACTTATCATTACCTGAAACTATCTTCAGGATTGGGTGCTGTTAGTAAGCCTTCCCTGGCCCCTTGGTCTCAGCCCCGAAATTCTTGTTCTGCATGTCAAAGTGTCCAGCTCACAGTGTCGTGACGCAGGCTTGCGGTTTAATGTTTATCTGCCTCAGACATATGTGCCTTTTTGGGAACATCTTAGCCTTCTCGAGATTTCTGATAAGGGACGGTCACGGTAACCCCAGAGTAGCAGGTGTTATTCCTCCTCTGTTTTGGCTAAATTTCCACTGCAGTTATAGAAAGTATATAAGGTAAAAAAACTTGGATAATAAACAGCACACATGCCTCCTCCTGGATGAAGAACCTTGGTGTCCTGTGATTTTTTTTTATTATATTCTTTAACCTCTATGTCTCTCGCCGGACTCGGTTTCCGTTAGCTGGTCGCGGCATCTGGAGGTCCCCACCGAGATTTGGAAAGCAGAGGTAAGTGGAGGAGGCTCACCTTCTAAGGGAGAAGGGGGAGGATTGGTATAAAGATAATTTAAAGAGACAGGGTACGTACCATGTGTAACTCAACAGTGAAGCTTCCTCTGGCCAACGAAGTTAAAGAACTGTTAAGCAAACAAGCAACAGGAATAAAAACCAAGACAGCAACCGAATTCGTTGAAGCTATAGCACAGGCTTGTCCTTGGTTTCTGACAGGAGAGTTTCTAAATAACAGTGATTGGGATTTGGTAAAGCAGGATCCCCAAAAGTTGTTGAGGGACCAGGGTCCTGATAGAGTCCTGATTGCTACTTTCTCTCTATGGAGATTGGTAAAGGATGCTCTTTTAACTGATAAAGTGAAGATTGAGGAGCAGCTTGCTGAATGTGAATAGGCCCTTAATCAGGTCCAGGAAGAGCAAATGGCTGAGTCCTTACCCCTTTCCCATTATTCTTTCACATCTCCTTCTTCATTCTTAGATCCACCCTAGCTGCTCTCAACCCCGCCTTCTCATCTTCCCCCTCCCTACCAGGCCCACAGAAAAGTCTTAATTGATCTTCTCCAGAATATTCACCATGGCCGATTTTAGGACTTTCAGCAAAAGAATCTCTACAAAAAAGTTCAATGTAGATAAACTTCCTATTTTCATGTTGCTCTGTTTTATTTGGCTACTGTCTGAAAAAATCAGCACTCCAGGCGCTGGACACTCCCTTACTAGTTTTTTACAAAAATATGTAAACAAGGCCTCTGGCCTTGAGCTGGGCTTCACAGTGCTGACTACATTTCTAAGATAAGGGAGTTACTAACTGGGCTCCATGGTAACAGCTGGCAGGAGGAGGAACTGGAAAGGGAGATAGAGGAACTGTAGGGTCGAATGAGAAAGTCAAGATTTAAAGCACCTACGGCCCCAATTGCTGCTGCGCTCCCTCCTTATAACCCGGATTGGGATGAGGACAACCCCAGAAGGTGGTGGTGGGGGGGTTGTCCAGTGGCAGCCTAAGACTGCCCAAACTTTTCCAGTAATTGAAAACCTGGATGCCGATGGACAGCCTGCCAGAGTGCATGTTCCTTTAGCCTTTAAGGATATTAAACAACTAAAGGAGGCAGTTACTAATTACAGACACCATGCCCCCCTTTACATTGACTCTCTTTGAGTCTTTCTCTGCCAATCAGCTGACACCTAGTGACTGGCAACAGCTTTGCAGGGCTGTGTTGTCCGGAGGGTATTTTTTGTTGTGGAAAAGTGAAAATCAAGAGAGGTGTCGCGAGCTAGCCCGAGTCATTCAGGACACCAGCTTCCCATGGCGTAACCTTGAAATGTTAACAGGCCCGGGACTATATGCTATCATAAATCAGCAAATTAATTATGGTCCTGGGGTCTATGCTCAGATAGCTACAGCAGCCGTTCAGGCTTGGAAGGCTCTACCTGTTTTCAAATGCTGAAACAAAAATTTCAAAAATTGCTCAAGGACCCTCTGAGCCTTATTCAGACTTCATAGCCCAATTGATTTAAATAACAGAAAAAATAATCCCTAACTTGGAACAAGCTATGCCGGTCATTAAGCAATTGACTCTTGAAAATGCAAATTCCTATTACCAAAATGCCATTAAATCTACCAGAGCAAAGAGTGTTGATGACATGATTCAAGCTTGTAAGGATATTGATGGAGCTCATATTACCAGACAGGTTCTGGCCGCTGCCCTCAAAACGGGAACAGGGGCCGCCCCGGGCCCCGGAAGCCAAGGTGTACAGGGCAATCCAGGGACGAAATGGTGCCCCAAGGACTGGGTAACTTTGTCACCTCCCACGGACCAACCCCTTTCTATCTGTAGACTCCCCAAGGGAACTCCAGGAAGTGCAGGATGTACAGGAGCTGCAACTGCAGGTCTCAGAGACAGAAAAAGCTGCTACCGCAGTAAGATCTTGGCCAGGTGGGGGAAAATGCAGACAAAATCAAACAAAATGCAATCGGCTAGGAAAACTTGGAGAACTTTTGCCCCGATAATGGGCAGCGGACTCCATGTTGTTTGCATCACCATGTTAACCATCGGATGCCTGGCCAGAAGAGTGGCTTCCTGGTCCCACCTCCCACACTTTTGCGGGCTTCCGATTGGTTCGTCCACAGTCACTCAGACAGGACTTCTAGTCCCACCTTCCAGCCACTAACCTGTACTGCTGTGTTTTAGATTTCTACTGGAGCTGCTCAGAGCCTGTATTTTTTTAAAAAATGCCTACCTGTAAATGCTAAAGAAAGATAATTTTTTCAGACAAAATTTAATTCCACAGGTTTCTATGTTACAGTCCTAAATTTAAGCTAGTTCTAAGTTAAATAACCTGATTTTTATTTGTAGTTGTGTTACTAAATAATGTTCTATTGATGAGAGATATCAAATATGCTTCTTTATATTTTACTTTTAATTTTGAAGGTTATGAGGATGCATTTGATCGCCACAGGAACAAGCCGGCAAAGTTCCTGTGATGACCAAAAAATCGTTATTCTCATTGCTAACTATAAAAATAAAAATGTATTCTCAAGAATCTTATTTCAGTTACATCAAGTGACGTCACATAAAAGAGTGCACTCCTGGTTAAAAATAAATTATAATGAATCCAAATATTTTAAGACCACGTGGTTACATAAAGTTAATACAATTATAAGTTAAGTTCTTATTCTTAATGTATATATTTTTTAGATATTTAGATAACCTATATTTGTTAATCTATAAATTAATTAGTACATGCCTAATTGATTAGTTAATATATATTTGCCTAATTGTTTTTCTTCAACAGGGAACCCATAATTTATGTTTTATATTTACATTTATCAAATGCTCTGCCTTTCCATTTACAGATATTTGAGATAAATGTGTTTACTATAAATTTCCTTTTAAGTGAAAATACAATCAAGTAGTTTCTAATTCTCAAAGTTACTGTTTAAACTCATAAGATAATAAATTATTATAATTATTTCTACAAAATATCTAAGGGTTTTAACTATATTTTCATTGATATTTCTTATCAAAGTATAATAATTTGTTTATAGATTCCAAGATTTTCAGAAATTGTTCCAAAGTATGTTTTTTTTTTTTTTTTTTTTTTTTTTTTTTTTTTTTTTTTAAAGAAAAGGATGCTTCAACAAAGAAAAAGCACACATGGATCCTAAAAAGAAGAAAGAAATCATCTTTGGGTAAAACAAGGGCTTTATATTCATTTTCCTAAGTAACAAAGATTTTTATATTGTTATCTAAACAGATGATGTAAAAGGTTAGAACAATTAAAAAAGAGATTTATATATACTAAACTGACTATAATTAATTTAAGGGTATTTCATGTTATTTTCCTAATTTAACTATAATAATGTGAGCTAAAATTTTGTCCATATTTTGACATGATAAACACCTATTAAAATGTAAGTTTATTTCTTTAAAGAAAGATCCGTATTGCCTAATAATTCTTGCTGTTCAAGATAAAGATTAATTTTGGTAAATAAATTCACATTGTTGATTAAACATTAAGTATATTGAACTACTAACTTAAACCCCTGTATGACTTTTGAGAGGAGACCCCTCACCCACCTCCCCACGAAAACCTACTCCAGAAGCTTTGAAGACACTTTGACTGATAGAGACAGCCTTACAAGAGATGCAGGTAATGCAGGTGGACTACTCCCAGTCCTTATTATTCATTGTTCTGCCATCAAAACTCACCCCGACTGGAGTCTTTTGGCAGACTGGTCCTATTTATTGGGTTCACTTACCTGCATCCCCCTCTCGGGTCTTGATACCGTTCCATGATCTGGTAATACAATTAGTTTGGAAAGCAAAATATCTAGGAGATACCTTGTTTGGGAAAACCTTTGATGTTCTCATATTACCATATAATCAAGACATTCTTTCTAAATTAAGACAGGAACATGATCTCTGGTGTCTCTCCTTCTGTAGTTTCATGAGACAGGTTGACAATCACTACCTTAAAAACAGGCTCCTTGAAAGTCTAAAAACATGTCCAATAATTTTCCCAAAGATCCTGAAACAGGACCCTATTCCAGGGGCACAAACCATCTTCACTGATGGGGCCAAAAATGGGTTTGCTGTCGTTTCAGATGGGACCCAGGTCATCCGCAAGAGAGTGGCTGATTGTTCGGCCCTAAAAGTGGAGGTTGCAGCCTTAACATTGGCCTTACAGACCTATAGCTCGGTGCCCCTTAATGTTTTCACAGACAGTCTCTATATTGCCAGGCTCACCTCCGCGATTGAGATGGCACCTTAAATTGGAAAACAATCCACTGTCATGGACCAACTACAGACAGTACAGCTTCTTATATGGGCTAGGGCAGATTCCCTCTTCATAGGTCACATTAGAAGTCATTCCGGGCTTCCAGGCCCTCTGGTGGTGGGCAACGCCATGGCAGTCGCTGCCACACATGCCACTAAACATGTATATACAATAACTGAGTATGATAAGGCCCTCCAACTTCATAATAAATTTCACCTAAATGCACAAACTTTGCGCTTCTGCTCAGGATGTTCCCGGGATCAAGCTTTAAAAATTGTCTCCCTATGCCCTACTTGTGCACCTTTTATTCATTCCCCTTCTCTGGGAGTCAACCCAAGGGGCCTTCAGCCAAATGACATATGGCAAACTGATGTAACTCATATTCCTAGTTTTGGAAAGTTGTCCTTTGTGCATGTCAGTCAGACACATTTTCTGGGTTTATCTCTGCTACTTTACATTCAGGAGAAAAGGCTAAAGATGTGATACAGCACTATGTAAAAACCTTTTTCTTTATGGGAACCCCTAGATGCATAAAAACAGATAATGGCCCAGCTTATACTAGTCAAACCTTCCAAAAATTTTGCTCACAGTGGGATATTATACACAGAACAGGAATCCCATATAACCCCCAAGGACAGGCCATTGTAGAATGGGCCCATCAACATCTTAAAACCTATTTGCAAAAAACAAAAGAGGGAGAAATATGCCAGAGTTGTCAGGGACTACATGCACTGTTAAATATAACTCTGTTCACTTTAATTTTTTTGCTCACAGACGCTGAAGGCCGTACAGTGGCGTAGTGTCACTTCTCCTCTCCCACCATGCAAAAGGCACAGATAAGGTGGAAGGATTTATCTACAGGAAAGTGGCAACCCCCTACTCCACTCTTGGCTAGAGTGAGAGGAGCTGTATGTGTCTTCCCTCCAGGGACGGAAAAACCCATTTGGGTCCCGGAACGCTGCATGAGACCGGTGGATGCAGACTCAGGAAGGAGAGACGACCCTGGGACTTCAGGTTCAGCCATTTTCGCTCCTCCAAAGGAGTGACAGAATGAGTTTTGTGGGTTGGATCTTCCTTATAACAGTCCTGGTATGCAGGCCTGTGGATGCAGGAATGGGTCCCCCACCAGGTAATATCTATCAACATCTTTTTGGGACCACCTGCAAGTGCAGGGGAGGGATTTGGAATAAGGCCCCCAGTAGCTGGATTCAGACAGCCGATTGTGTAACCAAGGTAGCCTACCTCCGGGCTGAAGTTCATCAACAAATTGGGGGATTTCACCACCCTAAATGGGTATGCGTGAACAAACCAAAGATTAACCCCCCTGGTCCCGAAAAAAACCTCAGTAACTGCTCCACAACTTGCACTTATACTTTAGCAGTTCATGTCTCTTGCTATGAGACGGCCTCGATTTGTGTACACAAGGGATGACAGTATTTTGAGGCCAGATTGACCGAGACCCCGTTGGGGGAGGGGGTGGGAGTAACTTTTCACTTCACTCCATTTCTTTTTGGCCAAGGGGGAGTTGAATCTAAACTCTGGTTGGCTGGGTGCCAGGGTCAAGTTGGCAAGTCCTCCTGTTGGCCCACTGCAGCCCCTACAGGGATCTCTGACGGGGGGAGGGGGGGCTACTGATTCTGTTAAACATCTTCAAGTTATCAAGCTCTTGAAACCACAGGTCCCTGACCTCATATACCACCCCTTGGTGCTGCCTAAGTCTCAGCTCCCAGATCTGGATGCCAACACATGGGATATCTTAAAAACAACCCTTTTCTTACTTAACAACTCTGATCCCACGCTTGCTAGTGACTGCTGGCTCTGCATCACAACAGGGGCAGTCATGCCCGTGGCGGGTCCTATCAATGCCACCATATCTGATGATGATACTTGCCAGCCCGGACTGCCTTCCAAGGTCCAACCTATGGGCACTTTTACAGAATGTCTCCTGGGTATGATGCAAAACAATACCTATGATGTTGATGTTGGAGTGACTTCCTTTGGAAACTGATCAATCTCAATAACCAAGAACTATTCCTCACACACTACAGCCCTCTGTCCCCCTAATGGCACTGTTTTTATGTGTGGGGGAAATTCTGCCTTCCCTCGACTCTCTGCAAATTGGACAGGTGTCTGTGTTCTCACCCTGCTCCTCCCTGACATAACCATTGTCCCTGGGGATGAGCCCTTACCTATTCCCAGTCTAGACACCCTAGTAAAAAGGCACAGGCGAGCTATACAGGCTTTACCACTACTCGCCACTTATCCCCAGATAACGGCTGCTGTGGGCACAGGCACAGCTGGACTGGGCACAGAGATACATTCTTATCGCCATCTATCTCAGCAGCTTATAGATGATGTGCAGACCCTATCTGGCACTATTGGGGACCTACAAGACCAAATTGACTCTTTGGCAGAAGTAGTCCTTCAGAGTAGGCCAGGCCTAGATCTGCTGACCGCCAATCAGGGAGGGATTTGCTTAGCTTTGGGAGAAAGGTGCTGCTTCTATGCCAATAAATCAGGCATATTAGCACTAAAATCAAGGAGCTTCAAGAAGACCTAGAGAAAAGGAGAAAAGAATTATTCCTCTTTGGACTGCGATGAATGGGTTCCTGCCTTACCTTCTTCCTCTCCTGGGGCCCTTACTGAGTCTTCTTTTGATTGCAACATTGGGACCTTGTGTTGCAAATAGGATAACTCAATTCATTAAGGACCAGATTAACATTTTAACCTCCAAGCCAATTCAGGTTCACTACCAACGCCTGAAGATGGATGACTCCGCACACGAAGTGTACTTACGACCCATCTGGAGATGAGATGTAACAGCACAGGAGCCAATACCCGAGCCCTCCTATGTGCCTGCTTTTGCCCAGGTCCCTAATTACCCTGCTGACTTGGTGCCGTCATCCCAGACCCTTACGTTCAGAAAGCTCCCTGGTCAGAGCTATCCCACTGGCAAAGATGATGACTGGAATCTGAAGTTGTGTCCTGCTGGCCATGACATACTAACTGAAAAGTGTCTATTTACGTAGGACAAGAGCTGATCTTCTGGTACCCAGTGACGGGCAACTTCCACGCTTACACTGCAACCTAAGCCAGGGGAATGGGGCCTCCCCATATACAAGTTAGCAGTGCAGGGGCAGTGGACGACCTACGACAGGGGCTAATGATGCCCTTTGACATGCAAAAAACTAAAGAGGGGGACTTGCTGGTGGCAGGCCTTCCCTGGCCCCTGGGGCTCAGCCCCGAATTTCTTGTTCTGCATGTCAATGTGTCCAGCTCACAGGGTCGTGACACAGGCTTGCGGTTTCATGATTATCTGCCTCAGACATATGTGCCTTTTTGGGAACATCGTGGTCTTCTCGGAGATTTCTGATAAGAGACGGTCACGGTAACCCAAGAGAAGCAAGTGTTATTCCTCCTCGGTTTTGGCTAAATATCCACTGCAGTTATAAAAAGTATATAAAAGAAAAAACTTGAATAATAAACGGCACACATGCCTTCTCCTGAATGAATAACCTTGGTGTTCCTGTGATTTTTTTTATTCTATTTTTTAACAGACGTCTCTTGACAGACTCGGTTTCTGTTAGCTGGACACAGCAATTGGGTGAAAAAATGTTTGCAGAGATTTTAGGAAACTCGTATTTTTGAAAGCTTGGCAACCCCTTTCAATGAAAGTGATTTTCCTCAATCTCTGCTTAGGGCTATATCAATAGGAAACAAACCTAAGACATAGAACTTGGAACTACTTTATTGTGCATAGTTTCAAAGAGCTAGCACAAACCGTGTTTGATTTATAGTTCCAACTACATGTATCCATATAGGAGAAAACAGAGTGAAACCTAAAAATGATAATGGTAACTGCAAACGAATGGTTTAACCTAGAAGAACAAAATTTGGTGAGCCAAGTGGGAATGGTGAACTGATCATTATCTGAAAGTATAATCAGGATTGGGAGAAAAAATGTTTGCTGAGATTTCAGGAAACTCATATTTTTGAGGAAGCTTGGTAACCCCATTCAATGAAAGAGATTATCCTCAGTCTCTGCTTGGGGCTACATCAATAGGAAACAAACCATAGAGATAGAACTTGGAACTACTTTATTGTGCATATTTTCAAAGAGCTAGCACAAACAGTGTTTGATTTAGAGTTCCAACTACATGTATCCATATAGGAGAAAACAGAGTAAAACCTAAAAATGGAAACAGTTACTGCAAACGAACGTTTTAATGTACAAGAACAAAATTTGGTGACCCAAGAGGGAATGGTATACAGATCATTACATGAAAGTATCATCAGGATTGGGTGAAAAAATGTTTGTTGAGATTTCAGGAAACTCATAGATTTTTGGAACCTTGGCAACCCCTTTCAATGAAAGTGATTTTCCTAAGTGTCTGCTTGGGGCTACATCAATAGGAAACAAACCATAGAGATAGAACATGGAACTACTTTATATTTCGTAGTTTCTAAGAGTTAGTACAAACTGTGTTTGATTTAGAGTTCCAACTGCATGTATCCATATAGGAGAAAACAGAGTGAAATGTAAAAAGGAAAATGGTTACTGCAAACGAACGGTTTATACTAGAAGAATGGAATTTGGTGAGCCAATTGGGATTGGTGTCCTGGTAATTACCTGAAAGTATCATCAAGATTGGGTACAAAAATGTTTGAAGAGATTTCAGGACTCGAAGTTTTTTGGAAGATTGGCAACCATTTGAAAAGAAAGGGATTTTCCTCAGTCTCTGCTTGGAGCTACATCAATAGGAAACAAACCATAGAGATAGAACTTGGAACTACTTTATTCTGTCAAGTTTCAAAAAGCTAGCACAAACCTTGTTTGATTTAGAGTTCCAAATACATATATCCATATAGGAGAAAACAGAATGAACCTAAATTGAATACGGTTACTGAGAAACTTTCGGTTTAATCTAGAAGAACGAAAATTGGTGAGCCAAGTGGGACTTGTGTACTGATCATTACCTGATAGTATCATCATAATTGGGTGAAAAAATGTTTGCTGAGATTTCAGGAAACTCGTAGATTTTTGGAAGCTTGGCAACCCCTTTCAATGAAAGTGATTTTCCTCAGTTTCTGCTTCGGGCTATATGAATAGGAAACAAACCATAGGGATAGAACTTGGATCTAGTACATGTGCATAGTTTCAAAGAGCTAACACAAACCGTGTTTGATTTAGAGTTCCAACTACATGTATCCATAGAGGAGAAACCAGAGTGAAACCTAAAAATGAAAACGGTCACTGCAAACAAACGGTTTAATCTAGAAGAACGAAATTTGGTGATCCAAGTGGGATTGGCGTACTGATCATTACCTGAAAGTATCATCAGGATTGGTTGAAAAACTGTTTTCTGAGATTTCAGGAAACTCGTACTTTTGGGGAAGCTTGGCACCCCCTTTCAGTGAAAGTGATTTTTGCCAGTCTCTAATTGAGGCTACATCAATAGGAAACAAACCACAGGGATAGAAGTTGGAACTAGTTCATGAGCATTGTTTCAAAGAGCTGGCACAAACCGTGTTTGATTTAGACTTCCAAATACAAGTATCCATAGAGGAGAAAACAGAGTGAAACCTAAAAATGCAAACGGTCACTGCAAATGAACGGTTTATCCTAGAAGAACGAAATTTGGTGAGCCAAGTAGGATTGGTGTCCTTATCACTACTGAAAGTATCATCAAATTGGGAGAAAAAAATATTTTCTGAGATGTCAGGAAACTCGTTTTTTTTTGGAAGATTGGCAACCCTTTTAAAAGAAAGGGATTATCCTCAGTCTCTGCTTGGGGCTACATCAATAGGAAAAAAACCATAGAGATAGAACTTGGAACTACATTATTGGGTCAAGTTTCAAAGAGCTGGCACAAACCGTGTTTGATTTAGAGTTCCAACTACATGTATCCATATAGGAGAAAACAGAGTGAAACATAAAATTGAAAACGGTTATTGCAAATGAACAATTTAACCTAGAAGAATGACATTTGGTGACCCAAGGGGGATTGGTGTACTGATCATTACCTAAAAGTATCATCAAGAATGGGAAAAAAAAATGTTTGCTGATATATCAGGAAACTCATAGTTTTGAGGAAGATTGGCAACCCCTTTCAATTAAAGTGATTTTCCGCAGTCTCTGCTTGGGGCTATGTAAATAGGAAACAAACCATAGAGATAGAATGTGGAACTACTTTATATTTTGTATTTTCAAAGAGCTATCACAAACTGTGTTTGATTTATAGTTCCAACTACATGTATCCATAAATGAGAAAACAGAGTGAAACCTAAAAATGATAACGGTTACTGCAAACGAACGGTTTAATTTAGAAGAACGAAATTTGGTAAGCCAAGTGGGATTGGTGTACTGATCATTACTTGAAAGTATCATCAGGATTGGGTGAAAACATGTTTGCTGAGATTTCAGGAAACTCATATATTTTTGGAAGCTTTCAAAACCCTTTCAATGAATGTGATTTTCCTAAGTCTCTGCTTGGGGCTACATCAATCGGAAATAAACCATAGAGAGAGAACTTGGAAATACTTTATTAGGTCAAGTTTCAAAGAGCTAGCCAAACCGTGTTTTATTTAGAGTTCCTACTACATGAGAAAACAGAGTGAAAACTAAAAATGAAAACGATTACTGCAAACGAACGGTTTAACCTAGATGAAAGAAATTTGGTGAGCCAAGTGGGAATCGTGAACTGATCATTACCTGAAAGTATCATCAAGATTGGGTGAAAAAATGTTTGCTGAGATTTCATGAAAATCCTAGTTTTTTGGAAGCTTGGCAACCCCTCTCAATGAAAGTGATTTTCCACAGTCTCTGCTTGGGGCTACATCAATAGGAAACAAACCAGAGAGACAGAAATTGGAACTACTTTATTGTGCATAGTTTCAAGGGCTAGCACAAACCGTGTTTTATTTAGAGTTCCAACTACATATTTGCATATACGAGAAAACAGAGTGAAACCTAAAAATTAAAACTTTTACTGCAATGGAACTCTTCAACCTAGAATAACCAAAATTGGTGATCCAGGTGGGACAGGTGTACTGATCATTACCTCCAAGTATCATCAAGATCAGGGAAAAAATTTTGTTGAGTTTTCAGGAACAACTTAGATTTTTTGGAAGCTTGGAAACACCTGTTGTTGAAAGTGTTTTTCCCAAGTATCTTCTTAGGTCTACTTCAAGAGGAAACAAACCATAGTGATAAAACGTAGACCTCCATCATTTTATTAACTTTCAAAGAGCTACTACAAACCATGTTGGATTTAGAGTTCCATATTCATCTGTCTATATATGAGCAAACAGAGTGAAACCTAAAAATTAAAAGTGTTACTGAAAAGGAACTCTGGAACTTAGAAGAAACAAAATTTGTGTGCCAGTTGGGACTGGTATACTGATCATTACCTGAAAGTATCATCAAGATCAGGTGAAACAAATTTGCTGAGATTTCAGGAACCTAGTAGTTTTTTGGAAGCTTGGTAAAACCTGTTGATGAAAGTGTTTTTCTCAAGTGTCTGCAGAGGGCTACTTCAAAAGGAACAAAAACATAGGAAAAAAACGGAGCAATACTTTATTTTGTCAAGTTTCAAAGAGCTACTACAAACCATGTTGGATTTAGAGTTCCATATTCATCTGTCTATATAGGAGAAAAAAGAGTGAAAACTAAAAATTCAAACTGTTACTGCAAACGAACGCTTCAACCTAGAAGAATGAAAATCCGTGAGCCAAGTGGGATTGGTGTACTGATCATGAAAACCAAGTATGATCAAGATCAGTTTGAAAATATTTGGTGAGATTTCAGGAACTTCGGAATTTTTTGGAAGCTTGGCAACCCCTTTCGTTTCAAATGTTTTTTGACAGGCTCTGCTTAGGACACATTCAACAAGAAACAAACCATAGAGAAAAAACTGAGAACTACCTTATCTTGTCAAGTTTCAAAGAGCTACTACAAACCATGTTGGATTTAGAGTTCCATATTCATCAATCTATATAGGAGAATATAGAGTTAAATCTAAAAATAAAACTGTTACTGCAAACGAACGCTTCAAACTAGAAGAACCAAAATTGATGCGCCAGGTGGGAATGGTGTACTAATCATCACCTCCAAGTATCATCAAGGTCAGGTGAAAAGAATTTGCTGAGATTTCAGGAAACTGTAGTTTGTTGGGAGCTTTGCAACCCCTTTCTTTGAAAGTGTTGTTCAATAGTCTCTGCTTAGGGCTATTTCAACAGGAAACAAACCATAGAGACAAAACTGAGAACTACTTTTTTTGTGTCACGTTTCAAAGAGCTACTACAAACCATGTTGGATTTAGAGTTCCATATTCATCTATCTATATAGGAGAAAACAGAGTGAAATCTAAAAATTCAATCTATTACTGCAAACCAACACTTCAACCTGGAACAACCAAGGTTGAAGCCAGGTGGGACTGATGTAATGATCATTACCTCCAAGTATCATCAAGATCAGGTGAAAAAATTGGCTGAGATTTCAGGAACTACATAGTTTTTTGGAAGCTTGGCAACACCTGTGGATGAAACTGTGTTTCGCAAGTCTCTGCTTAGGGCTACTTCAAGAGGAAACAAACCATAGAGATAAAACTGAGAACTACTTTATTTTGTCAAGTTGCAAAGAGCTACTACAAACCATGTTGGATTTAGAGTTCCATATTCATCTATCTATATAGGAGATAACAGGGTGAAACCTAAAATTAAAACTGTTACTGCAAAGGAACTCTTCAATCTAGAAGAATCAAAATTGGTGAGCCAGGTCGGACTGGTGTACTGATCATTACCTCCAAGTATCATGAAGATCAGGTGAAAAAAAATTGCTGAGATTTCAGGAAACTCCTAGATTTTTGGAAGCTTGGCAACACCTGTTGATGAATGTGTTTTTCACAAGTCTCTGCGTAGGGCTACTTCAACAGTAAACACATCATAGAGATAACTTGAGAACTACTTTATTTTGTGAAGTTTCATAGAGCTACTACAAACCATGTTGGATTTAGAGTTTCATATTCATCTATCTATATAGGAGAAACCAGTGTGAATCCTAAAAATTAAGACTGTTACTGCAAACGAATGCTTCAACCTAGAAGAACCAAAATTGGTGAGCCAGGTGTGACAGGTGTACTGATTTTTACCTACAAGTATCATCAAGATCAGGTGAGAAAATTTTGCTGAGATTTCAGGAACCTGGTAATTTTTTTGGAAGCTTGGCAACTCCTTTCATTGAAAGTGTTTTTTGACACTCTCTGCTTAGGGCTATTTCAAGTGGAAACAAACCATAGAGACAAAACGGAGAACTACTTTATTTTGTCAAGTTTCAAAGAGCTACTACAAACCATGTTGGATTTAGACTTCCATATTCATCTTTCAATATAGGGGAAAATACAGTGAAACCTAAAAATTAAAACTATTACTGCAGATGAACGCTTCAAACTAGAAGAACCAAAAATGTTGAGCCAGGTGGGACTGGTGTGCTGATGATCACATCAAAGTATGATCAAGATCAGGTGTAAAAATTTGCTGAGATTTCAGGAACCTCGTAGTTTTTTGGAAGATTGGCAACCCCTTTCATTTAAAGTGTTTTTCGACAGTCTCTGCTTAGTGCTATTTTAAAAGGAAACAAATCATAGAGGCAAAACTGAGAACTACTTTATTTTGTCAAGTTTCAAAGAGCTACTGCAAACCATGTAGGATTTAGAGTTCCATGTTCATGTATCTATATAGGAGAAAACAGAGTGAAACCTAAATATTAAAACAGTTACTGCCAACGAATCCTTCAAACTAGAAGAATGAAATTGTGAGCCAAATGGGATTGTTGTACTGTTCATGACAACCAAGTATCATGAAGAATGGTTGGAAAAATATTTGCTGAGATTTCAGGAATTCATAGTTTTTTGGAAGCTTGGTAACCCCTTGAATTGAAAGTGTTTTTCGGCAGTCTCTGCTTAGAGCTCTTTCAAGAGAAAACAAACCATAGAGACAAAACTGAGAACGAGTTTATTTTGTCAAGTTTCAAATAGATACTACAAATCATTTTGAATTAAGAATTCCATATTCATCTATCTATATAGGATAAAACAGTGAAACCTAAAAATTCAATCTGTTACTTAAAACGAATGCTTCAACCTACAATAACCAAAATTGGTGAGGCAGGTGGGACTAGTGTAGTGATCATAACCTCCAAGTATCATAAATATCAGATGAAAATAATTTGCTGAGATTTCAGGAACTAAGTAGTTTTTTGGAAGCTTGACAACACATGTCGGTGAAAGTGTTTTTCACAAGACTCTGCTTAAGTCTACTTCAAGACGAAAAACCATAGAGATAAAACTGGGAACTACTTTTTTGTGTCAAGTTTCAAAGAGCTCCTACTAACCATGTTGGATTTAGAGTTCCATATTCATCTATCTACATAGGAGAAAACTGAGTGAAAACTGATAATGGAAACTGTTACTGCCAACTAACACTTCAACCTAGAAAAATGAAAATTAGTGAGCCAAGTGGGATTGGTGTACTGATCATGACAACCAAGTAGGATCAAGATCAGGTGTAAAAATATTTGCTGAGATTTCAGGAAGCTCGTCGATTTTTGGAAGCTTGGCAACCCCTTCTGTTGAAAGTGTTTTTGACAGTTTCTGCTTAGGGCTATTTCAAGAGGAAACAAAGGATACACGAAACTGAGAACTACTTTATTTTGTCAAGTTTGAAAGAGCTACTAAAAACCATGTTGGATTTTGAGTTCCATATTCATCTATCTATATAGGAGAAAACATTGTGAAACCTAAAATTTAAAACTGTTACTGCAAACAAACGCTTCAAATTAAAAGAACCAAAATTGGTGAGCCAGGCGGGACTGGTGTACTGATCATTTTCTCCAAGTGTCATCAAGACCAGATGAAAAAATTTTGCTGAGATTTCAGGAACCTCTTAGATTTTGGAAGATTGGCAACACCTGTCAATGAAAGTGTTTTTCCCAAGTCGCTGCTTAGGGATACATCAATAGGAAAAAAACCATACAGACAAAACTGAGAACTACTTTATTTTGTCAAGGTTCAAAGAGCTACTACAAACCATGTTGGATTTAGAATTCCATATTCATAGATCTATACAGGAGAAAACAAAGATAAACATAAGAATTAAAACAGTTACTGCAAATCAACGCTTCAACCTACAGGAACCAAAATTGGTGAGTCAGGTGGGACTGGTGTACTGATCATTACTCCAAGTATCATCAAGATCAGGTGAAAAAAATTTGCTGAGATTTCAGGAACCTCATAGTTTTTTGTAAGCTTGGCAACACCTGTCAATGATAGTGTTTTTCCCAAGTCTCTGCTTAGGACTACTTCAAGAGGAAACAAACCATAGAGATAAAGTGAACTACTTTATTTTGTCAAGTTTCATTGAGCTACTACAAACCATGTTGGATTTAGAGTTCCATATTCATCTATCTATATAGGAGAAACCAGTGTGAATCCTAAAAATTAAAACTATTACTGCAAACGAACACTTCAACCTAGAAGAACCAAAAGTGGTGAGCCAGGTGGGACAGGTGTACTGATTATTACCTCCAAGTATCATCACAATCAGGTGAAATAAAATTGCTGAAATTTCAGGAACATCATAGTTTTTTGAAAGCTTGGCCTCCACTTTCGTTGAAAGTGTTTTTCGACACTCTCTGCTTAGGGTTATTTCTAGAAGCAACAAACCAAAGAGAAAAAAAAATGAGAACTACACTATTTTGTCAAGTTTCAAAGAGCTACTAAAAACCATGTTGGATTTAGAGTTCCATATTCATGTATCTATATATGAGAAAACAGAGTGAAACCTGAAAATTAAAACTGTTACTGAAAATGAACTCTTCAAGATGGAAGAAACAATATTGGTGAGTCAGGTGGACCTGTGTGCTGATTTTTACCTCCAAGTATCATCAAGATAAGGTGAAAAAAAATTTCTGATTTTTGAGGAAACTTGTAGTTTTTTGAAGCTTGGCAAACCCTTGCTTAGAAAGTGTTTTTCAACAGTCTCTCCTGAGGGCTATTTCAAAAGGAAACAAACCATAGAGACAAAACTGAGAACTACTTTTTTGTCAAGTTTCAAATTGCTACTACAAACCATGTTGGATTTAGAGTTCCATATTCATCTATCTATATAGAGAATCCCCTGTGAAACCTAAAAATAAAACTATTACTGCAAACGAACGCTTCAACCTGGAAGAACCAAAATTGGTGAGCCAGGTGGGACTGGTGTACTGATCTTTACCTCCAAGTATCATCAAGATCAGGTAAAAAAAAAATTGCTGAGATTTCAGGAACCTCATAGTTTTTGGGAAGGTTGGCAAGACCTGTTGATGAAAGTATTTTTCCCAAGTCTCTGCTAAGGGCTATTTCAAAAGGAAAAAAAAACATAGAGACAAAACTGAGAACTACTTTATTTTGTCAACTTTGAAAGAGCTACTACAAACCATGTTGTATTTAGAGTTCCATATTCATCTATCTATATAGGAGAAAACAGAGTGAAACCTAAAAATTAAAACTGTTACTTCAAACGAAAGCTTCAACCTAGAAGAACCAAAATTGGTGAGCCAGGTGGAACTGCTGTACTGATCATTACCTACAAGTATCATCAAGACCAGGTGAAAAAATTTTGCTGAGATTTTCGGAACTTTCTAGATTTTTAGAAGGTTGGTAACATCTGTCTATGAAAGTGTTTTTCTCAAGTCTCTGCTTAGGGATACTTCAAGAGGAAACAAACCATTGAGACAAAACTGAGAACTACTTTATTTTGTCAAGATATACAGAGTTACTACAAACCATGTTGGATTTAGAGTTCCTTATTAATCTATCTATATAGGAGAAAACAGAGTGAAACTTAAAAATTAACACTGTTACTGCAAATGAACGCTTCAAACTAGAAGAAACAAAATTGGTGAGGCTGGTGGGACTGGTGTACTGATTATTACATCCAAGTGTCATCAAGATCAGGTGAAAAAAATTTGCTTAGATTTCAGGAACCTCATAGTATTTTGGAAGCTTGGAAAACTTTTCAATGAACGTGTTTTTTGCAACTCTCTGCTGAGGGATACTTGAAGAGGAAATAAACCTTAGAGACAAAACTGAGAACTACTTTATTTTGTCAAGTTTCAAAGAGCTACTACAAACCATGTTGGATTTAGAGTTCCATATTCATCTATCTATATAGGAGAAAACAGAGTGAAACGTAAAAATTAAAACTGTAACTGCAAATGAACGCTTCAACCTAGAAGAACCAAAATTGGTGAGCCAGGTGGCACTGGTGTACTTATCATTACCTCCAAGTGTCATCAAGATCAGGTGAAAAAAAGTTGCTGAGATTTCAGGAACCTCATAGTTTATTGGAAGCTTGGAAACCCGTTTCGTTGAAATTCTTTTTTGACAGTCTCTGCTAAGGGCTATTTCAAAAGGAAACAAACCATAGAGACATACCTGAGAACTACTTTATTTTTCCAGTTTCAAAGAGCTACTAGGAACCATGTTGGATTTAGAGTTCCATATTCATCTATCTATATAGGAGAAAACAGAGTGAAACCTAAAAATTAAAACTGTTACTGCAAACAAACGCTTCAACCTAGAAGAACAGAAATGGGTGAGCCAGGTGGGACTGGTGTACTGATCATTACCTCCAAGTATCATCAAGATCAGGTAAAAAAAAATTGTTGATATTTCAGGAACCTCATAGTTTTTTGGAAGCTGGCAACCCCTTTCGTTGAAAGTGTTATTCACATTTCTCTGGTTAGGGCTACTTCAAGAGGAAACAAACCATAAAGGTAAAGGGAGAAATACTTTATTTTGTCAAGTTTCAAAGAGCTACTACAAACCATGTTGGATTTAAGTTCCATATTCATCTATCTATACAGGAGAAAACAGAGTGAAAATTAAAATTTAAAACTGTACTGCAAAAGAATGCTTCAACCTAGAAGAACCAAAATTGGTGAGCCAGGTGGGACTGATGTACTGATGAACACATCCAGGTATCATCAATATCAGGTGAAAAAATTTTGCTTAGATTTCAGGAAACTGGTAGTTTTTTGGAAGCTTGGTAAAACCTGTCCATTAAAGTGTTTTTCGCCAGTCTCTGCTGAGGGTTACTTAAAGAGGAAACAAACCATAGAGACAAAACTGAGAAATACTTTATTTTGTCAAGTTTCAAAGAGCTACTACAAACCATGTTGGATTTAAGTTCCATATTCATCTATCTATACAGGAGAAAACAGAGTGAAAACTAAAATTTAAAACTGTATTGCAAAAGAATGCTTCAACCTAGAAGAACCAAAATTGGTGAGCCAGGTGGGACTGCGGTAGTGATCATTACCTCCAGGTATCATGTATCATCAATATCAGTTGAAAAATATTTGCTGAGATTTCAGGAACCTAGTAGTTTTTTGGAAGCTAAGCAACCCGTTTCGTTGAATTTCTATTTTGACAGTCTCTACTTAGAGCAATTTCACAAGGAAACAAACATTGGAGAAAAAACTGAGAATTACTTTATTTTGTCAACTTTCAAAGAGCTACTACAAACTATGTTGGATTTAGAGATCCATATTTATCTATCTATGTAGAAGAATACAGAGTGAAACCTAAAAATTAAAACTCTTACTGCAAACGAACGCTTCAACCTAAAAAAACCAAAATTGGTTAGCAGGGGAGACTAGTGTACTGATCATTTGCTCCAAGTATCATCAAGATCAGGTGAAAAAAATATGCTGAGATTTAGGAAACTCATAGTTCTTTGGAAGCTTGGCAACACTGTGGATGAAAGTGCATTTCCTAAGTCCGTGCTTAGGGCTACTTCAGGAGGACAAAAACCATAGAGACAAAACTGAGAACTACTTTATTTTTTCAAGTTTCAAGGAGCTACTACAAACCATGTTGGATTTAGAGTTCCATATTCATCTAAGTATTTAGGAGAAAACAGAGTGAAACCTAGAAATTAAAACTGTTACTGCAAACGAATGCTTCAAACTAGAAGAACCAAAAATGGTGAGCCACGTGGGACCGCTGTGCTGATGATCACATCCAAGTATCATCAAGATCAGGTCTAAAAAATTTGCCGCCATTTCAGGAACCTCGTAGTTTTTTGGAAGATTGGCAACCCCTTTCATTTAAAGTGTTTTAAAAAGTCTCTCGTTAGGGCTATTAAGAGGAAACAAAGAATAAAGACAAAATTGAAAACTACTTTATTTTGTGAAGTTTCAAAAAGCTACTACAAACCATTAAGGATTTAGAGTTCCATATACATCTATGTATATAGGAGAAAACAGAGTGAAACTTAAATATTAAAACAGTTACTGCAACGAATACTTCAACTTAGAGCAATGAAAATTGGTGAGCCAAGTGGGATTGTTGTACTAATCATGTCAACCTAGTATCATGAAGAACGGGTGGAAAAATATTTGCTTAGATTTCAGGAATTTGTAGTTTTTTGGAAGGTTAGCAACCTCTTTCATTGAAAGTGTTTTTCGACAGTCTCTGCTTAGGGCTCTTTCAAGAGGAAAGAAACCATAGAAACAAAACTGAGAACGACTTTATTTTCTCAAGATTCAAAGAGCTACTACAAACCATGTTGGATTTAGAATTCCATATATATCTATATATATAGGAGAAAACAGAGTGAAACATAAAAATTAAAACTGTTACTGCAAAGGAACACTTCAACATAGAGGAACCAAAATTGGTGAGCCAGGTGGGATGGTTACTGAGTTTTACCTCCAAGTGTCATCAACATCAGGTGAAAAAAATTTGCTGAGATTTCAGGAACCTCATAGTTTTTTGGAAGCTTGGCAACACCTGTCGATGAAAGTGTTTTTCACAAGTCTCTGCTTAGGTCTACTTCAAGGGGAAAAACCATAGAGATAAAACAGTAGACTATTTTATATTTTCAAGTTTCAAAGAGCTCCTACTAACCATGTTGGATTTATACTTCCATATTTATCTCTCTACATTAGAAAACAGAGTGAAACCGAATAATTAAAACTATTACTGCAAACGAACACTTCAACATTGAAGAACCAAAATTGGTGAGCCAGCTGGGACTGGAAAACTGATCATTACCTCCACGTATCATCAAGATCAGGTGAAAAAAATTAGTTCAGATTTCAGAAAACTCATAGGTTTTTAGAAGCTGGCAACACCTGTCTTTGAAAGTGTTTTTCACAAGTCTCTGCTTAGGGCTACTTCAAGGGGAAACAAACCATAGAGATAAATGGAGAACTACTTTATTTTGTCAACTTTGAAAGAGCTACTACACACCATGTTGGATTTAGAGTTCCATATTCATCTATTATACAGGAGAAAACAGAGTGAAAACTAAAAATTAAAACTGGACTGCAAACGAATGCTTCAAACTAGAAGAACCAAATTGGTGAGCCAGGTGGGACTGGTGTACTGATGATTACATCCAGGCATCATCAAGATCAGGTGAAAAAAATATGCTGAGATTTCAGGAAACTCATACTTTTTGGAAGCATGGCAACACCTGTGGATGAAAGTGTTTTTGCAAGTCTCTGCTTAGGGCTACTTCAAGAGGAAACAAACCATAGAGACATAATGGAGAACTACTTTATCTTCTCAAGTTTCAAAGAGCTACTACAAATCATGTAGGATTTAGAGTTCCATATTAATCTATCTATATTGGAGAAAACAGAGTGAAACCAAAAAATGAAAACTGTTACTGCAATTGAGTGCTTCAACCTACAAGAAACAAAATTGGTGAGCCAGGTGGGACTGTTGTACTGATCATTTGCTCCAAGTGTCATCAAGATCAGGTGAAAAAAATTCGCTGAGATTTTAGGAAAATCATAGTTTTTTGGAAGCTTGGCAACTGTTTTTCACAAGTCTCTGCTGATGGGTACTTCAAGCAGAAACAATCAAATGGACAAATCTGAGAAGTACTTTATTTTGTCAAGTTTCAATGAGCTTCTACAAACCATGTTGGTTTTAGAGTTCCATATTCATCTATCTATATAGGAGAAAAAAGAGTGAAACCTAAAAATTAAAACTGTTACTGCAAAGGAACGCTTCAACCTAGAAGAACCAAAATTGGTGAGCCAGGAGTGACAGGTGTACTGATCATTACCTCCAAGTGTCATCAAGATCAGGTGAAAAAAATTTGCTGAGATTTCAGGAATATTGTAATATTTAGAGCTTGGCAACCCGTTTCCTTGAAATTCTTTTTTGACAGTCTCTCCTAAGGGCTATTTCAAAAGGAAAGAAACCATAGAGACAAAACTGAGAACTGGTTTATTTTTACAAGTTTCAAAGAGCTACTACAAACCATGTTGGATTTGGAGTTCCATATTCATCTATCTACATAGGATATAACAGAGTGAAACCTAAAAATTAAACCTGTTTCTGCACACGAACACTTCAACCTAGAAGAACCAAAATGGGTGAGCCAGGTGGAACTGGTGTACTGATCATTACCTCCAAGTATCTTCAAGATCAGGTTAAAAAAGTTTGCTGAGATTTCAGGAACCTCATAGTTTTTTGGAAGCTTGGCAACACCTGTCAATGAAAGGGTTTTTCGTAAGTCTCTGTTTAGGGATACTTCAAGAGGAAAAAACCATAGAGATAAAAGGAGAAGTACTTTATTTTGGCAACTTTCAAAGAGCTACTAAAACCATGTTGGATTTAGAGTTTCATATTCATCTATCTATATAGGAGAAAGCACTGTGAATCCTAACAATTAAAACTATTACTGCAAAGGAACGCTTCAACCCAGAAGAACGAAAATTGGTGAGGCAGGTGGGACAGGTGTACTGATTATTACCTCCAAGTATCATCACAATCAGGGGAAATAATTGCTGAGATTTCAGAAACCTCATAGTTTTTTGGAAGCTTCGCCACCCCTTTTATTGAAAGTGTTTTTAGAAACTCTCTGCTTAGGGCTATTTCAAGAGAAAACAAACCACAGAGACAAAACTGAGAACTAATTTATTTTGTCAAGTTTCAAAGAGCTACTACATACCATGTTGGATTTAGAGTTCCATATTCATCTATCTATATAGGAGAAAACTGAGTGAAAGCAAAAATTAAAACTGTTACTGCAAACGAACGCTTCAAAATAGAAGAACCAAAATTGGTGAGCCAGCTGGGACTGGTGTACTTATTACTACCTGCAAGTATCATCAAGATCAGGTGAAAAAAATTTGCTGAGATTCCAGGAACGTTGTAGTTTTGGGGAAGCTTGCCAACACATTGTCTATGAAAGTGTTTTTCCCAAGTCTCTGCTTAGGGATACATCAAGAGGAAACAAACCATAGAGACAAAACTTAGAACTACATTATGTTGTCAAGTTTGAAAGAGCTACTACAAACCATGTTGGATTTAAAGTTCCATATTCATCTGTCTATATAGCAGAAAACAGAGTGAAACCTGAAAATTTAAACTGTTACTGTAATTGAATGCTTCAACCTACAAGAACCAAAATTGTTGAGCCAGGTGGGATTTGTGTACTGATCATTACCTCCAAGTATCATCAAGATAATGTGAAAAAAAATTTACTGAAATTTCAAGAACCTCGTAGATTTTTGGAAGCATGACAATCCCTTTCATTGAAAGTGTTTTTCAACAGTCTTTGCTTAGGGCTATTTGAAAAGGAAACAAACCCTAGAGACAAAATTGAGAACTACTTTATTTTGTCAAGTTTCAAAGAGCTACTACAAACCATGTTGAATTGAGAGATCCATATTCATCTATCTATATAGGAGAAGACAGAGTGAAACCTAAAAATTAAAACTGTTACTGCAAATGAACGCTTCAACCTAGAAGAACCAAAAGTGGTGAGCCAGGTGGGACAGGTGTACTGATTATTACCTCCAAGTATCATCACAATCAGGTGAAATAAAATTGCTGAGATTTCAGGAACATCATAGTTTTTTGAAAGCTTGGCCTCCATTTTCGTTGAAAGTGTTTTTCGACAATCTATGCTTAGGGCTATTTCAAGAAGCAACAAACCAAAGAGAAAAAAATGAGAACTACACTATTTTGTCAAGTTTCAAAGAGCTACTACTAACCATGTTGGATTTAGAGTTCCATATTCATGTATCTATATATGAGAAAACAGAGTGAAACCTAAAAATTCAAACTGTTACTGCAAACGAAATCTTCAACCTACTAGAACCAAAATTGGTGAGCCAGGTCTGACTTGTGTACTGATTATTACTTCCAAGTATAATCAAGATCAGGTGATAAAATTTGCTCAGAATTCAGGAATATCATAGTTTTTTGGAAGCTTGGCAACACCTGTCAATGAAAGTGTTTTTCCCAAGTCTCTGCTTAGGGATACTTCAAGAGGAAACCAACCATACAGACAAACTGAGAACTACTTTATTTTGTCAAGTTTCAAAGAGCTACTAAAAACCATGTTGTATTTGGAGTTCCATATTATTCTATCTATGTACTAGAAAAAAGAGTGAAACCTAAAAATTAAAACTGTTACTGCAAAAGAACGCTTCAACCTAGAAGAACTAAAATTGTTGAGTCATGTGGGACTGGTGTACTGATAGGTACATCCAAGTATCATCAAGATCAGGTAAACAAAATATGCTGAGATTTCAGGAACCTCGTAGTTTTTTTGGAAGCTTGGCAACACCTTTGGGTGAAAGTGTTTTTCGTAAGTATCTTTTTAGGGCTACTTCAAGAGGAAACAAACCATAGAGACAAAATTGAGAACTACTTTATCTTTTCAAGTTTCAAAGAGCTACTACAAATCATGGATGCTTTAGAGTTCCTTATTAATCTATCTATATTGGGGAAAACAGAGTGAAACCAAAAAAGGAAAACTGTTACTGCAAATGAGCGCTTCAACCTACAAGAACCGAAATTGGTGAGCCAGGTGGGAGTGTTGTACTGATCATTTGCTCCAAGTGTCATCAAGATCAGGTAAAAAAATCTGCTGAGATTTTAGGAAAATCATAGTTTTTGGAAGTTTGGCAACACCTGTCGATATAAGTGTTTTTTCACAAGTCTCTGCTGATGGATACTTCATGTAGAAACAAACCATATGGACAAAACTGAGAAGTACTTTATTTTGTCAAGTTTCAATGAGCTACTACAAACCATATTGGATTTAGAGTTCCATATTCATTTATCTATATAGGAGAAAACATACTGAAACCTAAAAATGAAAACTGTTACTGCCAAGGAACATTCAACATGGAAAAATGAAAATTGGTGAGCCAAGTGGGATTGGTGTACTGATCATTACATCAAAGAATGATCAAGACCAGGCGGAAAAATATTCACTGAGATTTCAGGAACCTTGTAGTTTTTTGGAAGCTTGGCAACCCCTTTATTTGAAAGAGTTTTTCGATGGTCTCTGCTTAGGGCTATTTCAAAAGGAAACAAATGATAGAGAAAAAACTGAGAATTACTTTATTTTGTCAAGTTTCAAAGAGCTACTACAAACTATGTTGGATTTAGAGATCCATTTTCATGTATCTATGTAGAAGAATACAGAGTAAAACCTAAAAATTAAAACTGTTACTGCAAATAAACGCTTCAAACTAGAATAACTAAAATTGGTGAGCCTGGTGGGACTAGTGCACTGATCATTACATCCAAGTATCATCAAGAACAGGTGAAAAAAATTTGCTGAGATTTCAGGAACCTCTTAGTTTTTTGGAAGCTTGGCAACACCTTTCCTTGAAAGTGTTTTTCGCAAGTCTCTGCTTAGGGCTATTTCAAGAGGAAACGAACCATAGAGACAAAAATGAGAACTACTTTATTTGGTCAAGTTTCAAAGAGTTACTAAAAACCATGTTGGATTTAGAGTTCCATATTCATCTATCTATATAAGAGAAAACAGAGTGAAACCTAAAAATTAAATCTGTTACTGCAAATGAACACTTCAACCTAGAAGAACCAAAATTGGTCAGTCAGATGGGACTGGTGTACTGATCATTACCTCCAAGTATCATCAAGATCAGGTGAAAAAAATTAGCTGAGATTTCAAGAACCTCCTAGTTTTTTGGAAGCTTGGCAACACCTGTCGATGAAAGTGTTTTTCGCAAGTCTCTGCTAAGGGTAACATCAAGAGGAAACAAACCATAAAGATAAAACTGAGAACTCCAGTATCTTGTCAAGTTTCAAAGAGATATTACAAACCATGTAGAATTTAGAGTTCCATATTAATCCATCTATATTGGAGAAAACAGAGTGAAACATAAAAATTAAAACTGTTACTGCCAATGAACCCTTCAACCGAGAAAAATGAAAATTGGTGAGCCAAGTGGGATTGGTGTACTGATCATGAAAACAAAGTATGATCAAGATCAGGTGGAACAATATTTGCTGAGATTTCAGGAAACTCGCAGTTTTTTGGAAGCTTGGCAACCCCTTTCCTTCAAAGTGTTTTTCGCAAGTCTCTGCTTAGGGCTACTTCAAGAGGAAACAAACCATAGAGATAAAATGCAGAACTACTTTATTCTGTCAATTTTCAAAGAGCTACTACAAACCATGTTTTATTTAGTGTTGCATATTCTTCTATTTATATAGGAGAAAACAGCGTGAAACGTAAAAATTCAAACTGTGACTGGAAACGAACTCATCACCCAAGAAGAACTAAAATTGGTGAGCCAGGTGGGAATGGTGTACTGATCATTACCTAAAAGTATCATCAAGATCAAGTGAAAATTTTCCTCATATTTCAGGAATTTCATAGATTTTGGAAGCTTGGTAACATCTGTTGAAGAAAGTTTTTTTCGCAAGTCTCTGCTTAGAGCCACTTCAAGAGGAAACACACCATAGAGATAAAACGGAGAACTATTTTATATTGTCAAGGTTCAAAGAGCTACTGCAAACCACGTTGGATTTAGAGTTCCATATTAATCTATCTATATAGGAAAAAACAGAGTGAAACCTAAAAATTAAAACTGTTACTGCAAACTAACATTTCAACCTAGAAAAAACAAAATTGGTGAGTCAGGTGGGACTGGTTTATTGATCATTACCTCTAAGTATCATCAAGATCATTACCTCTAAGTATCATCAAGATTCAGGAACCTGGTAGTTTTTTGGAAGTTTGCCAACCCCTTTCATTGAAAGTGGTTTTTGCAAGTCTCTGCTTAAGGCTACTTCAAGAGGAAACAAAGCATAAAGACAAAACTGAGAACTACTTTATTTTGTCAAGTTGGAAAAAGCTACTACAAACCATGTTGGATTAATATTTCCATATTCATCTCTTTATTAGAAAACAGAGTGAAACCTAAAAATTTAAACTATTACTGCAAATGTACGCTTCAACCTAGAAGAACCAAAATTGGTGAGCCAGGTGGGACTGGAGTCCTGATCATTACCTCCAAGTATCATCAAGATCAGGTGAAAAAAATTTGCTGAGATTTTAGGAAACATATTTTTTTGGAAGTCTGGCATCACCTGTTAATGATAGTGTTTTTCCACAGTCTCTGCTTAGGGTGATTTTAACAGGAAACAAACCATAGAGACAAAACAGAGAACTACTTTATTTTGTCAAATTTCAAGGGCTACTAGAAACCATGCTTTATTTATACTTCCATATTCATGTATGTATGTAGGAGAAAAGAGAGTGAAACCTAAAAATTAAATCTGTTACTGCAAACTAACACTTCAACCTACAAGAACCAAAATTAGTGAGCCAGGTTGAACTGGTGTACTGTTCATTTCATCCAAGAATCATCAACATCAAATGAAAAAATTTGCTGAGATTTCAGGAACATCGTAGTTTTTTTGAAGCTTGGCAACTCCTTTCATTGAAAGTGTTTTTCGCAAGTCTCTGCTTAGGGCTATTTCAAGAGAAAACAAACAATAGAGACAAAACTCAGAAGTACTTTATTTTGTCAAGTTTCAAAGAGCTACTACAAACCATGTTGGATTTAGAGTTCCATATTCATCTATATATATATATAGGAGAAAGCAGAGTGAAACCTAAAAATTGAAAGTTACTGCCAAAGAACCCTTCAACCTAGAAGAATGAAAATTGGTGAGCCAATACATATTGGTGTACTGATCATGACAACCAAGTACCATGAAGAACAGGTAGAAAAATATTTGCTGAAAATTCAGGAAACTCGAAGTTTTTTGGAAGCTTGGCAACACCTTTCATTGAAAGTGTTTTTCGACAGTCTCTGCTTAGGGCTCTTTCAAGAGGAAACAAACCATAGAGACAAAACTGAGAACTATTTTATTTTGTCAATTTTCAAAGAGCTACTACAAACCATGTTGGATTTAGAGTTCCATATTCATCTATCTATATAGGAGAAAACAGAGTGAAACCTAAAAATTAAAACTGTTACTGCAAACGAATGCTTCAACCTAGAAGAACCAAAATTGGTGAGCCAGGTTGTATTGGTGTGCTGATCATTACCTCCAAGTATCATCAAGATCAGGTGAAAAAAATTTGCTGAGATTTCAGGAAACTCGTAGTTTTTTGGAAGCTTGGCAACACTGTGGATGAAAGAGTTTTTCGCAAGTATCTGCTTAGGGATAGTTCATGAAGAAACAAACCATAGAGACAAAACTGAGAACTACATTATTTTGTCAAGTTTCAAAGAGCTACTAAAAACCATATTGGATTCAGAGTTCCATATTAATCTGTCTATATAGGAGAAAAAAGAGTGAAATCTAAAAATTAAAACAGTTACTTCAACTAACACTTCAACCTAGAAGAACCAAAATTTATGAGGTAGGTGGGACTAGTGTACTGATGATTACATCCAAGTATCATCAAAATCAGATGAAAAAAATTTGCTGAGATTTCAGGAACATGGAAGTTTTTTGGAAGCTTGGCAAAACCTTTCAATGAAAGTGTTTTTCGACAGTCCCTGCTTAGGGTAATTTCAAGAGGAAACAAACCATAGAGACAAAACTGAGAACTACTTGCTTTTGTCAAGTTCTAAGAGCTACTACAAACCATGTTGGATTTAGAGTTCCATATTCATCTTTCTATATAGGAGAAAACAGAGTGAAACCTAAAAATTAAAACTGTTACTGCAAATGAATGCTTCAATCTACAAGAACCAAAATTGGTGAACCAAGTGGGACTGGTGAACTGATCTTTACCTACAAGTATCATCAAGATCAGGTGAAAAAAATGATTAGATTTGAGGAAACTCGTAGTTTTTTTGAAGCTTGGCAACCCCTTTTGTTGAAAGTGTTTTTCGACAGTCTCTGCTTAGGGCAATTTCCTAAGGAAACAAACCATAGAGACAAAACGGAGAACTACTTTATTTGTAAATTTTCAAAGAGCTACTACAAATCATGTTGGATTCAAAGATCCATATTCATCTATCTATATAGAAGAAAACACAGTGAAACATAAAAATTAAAAAGTTACTGCCTTCCATCCCTTCAACCTAGAAGAGTGAAAATTGTTGAGCCAAGTGGGACTTGTGTACTGATCATGACAACGAAGTATCATCAATATCTGGTGGAAAAATATTTGCTGATATTTCAGGAAACTTGTAGTTTTTTGGAAGCTTGGAAATCCCTTTTGTTGAAAGTGTTTTTCGACAGTCTCTGCTTAGGGCTATTGCAAGAGGAAACAAACGACAGAGATAAAATGGAAAACTACTTATTTTGTCAAGTTTCAAAGAGCTACTACAAACCATGTTGGATTTAGAGTTCCATATTGATCTATCTATATTGGAGAAAATAGAGTGAAACCTAAAAATTAAAACTGTTTCTGTAAACGAACGCTTCAACTTAGAAGAACCAATATTGGTGAGCCAGGAGGGACTGCTGTACTGATCATTACGTCCAAGTATCATCAATATCAGGTGAAAAAAATTTGCTGAGATTTCAGGGACCTCATAGTTTTTTGGAAGCTTGGCAACACCTATCAATGAAAATGTTTTTCCCTACTCTCTGCTTAGGGCTACTTCAAGAGGAAACAAAACATAGACACAAAATGGAGAACTACTTTCTTTTGTTAAGTTTCAAAGAGCTACTACAAACCATTTTGTATTTAAAGTTCCATATTCACCTATTTATATAGGAGAAAAAACTGAAACCGAATAATTAAAACTGTTACTGGAAACGAATATTTCAACCAAGAAGAACCAAAATTTGTTAGCCAGGTGGAATGGTGGACTGATATTGCATTCAAGTATCATCAAGATCATCTAAAAAAATTTTGCTGAGATTTCAGGAACCACATAGTTTTTTGGAAGCTTAGCAACACCAGTTGATGTAAGTGTTGTTCACAAGTTTCTGCTTATGGCTACTTCAAGAGGAAAGAAACAATAGAGATAAAACGCAAAACTACTTTATTTGGTCAAGTTTCAAAGAGCTACTACAAACCATGTTGGATTTAGAGTTCCATATTCATCTATCTATATATTAGAAAACAGAGTGGAACCTAAATATTAAAACTTATTCTGCAAACGAACGCTTTAGCCTAGAAGAACCAAAATTGGTGAGCCAGGTGGGACTGGTTTACTGATCATTGCCTCCAGGTATCATCAAGATCAGGTGAAAAAAATCTGCTGAGATTTCAATAGCCTCATAGTTTTTGGAAGCTTTGCAACACCTGTTGATGAAAGTGTCTTTCACAAGTCTCTGCTTAGGGATACTTCAAAAGGAACCAAATCATAGAAACAAAACGGAGAACTACTTAATTTTGTCAAGTTTAAAAAAGCTACTACAAACCTTGTTGGATTGAGAGTTCCATATTCATCTATGTATATTGGAGAAAACAATGAAACAAAAATTAAAACTGTTACTGCAAACAAATACTTCAAATTACAAGAACCAAAATTGGTGAGCCAGGTTGGACTGGTGCACTGATCATTACCTCCAAGTATCATAAAGATCAGGTGAAATAAATATGCTGAGATTACAGGAATCTCATAGTTTGTCAGCTTTGCAACCGCTTTCGTTACAAGTGTTTATCGACAGTCTCTTCTTAGGACTATTTCAAAATGAAACAAACAATAGAGGCAAAACAGAGAACTACTTTGTGTGGTCAAGTTTCAAAGAGCTACTAAAAAAACCTGTAGGATTTAGAGTTCCATATTTATCTATCTATGTAGGAGAAAACAGAGTGAAACCTAAAAATGAAAACTGTTACTGCCAACGAACACTTCAACCTAGAAAAATGAAAATTGGTGCGCCAATTGGGATTGGTGTACTGATTATGACAACCAAGTAGGATCAAGATCAGGTGGAAAGATATTTGCTGAGATTTCAGGAACCTCCTAAAGTTTTGGAAGCTTGGCAACCTTTTCATTTAAAGTGTTTTGAGAGTCTCTTCTTATGGCTCTTTCAAGAGGAAACAAACCATAGAGACAAAACTGAGAACTACTTTATTTTATCAAGTTTCAAAGAGTTACTACAAACCATGTTGGATTTAGAGTTCCATATTCATCTATGTATATAGGAGAAAACAGTGTGAAACCTAAAAATTAAAACTGTAACTGCAAATGAACACTTCAACCTAGAAGAATCAAAATTGGTGAGCCAGGTGGGAATGGTGTACTGATCAATACATCAAAGTATCATCAAGATCAGGTAAAAAAAAAATTCGCTGAGATTTCAGGAACCTCGTAGTTTTTTGGAAGCTTAGCAACACCTGTCAATGAAAGTGTTTTTCACAAGTATCTGCTAAGGGATACTTCAAGAAAAAAACAAACCATAGAGACAAAACTGAGAACTATTTTATTTAGTCAAGTTTGAAAGAGCACTAACAAACCACATGGATTTAGAGTTCCATATTCATCTCGCTATATTAGAAAACAAATTGAAAACTAAAAATTTAAACTGTTACTGCAAACAAATGCTTCAACCTAGAAGAACCAAAATTCGTGAGCCAGGTGGGACTGGTGTACTTATCATTATCTCCATGTATCATCAAGATCAGGTGAAAAAAATTTGCTGAGATTTTAGGAACCTCATAGTTTTTTGGAAGATTGGCAACACCGGTCCATGTAAGTCTTTTTCCCTAGTCTCTGCTTAGGGATATTTCAAGAGGAAACCAACCATAGAGACAAAACTGAGAACTACTTTATTTGGTCAAGTTTGATAGAGCAACAAACCATGTTGGATGTCGAGTTCCATATTCATCTATCTATATAGCAGAAAACAGAGTGAAACCTAAAAATTAAAACTGTTACTGCAAACGAACGCTTCAACCTAGAAGAACCAAAATTGGTGACCCAGGTGGTACTGGTGTACTGATCATTACATCCACGTTTCATCAAGATCCGTTAAAAATTTTTTTCTGATATTCAGGAAACTCGTAGATTTTTGGAAGCTTGGCAACACCTTTCGATGAAAGTGTTTTTCACAAGTCTCTGCTTAGGGCTACTTCACGAGGAAACAAACCATCAAGACAATATCAAGAACTAGTTAGTCTTCTCAAGTTTTAAAGACCTACTACAAATCATGTATGATTTAGAGTTCCATATTAATCTATCTGTATAGGAGAAAACAGAGTGAAACCTAAAAATCAAACTTGTTACTGCCAACGAAACATTCAACCTAAAAAATTAAAATTGGTGAGCCAATTGGGATTAGTGTAGTGATCATGACAACAAAGTAGAATCAAATACAGGAGGAAAAAAATTTGGTGAGATTTCAGGAATATCATAGTTTTTTGGAAGCTTGGCAAACCCTTTCGTTGAAAGTGTTTTTCGACAGTCTCTGCTTAGAGCTCTTTCAAGAGGAAACAAACCGTAGAGACAAAACTGAGAACTACTTTGTCAAGTTTCAAAGAGCTACTACAAAGCATGTTGGATTTAGAGTTACATAATCATCTATCTATATAGGAGAAAACAGAGTGAAACCTAAAAATTAAAACTGTTACTGCAAACGAACGCTTCAACCTAGAAGAACCAACACTGTGAGCCAGGTGGAACTGGTGTACTGATCATTACCTCCAAGTATCATCAAGATCAGGTGAAAAAATTTACTACGTTTTCAGGAAATTCATAGTTTTTTGGAAGTTTGGCAACACCTGTCGATGAAACTGATTTCTCAAAGTCTCTGCTTAGGGCTACTTCAAGAGGAAACAATCCATAGAGACAAAATGGAGAACTACTTTTTTGTCAATTTCAAAAAGCTACTAAAAACCATCTCGGATTTAGAGTTCCATATTCATCTATCTATATAGGAGAAAACAGAGTGAAACCTAAAAATTAAATCTGTTACTGCAAACGAATCCTTCAACCTAGAAGAACCAAAATTGGTGAGCCTGGTGGTACTTGTGTACTGATAATTACCTGCAAGTATCATCAAGATCAGGTGAAAAAAAATTTGCTGAGATTTCAGGAACCTCGTAGTTTTTTGGAAGCTTGGAAACACCTGTGGATGAAAGTGTTTTTCGCATGTCTCTGTTAAGGGCTACTTCAAGAGGAAAAAAACCATAGAGACAAAACAGAGAACTATTATTTTGTCAAGTTTCAAAGACATACTACATATCATTTTGGATTTACAATCCCATATTCATCTATCTATACAGGAGAAAACAGAGTGAAACCTAAAAATTAAAACTGTTACTGCAAAGGAGCGCTTCAACTTAGAAGAACCAAAATTGGTGAGCCAGGTGGACTGGTGTACTGATCCTTATCTCCACGTATCATCATGATCAGGTGAAAAAAATTTTCTGAGATATCAGGAAACTCGTAGTTTTTTGGAAGCTTGGCACCCCCTTTCTTTGAAAGTGTTATTCGACAGTCTCTGCTGAGGGATACTTCAAGAGGAAACAAATCGTAGAGACAAAACTGAGAACCACTTTATTTTGTCAAGTTTCAAAGAGCTACTACAAACCATTTTGGATTTAGAGTTCCATATAAATCTATCTATATATGAGAAAACAGAGTGAAACCTAAAAATTAAAACTGTTAATGCTAATTAACTCTTCAAACTCCAAGAACCAAAATTGGCGAGCCAGGTGGGACAGGTGTACTGATCATTACCTCCAAGTATCATCAAGATCAGGTGAAAAAAAATTTGGTGAGATTTCAGGAAACTCGTAGTTTTTTGGAAGTTTGGCAACCCCTTTAGTTGAAAGTGGTTTTCGACAGTCTCTGCTTAGGGCTATTTCACAAGGAAACAAAGCATAGGGACAAAACTGAGAACTACTTTATTTTGTCCAGTTTGAAAGAGCTACTACAAATCATCTAGGATTTAGAGTTCCATATTCATCTATCTATATAGTAGAAAACAGAGTGAAACCTAAAAGTTAAAACAGTTACTGCAAACGAAAGCTTCAACCTAGAAGAATGAACATTGATGAGCCAAGTAGGATTGGTGTACTGATCATGACAACCAAGTATCATGAAGAATGGGTGAAAAAATATTTGCTGAGATTTCAGGAACCTCGTGGTTTTTTGGAAGCTTGGTTACCCCTTTCGTTGAAAGTATTTTTTCGACAGTCTCTGGTTACAGCTCTTTCAAGAGGAAACAAAGCACAGAGAAAAAAGGACAACTACTTTATTTTGGCAAGTCTCAAAGAGCTCCTACAAACCATGTTGTATTTAGAGTTCCATATTCATGTATCTATATATGAGAAAACAGTGTGAAACCTAAAATTTAACACTGTAAGTTCAAACGAACGCTTTAACCTTGAAGAACCAAAATTGGTGAGCCAGGTGGGACTGTTGTACTGATCATTACCTTCAAGTATCATCAAGATCAGGTGAAAAAAATTGCTGAGATTTCAGGCACCTCTTAGTTATTTGGAAGTTCGGCAAAACCTGTCGATGAAAGTGTTTTTCCCAAGTTTCTTCTTAGGGCTAATTCAAGAGGAAACAAACCATAGAGACAAATAGGCTAACTACTTTATTTTGTCAAGTTTCAAAGAGCTACTAAAAACCATGTTGTATTTAGAGTTCCATATTATTCTATCTATGTACTAGAAAACAGAGTGAAACCTAAAAATTAAAACTGTTACTGCAAACGAACGCTTCAACCTAGTTGAACGAAAATTGGTGAGACAGGTGGGACTGGTGTACAGATCATTACCTCCAAGTATCATCTAGATCAGGTGAAAAAAATTTGCTGAGATTTCAGGAAATTTGTAGTTTTATGGAAGGTTGGAAACACCCTTGGATGAAAGTGTTTTTTGACAGTCCCTGCTTATGGCAATTTCAATAGGAATAAAAAACATGGGGACAAAACTGAGAACTACTTTATTTTGTCAAGTTTCAAAGAGATACTACAAACCATGTAGGATTTAGAGTTCCATATTCATCTATCTATATAGAAAAAAAAAACATAGTGAAACCTTAAAATTAAAACAGTTACTGCCAACGAAACCTTCAACCTAGAAGAATGAAAATTGGTGAGCCAAGAGGGATTGGTGTACTTATCATGACAACCAAGTATCATGAAGAACAGGTGGAGAAATATTTGCTGAGATATCAGGAAACTCGCAGTTTTTTGGAAGCTTGGCAACTCCTTTGGTTGAAAGTATTTTTCAACAGTCTCTGCTTATGGCTCTTTCAAGAGGAAACAAACCATAGAGACAAACCTGAGAACTATTTTAGTTTGTCAAGTTTCGAAGAGCTACTACAAACCATGTTGGATTTAGAGTTCCATATTCATCTATCTATATAGGAGTAACAGAGTGAAACCTAAAAATTAAAACTGTTACTGCAAACTAACACTTCAACCTAGAAGAACCAAAATTAGTGAGCCAGGTCGGACTGGTGTATTCAACATTTCGTCCAAGTATCATGAAGATCAGGTGAATAAAATTTGCTGAGATATCAGGAACCTCAAAGTTTTTTGGAAGCTTGGCAACACCTTTTGATGAAAGTGTTTTTCGACAGTCCCTGCTCTTGGCAATTTCAAGAGGAAGCAAACCATAGAGACAAAACTGAGAACTACTTTATTTTGTCAAGATTGAAAGAGCTTTCATTGTCTTATTTTGCTGTCTCATGTCTTCCTTGAGACTCCAGATCATCTGAAGCATGTATATCCTGACCTCTCTATCTGACATTCCGTCTGTTGCAGCTTCTAAAGTTGAGTTGACCTGCATTGCCTGTGGTCTTTTCTTTTCTTGTCTTTTCATACTGCTGGAGTTTCTTTCTGCTTGGTGAAACTGTTGTGTTTTTAAAATTTCCCCTCTATTTATTTATATTGCTCTTGTATAGTTGAAAAATCACCCTTTCAGGGCAGGTAGTGGCTGTGATCCTCCTCCAATTGGTTTGATCCATCTACCACGCTGGCGGAAACAAGCAGGAGTGTCCATACTCATATCAAATAAAACAGATTTCAAGCCAAAGTTAATCAAAAGGGATAAAGAGGGACACTACATACTGCTCAAGGGCACCATACACCAACAAGACATAACAATCATAAATATATAAGCCCCAAACAACGGTGCTGCTATGTTCATCAAGCAAACTCTTCTCAAGTTCAAGAGTCTAATAGACCACCATACAATAATCATGGGAGACTTCAACAAACCTCTCTCACCACTGGACAGATCTTCCAAACAAAAGTTGAATAAGGAAACTATAGAACTCAATAACACAATTAACAACCTACACTTAATTGACATATATAGAATATACCACCCAACATCAAGCAGCTACACTTTTTTTCTCAGCAGCACATTGATCCTTCTCAAAAATAGATCATATATTATGTCACAGGGCAACTCTAGACAATATAAAGGAGTAGAAATAGTACCATGCATCTTATATGATCATAATGGAATGAAATTGAAAATCAATGATAAAAGAAGGAAGAAAAATTCATACATCACTTGGAGAATGAACAATAGGTTACTGAATGATCAATGGGTTTTAGAAGACATCAAGGAGGAAATTAAAAAATTCTTAGAGTTAAATGAAAACACAGACACAACATATCGGAATCTATGGGACACATTGAAAGCAGTTCTAAGAGGAAAATTCATTGCTTGGAGTTCATTCCTTAAAAAAAGAAAAAACCAACAAATAAATGACCTCATACTTTATCTCAAAATCCTAGAAAAAGAAGAGCAAAACACCAGCAAAAGAAGTAGAAGGCAAGAAATAATTAAAATCATAGCTGAAATTAATGAAATCGAAACAAAAGAAACAATTGAAAAAATTGACAAAACTAAAATTTGGTTCTTTGAAAAAATAAATAAAATTGACAGACTCTTGGCCATGCTAGTGAAGAGAAGAAGAGAGAGAACTCAAATTACTAGTATACGGGATGAAAAAGGCAAGATCACAAGAGACACTTCAGAAATACAGAAGATAATCAGAAATTATTTTGAATCCTTATACTCCAATAAAATAGAAGATAGTGAAGGCATCGATAAATTTCTTAAGTCATATTATCTGCCAAGATTGAGTCAGGAGGATATAGACAACCTAAACAGACCAATATCAATTGAGTAAATAGAAGAAACCATCAAAAGATTACCATCTAAGAAAAGACCAGGACCAGATGGGTATACAGCAGAGTTTTACAAAACCTTTAAAGAGGAATTAATACCAATACTTTTCAAACTATTTCAGGAAATAGAAAAAGAGGGAGAACTTCCAAATTCATTCTATGAGGCCAACATCACCCTGATTCCAAAACCAGACAAAGACACTTCAAAGAAAGAAAAATACAGACCAATATCTCTAATGAACCTTGATGCAAAAACCCTCAATAAAATTCTGGCGAATCGGATACAAAAACATATCAAAAAAATTGTGCACTATGATCAAGTAGGATTCATCCCTGGTATGCAAGTCTGGTTCAATATACGGAAATCAATGAATGTTATTTACCACATCAATAGACTTAAAAATGAGAACCATATGATCATCTCGATAGATGCAGAAAAAGCATTCGACAAAGTACAGCATCCCTTTATGTTCAAAACTCTTGAAAAACTAGGGATAACAGGAACATACCTCAACATTGTAAAAGCAATCTATGCTAAGCCTCAGGCTAGCATCATTCTGAATGGAGAAAAATTGAAGGCATTCCCTCTAAAATCTGGAACAAGACAGGGATGCCCTCTCTCACCACTTCTGTTCAACATAGTTCTCGAAACACTGGCCAGAGCAATTAGAGAGACAAAAGAAATTAAAGGCATAAAAATAGGAAAAGAAGAACTTAAATTATCACTATTTGCAGATGACATGATTCTATACCTAGCAGACCCAAAAGGGTCTACAAAGAACCTATTAGAGCTAATAAATGAATTCAGCAAAGTAGCAGGATATAAAATCAACATGCATAAATCAAAGGCATTCCTGTATATCAGTGACAAATCCTCTGAAATGGAAATGAGGACAACCACTCCGTTCACAATATCCTCAAAAAAAAAAAAAATAAAATACTTGGGAATCAACCTAACAAAAGAGGTGAAAGACTTATACAATGAAAACTACAGAACCCTAAAGAGAGAAATTGAAGAAGACCTTTGAAGATGGAAAAATATACCCTGTTCATGGATAGAAAGAACTAACATCATCAAAATGGCGATATTACCAAAAGTTCTCTATAGGTTTAATGCAATGCCAATCAAAATCCCAACGGCATTTCTTGTAGAAATAGAGAAAGCAATCATGAAATTCATATGAAAGAATAAAAGACCTAGAATAGCAAAAGCAATTCTAAACAGGAAGTGTGAATCAGGTGGTATATCGATTCCAGATTTCAAACTATACTACAGAGCAATAGTAACAAAAATCAAAACCACCCTAAGATACCATCTCACTCCAGTAAGATTGGCAGCCATTATGAAGTCAAACCACAATAAGTGCTGGCGAGGATGTGGGGAAAAGGGTACACTTGTACATTTTTGGTGGGACTGCAAATTGGTGCAGCCAATTTGGAAAGCAGTATGGAGATTTCTTGGAAAGCTGGGAATGGAACCACCATTTGACCCAGCTATTCCCCTTCTTGGTCTATTCCCTAAAGACCTAAAAAGAGCATGCTACAGAGACACTGCTACATCGATGTTCATCGCAGCACAATTCACAATAGCAAGACTGTGGAACCAACCTAGATGCCCTTCATAGACAAATGGATGAAAACAATGTGGCATTTATACACAATGGAGTATTACTCTGCATTAAAAAATGACAAAATCATAGAATTTGTTGGGAAATGGATGGCATTAGAGCAGATTATGCTAAGCGAAGCTAGCCAAGCCCTAAAAAACAAATACCAAATGTCTTCTTTGATATAAGGAGAGTAACTAAGAACAGACGAGGGAAGAAGAGCACGAGAAGAAGACCAACGTTAAACAAGGATGAGAGGTGAGAGGGAAAGGGACAGAGAAGGGAAATTGCATGGAAATGGAAGGAGACCCTCAGGGTTATACAAAATTACATACAAGAGGAAGTGAGGGGAAAGGGAAAAATAATACAAGGGGGAGGAAATAATTACAGTAGTGGGGGTAGAGATAGAAGAGGGCAGGGAGGGGAGGGGAGGGGGGATAGTAGAGGATAGGAAAGGCAGCAGAATACAACAGACATGAGTATATCAATATGTAAATCACTGGAAGTGTAACTGATGTGATTCTGCAAACTGTATACGAGGTAAAATGGGAGTTCATAACCCGCTTGAATCAAAATGTGAAATATGATATATCGAGAACTATGTAATGTTTTGAACAACCAACAATAAAAAAAAAAAGAAAAGCATTTCAGTTTGTTATTTCTTTTTAACTGAAACAACTACATGTTCTTGAATTTACCAAAAGGAATACTTACTTTTGGTTTTTATTTCTTTCTCATGATTGCTGCTGTTCGGCCATGGTCTGCCTCTATAAACAAATGAAAGGGCTGAGAAAAAAACTAAGCTTGAATGAAGAGGTGACAAAAGTCGATTCCTATTTCCTTGCAGTAGAATTTTTGCAAACTGGAGCATACTTGTAAAAAGCATTAAAGCGCATGTTAATTCCTCATCATTCTTCAGGCCATGTGGTGTTCGATTGAAGGTTAAGTTTAGTACTTTAAATGTCAAAGCATTTATTTAAGTCATTTGAGACGGGAAGTTTCAAAAGAGCACAATCTTATTCAACTGAATATATATAAACACCATGCACCTTGTAACTGATCGCTAAAAGATTGGGAACTTGGACAATTAACATGAGGCTTATGTTTGGGAAAGTCAGCCCTACTGATGACTTGAGAGTGAAGTGACAGCTGTTTGGTTAAATATACACTTCTCTTAACCCTCATCGCTGTGGACACCACACCTTGACATGGTCAATGTCAGGCTCTAGAATATTCTTTTTTCCCACTGCCAAACTGGGGGTAAACAAATGGTTTGACTTACATGGAGATTTTTACTACTCAGAACAATGTTTGATTTGTTTTTTTAGAATTTTTTTTTTTTGTGTGTGTGTTTGTGTATGTTCCAAATGACTAAGGTTACATGCAGTGAGCTGAAGCTAAGGACAGGGATAACGCCATCCTTACTTAGCCATGGCTGCTCACATAGGTTGAGTGCATGGAAGCATCTCTATTAAGAAATGATGCTTGCTGGATGTTCCTGTCAATTTACATGACAATACACTATAGTTTCTTCAATATCTGGGAATGTAAAAACAATCGATATAAAACCTGCACATATCTAGTTGTCTGTTAACTTATGTGTATGAAATCTTTGCATTTTATTCAGGGTCATTAAACAGGAGATCAAAGTACCATCATCTTGTTTTTTTTTTTCCCTGTAGGTTTAAAGCACTACAAATTAAATAACTCTTCCAAATTCTCCACAGGAAGAAAGAATAAAACGGCTTTTCTATGTGTTATTAAATGTCAACAGAAGTCACATTTTAAAAAAAAAATGTTTTTTTTTAAAATGATAAGCTCTAAGGTCAATGATTTCTTGTATTAATAAAGAATTTCACTCAGGAAAAAGGAGCTAACATGAAAGGTGCATGTGGATTCACAGTCAGCTTGAAACAATAAGGAGGAAGCTCGATCCCAGTGAAATGAAAAGAATATTTGCCCAATGATTTCTTAAAGTTTTCTCAAATCCTTCATAATACAAGTTGTTCCTACTTTAAGAACTTCAAATCAGAGACTCAATAATAAACTATAGGCCAAAAGAATGCGTTGAATTTGAAACCAAAAAAAAAAAAAAAAAGATTGAAAGAGCTACTACAAACCATGTTGGAATTAGAGTTCCATATTCATCTATCAATATAGCAGAAAACAGATTTAAACCTAAAAACTAAAACTGTAACTGAAACAAACGCTTCAACCTAGAAGAACCAAAATTGGTGAGCCACGTGGAACTGGTGTACTGATCATTACCTCCAAGTATCATCAATATAAGGTGAAAAAAATTACTGAGATTTCAGAAATATCTTAGTTTTTGGAAATTTGGCAACACCTGTCAATGAAAGTGTTTTTCCCAAGTCACTGCTAAGGGCTACTTCAAGAGGAAACAAACCATAGAGACAAAACGGAGAACTACTTTATTTTGTCAAGTTTCAAAGAGCTACTACAAACCATGTTGGATTTAGAGTTCCATATTAATCAATCTATATAGGAGAAAACAGAGTGACACCTAAATATTAAAACTGTTACTGCAAAGGAATGATTCAACCTACAAGAACCAAAATAGGTGAGCCAGGTGGGACTGGTGTACTGATCATTACCTCCAAGGATCTTCAAGATCAGGTGAAAAAAATTGCTGGGATTTCAGGAACCACATAGTTTTAGGAAGCTTGGCAACACCTGTGGATGAACGTGTTTTTCCTTAATCTCTGCTTCGGGATACTTAAGAGGAAACAAACCATAGACACAAAACTGAGAACTACTTTATTTTGTCAAGTTTCAAAGAGCTACTACAAATCTTTAGGATTTAGAGTTCCATATTCATCTATCTATATAGCAGAAAACAGAGTGAAACCTAAAAATTAAAACTGTTACTGCAAACGAAAGCTTCAACCTAGAAAAACCAAAATTAGTAAGCCAGGTCAGACTGGTGTACTGATCATTATCCCCCAATTTCATTAAGATCAGGTTAAAAAAATTTTGCTGAGATTTTAGGATTCTCGTAGTTTTTCAGAACCTAGGCAACACCTGCGTTGAAAGCGTTTTTTGACAGTACCTGCTTAGGGCTACTTCAAGAGGAAACAAACCATAAAGACCAAACTGAGAACTCCTTTTTTTTTTTAATGTTTCAAAGAGCTACTACAAATCATGTTGGATTTAGAGTTCCATATTCATCTTCCTATATAGAATAAAACAGAGAGATACGTACAAATTAAAACTGTTACTGAAACGAACGCTTCAAGCTAGAAGACCCAAAATTGGTGAGCCACGTGGGACTGGTGTTCTGATCATTACCTCCAAGTTTCGTCAATATAAGGTTGTTGAGAGCCACAGCCAAAGGGGCCCCAGCAAACTTCCAGCTGCCAGCAAACTTCCAGCTGCCGGCTGATGATTGGCTCACAGTGGCCCCAGCAACATCTAGCTGATTGGCTCCTCTGCGGTGATGTTCATTGGGCTGTTTCCCTGCCCTTCAAGCTGCCAGCTGATGATTGGCTCACAGTGGCCCCAGCAACATCTAGCTGATTGGCTCCTCTGCAGTCATGTTCATTGGGCTGTTTCCCTGCCCTTCAGACTACGGAACTGCTCATTGGGGGACTTCTTTGGCTCCGCCCACGCGACCTAGCCAATCGGCCTCAAGAGCAGGAGGATTGTGGGAGGTGGTGGTTGGTGTGTGGGAGAGGCTTGTGGAAGCCGGTGGTGGCAGTTGGGCTCTGAGGGTTTTTCCTGAGGAGCTGTTTTGTTTGGCGTTTGTAGTTTTAAAAATAAAGTTTGTTTCTTTTGACAAGTGGCTCCTGAATTGTGCCCAGTCAGACTGCGGCATTTGGTGGCCCGTACGGGGAATCGAACCCGCGACCTTGGCGTTATCAGCACCAAATGCCGATTTTTTTCATAAGGTGAAAAAAATTTGCTGAGATTTCAGGAACCTCATAGTTTTTTGGAATATTTGCAACCGCTTTATTTGAAAGTGTTTTTCGCAAGTCTCTGCTTAGGGCTACTTCAAGAAAATCAAACCATAGAGACAAAATCGAGAACTACTTTATCTTGTCAACTTTCAAAGAGCTAATACAAATAATGTAGGATTTAGAGTTCCATATTCATCTATCTACAAAGGAGAAAACAGAGTGAAACCTAAAATTGAAAACTGTTACTGTAAACAAACGCTTCAACCTAGAAGAACGAAAATTGATGAGCCAGGTAAGACTGGTGTACTGATCATTACCTCCAAGTATCATCAAGATAAGGTGGAAAAAATTTGCTGAGATTTCAGGAAACTCATAGTTTTTGGAAGATTGGCAACACCTGTCGATGAAAGTGTTTGTCCAAGTCTCTGCTTAGGTTTACTTCAAGAGGAAAGACTATAGAAATCAAAATGAGAACTACTTTCTTTTTTCAAGTTTCAAAGAGCTCCTACAAACCATGTTGGATTTAGAGTTCCATATTCATCTCTCTATATTAGAAAACAAAATGAAACCTAAAAATTAAGAATGTTACTGCAAACGAGCACTTCAACCTAGAAGAACCAAAATTGGTGAGCCAGGTGGGAATGGTGTACTGATCATTACCTCCAAGTATCATCAAGATCAGGTGAAAAAATTTTGCTGAGATTTCAGGAACCTCGTAGTTTTTTGGATGGTTGGCAACACCTGTCGAAGAAAGTGTTTTTCCCAAGTCTCTGCTTAAAGATACTTCAAGAGGAAACAAACCATAGAGACAAAACAGAGAACTACTTGATTTTGTCAAGTTTCAAAGAGCTACCACAAACCATGTTAGATTTAGAGTTCCATATTCATCTATCTATGTAGGAGAAAACAGAGAAAACCTAAAAATGAAAACTGTTACTTTCAACGAACGCTTCAACCAATAAGAACCAAAATTGGTGAGCCAGGTGGGAATGGTGTACTAATCAATACCTCCAAGTATCATCAAGATCAGGTGAAAAAAATTTCCTGAGATTTCAGGAACCTCATAGTTTTTTTGAAGCTTGGCAACACCTGTCAATGAAAGTGTTTTTCCCTAGACTCTGCTTAGATTTACTTCAAGAGGAAACAAACCATAAAGACAAAACTTCGAACTACTTAATTTTGTCAAGTTTCAAAGAGCTACTACAAACCATGTTGGATTTAGAGTTCCATATTAATCTATTTATATACTAGAAAACAAAGTAAAACTTAAAAATTAAAACTGTTACTACAAACGAACGCTTCAACTTTGAAGAACCAAAATTGGTGAGTCAGGTGGGATGGTGTACTGATCATTACCTCCAGGTATCATCAAGTTCAGGTGAAAAAAATTTGCTGAGATTTCAGGAACCATATAGTTTTTTGGAAGCTTGGCAACACCTATTGATGAAAGTGTTTTTCCCTAGTCTCTTCTTAGGGATACTTCAAGAGGAAACAAACCATAGAGACAAAACTGAGAACTACTTTATTTTGTCAAGTTTCAAAGAGCTACTACAAACCATTTTGGATTTAGAGTTCCATATTAATCTATCCATATAGCGGAAAACAGAGTGAAACTTAAAAATGAAAACTGTTACTGCCAACGAACTCTTCAACCTAGAAAAATGAAAATTGGTGAGCCAAGTGGGATTGATGTACTGATCATGACAACCAAGTATCATGAAGAAGGGGGGGGGAAATATTTGCTGAAATTTCAGGAAACTCCTTGTTTTTTGGAAGCTTGGCAACACCTGTCGATTAAAGTGTTTTTCGAATTCTCTGCTACGTGTATTTCAAGAGGAAAGACTATAAAGATTAAAATGAGAACTACTTTTTTTAGTCAAGTTTCTTAGAGCTACTACAAACCATGTTGGATTTAGATCTCCATACCCATCTACATATATAGGAGAAAACAGAGTGAAACCTAAAAATGAAAACTGTTACTGCCAACGAACGCTTCAAACTAAAGAACCAAAATTGGTGAGCCAGGTGGATATGTTGTACTGATCAATACCTCCAAGTATCATCATGATTAGGTGAGAAAAAATTGCTGAGATTTCAGGAACATCGTAGTTTTTTGAAGCTTTTCAACACCTGTGGATGGAAGTGTTTTTTGCATGTCTCTGCTTAGGGCTATATTAAGGGGAAAGAAACAATAGAGACAAAACGGAGAACTACTTTATTTTGTCAAGTTTCAAAGAGCTACTACAAACCATGTTGGATTTAGAGTTTCATATTTATATGTCTATATAGGAGAAAACAGAGTGAAACCTAAAAATTAAAACTGTTACTGCAAATGAAGGCTTCAACCTTGAAGAATGAAAATTGGTGAGTCTAGTGGGATTGGTGTACTGATCATGACAACAAGTATGATCATGATAGGGTGGAAAAATATTTGCTGAGATTTCAGGATACTAGTAATTTTTTGAAGCTTGGCAACCCCTTTCGTTGAAAGTGTTTTTCTACAGTCTCTGCTTAGGTCTATTTCAAGAGGAAACGAACCATAGAGACACAACTGAGAACTACTTTATTTTGTCAAGTTTCAAAGAGCTACTACAAACCATGGTGGATTTAGAGTTCCATATTCATCTATCTATATAGGAGAAAACAGAGTGTAACCTAAAAATTAAAACTGTTACTGCAAACGAACGCTTCAACCTAGAAGAATGAATATTGGTGAGCCAAGTGGATTGGCACACTGATCATGACAACAAGTATGATCAAGATCAGGTGGAAAAATATTTACTGAGACTTCAGGAAACCCTTATTTTTTTTAAGCTTGGCAAGCCCTTTTGGTGAAAGTGTTTCTCTACAGTCTCTGCTTAGAGCTATTTCAACAGAAAACGAACCATAGAGACAAAACTGAGAACTACTTTATTTTGTCAAGTTTCAAAGAGTTACAACAAACCATGTTGGATTTAGAGTTCCATATTCATCTATCTATATAGGAGAAAACTCAGTGAAACCTGAAAATTAAAACTGTTACTGCAAATGAATGTTTCAACCTAGAAGAATGAAAATTGGTGAATCTAGTGGGATTGGTGTACTGATCATGACAACCAAGTATGATCAAGATCGGGTTTAAAAATATTTGCTGATATTTCATTAAACTCGTAGTTTTTTGGAAGCTTGGCAACCCCTTTCATTGAAAATCTTGTTCGACAGTCTCTGCTTAGGGCTATTTCAAGAGGACACAAACCATAGAGACAAAACGAGAACTACTTTATTTTGTCAAGTTTCAAAGAGCTACTACAAACCATGTTGGATTTAGCGTACCATATACATCTATCTATATAGCAGAAAACACAGTGAAATCTAATAATTAAAACTGTTACTGCCAAAGAACCCTTCAACCTAGATGAATGAAAATTGGTGAGTCAAATGGGATTGGAGTACTTATCATTACAACCAAGTATCATCAAGATCGGGTGCATAAATATTTGCTGAGATTTCAGGAAACGTAGTTTTTTGGAAGCTTGGCAACCCCTTTTGTTAAAATTGTTTTTCTACGGTCCCTGCTTAGGGCTACTTCGAGAGAAAACAAACCACAGAGACAAAATGGAGAACTACCTTATTTTGTCAAGTTTCAAGAAGCTACTACAAACCATGTCGGATTTAGTGTTCTATATTAATCTATCTATATAGGAGAAAACAGAGTGAAACCTAATAATTTAAACTGTTACTGCAAACGAACACTTCACCTCAGAAGAACCAAAATTGGTGAGCCTAGTGGGACTGGTGTACTGATCATTACATCCAAGTATCATCAAGATCAGGTGAAAAAAAATTTGCTGAGATTTCAGGAACCTTATAGTTTTTTGGAAGCTTGGCAACACCTGTTGATGAAAGTGTTTTTCCCTAGTCTCAGCTTAGGGATACTTCAACAGGAAAAAAACCATAGAGACAAAACGGAGAACTACTTTATTTTGTCAAGTTTCAAAGAGCTACTACAAACCATGTTGGATTTATTGTCCCATATTCATCTCCCTATATAGGAGAAAACAGAGAGAAACCTAAAAATTAAAACTGTTACTGCAAACAATGCTTCAACCTAGAAGAACCTAAATTGATGACCTAAGTGTTATTGGTATACTGATCATTATGTCTAAGTATCACCAAGATGAGGTGAAAAGAATTTTCTGAGATTTCAGGAACCTCGCAGTTTTTCGGAAGCTTGGCAACACCTGTAGATGAAAGTGTTTTTCGACAGTCTATCCTTAGGGCTATTTCAAGAGGAAACAAACCACAGAGACAAAACTGAGAACTACTTTATTTTGTCCAGTTTGAAAGAGCTACTACAAACCATGTTGCATTTAGTGTTCCATATTCATCTATCTATAAGAGAAAACAGAGTTATACCTAAAAATAAAACCTGTTACTGCAAACGAACGCATCAACCTAGAAGAATCAAAATTGGTGAGCCAGGTGAGACTGGTGTACTGATCACTACCTCCAAGTATCATCAAGATCAAGTGAAAAAAATTTGCTGAGATTTAAGGAAACTCGCAGTTTTTTGGAAGTTTGGCAACTCCTGTGGATGAAAGTGTTTTTTGACAGTCTCTGCTTAGGGCTATTTGAAGAGGAAACAAAGCATAGAGAAAAAACTGAGAACTACTTTATTTTGTCCAGTTTGAAAGAGCTACTACAGACCATGTTGGATTTACTGTTCCATATTCTTCTATCTATATAGGAGAAAACAGAGTGAAAACTAAAAATACAAACTGTTACTGCAAAGGAACGCTTCAACCTAGAAGAACCAAAATTGTTGAGCCAGGTGGGACTGGTGTACTGATCATTGCCTCAAGTATCATGAAGATCAGGTGAAAAAATTTGCTGAGATTACAGGAACCTTGTAGTTTTTATGAAGCTTGGCAACCACTTTCGTTGAAAGCGTTTTTCGACAGTCTCTGCTTACGGCTATTTCAAGATGAAACAAACCAAAGAGACAAAACTGAGAACAACTTGATTTTGTCATATTTCAAAGAGCTACTACAAACAATGTTGCATTTAGAGTTCCATATTTCTATCTATATAGAAGAAAACAGTGAAACCTAAAAATTAAAACTGTTACTGCAAATGAACGCGTCAACCTAGAAGAACCAAAATTGGTGAGCTAGGTGGGACTGGTTTACTGATGATTACTTCCAAGTACCATCAAGATCAGGTGAAAAAAAATTTTGTGAGATTTCAGGAAACTTGTAGTTTTTTGGAAGCTTGGCAACCCCTTTAGTTTAAAGTGTTTTTCGACAGTCTCTGCTTAGGGCTATTTTAAGAGGAAACAAACCATAGGGACAAAACTGAGAACTACATTATTTTGTCAAGTTTAAAAGAGCTACTATAAACCATGTAGTTCCCACTTTTGTCTCTACAGTTTGTTTCCTATTGATATAGCCTCAAGCACTGGCTGAGGAAAATCACTTCCATTGAAAGGGGTTGCCAAGCTTCCAAAACGCTACCTATTTCCAGAAATCTCAGCAAACATTTTTTAATCTAATCTTGATGATACTTTCAGGTAATGATCAGTACTCCATTCCCACGAGGCTCACCAAATTTCATTTTTCTAGGTTCAACCGTTCGTTTGCAGTAACCATTATCATTTTTAGATTTCACTCTGTTTTCTCTATATGGATACATGTAGTTGTAACTCTAAATCAAACACGATTAGTGCTAGCTCTTTGAGACTATGAACAATAAAGTAGTTGCAAGTTCTAACTCTATGGTTTGTTTCCTATTGATAGAGCCCCAAGCAGAGACTGAGAAAAATCACTTTCATTGAAAGGGATTGTCAAGCTTCCTAGAAACTACGAGTTTTCTGAAATCTCAGCAAACATTTTTTCACCCAATCTTGATGATAATTTCAGGTAATGATCAGTACTCCATTCAAATTGGCTCACCATATTTCCTTTTTCTTGGTTAAACAGTTCGTTTGCTGTGACCGTTTTCATTTTTAGGTTTCACTGTGTTTTCTCCTATATGGATACATGTAGTTGGAACTCTAAATCAAACACGGTTTGTGCTAGCTGTTTGAAACTATGCCCAATAAAGTAGTTCCAAGTTCTATCTCTATGGTTTGTGTCCTATTGATATAGCCCTATGCAGAGACTGGCAAACCACTTTCATTGAAAGGGGTTGCCAATTTCCCCAAAACTACGAGTTTCCTGAAATCTCAACAAACATTTATTCACCCAATCTTGATGATACTTTCAGGTAATGATCAGTACACCAATCCCACTTGGCTCACCAAATTTTGTTCTTCTATGTTAAACCGTTTGTTTGCAGTCACCGTTTTCATTTTTAGGTTTCACTCTGTTTGAAACCTAAAACTGAAACCTAAAAATAAAACTATGCACAAAAAAGTAGTTCCAAGTTCTATCTCTATGGTTTGTTTCCTATTGATGTAGCCCCAAGCAGAGACTTAGGCAAATTACTTTCATTGAAAGGGGTTGCCAAGCTTCCAAAAATCTATGAGATTCTTGAAATCTCAGCAAACATTTTTCACCCAATCCTGATGATACTTTCAGGTAATGATCAGTATACCATTTCCACTTGCCTCACCAAATTTCGTTCTTCTTGGTTAAACTGTATGTTTGCTGTGACCGATTTCATTTTTAGGTTTCACTCTGTGTTCTCCTATATGGATACATGTAGTTGGAACTCTAAATCAAACACGGTCTGTGCTTGCTCTTTGAAACTATGCATAATAAAGTAGTTCCAAGTTCTATCTCTATGTTTTGTTTCCTATTGATGTAGCCCCAAGCAGACACTGAGGAAAAACACTTTCATTGAAAGGGGTTGCAAATTTCCCAAAAACTACAAGTTTCCTGAAATCTCAGCAAACATTTTTTTACCAAATCTTGATGATAATTTCAGGTAATGATCAGTACACAAATCCCACTTGGCTCACCAAATTTCGTTGTTCTAGGTGAAACCGTACGTTTGCTGTGACCATTATCATTTTTAGGTTTCACTCTGTGTTCTCCTATATGGATACATGTATTTGGAACTCTAAATCAAACATGGTTTGTGCTAGCTCTTTGAACTAAGCACAATAAAGTAGTTCCAAGTTTTATCTCTATTGTTTGTTTCCTATTGATATAGCCCCAAGCAGAGATTGAGGAAAATCACTTTCATTGAAAGGGGTTGCCAAGCTTCCTCAAAACTACGAGTTTCCTGAAATCCCAGGAAACATTTTTTCACCCAAACTTGATGATACTTTCAGGTAATTATCAGTACACAATTCCCACTTGGCTCACCAAATTTCGTTCTTCTTGGTTAAACCTTTTGTTTGCTGTCACCGTTTTCATTTTTAGGTTTCACTGTGTTTTCTCCTATATGTATACATGTAGTTCGAACTCTAAATCAAACACGGTTTTGCTAGCTATTTGATACTTTATACAATAAAGTATTTCCAAGTTCTATCTCTATGGTTTTTTCCCAATGATGTAGCCCAAGGAGAAACTGGTGAATATCCCTTTCATTGAAAGTTGTTGCCAAGCTTCCCCAAAACTACGAGTTTCCTGAAATCTCAGCAAACATTTTTTCACGCAATCTTGATGATACTTTCAGGTAATGATCAGTACAGCAATTCCACTTGGCTGACCAAATTTCGTTCTTCTAGGTTCAACCTTCGTTTGCAGTGACCTTTATCATTTTTAGGTTTCACTCTGTTTTCTCCTATATGGATACATGTAGTTGGCTTGTAAATCAAACACGGATTGTGCGAGCTCTTTGAAACTATACACAATAAAGTAGATCCAAGTTCTAGCTCTATGTATTTTTTCCAATTGATATAGCCCCAAGCACAGACTGAGGAAAATCAATTTCATTGAAAGGGGTTGCCAAGCTTCCCCAAAACTACGAGTTTCCTGAAATCTCACCAAACATTTTTTCACCCAATCTTGATGATACTTTCAGGTAATGATCAGTACACCAATCCCACTTGGCTCACCATATTTCCTTCTTTAGGTTAAACAGATAGTTTGCAGTAACCGTTTTAATTTTTAGGCTTCACTCTTTTTTCTCCTATATGGATACATGTATTTGGAACTCTAAATCAAACACGGTTTGTGCTAGCTCTTTGAAACTATGCACAATAAAGTAGTTCCAAGTTGTATCTATATGGTTTGTTTCCTAATGATGTAGCCCAAATGGAGACAGGTGAAAATCCCTTTCAATGAAAGTTGTTGGCAATCAGCAAACATTTTTTCACGCAATCTTGATGATACTTTCAGGTAATGATCAGTACACCATTCCCACTAGGCTTACCAAATTTCATTCTTCCAGGTTAAACAGTTCGTTTGCTGTGACTGTTATCATTTTTAGGTTTCACTATGTTTTCTCCTATATGGATACATGTAGTTGGAACTCTAAATCAAACTCCGTTTTGTGCTAGCTCTTTGAAACTTGACCAAATAAAGCAGTTCCAAGTTCTTTCTCTATGGTTTATTTCCTATTGATATAGTTTCTTGCAGAGACTGAGGAAATTCACTGTCATTGAAAGAGGTTGCCAAGCTTCCTCAAAACTTCGAGTTTCCTGAAATCTCAGAAAAACATTTCTTCACCCAATCTTGATGATACTTTCACTTAATGGTCAGTACACCATTCCCACTTGGCAAATCAAATTTTGTTCTTCAAGTATAATCCGTTCGTTTGCAGTGACCCTTATCATTTTTAGGTTTCACTCTGTTTTCTCCTATATGGATACATGTAGTTGGAACTCTAAGTCAAACGCGGTTCTACAATAAAGTAGACCCAAGTTCTATCTCCATGGTTTTTTTCCTATTGATATAGCCCCAGGCAGAGACTGAGGAAAATCAGTTTCATTGAAAGGGGTTGCCAAGCTTCCTCAAAACTACGCGTTTCCTGAAATCTCATCAAACATTTTTTCACCCAATCTTGATGATACTTTCAGGTGATGATCAGTACACCAATCCCACTTGGCTTACCAAATTTCGTTCTTCTAGGTTTAACCGTTCCTTTGCAGTGACCTTTATCAATTTTAGGTTTCCCTATGTTTTCTCGTATATGGATACATGTAGTTGGAACTCTAAATCAAACATGGTCTGTGCTACCTCTCTGAAACTTGACCCAATAAAGTAGTTCCAATTCTATCTCTATGGTTTATTTCCTATTGATATTGCCCCTAGCAGAGACTGAGGAAATTCACTGTCATTGAAAGAGGTTGCCAAACTTACTCAAAACTACGAGTTTCCTGAAATCTCAGCAAACATTTTTTCACCCAATCTTGATGATACTTTCAGGTAAGGATCAGTACACCATTCCCACTTGGCTCACCAAATTTTGTTCATCTAGGATAATCCGTTCGTTTGCAGTGTCTGTATTATTTTTAGGTTTCACTCTGTTTTCTCCTATATTGATACATGTAGTTGCAGTCAAACACTGTTTGTGCTAGCTCTTTGAAACTATACACAATAAAGTAGTTCCAAGTTCTATCGCTATGGTTTGTTTCCTAATGATATAGCCCCAAGCAGAGACTGAGGAAAATCACTTTCATTGAAAGGCGTTGCCAAGCTTCCTCAAAAATACAAGTTTTCTGAAATCCAAGCAAACATTTTTTCACCCAATCTTGATGATACTTTCAGGTAATTATCAGTACACCAATCCCACTTGGCTCACCAAATTTCGTTCATCTAGGATAATCCATTCATTTGCAGTGTCCATATTATTTTTAGGTTTCACTCTGCTTTCCCCTATAAGGATACATGTATTTGGAACTCTAAATCATACACAGTTTGTGCTAGCTCTTTGAAACTAAGCACAATAAAGTCTTTCCAAGTTTTATCTCTATGGTTTGTTTCCTGTTGATATACCCCAAGCAGAGACTGAGGAAAATCACTTTCTTTGAAAGGAGTTGCCAAGCTTCTTCAAAACTATGAATTTCCTGAAATCTCAGCAAACATTTTTTCACCTAATCTTGATAATACTTTCAGGTAATTATCAGTGCACCAATCCCACTTGGCTCACCAAATTTCGTTCTTCTAGGTTACACTGTTCGTTTGCAGTGACCGTTTTCAATTTTAGGTTTCACTCTGTTTTCTCCTATATGGACACATGTAGTTGGAACTCTAAATCAAACCTTGTTTTGTGCTAGCTCTTTGAAACTATGCACAATAAGATAGTTTCAAGTTCTATCTCTATGGTTTCATTCCTATTGATGTAGCCCTATGCATAGACTGGCGAAAATCACTTTCACTGAAAGTGGTTGCCAATATTCCTCAAAACTATGAGTTTCCTGATTTCTCAGAAAACATTTTTTTCACCCAATCTTGATGATACTTTCAGGTAATGATCAGTAAACAATTCCACTTGCCTCACAAAATTTCGTTCTTCTAGGTTAAACCGTTCTTTTTAGGTGACCGTTATCATTTTTAGATTTCACTCTGTTTTCTCCTATATGGATACATATATTTGGAACTCTCAATCAAACACGGTTTATGCTAGCTCTTTGAAACTATACACAATAAAGTAGTTTCAAGTTCTATCTCTATGGTTTCTTTCCTATTGATATACTACCAAGCAGAGACTGAGGAAAATCATTTTCATTGATACGGGTTGCCAAGCTTCCTCAAAACTACAAGTTTCCTTAAATCTCAGCAAACATTTTTTCACGCAATCTTGATGATACTTTCAGGTAATGATCAGTACACCAATCCCACTTGGCTGACCAAATTTTGTTCTTCTAGGTTCAACCGTTCGTTTGCATTGACCTTTATCATTTTTAGGTTTCACAGTGTTTTCTCCTATATGGATACATGTAGTTGGATTCTAAATCAAACACGGATTGTGCGAGCTCTTTGAAACTATACAAAATAAAGTAGTTCCAAGTTCTATCTCTATGTTTTTTTTCCAATTGATGTAGCCCCAAGCAGAGACTGAGGAAAATCACTTTCATTGAAAGGGGTTGCCAAGCTTCCTCAAAACTAGGAGTTTCCTGAAATCTCAGCAAACATTTTTTTTTCACCCAATCTTGATGATACTATCAGGTAATGATCAGTACACCATTCCCACTTGGCTCACCAAATTTTGTTCTTCTAGGTTGAACCGTTCGTTTGCTGTGACCGTTTTCAATTTTAGGTTTCACTGTGTTTTCTCCTATATGGATACCTGTAGTTGGAACTCTAAATCAAACACGGTTTGTGCTAGCTCTTTGAAACTATGTACAATAAAGTAGTTCCAAGTTCTATATCTATGGTTTGTTTCCTGTTGATATAGCCCCAAGCAGCAACTGAGGAAAATCATTTTCATTGAAAGGGGTTGCCAAGCTTCCCAAAAACAACGAGTTTCCTGAAATCTCAGCAAACATTTTTTTACCCAATCTTGATGATACTTTCAGGTAATGATCACTACACCAATCCAAATTTGCTCACCAAATTGTTCTTCTACGTTCAACCGTTCCTTTGCAGTGACTGTTATCATTTTTAAGTTTCACTGTGTTTTCTCCTATATGGATACATGTAGTTGGAACTCTAAATCGAACACGGTTTGTGCTAGCTCTTTGAATCTATGCACAATCAAATACTTCCAAGTTCTTTTTTTGGTTTGTTTTCTATTGATATAACCCCAAGCAGATACTGAGGAAAATCACTTTCATTGAACGGGGTTGCCCAGCTTCCCCAAAACTACGAGTTTCCTAAAATCTCAGCAAACATATTTTCACCCAATCTTGATGATACTTTCAGATAATTATCAGTACACCAATCCCATTTGGCTCACCAAATTTCCATCTTCTAGGTTAGTCCGTTCATTTGCAGTACCCCTTTTCATCTTTAGGTTTCACTCTGTTTTCTCCTATATGGATACATGTAGTTGGAACTCTAAATCAAATGCGGTTTGTGCTAGCTGTTTGAAACTTGAACCAATAAAGAAGTTCCAAGTTCTATCTATATGGTTTGTTTCCTATTGATGTAGCCCTAAATAGAGACTGGCGAAAATCACTTTCAGTGAAAGGGGTTGCCAAGCTTCCAAAAACTACGAGTTTTCTGAATTCCAAGCAAACATTTTTTCACCCAATCTTGATGATTCTCTCAGGTAATGATCAGTACACGAATATCACTTGGCTCACCAAATTTCGTTCTTCTAGGTTAAACAGTTCGTTTTCAGTGACCGTTTTTATTTTGAGGTTTCAGTCTGTTTTCTACTATATGGATACATGTATTTGGAACTCTAAATCAAACATGGTTTGTGCTAACTGTTTTAAACTTGACAAAATAAAGTAGTTCCAAGATATATCTATATGGTTTGTTTCCTATTGATGTAGCCCTATGCCGAGACTGAGGAAAATCACTTTTGTTGAAAGGGGTTGCCAAGCTTCCCCAAAACTACGAGTTTCGTGAAATCTCAGCATACATTTTTTCACCCAATCTTGATGATACTTTTAGGTAATGATCAGTACACCATTGCCACTTGGCTCACCAAATTCCGTTCTTCTTCGTTAAACCGTTCGTTTGCAGGGACCATTTCATGTTTAGGTTTCACTCTGTTTTCTCATATATGGATACAGGTATTTGAAACTCTAAATCAAACACGGTTTGTGATAGCTCTTTGAAACTATGCACAATAAAGTAGTTCCAAGTTCTATCTCTATGGTTTCTTTCCTATTGATATACTACCAAGCAGAGACTGGGGAAAATCACTTTCATTGAAAAAGGTTACCAAGCTTCCCCCAAAGTACGAGAATCCTGAAATCTCAGGAAACATTTTTTCACCCAATCTTGATGATATGTTCAGGTAATGATCAATACACCAATCCCACTTGCCTCACCAAATTTCGTTTTCCTAGATTAAACCGTTCGTTTGCTGTGACCGTTATCATTTTTAGGTTTCACTCTATTTTCTCCTATTTTGGTACATGTAGTTGGAACTCTAAATCAAACACGGTTTGTGCTAGGTCTTTGAAACTATTCACTACAAAGTAGTTCAAAGTTCTATCTCTATGGTTTGTTTCCTATTAATATACCCCAGGCAGAGACTGAGGAAAATCACTTTCATTGAAAGGGGTTGCCAAGCTTCTTCAAAACTACGAGTTTCCTTAAATCTCAGCAAATATTTTTTCACGCAATCTTGATGATACTTTCAGGTAATGATCTGTACGCAAATCCCACTTGGCTGACCAAATTTCGTTCTTCTAGGTTCAACCGTGCGTTTGCAGTCACCTTTATCATTTTTAGGATTCACTCTGTGTTCTAATATATGGATACATGTAGTTGGATTCTAAATCAAACACGGATTGTGTGAGCTCTTTGAATCTATACACAATAAAGTATTTCCAACTTCTAGCTCTATTTTTTTTTTTCCAATTGATATAGCCCCAAGCAGAGACTGAGGAAAATCACTTTCATTGAAAGTGGTTGCCAAGCTTCCCCAAAACTTCGAGTTTCCTGAAATCTCAGCAAACATTTTTTCACCCAATCTTGATGATACTTTCAGGTAATAATCAGTACACCAATCCCACTTGGGTCACCAAATTTCGTTCTTCTAGGTTAAACCGATCTTTTGCAGTAACCATTTTAAATTTTAGGCTTCACTCTGTTTTCTCCTGTATGGATACATGTATTTGGAACTCTAAATCAAACACGGATTGTGCTAGCTCTTTGATACTATGAACAATAAAGTAGTTCCAAGTTGTATCTATATGGTTTGTTTCCTAATGATGTAGCCCTAAGTTGAGACTGGTGAAAATCCCTTTCATTGAAAGATGTTGCCAAGCTTCCGCAAAACTATGAGTTTCCGGAAATCTCAGCAAACATTTTTTTCACCCAATCTTGATGATACTTTCAGGTAATGATCAGTACACCAATCCCACTTGGCTCAACAAATTTCGTTCTTCTAGGTTCAACTGTTCGTTTGCAGTGTCCGTTATCATTTTTAGGTTTCACTCTGTTTTCTCTTAAATGGATTCATGTTGTTTGAACCCTAAATCAAACACGGTTTGTGCTAGCTCTTTGATACTATGCACAGTAAAGTAGTTCCAATTCTATCTCTATTGTTGTTTCCTATTGATATAGCCCCAAGCAGAGACAGAGGAAAATCACTTTCATTGAAAGGGGTTGCCAAGCTTCCTCAAAACTACGAGTTTCCTGAAATCTCAGCAAACATTTTTTCACCCAATCTTGATGATACTTTCAGGTAATGATCAGTACACCAATCCCACTTGGCTCAACAAATTTCGTTCTTCTAGGTTCAACAGTTCGTTTGTAGAAAAAGGTATCATTTTTAGGTTTCACTCTGTTTTCTCCTATATGGATTCATTTAGTTCGAACTCTAAATCAAACACGGTTTGTGCTAGCTCTTGGAAACTATGCACAATAAAGTAGTCTAATTCTATCTCTATTGTTGTTTCTTATTGATATAGCCCCAAGCAGAGAGTGAGGAATATCGCTTTCATTGAAAGGGGTTGCCAAGCTTCCTCAAAACTAAGAGTTTCCTAAATTATCAGCAAACATTTTTTCACCCAATCTTGATGATAATTTCAGGTAATGATCAGTACACCATTCCCACTTGGTCCACGAAATTTCGTTTTTCTTGGTTAAACCGTTCGTTTCCTGTGACCGTTATCATTTCTAGGTTTCCCTCTGTTTTCTCCTGTATTTATGCATGTAGTTGGAACTCTAAATCAAACATGGTTTGTGGTAGCTCTTTAAAACTTGACACACTAAAGTAGTTCCAAGTTGTATCTCTATGGTTTGTTTCCTATTGATATAGCCTCAAGCACAGACTGAGGAAAATCACTTTCATTGAAAGGGGTTGCCAAGCTTCCTCAACACCACGAGTTTCCTGAAATCTCAGCAAACATTTTTTCACCCAATCTTGATGATACTTTCAGGTAAAGGTCAGTAGACCTTTCCCACTTGGCTCACCAAATATCATTTTTCTTGGATAAACCGTTTGTTTGCTTAGTTTTCACTGTGTTTTTTCCTATATGGATACATGTTGGTGAAATTCTAAATAAACAGGGTTTGTGCTAGCTCTTTTAAACTTGACCCTATAAAGTAGTTTCATGTTCTATCTCTATGGTTGTTTCCTATTGATATAGTACCAAGCAGAGACTGAGGAAAATCACTTTCATTGAAAAGGGTTGCCAAGCTTCCCCAAAACTAAGAGTTTCCTGAAATCTCAGCAAATATTTTTTCACCCAATCTTGATGATACTTTCAGGTAATGATCAGTACACCAATCCCACTTGTCTCACCAAATTTCCTTCTTCTAGGTTAAACTGTTCGTTTGCTGTGACCGTTTTCATTTTTAGGTTTCACACTGTTTTCTCCTATATGGATGCATGTATTTGAAACTCTAAATCAAAAACGATTTGTGCTAGCTCTTTGAAACTTGACACAATAGTGTAGTTCCAAGTACTATCGCTATGGTTTGTTTCCTATTGATGTAGCCCAATGCAGAGTCTGGCCAAAATCACTATCATTGAAAGGGGTTGCCAAGCTTCCTCAAAAGTACTATTTTTCTGAAATCGCAGCAAACATTTTTGCCCCAATCTTGATGATACATGCAGGTAATGATCAGTACACCAATCCCAATGGGCTCACCATATTTCATTCTTCTAGTTTCAACAGTTCGTTTGCAGTGACCGTTATCGTTTTTAGGTTTCACTCTGTTTTCTCTTTATGGATTCATGTAGTTCGAACTCTAAATCAAACATGGTTTGTGCTAGCTCTTTGAAACTATGCACAATAAAGTAGTTACAATTCTATATCTATTGTTGTTTCCTATTAATATAGCCCCAAGCAGAGACAGAGGAAAATCACTTTCATTGAAAGGGGTTGCCAAGCTTCCTCAAAACTACGAGTTTCCTGAAATCTCACCAAAGATTTTTTCACCCAATCTTCATGATACTTTCAGGTAATGATCAGTACTCCATTCCCACGAGGCTCACCAAATTTCATTTTTCTAGGTTCAACCGTTCGTTTGCAGTAACCATTATCATTTTTAGATTTCACTCTGTTTTCTCTATATGGATACATGTAGTTGTTACTCTAAATCAAACAAGATTAGTGCTAGCTCTTTGAGACTATGAACAATAAAGTAGTTGCAAGTTCTAACTCTATGGTTTGTTTCCTATTGATAGAGCCCCAAGCAGAGACTGAGAAAAATCACTTTCATTGAAAGGGATTGTCAAGCTTCCTAGAAACTACGAGTTTTCTGAAATCTCAGCAAACATTTTTTCACCCAATCTTGATGATAATTTCAGGTAATGATCAGTACTCCATTCAAATTGGCTCACCATATTTCCTTTTTCTTGGTTAAACAGTTCGTTTGCTGTGACCGTTTTCATTTTTAGGTTTCACTGTGTTTTCTCCTATATGGATACATGTAGTTGGAACTCTAAATCAAACACGGTTTGTGCTAGCTGTTTGAAACTATGCCCAATAAAGTAGTTCCAAGTTCTATCTCTATGGTTTGTGTCCTATTGATATAGCCCTATGCAGAGACTGGCAAACCACTTTCATTGAAAGGGGTTGCCAATTTCCCCAAAACTACGAGTTTCCTGAAATCTCAACAAACATTTATTCACCCAATCTTGATGATACTTTCAGGTAATGATCAGTACACCAATCCCACTTGGCTCACCAAATTTTGTTCTTCTATGTTAAACCGTTTGTTTGCAGTCACCGTTTTCATTTTTAGGTTTCACTCTGTTTGAAACCTAAAACTGAAACCTAAAAATAAAACTATGCACAAAAAAGTAGTTCCAAGTTCTATCTCTATGGTTTGTTTCCTATTGATGTAGCCCCAAGCAGAGACTTAGGCAAATTACTTTCATTGAAAGGGGTTGCCAAGCTTCCAAAAATCTATGAGATTCTTGAAATCTCAGCAAACATTTTTCACCCAATCCTGATGATACTTTCAGGTAATGATCAGTATACCATTTCCACTTGCCTCACCAAATTTCGTTCTTCTTGGTTAAACTGTATGTTTGCTGTGACCGATTTCATTTTTAGGTTTCACTCTGTGTTCTCCTATATGGATACATGTAGTTGGAACTCTAAATCAAACACGGTCTGTGCTTGCTCTTTGAAACTATGCATAATAAAGTAGTTCCAAGTTCTATCTCTATGTTTTGTTTCCTATTGATGTAGCCCCAAGCAGACACTGAGGAAAAACACTTTCATTGAAAGGGGTTGCAAATTTCCCAAAAACTACAAGTTTCCTGAAATCTCAGCAAACATTTTTTTACCAAATCTTGATGATAATTTCAGGTAATGATCAGTACACAAATCCCACTTGGCTCACCAAATTTCGTTGTTCTAGGTGAAACCGTACGTTTGCTGTGACCATTATCATTTTTAGGTTTCACTCTGTGTTCTCCTATATGGATACATGTATTTGGAACTCTAAATCAAACATGGTTTGTGCTAGCTCTTTGAACTAAGCACAATAAAGTAGTTCCAAGTTTTATCTCTATTGTTTGTTTCCTATTGATATAGCCCCAAGCAGAGATTGAGGAAAATCACTTTCATTGAAAGGGGTTGCCAAGCTTCCTCAAAACTACGAGTTTCCTGAAATCCCAGGAAACATTTTTTCACCCAAACTTGATGATACTTTCAGGTAATTATCAGTACACAATTCCCACTTGGCTCACCAAATTTCGTTCTTCTTGGTTAAACCTTTTGTTTGCTGTCACCGTTTTCATTTTTAGGTTTCACTGTGTTTTCTCCTATATGTATACATGTAGTTCGAACTCTAAATCAAACACGGTTTTGCTAGCTATTTGATACTTTATACAATAAAGTATTTCCAAGTTCTATCTCTATGGTTTTTTCCCAATGATGTAGCCCAAGGAGAAACTGGTGAATATCCCTTTCATTGAAAGTTGTTGCCAAGCTTCCCCAAAACTACGAGTTTCCTGAAATCTCAGCAAACATTTTTTCACGCAATCTTGATGATACTTTCAGGTAATGATCAGTACAGCAATTCCACTTGGCTGACCAAATTTCGTTCTTCTAGGTTCAACCTTCGTTTGCAGTGACCTTTATCATTTTTAGGTTTCACTCTGTTTTCTCCTATATGGATACATGTAGTTGGCTTGTAAATCAAACACGGATTGTGCGAGCTCTTTGAAACTATACACAATAAAGTAGATCCAAGTTCTAGCTCTATGTATTTTTTCCAATTGATATAGCCCCAAGCACAGACTGAGGAAAATCAATTTCATTGAAAGGGGTTGCCAAGCTTCCCCAAAACTACGAGTTTCCTGAAATCTCACCAAACATTTTTTCACCCAATCTTGATGATACTTTCAGGTAATGATCAGTACACCAATCCCACTTGGCTCACCATATTTCCTTCTTTAGGTTAAACAGATAGTTTGCAGTAACCGTTTTAATTTTTAGGCTTCACTCTTTTTTCTCCTATATGGATACATGTATTTGGAACTCTAAATCAAACACGGTTTGTGCTAGCTCTTTGAAACTATGCACAATAAAGTAGTTCCAAGTTGTATCTATATGGTTTGTTTCCTAATGATGTAGCCCAAATGGAGACAGGTGAAAATCCCTTTCAATGAAAGTTGTTGGCAATCAGCAAACATTTTTTCACGCAATCTTGATGATACTTTCAGGTAATGATCAGTACACCATTCCCACTAGGCTTACCAAATTTCATTCTTCCAGGTTAAACAGTTCGTTTGCTGTGACTGTTATCATTTTTAGGTTTCACTATGTTTTCTCCTATATGGATACATGTAGTTGGAACTCTAAATCAAACTCCGTTTTGTGCTAGCTCTTTGAAACTTGACCAAATAAAGCAGTTCCAAGTTCTTTCTCTATGGTTTATTTCCTATTGATATAGTTTCTTGCAGAGACTGAGGAAATTCACTGTCATTGAAAGAGGTTGCCAAGCTTCCTCAAAACTTCGAGTTTCCTGAAATCTCAGAAAAACATTTCTTCACCCAATCTTGATGATACTTTCACTTAATGGTCAGTACACCATTCCCACTTGGCAAATCAAATTTTGTTCTTCAAGTATAATCCGTTCGTTTGCAGTGACCCTTATCATTTTTAGGTTTCACTCTGTTTTCTCCTATATGGATACATGTAGTTGGAACTCTAAGTCAAACGCGGTTCTACAATAAAGTAGACCCAAGTTCTATCTCCATGGTTTTTTTCCTATTGATATAGCCCCAGGCAGAGACTGAGGAAAATCAGTTTCATTGAAAGGGGTTGCCAAGCTTCCTCAAAACTACGAGTTTCCTGAAATCTCATCAAACATTTTTTCACCCAATCTTGATGATACTTTCAGGTGATGATCAGTACACCAATCCCACTTGGCTTACCAAATTTCGTTCTTCTAGGTTTAACCGTTCCTTTGCAGTGACCTTTATCAATTTTAGGTTTCCCTATGTTTTCTCGTATATGGATACATGTAGTTGGAACTCTAAATCAAACATGGTCTGTGCTACCTCTCTGAAACTTGACCCAATAAAGTAGTTCCAATTCTATCTCTATGGTTTATTTCCTATTGATATTGCCCCTAGCAGAGACTGAGGAAATTCACTGTCATTGAAAGAGGTTGCCAAACTTACTCAAAACTACGAGTTTCCTGAAATCTCAGCAAACATTTTTTCACCCAATCTTGATGATACTTTCAGGTAAGGATCAGTACACCATTCCCACTTGGCTCACCAAATTTTGTTCATCTAGGATAATCCGTTCGTTTGCAGTGTCTGTATTATTTTTAGGTTTCACTCTGTTTTCTCCTATATTGATACATGTAGTTGCAGTCAAACACTGTTTGTGCTAGCTCTTTGAAACTATACACAATAAAGTAGTTCCAAGTTCTATCGCTATGGTTTGTTTCCTAATGATATAGCCCCAAGCAGAGACTGAGGAAAATCACTTTCATTGAAAGGCGTTGCCAAGCTTCCTCAAAAATACAAGTTTTCTGAAATCCAAGCAAACATTTTTTCACCCAATCTTGATGATACTTTCAGGTAATTATCAGTACACCAATCCCACTTGGCTCACCAAATTTCGTTCATCTAGGATAATCCATTCATTTGCAGTGTCCATATTATTTTTAGGTTTCACTCTGCTTTCCCCTATAAGGATACATGTATTTGGAACTCTAAATCATACACAGTTTGTGCTAGCTCTTTGAAACTAAGCACAATAAAGTCTTTCCAAGTTTTATCTCTATGGTTTGTTTCCTGTTGATATACCCCAAGCAGAGACTGAGGAAAATCACTTTCTTTGAAAGGAGTTGCCAAGCTTCTTCAAAACTATGAATTTCCTGAAATCTCAGCAAACATTTTTTCACCTAATCTTGATAATACTTTCAGGTAATTATCAGTGCACCAATCCCACTTGGCTCACCAAATTTCGTTCTTCTAGGTTACACTGTTCGTTTGCAGTGACCGTTTTCAATTTTAGGTTTCACTCTGTTTTCTCCTATATGGACACATGTAGTTGGAACTCTAAATCAAACCTTGTTTTGTGCTAGCTCTTTGAAACTATGCACAATAAGATAGTTTCAAGTTCTATCTCTATGGTTTCATTCCTATTGATGTAGCCCTATGCATAGACTGGCGAAAATCACTTTCACTGAAAGTGGTTGCCAATATTCCTCAAAACTATGAGTTTCCTGATTTCTCAGAAAACATTTTTTTCACCCAATCTTGATGATACTTTCAGGTAATGATCAGTAAACAATTCCACTTGCCTCACAAAATTTCGTTCTTCTAGGTTAAACCGTTCTTTTTAGGTGACCGTTATCATTTTTAGATTTCACTCTGTTTTCTCCTATATGGATACATATATTTGGAACTCTCAATCAAACACGGTTTATGCTAGCTCTTTGAAACTATACACAATAAAGTAGTTTCAAGTTCTATCTCTATGGTTTCTTTCCTATTGATATACTACCAAGCAGAGACTGAGGAAAATCATTTTCATTGATACGGGTTGCCAAGCTTCCTCAAAACTACAAGTTTCCTTAAATCTCAGCAAACATTTTTTCACGCAATCTTGATGATACTTTCAGGTAATGATCAGTACACCAATCCCACTTGGCTGACCAAATTTTGTTCTTCTAGGTTCAACCGTTCGTTTGCATTGACCTTTATCATTTTTAGGTTTCACTGTGTTTTCTCCTATATGGATACATGTAGTTGGATTCTAAATCAAACACGGATTGTGCGAGCTCTTTGAAACTATACAAAATAAAGTAGTTCCAAGTTCTATCTCTATGTTTTTTTTCCAATTGATGTAGCCCCAAGCAGAGACTGAGGAAAATCACTTTCATTGAAAGGGGTTGCCAAGCTTCCTCAAAACTAGGAGTTTCCTGAAATCTCAGCAAACATTTTTTTTTCACCCAATCTTGATGATACTATCAGGTAATGATCAGTACACCATTCCCACTTGGCTCACCAAATTTTGTTCTTCTAGGTTGAACCGTTCGTTTGCTGTGACCGTTTTCAATTTTAGGTTTCACTGTGTTTTCTCCTATATGGATACCTGTAGTTGGAACTCTAAATCAAACACGGTTTGTGCTAGCTCTTTGAAACTATGTACAATAAAGTAGTTCCAAGTTCTATATCTATGGTTTGTTTCCTGTTGATATAGCCCTAAGCAGCAACTGAGGAAAATCATTTTCATTGAAAGGGGTTGCCAAGCTTCCCAAAAACAACGAGTTTCCTGAAATCTCAGCAAACATTTTTTTACCCAATCTTGATGATACTTTCAGGTAATGATCACTACACCAATCCAAATTTGCTCACCAAATTGTTCTTCTACGTTCAACCGTTCCTTTGCAGTGACTGTTATCATTTTTAAGTTTCACTGTGTTTTCTCCTATATGGATACATGTAGTTGGAACTCTAAATCGAACACGGTTTGTGCTAGCTCTTTGAATCTATGCACAATCAAATACTTCCAAGTTCTTTTTTTGGTTTGTTTTCTATTGATATAACCCCAAGCAGATACTGAGGAAAATCACTTTCATTGAAAGGGGTTGCCCAGCTTCCCCAAAACTACGAGTTTCCTAAAATCTCAGCAAACATATTTTCACCCAATCTTGATGATACTTTCAGATAATTATCAGTACACCAATCCCATTTGGCTCACCAAATTTCCATCTTCTAGGTTAGTCCGTTCATTTGCAGTACCCCTTTTCATCTTTAGGTTTCACTCTGTTTTCTCCTATATGGATACATGTAGTTGGAACTCTAAATCAAATGCGGTTTGTGCTAGCTGTTTGAAACTTGAACCAATAAAGAAGTTCCAAGTTCTATCTATATGGTTTGTTTCCTATTGATGTAGCCCTAAATAGAGACTGGCGAAAATCACTTTCAGTGAAAGGGGTTGCCAAGCTTCCAAAAACTACGAGTTTTCTGAATTCCAAGCAAACATTTTTTCACCCAATCTTGATGATTCTCTCAGGTAATGATCAGTACACGAATATCACTTGGCTCACCAAATTTCGTTCTTCTAGGTTAAACAGTTCGTTTTCAGTGACCGTTTTTATTTTGAGGTTTCAGTCTGTTTTCTACTATATGGATACATGTATTTGGAACTCTAAATCAAACATGGTTTGTGCTAACTGTTTTAAACTTGACAAAATAAAGTAGTTCCAAGATATATCTATATGGTTTGTTTCCTATTGATGTAGCCCTATGCCGAGACTGAGGAAAATCACTTTTGTTGAAAGGGGTTGCCAAGCTTCCCCAAAACTACGAGTTTCGTGAAATCTCAGCATACATTTTTTCACCCAATCTTGATGATACTTTTAGGTAATGATCAGTACACCATTGCCACTTGGCTCACCAAATTCCGTTCTTCTTCGTTAAACCGTTCGTTTGCAGGGACCATTTTCATGTTTAGGTTTCACTCTGTTTTCTCATATATGGATACAGGTATTTGAAACTCTAAATCAAACACGGTTTGTGATAGCTCTTTGAAACTATGCACAATAAAGTAGTTCCAAGTTCTATCTCTATGGTTTCTTTCCTATTGATATACTACCAAGCAGAGACTGGGGAAAATCACTTTCATTGAAAAAGGTTACCAAGCTTCCCCCAAAGTACGAGAATCCTGAAATCTCAGGAAACATTTTTTCACCCAATCTTGATGATATGTTCAGGTAATGATCAATACACCAATCCCACTTGCCTCACCAAATTTCGTTTTCCTAGATTAAACCGTTCGTTTGCTGTGACCGTTATCATTTTTAGGTTTCACTCTATTTTCTCCTATTTTGGTACATGTAGTTGGAACTCTAAATCAAACACGGTTTGTGCTAGGTCTTTGAAACTATTCACTACAAAGTAGTTCAAAGTTCTATCTCTATGGTTTGTTTCCTATTAATATACCCCAGGCAGAGACTGAGGAAAATCACTTTCATTGAAAGGGGTTGCCAAGCTTCTTCAAAACTACGAGTTTCCTTAAATCTCAGCAAATATTTTTTCACACAATCTTGATGATACTTTCAGGTAATGATCTGTACGCAAATCCCACTTGGCTGACCAAATTTCGTTCTTCTAGGTTCAACCGTGCGTTTGCAGTCACCTTTATCATTTTTAGGATTCACTCTGTGTTCTAATATATGGATACATGTAGTTGGATTCTAAATCAAACACGGATTGTGTGAGCTCTTTGAATCTATACACAATAAAGTATTTCCAACTTCTAGCTCTATTTTTTTTTCCAATTGATATAGCCCCAAGCAGAGACTGAGGAAAATCACTTTCATTGAAAGTGGTTGCCAAGCTTCCCCAAAACTTCGAGTTTCCTGAAATCTCAGCAAACATTTTTTCACCCAATCTTGATGATACTTTCAGGTAATAATCAGTACACCAATCCCACTTGGGTCACCAAATTTCGTTCTTCTAGGTTAAACCGATCTTTTGCAGTAACCATTTTAAATTTTAGGCTTCACTCTGTTTTCTCCTGTATGGATACATGTATTTGGAACTCTAAATCAAACACGGATAGTGCTAGCTCTTTGATACTATGAACAATAAAGTAGTTCCAAGTTGTATCTATATGGTTTGTTTCCTAATGATGTAGCCCTAAGTTGAGACTGGTGAAAATCCCTTTCATTGAAAGATGTTGCCAAGCTTCCGCAAAACTATGAGTTTCCGGAAATCTCAGCAAACATTTTTTCACCCAATCTTGATGATACTTTCAGGTAATGATCAGTACACCAATCCCACTTGGCTCAACAAATTTCGTTCTTCTAGGTTCAACTGTTCGTTTGCAGTGTCCGTTATCATTTTTAGGTTTCACTCTGTTTTCTCTTAAATGGATTCATGTTGTTTGAACCCTAAATCAAACACGGTTTGTGCTAGCTCTTTGATACTATGCACAGTAAAGTAGTTCCAATTCTATCTCTATTGTTGTTTCCTATTGATATAGCCCCAAGCAGAGACAGAGGAAAATCACTTTCATTGAAAGGGGTTGCCAAGCTTCCTCAAAACTACGAGTTTCCTGAAATCTCAGCAAACATTTTTTCACCCAATCTTGATGATACTTTCAGGTAATGATCAGTACACCAATCCCACTTGGCTCAACAAATTTCGTTCTTCTAGGTTCAACAGTTCGTTTGTAGAAAAAGGTATCATTTTTAGGTTTCACTCTGTTTTCTCCTATATGGATTCATTTAGTTCGAACTCTAAATCAAACACGGTTTGTGCTAGCTCTTGGAAACTATGCACAATAAAGTAGTCTAATTCTATCTCTATTGTTGTTTCTTATTGATATAGCCCCAAGCAGAGAGTGAGGAATATTGCTTTCATTGAAAGGGGTTGCCAAGCTTCCTCAAAACTAAGAGTTTCCTAAATTATCAGCAAACATTTTTTCACCCAATCTTGATGATAATTTCAGGTAATGATCAGTACACCATTCCCACTTGGTCCACGAAATTTCGTTTTTCTTGGTTAAACCGTTCGTTTCCTGTGACCGTTATCATTTCTAGGTTTCCCTCTGTTTTCTCCTGTATTTATGCATGTAGTTGGAACTCTAAATCAAACATGGTTTGTGGTAGCTCTTTAAAACTTGACACACTAAAGTAGTTCCAAGTTGTATCTCTATGGTTTGTTTCCTATTGATATAGCCTCAAGCACAGACTGAGGAAAATCACTTTCATTGAAAGGGGTTGCCAAGCTTCCTCAACACCAAGAGTTTCCTGAAATCTCAGCAAACATTTTTTCACCCAATCTTGATGATACTTTCAGGTAAAGGTCAGTAGACCTTTCCCACTTGGCTCACCAAATATCATTTTTCTTGGATAAACCGTTTGTTTGCTTAGTTTTCACTGTGTTTTTTCCTATATGGATACATGTTGGTGAAATTCTAAATAAACACGGTTTGTGCTAGCTCTTTTAAACTTGACCCTATAAAGTAGTTTCATGTTCTATCTCTATGGTTGTTTCCTATTGATATAGTACCAAGCAGAGACTGAGGAAAATCACTTTCATTGAAAAGGGTTGCCAAGCTTCCCCAAAACTAAGAGTTTCCTGAAATCTCAGCAAATATTTTTTCACCCAATCTTGATGATACTTTCAGGTAATGATCAGTACACCAATCCCACTTGTCTCACCAAATTTCCTTCTTCTAGGTTAAACTGTTCGTTTGCTGTGACCGTTTTCATTTTTAGGTTTCACACTGTTTTCTCCTATATGGATGCATGTATTTGAAACTCTAAATCAAAAACGATTTGTGCTAGCTCTTTGAAACTTGACACAATAGTGTAGTTCCAAGTACTATCGCTATGGTTTGTTTCCTATTGATGTAGCCCAATGCAGAGTCTGGCCAAAATCACTATCATTGAAAGGGGTTGCCAAGCTTCCTCAAAAGTACTATTTTTCTGAAATCGCAGCAAACATTTTTGCCCCAATCTTGATGATACATGCAGGTAATGATCAGTACACCAATCCCAATGGGCTCACCATATTTCATTCTTCTAGTTTCAACAGTTCGTTTGCAGTGACCGTTATCGTTTTTAGGTTTCACTCTGTTTTCTCTTTATGGATTCATGTAGTTCGAACTCTAAATCAAACACGGTTTGTGCTAGCTCTTTGAAACTATGCACAATAAAGTAGTTACAATTCTATATCTATTGTTGTTTCCTATTAATATAGCCCCAAGCAGAGACAGAGGAAAATCACTTTCATTGAAAGGGGTTGCCAAGCTTCCTCAAAACTACGAGTTTCCTGAAATCTCACCAAAGATTTTTTCACCCAATCTTGATGATACTTTCAGGTAATGATCAGTACACCATTCTCACTTGGCCCACCAAATTTCGTTTTTCTTGGTTAAACTGTTCGTTTCCTGTGACTGTTATCATTTTTAGGTTTCCCTCTGGTTTCTCGTATATGGATACATGTAGTTGGAACTCTAAATCAAACATGGTTTGTGGTAGCTCTTTGAAACTTGATACAGTAAAGTAGTTCCAAGTTCTATCTCTATGGTTTGTTTCCTATTGATATAGCCTCAAGCACTGGCTGAGGAAAATCACTTTCATTGAAAGGGGTTGCCATCCTTCCAAAACGCTACCTATTTCTAGAAATCTCAGCAAACATTTTTTCACCCAATCTTCATGATACTTTCAGGTAATGATCAGTACTCCATTCCCACGAGGCTCACCAAATTTCATTTTTCTAGGTTCAACCGTTCGTTTGCAGTAACCATTATCATTTTTAGATTTCACTCTGTTTTCTCTATATGGATACATGTAGTTGTTACTCTAAATCAAACAAGATTAGTGCTAGCTCTTTGAGACTATGAACAATAAAGTAGTTGCAAGTTCTAACTCTATGGTTTGTTTCCTATTGATAGAGCCCCAAGCAGAGACTGAGAAAAATCACTTTCATTGAAAGGGATTGTCAAGCTTCCTAGAAACTACGAGTTTTCTGAAATCTCAGCAAACATTTTTTCACCCAATCTTGATGATAATTTCAGGTAATGATCAGTACTCCATTCAAATTGGCTCACCATATTTCCTTTTTCTTGGTTAAACCGTTCATTTGCTGTTACCGTTTTCATTTTTAGGTTTCACTGTGTTTTCTCCTATATGGATACATGTAGTTGGAACTATAAATCAAACTCGGTTTTTCTAGCTCTTTGAAACTATGCACAATAAAGTAGTTCCAAGTTCTATCTCTATGGTTTGTTTCCTATTGATATAGCCCCAAGCAGAGACTGAGTAAAATCACTTTCATTGAAAGGGGTTGCCAAGCTTCCTCAAAACTCTGAGTTTCCCGAAATCTCAGCAAACATTTTTTCACCCAATCTTCATGATACTTTCAGGTAATGATCAATACACCATTCCCACTTGGCTCAACAAATTTCGTTTTTCTTGGTTAAACCGTTTGTTTGCAGTCACCGTTTTCATTTTTAGGTTTCACTGTGTTTTCTCCTATATGGATATATGTTGGTGAAATTCTAAATAAACATGGTTTGTGCTAGCTCTTTGAAACTTGACCCAATAAAGTAGTTCCAAGTTCTATCTCTATGGTTTTTTCCTATTGATATAGTACCAAGCAGAGACTGAGGAAAATCACTTTCATTGAAAGGGGTTGCCAAGCTTCCCCAAAACTAAGAGTTTCCTGAAATCTCAGCAAACATTTTTTTTTACCCAATCTTGATGATACTTTCAGGGCATGATCAGTACACCAATCCCACTTGTCTCACCAAATTTCGTTCTTCTAGGTTCAACAGTTCATTTGCAGTGACCATTATCATTTTTAGGTTTCACTCTGTTTTCTCCTATATGGATGCATGTACTTGGAACTATAAATCAAACATGGTTTGTGGTAGCTCTTTGAAACTTGACACAGTAAAGTAGTTACAAGTTCTAACTCTATGGTTTTTTTTTCTATTGATATAGCCTCAAGCAGAGACTGAGGAAAATCACTTTCATTGAAAGGGGTTGCCAAGCTTCCTCAAAACTCTGAGTTTCCTGAAATCTCAGCAAACATTTTTTCACCCAATTTTGATGATACTTTCAGGTAATGATCAGTACACCATTCCCACTTGGCTCACCGAATTTCATTTTTCTTGGTTAAACCGTTCGTTTGCTGTGACCGTTATCATTTTTAGGTTTCACTATTGTCTCCTATATGGATACATGTTGTTGTAATTCTAAATAAACACGGTTTGTGCTAGCTCTTTTAAACTTGACCCAATAAAGTAGTTCCAAGTTCTATCTCTATGGTTGTTTCCTATTGATATAGTACCAAGCAGAGACTGAGGAAAATCACTTTCATTGAAAAGGGTTGCCAAGCTTCCCCAAAACTAAGAGTTTCTTGAAATCTCAGCAACATTTTTACACCCAATTTTGATGATACTTTCAGGTAATGATCAGTACACCAATTCCACTTGTCTCACCTAATTTCGTTCTTCTAGGTTAAAACGTTCGTTTGCTGTGTCCGTCTTCATTTTTAGGTTTCACTCTGTTTTCTCCTATATGGATACATGTATTTGAAAATCTAAATCAAAAACGATTTGTGCTAACTCTTTGAAACTTGACACAATCATGTAGTTCCAAGTTCTCTCTCTGGTTTGTTTCCTATTGATGTAGCCCGATGCAGAATCTGGCGAAAATCACTATCATTGAAAGGGGTTGTCAAGCTTCTTCAAAACTACTATTTTCCTGAAATCGCAGCAAATATTTTTTCACCCAAACATGATGATACTTTCAGGTAATGATCAGTACACCAATCCCACTTGGCTCACCAAATTTCGTTCTTCTATGTTCAACTGTTCATTTGCTGTGACCATTTTCATTTTTACGTTTCACTATGTTTTCTCCTATATGGATACATGTAGTTTGAACTCTAAACAAAACACGGTTTGTGCTAGCTCTTTGAAACAATGCATAATAAATTAGTTCCTAGTTCTATCTCTATGGTATTTTTCCTATTAATATAGCCCCAAGCATAGACTTGCGAAAATCACTTTCATTGAAAATGGTGGCCAAGCTTCCTCTAAACTATGAGTTTCGTGAAATCTCAGCAAACGTTTTTGCACCCAATCTTGATGATACTTTCAAGGAATGATTAGTACACCAATCCCACTTGGCTCACCAAATTTCGTTCTTCTAGGTTAAATCGTTCGTTTGCATAGACCATTATCATTTTTAGGTTTCACTCTGTTTGTTCTAAATGGATACATGTACTTGGAACTCTAAATCAAACACAGTTTGTGCTAGCTCTTTGAAACTTGACCTAATAAAGTAGTTCTAAGTTCTATCTATATGGTTTTGTTTCCTATTGATGTAGCCCTAAGGAGAGACTGGAGAAAAATCTCTTTTATTGAAAGGGGTTGCCTAGAATCCCCAAAACAATGAGTTTCCTGAAATCTCAGCAAATTTTTTTTTAGTCAATCTTTATCATACTTTCAGGTAATGATCAGTACTCCATTCAAATTGGATCACCATATTTCGTTCTTCTAGGTTAAACCGTTCGTTTGCTGTGACCTTTTTCAATTTTCGGTTTCACTCTGTTTTCTCCTCTATGGATACATGTAGTTGGAAATCTAAATCAAACATGGTTTGTGCTAGCTCTTTGAATCTTGACACAATAAAGTACTTCCAAGTTCTATCTCTATGGTTTGTTTCCTATTGGTGTAGCCCTAAGTAGAGACTGGCGAAAATCACTTTCATTGAAAGGGGTTGCAAATCTTCCCCAAAACTACGAGTTTCCTGAAATCGCAGCGAACATTTATTCACCCAATCGTGATGATACTTTCAGGTAATGATCAGTACACCAATCCCACTTGGCTCACCTAATTTCGTTCTTCTAGGTTAAACCATTCGTTTACAGTGACCGTTTTCATTTTTAGGTTTCATAATGTTTTCCCCAATATGGATACATGTATTTGGAACTCTGAATCAAACACGGTTTGTGCTAGCTCTTTGAAACTTGACCCAATAAAGTAGTTCAAAGTTCTATCTCTATGGTGTGTTTCCTATTGATGTAGCCCCAAGTGGAGACTGAGGAAAATCACTGTCATTGAATGGGTTGCCAAGCTTCCCCAAACTACGACTTTCCTGATAGCTCAAGAAACATTTTTTCACCCAATCTTGATGATACTCTCAAGTAATGATCAGTACACCAATCCCACTTGGCTAACCCTTTTTCGTTATTCTAGGTTCAAATGTTTGTTTGCAGTGACCGTTATCATTTTTAGGTTTCACTCTGTTTTCTCCTCTATGGATACATGTAGTTGGAACTCTAAAACAAACACGGTTTTTGCTAGCTCTTTGAAACTATGCAGAATAAAGTAGTTCCATGTTCTATCTCTATGGTTTGTTTCCAATTGTTATAGCCCCAAGCAGAGACTGAGCAAAATCACTTTCATTCTAAGGGGTTACCAAGCTTCCTCAAAACTACGAGTTTCCTGAAATCTCAGCAAACATTTTTTCACCCAATCTTGATGATACTTTCAGGTAATGATCAGTACTCCATTCCCTCTTGGCTCACAAAATTTCGTTCTTCTAGGTTAAACCGTTAGTTCGCTGTGACCATTAACATTTTTAGGTTTCACTGTGTTTTCTCCTATATGGATACAAGTATCTGGAACACTAAATCAAACACGGATTGTGATAGCTCTTTGAATCTTGACCCAATAAACTAGTTCCAAGTTCTATCTTATGGTTTGTTTCCTATATATGTAGCCCTAAGTAGAGACTGGCGAAAATCACTTTCATTGAAAGGGGTTGCCATGCTTCCCCAAAACTACGAGTTTCCTGAAGTCTCAGCAAACATTTTTTCACCCAATCTTGATGATACTTTCAGGTGTTGATCAGTATACCAATCCCAATTGGCTCACCCAATTTCCTTCTTCTAGTTTAAACCGTTTATTTGCAGTGACCTTTATCATTTTTAGGTGTCACTCTGTTTTCTCCTATATGTATTCATGTAGTTGGAATTCTAAATCAAACACGGTTTTTGCTAGCTCTGTGAAACTATGCACAATAAAGCAGTTCCAAGTTTTATATCTGTGGTTTTTTCCTTTTGATATTACCCAAAGCATAGTCTGAGGAAAATCACTTTCATTGAAAGGGGTTGCCAAGCTTCCCCCAAACTACGAGTTTCCTGAAATCTCAGCAAATATTTTTTCACCCAATCTTGATGATACATTCAGGAAATGATCAGTACACCAATCCCACTTGGCTCACCAAATTTCGTTCTTCTAGTTTAAACCGTTCGTTTGCAGTAACCGTCTTCATTTTTAGGTTTCATTCTGTTTTCTCCTATATGCATATGTGTAGTTGGAACTCTAAATCAAATGCGGTTTGTGCTGGCTCTTTGAAACTTGACCCAATAAAGTAGTTCCAAGTTCAATCTATATGGTTTGTTTCCTATTGATATAACCCCAAGCAGAGACTGAGGAAAATCACTTTCATTGAAAGGGGTTGCCAAGCTTCCTCAAAACTACGAGATTCACGAAATCTCAGCAAACATTTTCTCACCCAATCTTGATGATACTTTCAGGTAATGATCAGTACACCGTTCCCACTTGGCTAACCAAATTTCGTTCTTCTAGGTTCAACCGTTCCTTTGCTGTGACCGTTTTCAGTTTTAGGTTTCACTCTGTTTTCTCCTATATGGATACATGTAGTTGGGACTCTAAATCAAACACTTTTTGTGCTAACTCTTTGAAACTTGACAGAATAAAGTAGTTCCAAGTTCTCTCTCTATTGTTGTTTCCTATTGATAGAGCCCCAAGCAGAGACCATTTTTCAAATATCTCTATCTATAGTTGATTGAATCCATGGATGCAAACCTCACAGATAGGAAGGGCTTTTTGGATCTATTGATTTAGTATTATCAAGCATCTGCTTCATACCTTCTTGCCCCTGCATCTTTGATCACTGTTAGTGTCTTGGGGCTGCTATAACAAGGTAGCATAAACTGAGTGGCTTAAAAAATGGAAATGTGTTGTTTCACCAAGGAGTCAGCAGTGCCAGTCTTTCTCCGTAGGTGCTAGAGAAGATCTTCTCCAGTCTTCTCTTCTACCCACTCTCTTTTCTAGCTTCTGGAAAATTTTTGGTTTGTGGCAGCATAACTCCAATCTTCACAAGGTATTTATCCCTATGTGTATCTGTGCACAAATTTCTCCTTTTTATAAGAAAACCAGTCATTCTCCAGCACAATTTGGCTTAGCAAACTACTTCTGCAATTATGGAATCCCATTCTGAGAGACTGGGGGTTAGAACTGCAATGTAGGAATTAGGGATATGTGTGTGTAGAAACAAAGGCACATAGTTCAACCCATAACCATTGTATTCTTCAGCTTTCACCAAAAATGTACTCTATCTTTTTGTGCTCCTTTGAGACACCAGCTAACTTCTAAGCCTTCTCTGCCATGCCCATCTGAGCTCAAAAGTGTTAAATCATCTTCAGAATTCTAAGGCAACTGGTTGTTGTCTGGATCTCCTATTTGAATCTTAAGTTGTAAGTTGTAAGTCCCCAGATATTGTTAATCATTTTTATTCCATATATATTTATATTGAAATTTTTCATTAAGAAGTAGTTGAAGAAACATGTTCAGGTCAAAGTCACAGAAAAGTTCACACAAGTCCAATTCAAATCCACATATGTCCCTCCTACCTATTCTAGTCACATGATAATGACCCTCAGAAACTTCCCCATCAAGATTATTCCCAAGATAGCTCCTCATACCCTGTGCATCTGACATTCTAGGATTCAGTATCATGTCTTTTTTGTGTTATGTCTGATACTTAGGCCTCACTTTGTTCTGATACTTAGGCCTGGTATTCCTAAGATTCCATCTGGGTACTCCAACTGTGGTGACCCCTTAATGGTGGAAGAAGTCTTGAGAAGCCACCTAATGACCGGTCTCTGTAGGGATAGGCCATGGTCTAGCTGGCTAGATGTCTCACCCTCCACCTACTCCCAGGACTGAGGTTTTACCTGACCCAATGACAACTTCTTGCTCACTGCTGCAGCATTTGCTTGATACCCATCTACTCCTTGTTCTCCTAGATTTCAGGATATTAATATTCCCAATAATTTCCTCTATTCTGGGTTCTACTCAACTCTTGGAGAAATCTAAGTGCCACCTACATGAACTTCTGCAAACTCTATTTCTCTCTACAGGTAGGGTCTGTTCTTCCAGATCATGCATCTGTGCAATTAACCATATCCACTTCAATCTTGTTCTAAGGAATGACCTAAGACAGTTCCAAAGCCCCTGCTGCAAAATGAAAATCTGCTGAGTTGAGCCATCTTTCAGTGAGAACTTGCCCTTTCCAGTTGTTTTTATACACTCCATTTCTGACACCAAATGAAGAAGTTTTGTTTTCTTTCTCCTGACATCCAATACCCATTATCTTTTTCAGGCCAATTCTTCAGCTCTCTGATTCTTTTGACTTCATCTTGGCAAACTGATGAAGTCTCAGGCTAACTACCCAGAATTAGCATAGACTGCACAGATTGAAGTGCTCAGTCCCACAAAACCACCCCCGCTTCAGATGCTGGTCACAAGTAATGGGCTCCTAGATCACTCACATTTCCATCTGACATGGTTACCCATTCGCCCACCAAAATTTCATAATTCAATAAAAAGACCCCCAGAACTCAGGAAAGCACTCAGCCTAACTAGTGAGTTTATTATAAAGGATACAACTCAGGACCAGTCAAATGGAAGAGATGAACTGGAGACCAGCCCTCCCATGCTGAGGGTATCCAGCCCTTCATCTCCCCACTTGGAGGCATCTAATTAGCACACAAAAGAGATTCTTATCACCCAGTAGAGCCCAAGGGTTTTAGGAGCTGTGTGCTAGGAACTGAGGACTGAAACTAATTAATGAATTAATTGGGCACTGATGATTGAACCCAGGGGTGCTTTACCACTGAGTTACACCCATATCCTATTTTTTTTTCACTTTGAGACAGGGTCTCCCTAAATTGCTGAGACTGGTTTCAAACTTTTAATCCTACTGACTCAGATGATTACAGGCAGGTGCTATTTCACCCAGTTTTTTTTATTTTTTATTTAAACCACATCTTTGTTGGTCCAATGTATATTATATGACATTTAAAATCATAAAAAAAAACTGGTTGGCCCCTTGAAAGTCCTGCTTGTTGACTAAAACAATAAACATGGATTGAAAAGCAGAGTAGGTCAGATCAGAAGTGGTGACTCTCTAGGTGGAATGGTCACAGAGCTGAGTCCTGGGGGTTTGCAAAGTGCCAAATTTTCCTGACTGGCCCTAAATAAGTTATGGGAATTAAAGGAGACTTAGGGAGCTGCCATCTTCCTGTTGGGTTAAATTGAAACTGGAAACAAGTGCTAAGACAACTCTGGATAAAGCCCTGAGATCTCAGACACGTTTTCACAAAAGGCCTTGGTTGGAAGGTACTATTTAGTGGGAAACTCTTGACACCAACCAGCCTCAAGTGTAGCTTTAGAGCTTTGATTCTTAGAGAATCCTAAGCTACTCATAAAGAGCTATGTGAGAACTAGTTGGACATCCTTAATAAGCAACTGGCAAGAATTATAAAACAAAGGAAACACACATTAATAGATAAACTGACCCAGTGAAGTGTTTTATTGAAGACCCTGCTTTAAATGAGTAGTTCATTTCCTACATACTTTGTCTTATTTGTGTGTGTGTGTGTGTGTATATATATATATATATATATATATATATATATATATATATATGTGTGTGTGTGTGTGTGTGTGTGTGTGTGTGTGTGTATGAGAGATTATTGTTGATGTTTAGGAAAAAAACTGATTATTTTATATTCAACAGTCTATACTGAAAATTTATGTGAGAGGATCTTCTCTTCATAAGATGGCACCATTAAATAGTAACTACCTCAACCCAGGGAAAATTGGTGTCAGAGGCTAAAAGTCCTATGAGGTTGAGGATGGGATCAGCAAAACATGCAAAAGAATAAATGACAATCAACACTCCTTTGGAGAACACATTTTTACTCCAACACAAAGGGGAAAAAAACAAGCCGCAGCATCTCCTGTATGCTGATGCCACAGAGTCTTGCTCATTATTATACTTTGGATATAAGATATCTCCCTCATAATGTCATATGATAGACATTGCAGGAACATTCAAAGATGTAATTTTTGGTTACATTATGAGAGCTATTATCTGATGAGTGAATGAATCTACTTGATCAATAATTTGAAAACACTCGGTACTAGGTGGTAACTAAGCTAGTGGGGCATGCCTGGAGGTGAGTCATTGGGGGTGAGCCCATGGGAATTGTATCTTGACCCCTGGCTCTTCCTCCTCTCTCTCTCTGCTTCCCAGCTCTCAGAGAAGAAACAACTGTCTTTCACATGTTCTTGCATCCTCAACATGACCCAGAGAAATGGAGTGGGCTGATCATGGACTTGAACCTCTGAAACGCAGAGTCCCAAATAAATTTTTCCTCCCCTAATTTATTTGTGTTGGGTATTTTGGTCACAAAGACAAAAAGCTAACACATTAATCTAATTGAAAGTGAAATAGGCCTAGGAAAACTTTGTGGTAATCCAAGGGCTTGGGGAGAAGTTAGATGAGAGGAGGTGAGAGGCAGTGAATAGGCACTGACTTTAGTTTAAAACCAGGATGATAAAAACAAATATGTGTGTGTGTGTGTGTGTGTGTGTATACACATAAATTTATGTTGTGTGTGTTTTTTTTGTGTGTATATATATATATACATATATATATATATATATATATATATATACATGTATATATATATATATATATATATATATATATATATATATATATATATATATTTATATATATATTAAATATATATGTATATATATTTCAATAGGCTCCTGCAATTATGTTTATGGCTTTCTTTTTGTTTTGAAGTTGATTGATTGAAAACTCCTCTGAGTCATTTAACAAAAAATTACTTACATTAAGCTTAGGAACAATACCAAAGATAATAGCACTGTGATTCCACTAATAACCCCTTACCTTATTAAAGTAGAAATTTTTAAATAATTTAATTATCTCTTTGCCAGACTTCTGGCCTGTTCATGTTTTGCTTTTTGCCCTCAGTATGCCCTGAAACTGAAATAAGATGTTCTTAAGTGTATTAATGTAGATACACTTTTAGTCGCATGATTAGAAAACCTAAAGGAGATAAAACTTTATCTTTTCCTCACAGTAAAAAAAAAAAAAGATATGTTTATTTCTGAACGATACAGTATCCTGAAGCTGTCATAAGTTACTGTTTCAAGAGGTAGCTGTGAAACAAATGTGTCCCCTTCAACACTCAGGTGTGGGCAATGTGAATGTATTAAAAGGTAGGGCAGTTCAGAGGTTCTGGCCGGTGTGGACTTCTCCCTCATAATGGGAATAGGTGCCCTTATAATGGGGCTTGATGGAGAGAGTTAGTCCCAGCTTGCTCTTCTGATACATGAAGACATATTGATTCTCCCCTCTAGGGGACAGAGTGTTCAAGGCACCATCTTGGAATCAGAGAAACCAGGCTCTGACCTGCTACACTTTGCCCTTGACTTCCCAGTCTCCAGTTATCAGTAAATTTCTATTTCTTTATAAATTACTCAGTCGCAGATACTCTTATGATGGCATACAATGCACCAAGAGGTTATCCAGAGCCTGCCTGAATTGTGCTCTCTGTATTAGAAGCCCAATTAAACTGTTACTCTTGTTTACAGTCCAAGATGACATACCTCCATGTCACATGCCAGTCAGCATGCAGGCAGAAAGGGGAAGATAAAAGGGTCATAGCTTTGGAATTGTATGCCTTGTTTTCCCTACATGCAGTTGGTGAACATTTAGTCATGTGGTCACACCTAGTCATAAAGAAGACTGGGAAATGTAGTTTGGTTGTCAGACAACCATACAGCCAGCTGAACATGCAGACCCTCCTCTTTATCTTTGGTGTTTAGTAGTTTAATTATGCACACTTTTTTTCATATTTGCCTTGTTTGGGGTTTTCTGTGTCTCTCTGTTGTCAATTTATGTCATTGCCAATTTTTGGAAAATATAAGCCATTGTTTTTTCAAATAGTTTTTCTAGACCATTCCTTTTTCTCTTGGGAGTCTCATTACCTGTATGTTTGACCTTTTGTGTTTAAAATACATGTACCTGAGACCAGGCTTATTCTTTAAATCTTTTCTTCTCTCTGTTTTTCATATTAACAATCTGTTACCCATACAAATTCACTGACTCTTTTTAGTCATACCCATTCTGTTAATCACATTCAGTTAATTTTTTTTAATTTCATATATTATAGTTTTTTTTTCAATTTTAGAATTTCTACTTGATACATTTTTGAGCTTTTTTATATCTCTTCTGAGATATCCTTTCTTTTCATTAATTACAAACATTGTTCTCTACCTCATTGTGCATCATTATAACTATCTGCTAATTCCAGTGTACCGATCATGAAACAGTTGGTTTCCATTGATTATCTTTTCTCCTCAAAAAACGGGTAACATTTTCCTGTTTCTTTGTATGTCAAGTAATTTTAAATTATATTTTGAACATTGTAAAAAAATTGTGTGAAAACATTGAATTCTGTTATATTTCTCTGGGGAGATCATTTTGTTGTTGTTGTTTAGAAGGCAATTAAGTTGGTCAGACTAAACTAAAGTTTAAAGTTTAAACTTTAAACTAAACTTTAAACTTTAAACTAAAGTTTAAATTTGGTCAGACTAACTAAAATCTCTGTCTCTTAGGCTGCAAGTCAAATCCCAGTTTAGTGATTTTATATTTAGCTAGAATCTATGTGGCCCATTTTTGGTTCAGATAAATCAGAAATTTGGGTAACATTTATGCACAAGAAATTACAGTTCCTTCTCTGTCTCTCTGCTCACTGTGATGAACTCTTACTTTTCAGTTGCTGCCTCTGCCTTGGATTCTTTCCTGTTCCTTCTTGTCAGAAAGTCTCCAGAATTTCTAGCAAAGTTTTAAGTGCCTCACTCAATGTCAACTGTGTCTTGGATATATCAACTTGTCCTTCTTTTTTTCCTACTGTCAACTGCCTCCCAAATCCACCTGCTTTGTTGATATCCAATACCTTCAAGTCATTGTCCTTCTGTAAGTTGTCCACATTTTTACAGTTGTTACCCGTGACAGGGTCATCTGATGGAAACTTCCTCAACCACAGCAGCAATGAAAACAAATCTGATGTTGTGATTGAAAGAATCAAGGTGTACTTACTAGTAAATGACTAACTATCTCTAACACAAGGGCCCTCCCTGCATTCATTCACAGCCTTTCCTATTTTACAAAATTCAATTTTTACAAAACATTTCACTATTGAACGCTGGTTTGGGGATGCATGTGTTCCCTAAATTTGGTACATAAAACTAAGTATTTCTTAAGTAAAAAATGTGGGGAGTTTTGTTTAGCATATTTCAGACAGTGGCCTAGGAAAAGCAGTTTCTTTCTGGGACATATAAGGATCTGACTTTTGAGACAGAATCAGAATTTACTAGCTGATAATTGTAGTCTCAGAGCGGGAAGATTTTTTTTTTTTTATTTTTTACTTGTGATCAACCTTAAGCATAAGCAGAGATTAAAGACCCTTAAACTTTAACGTTGCTAACATTGAAATGATATAGACAGGCTAAGGACAAATGTTAGCTCTTCCACTTATTTGTATACTGTAAATAGTAATACATCAGCACTGATTGCCTGCTATGTTTTGGGCCCTTAGTTAGGTAGAATGTAAATGTACATGGGATGGGGTTGCCTCTCTGAAGAAATTGATGTCCTTTTTTGGGGAAGTTGGCACTATCCTCTTGTTTTTAACCCATAGAGATAATATGTTATTATTAATTTTAACTTCCCAGGACTAAAAGCACAATTGAATACCTGATGAAAATTTGCCTATTTCCCTGAAGAGTTTGTTCATTTCTCTCTCACGTCCTCTTTTTTTTCTTTCTTTCTTTCTTTCTTTCTTTCTTTCTTTCTTTCTTTCTTTCTTTCTTTCTTTCTTTTCTTGTTTTGATAACCTTGGGAGTAAACAGATGGAAATGTAAAGTTCATTTTCATGAGAGATATTGATATAAGAAGTAAAAAATAAAGTAAATGGTCCCCAGTGAAATGTTCCTATTTTTTATAGATTCATGAGTCTATGTCTACCTTGGTGGAACCATTCTAAAATATAGAAAAGTGAAGTGAAAATTATTATTATTTTTAATAGAAAAACGGAGTACTTATGAAAGAGCAAACACTAAAACACTGATATTTGCAAATGTAGAACAAATAGCACATCTTAATCTAACCATAATCTAGCTTTAAAAAGTGGAGGAGCCTCTGCCAGAATCTAGGTTCTACCATGAAGCATTATTGCTTGTTTATTCCCACTGAACTAGCTGTAAACCTGTGCATGTCCCAGGATATGTCGTTAAGTACTCAGAAAACTATAAGCTCGACAAGAAACGTATGAATAGCTAAATGTATGAGAGTCGGGGAATTCTAAATATAAAAAGTACCCATTTTCAAAAATAAATGAGGTCTTCTAATTAATATGAATTTAAACGTATAGATTTTTCAAAGAATTTTCTGAAATGAGGGAGTATGTAGCAAAAAAAAAATGGGTTTATTATTAATTCACAATTTGAAAATACTTCTTGGCCTTGTAACGTAAGTAATTATTCTACTGAGAGGCCAAATAGCAAAGTGATTAAGAGCCAAGCTGTTAGGTTTCTTTTGACAGTTGTAAACTTTGGGGAAAATTACTTATGAAGTTAGTGCCTTGTGTTTTTTTTTTTCCCTCTGTGAAATGGATTTAATATCCCATTTCACTGGGTTGCTGTACATTGTTTAATAAATATAAAGATGGGAGAATATAGTTGGAATATAATGAGGGCTATTTAAATGTTAACAATGGTTACTATTACAATAAATGATATTGGAGCTAGACATCTGGATTTTGTTTTCCTGTACTGGAACTGAAAATCTTATTACCCTAATGTCAGTTAACATAAGTAGTATTTTCTTTGGAACCAACCTAGATGCCCTTCAGTAGATGAATTTATAAAGAAACTGTGATATATATACACACAATGGAATATTACTCAGCATTAAAAGATAATAAAATCATGGCATTTGCAGGTAAATGGATGGAGTTGAAAAATATTACACTAAGTAAACCAATCCCCCAAAATAAATGCCAAATGTTTTCTCTGATATGAGGATGCTGAACCACGTGGAAGAAACTTTAGATAGGCCAAACAGGAAGGAGGAGTAGAGAGGGGCAGGGATTAGGAAAGATGGTGAAATGAGATGGACATCATTACCCTAAGTACATGTATGAAGACATGAATGGAGTGACTCTATTTTGTGTACAAATAGACCTGGAAAATTGTGCTCTATATGTTATATATGAAAATTGTGCTCTATATATTATACTATGAATTAAAATGCATTCTGCTGTCCTACAGAACAAATTGGAATAAATTTAAAAAAGAAAGACTAAAGGCCATTTATGTGCAGAAAGCATCGTTTTAAACATTATCTCCCTCATTGACAGTCTGTAGATCCATCAATTGATCGATATCAGAATCCTCATTTGTAAAAATTGAATGTAAAGTTACTGTGCTAGCTTTCCATTACTGTGACAAAATACCAGTGATGATCAACTTAAAAGTAGGAAAGGTTTATTTTGGTTCATGGTGTCAGACCTCTCAGTCCACAGTTGCTTGGGTCTGTGGCACATAACACATCATGGCACAAATGTGTGGCAGAGGAGGCCTATTTACCTCTTTGTGGCCAGAAAGCAAAGAAAAAGAGGAAGCAGAAAGAGACATGTAGGGGATCCCCATATCCCCTTCAAGAGCATGCTTCCAATGACCTCACTTCCTTCTGCTGGGCCCCACCTCTTAAACGTTCTAGCACTTTCCATCATGGCCACAGGTTGGGTGCCAAGCCTGTAACACAGGGCTTTTAAAGAACATTTAAGATTCAAATTATTAGTTACTAACAGATAGGATTTATGTTTTATTTTTCAGAGTCTAACACAATGTCTGAAACATAGTGTGATCATAGTAAAAAGTAAAAAATAATAACATATTACCTACATAAATATGAGGTACTGGATGACATGTTCTCTTGAGAGACTTTGTGACTCTGAGGTTTATGACTATTTACACATTTCTAATGGATAGAAATTGAATTTGACTATTTTACTTGGAATGATAGTTTTCAGAATATAATGTGTTAGCCTTTACTGACCAACCATCAGCTGAGTATGAGCATTAAATTATTTTCTAGTACTATAAATTAGTCTTAAATGTTATTCACAATCTCTTTCCCCATCCTCTTAGTTACAAATAGCATGGCTGAGCATGGCATGCTGGTCCCTGACACAGGGACACTGACCCTCCTAGCCATTAGTGACTGCCAGAAAAGAATAATTCCCTGTGTCTAGGTCATAATTAAATGCCATGCAAAAATGCTTGTGTTGCAGTTACTCCTTTTAAAAAATCGACACATAAAAATTTATACATATTTATGGCATACCAAGTGATGTTTTTTGATATGTGTATATACCATGCAATGTTCAAATCAGGGTAAATAGATTTCTCTCTCAAACATCTATTTTTGCTTTATGGCTAAAAAAAAATACCACTCTCAAAATCCTTTCTTCTAACTTTGTGAAATATACAGCACCTTTTCATTATCTGCAATCACCCTGATGTTTAATGAAACAATACCTGACTCTACCTGAGTAACCAATGACCAATATTCCCCATTCCTCTATCCTTTTTTATTCTACCAAACCTCAAGTAGCCATTACAAACAGCAGTGGATCTTTCATTAGGGTTCGATCAAATTATTTTCTTTTGCTCATCTGCATTTTTAACAATGAAGGTTTTTCAGCAAAAGCTACTCATCTTGCTTTATTAAAAGGCTATGTTCACTTCATGTGAAACCATAATTTCTTGCTTCAACATATATCTTCTAGTATAACACAAACATAAATAATTTAAAAAGCTCCAGTAAAGATGAGACAGGTTACCCAGAGGAGATGACAGGTTTTTGTTTTCTTTCACTTATTTGTTTTTGACAACAGCCTTTTCCCAATAATAATAGAGGCCAGAGAGAGTGGGTTCTTATCTTCAATGAATTGAAAGAAATTAATCCTAACTCTAGGATTTTATGCCTTGCTATACTTTCTTTCAAAAATAAGGATGAAATAAATATATATTTTAGACTGCCAAAGACTGAGTTCTGTTTCTTACCCAAGCCCCTATTTTTAAAATAACTAAACATATGCATCTGAAGAAATTGAAAAATAAATATATATTTTTAAATGAACTCTAAGAAAGGTTCAGGAGAGAAACTAAACTTTGAAGAGCCCAGACATTGATGGAAGTTATCAAATAATTTAAGTTTATATTGATTGCCTTTTTTTGAACTCTCATATAAGGTTTTTGGGTTCAGTTAAGTAAAATTGTGATTTTAGACAATAAAATAAAAAAGAGTGAGATATTTAATGGTGACCTACATTGTGCTAAAATTATACCAGTATTAAGGACAAAAATAGAAAACAGCTAAAGCTGCTATAGATGTATTTAAAATGTTTAATCATGTAAGTATGTTACAAAATGAATGGAACTCATTAAATAAATTAAAATGCAATGCATAGATTCCAGATCATCATCAGAAAAAAAAAAATCAGTATATGGTGAGAATTGGAAAGTAATATAAAATACCTCTTCAATCTAACAGAAAGTGGAAAAGAAGAAGAAAAAGAAAGGATGATAAATAACAAACACAAAATATGTTTTTAATCAGTAATCATAGTAAATGTAACAACGAGTGCAAATTCATGGTGAATACAAAAACTACATTAAAATACAAAGAGTACAAGACTGAGCTAAAAGAAGAAGGTATATTATCAGAAAGAGATCTCCCAAACAAATTAATATTATAAGGTTAAAGATAAAGGGGGAGAGGGTTTACATAGCGTAAAAAAAAAAATAGATGAAGGTCACAATATAAATATCTGATAAAATAAATTAAAGGGGGAAAAATAAGCTCTAATAGGTTCAAGAAGATGAGCTTTAATCATGAGCAAACCACAGAGAGCTACAAACACCCTGAAGCCTTACAGTATGGCTAAGACCTCTACTAAAAGAAAAAAGAGCAGACACACAGTATCTTTTGTCTAACCAGGTTCATGGCCAGGACTAGCCCACAGGAGTCAGTTTGTAGCCACCTTTAGCAGAATATGTGGATCTTGGGCTTGGACAGAGAGGAGAAATTTTCAGCCTAGTCTTTATTGGTAAAATCTGTCTGCAAAGTTGGATAGGGATGGGGTGGGACAATGAAGACAGAGAGTGAGGGAGTGAGGGGGAAGAGGTGGGGGAGGGGGATTATACAAGCAGTTGAAAACAAACTTTTTATGTAGCTTATTAACCCCATGCTAATGCATCCTGCTGTAAAGGTGAATTCATCCCTGCTGAAGAAAACAGCTGATACTTAGGTGATGTCTGACTGGGGAAAGCATGAAATATTTAATCAGAACATGCTTGGTATTGGACACAACTCATAACATGCTTGGCCTTGCCAGATGTTCATTTCCCTTTCCTTGCCCTTCTCTCTATCTGAGCTGCTCTCAGTTAAAGGTGTCTTCGGAATGCAGGCTCTGAGGCATTAGCTACAGACTGTCATCTCTGGTGAAATACATGCAGAATGTATGATTGGCCTTCTTCCATTGAAGTTCAAGGCCCCTGCTAAAACAACACTGCCCAGACCAATTTCAGAATCCCTTCAAGTTTGCTTTATAAACTATCATATCAAAGAAAAATAGACAACTCAGCTGAAAATGAAATCAAAGTTGGCCTGGAACATAGACAAGGACTTTGAGGATCAAGCTGATATTAAGCGAGCAGATGAATTTGGTTTCTGGAGAGCAGAGGTGGGCATCGTTGTGTTTGGGGGAATGAGTACCTATGCTGAGAATGCATAGATCTTTCTCCCAACTTCTTGAGACAACTAGGGGTGCAAATGTCTGTATACTGCAGATATCATTCATGTACAGGACTAAGCCTGAAAACATTAGGAGGGACCTGACCAGACCACTTTGGTGTGGAAAATAACTTTAGCAAATACTCCACTTTATAAATAAGGAAACAGAAGTTCATGGAGCTTAAGTGACTTGTTCCAAAACATTCCAGCTACTTAGTAAGAAACTTAGGACTAAAACTCCCAGATGAAGCTTTTTTCCTAAATTTACTGATACTATCTCCTAATTCACAAGAGCATCCGGGGGCGGGGGGGTTACCATAATATTGCAGCTTGCTAATTTGGCTGATCCTCAGAAAGACATTCAGGTAGTGGTTGCATCTGATTCCTTGTATAGACAGTAGCACAGCAGGGGATGAGTCTATACTGGGGTTAAGCATTCTAACTGAAAATAATTTACTGTGTGAATAAGGCAGTTGGTTAATGGTTTTAGTTTTAGAATATGTTCTTTTGAATCTTACAACCAGCTAATTCAAATGGCATTTGACAGCATTTGAGAGTTAAATCATACTTCAAAAGTCCTTAATGTTCAACTAGAAATATAGGCTAGACATTGGGACATTCTGATTCTGAGTTTAGGTTCTCTGTGAATAGGGAAATGTTTACCAAGAAAATCTTTAGATGCTTATAGGCTTTGCATTCACCATTGAAATGCAATCCAGACATAGAGCCAAGTCAGCAAAATAATGATTACTGCAAATGGGTGCGCTAAGTTGGGTTGTTAGCAATTTATCCAAATTAAGAGTTGGGGCTTTATCATAATCACTAGAGAAGTATGCCATTCATAGTTTCATTTATTTTCACATGTGATGCTCATCCTAATTTCTAAGTTTACCTCCATCCCCTTCCAAAATATAAACATACATTCTACTCATTGCTCACTTCAGAGAGTTCTGTCAAGTTAGAAGGTAATTTACATTGGAATTTGGCTTTTTTTTCTTCTTTCAGAAAGCCCTCTAGATTTTGAATTTTATTTAGATCTTAAGAGCCTTTAGGCATTTCTGCATTCTCAGTGTTGTATGCATGATTTCTGTTAGGTCAGTCTTAGCACACTCAAATGCAATAATGCTTAAAAGCTTATTAGAGGGGGACACGTGAAAGGCCATGGATATTGGAAATCTAAGGGTTTGTGTTGTACTTTGGGGCTGGCAATGTTTGTAAGCTATCACCAGTCTCAAGTTTGAATGGGAAACAGGAGATAGTGGTTACAGAACAGACCACTGGTTGCAGGGGGAAAGCTGTCTAGTAGGAGCTGTGGTCCTCCTTAGAAAAGCAGAGTCAACCATAGAGACCTAACTGGGATGCAGCTGAAGGAAGAAATGTCCACCATACTATTGTCTTGCCTCCAGATCTCCTGTTGGTGACTCAGTTAGCCAACTGTAAACCAGAGGGATTAGGAGTATATGGAAGAAGCTCATCTATTAGCTTTCTCTACCCACAGCAGGTTAGAGGGTGCAAGGGTGAATCTGAGTGGATATCTCTGGGAAAGTAAGAATTCTTTTTCTTACAAATTGTTGGAAAGCTCTAAAATTCAGTGCCAGCCTTAAGGAAATCAAACTAAATGTATTCACAGAGTACACAGATCCCCACAACCACAGTCATGTAAGGATTTCCCTTTCAGAAACCCTTTCAAATTGGTGACTATAGAGACTTATTTATTAGTGCTCATGAGGTCTTCTCAGAGAACAGAAGAGGCACAAGTGATTTAGTTGAATGGTAACTTGATATTTTTGCAGGTAGAGTGAAAGACAGGCCTTCCTTTTTGATGTGCTTGCCATTGTAGTCACTGACCCCTGGTGCACCATCTTGAAAGTATTTGGAGGTTTTGGAAGATGGATGACTGACAATAAGATCACTGGCCCCACAGTGTACACATCAAGTGACTGGGTTTCTCCAAGGTCAACATTGGGTAGTAAGAATTAAGCCAGAGTCCAAAAGAAGAAATACTTTATTAAAGGGCAAATTAAGGAGAGTTAGGCTGGAAAGTGATCGGAATAGCACTTCCTGCATCCAGTCTCTTATGTAAGAAAGAACTTTAGAAATTGCCATGTATCTTATCATAAATAAATACCTGAATAATCTGAAAAAAATCCAGAACCCTTCTTAGGTCTATAGAAACATGAGAAGAAAGACAAAATTCCTGCCCCAGGAATGCCAGATATATAAATGAACTCAAACACTCAGCCATTGGAGCAGAAACCTCCACAGGAATGTCGTCAGGATAGCAAAATCTGACTAGTAACTGAGGAATCACATTCCATCTCACAGTGGACAATTCTGAGAGTTAAAACCTTCACGGTAACAAGAACCATAGGATTCTACTTACTTATCTAAAATAATAAAACTTATAGAAATAGAGTAAAATGGTGGGTGCAACCAATGATGGGTAAGGGGAAACAGGGAGCTACTGTTCAGTGGGCATAAAGTTTCATTTCCCAGTGATGCAAGATAAATAAGTTCTGGACATCTTCTATACAATGTTGTGCCTAGAGTGAAAAATACTGTATTATGCACTTGTCTTGAGGGTAGTTTTTTGTTAAATGTTCTTACCACAAATTTAAGAACATCCATTGGAAGTGCCTGGTCATAGGAGGGGCCTCTATACTTTTGTGAGTTTGACCCAAAGAACTCTTCCAGAAAGCCAAAAAACTTATTGACTATCTAGATTTCCTCTCCTCAACACCAATATTGACAACATTCTTCTCCTATTTTTCCAAACTCCTCATCACTGTTATACTCATCTGGGCAGAGAAAGGGGGAAAGGAAGCATTTTAAAATATGCCAGAATAGTCTGTTTTTCTTAACCAGGTCTACCCTCAGGAAAAACTGCTTTACTAGTGCTTAGCCTTGCTGAGGTTTTATCAAGGTCTAAAGGACCTGGGGGAAGGGCAATTCCCACCTCAATATCTCTAACCATCTCATTCCACATAAGCAGGGGAAATACTGAGAAAAACTAATGAAGTTCAGAGTCCATTGGCTCAGGCTCAACAAAAAACTGAGAATGGTGGAACTGTAGCATGATTTCCCTCTCCACACACCTTACCACTACTTTACTAAAGCCTATTTACCACAGTTACTTTTACCTTCAAAAGTCTGCCTTTCAGAAAAAAAAAAATTAAAAGAAAAAAAATCACCAGCCATACTAAAAGGCAAAAACAAAAGGTGAAGAGATTGCACAAGTATCATAAGTATGGTCAGATATGGAAGGGATATTGAAATTATCAGAGCAGAAATTTAAAAATATAAACCCAAATAAAACAAATTGAATCCAAAGTAAGTAGAAGAAAGGAAATTGTAAAAATAGAGCAGAAATCAATACAAATGACTTTCTAAGTCTCAATCTATTCATTGGGCAATGAGGATACTGATAGTACCTGCTGTATTAGATTGTCATAAAGTAATGCATATGGTGGGTGGGGCTATTCATGTATGTAGTATGTTTAGTCATTAATGCAGAAGGACAAGTATAGCCTGTTGTTGAGTTGTATGCATTGTAGTGCTAGATCCTGCTGCCATCAGATGTTTATATCACCTCCTAATTCCCCTGGATCTAATTCTGTGATTTCTAATCAGTCTTCTCATAATGCAGCTTCTTTTCAGATCAGGAAAAGATGGCTGGTGAGACTTTTGTTTATACAATTGACTGATAGGTTATTTACTTGAAAGTTATATTAGTAAATCAGCACTATAATTTTATTTATCACTCTCAAAACTTTTATTAGCCTAAATTGTCCATCATTTAAGTCAAACCCTGTCTTGATCCACTTTCCAAATCTTAAAGTGGAAAGGTCAGATAATGATAAAAGTTAATTCATGAAAGGAAATCATCTTTGGTGGATTGTATCAGGACAACTGTAAAGTATCCCTCTGGGATGCCCCCTCCCTTATTGTCAGACCCATTTAAACATCTACAACAGACTATCACGGTGTTACAGGTGGACAAACATCCATATTCAGGGTATCACAGAAGTACTAAAAACTAAGTCCTGTGTCACAAAATCAATTTCTTTCCAAATAGCAATATCCAGATGTTTCCTTCAACACCCCTTTTGACTATCTAGAGCCAATGTCAAATCTTTATTCTCCCCATCATCATTCATTGAGCACATTTAGTGAAGAGCTTGGGCAACCCAAGGTTCAATAATTGAAACATGTGAGTGTTCCAGGTCCCTGGCTTAATATCATATATTAAAAGAACCATTTCCTTTTAAAAATTCCCCTCTTCACTGTAACTCTTCCATCTCCAGTCCTCTATTTATGCATTTAATTATATAATGCTACCAGAGGCCTAAACCCTATGCACTAAATAAATAGGAATTTTCTTACTGATGCATATAAAATATGGGATGCTTGGATTCCATGCCATGCTGCGCTCTGTGGGGATCAGGAAACAAAGGGGTGAAGGACAGTGGCTGCCTGGTGTCTTAATAAGATGCAGATCAGCCGAAGAGCATCAGACCATCAAATCCAGGGTCTGCTGCAACTACACACCTTTTGTCAGGCTTGGAATGGACCGAGATGGATTCGGGGCTTTATTGAAAGATCATACAGGGTGACTGCAAAATCCCATTACTTGTTGATTAAGTATTGATTGCCTCAGTATTAACAAGCCAGCTAATATGAAGTGACCTCTGATCTGAGGCCAGTGGTTTGGGGGGAAGGGAAGACAATTTACTAAAACAGGCAGGCAGGTGAATAAGAGGGCTAGATTTGCTCTTGGCTTTTAGCTTCGGTTAAAATATCACACTCGATAGTGCAGATCAATGCTCACTTTATTTCCTCACAGCCGTCTTATTACCGTCATGAGGCTGCCTCCTTTGATGATTTCATATGACCCTCTGAACCGCCTGCTCAGCTCACACTCTGCTTTCAACTAAAAGGAAAGCCCTTCCTGCCTCCTCATTGCTGATGGAGAAGCCATGGATATAAGCCTGGGCCAGGAGGACCAGTCAAGCATTGTCTAGGGTCAGAGGTGCTACACTGACTGCGATTCTGCCCTTGTCCTGTCTTCCCTTTGAGTATCTTCAACATCAAAGCTTCCTCCTTTTTTTCCAAAATCCCCAAATAATGTTGAGGCAGTGGAACAAGAAACTGCGCTCAGAACTTCCATCCAAGGTCATCATGGGATGGGTGGGTTGTGGGGAGGATAGGTCTTCATTCCCTAGGAAGGAAACTCTTGGCTACTATTTGAACACTACCCCTCCCATCCAGAAATGGGTATCTCTGACAATGGCAAAAATAAGTAAGTAAAATAAATAACAAACAAAATTCCTCCTTTCTTCAATCAAGCCAGCTTGTGTTGTAAGAAGGCCCATGACATTTACTGGTCAAAGGAACTTTAAGCAATCCTACACCATGGAAATCATAGTTTATTTTTCAATCTATAAAGCGGAGCTTTTATGAACATGCTCTACTCTTTTAGAGACGTGTTTGGCTTCTATGCTGCAAAATACTCTGCTGACTACTTAGTCTAGCTTTCTCTAAGCATAACTATTTTATGTGCTGGGCAGCGTAGGGATTCTTCAATACCCTCCTATTGGCCAGAGGTCTGACTCCAACTTTCTTTATCAGAAAAAAAGGGGGGGGGGAGAAGGAAGTCTAGTAAAAACTTTCTCCCTGGCAAACGTACTCAATTGTTCTCTGAAATGAAAAGATTTCCAACACTGGATGGATAGAGGGGGGAATGAGAGAACAGAGAGGAATCTTCAAACTCTCTAAGGCTGGTATTCAAAGCGAATGTCAACCTGAAGATGAAAACCATAATAATTTCTCTGGGGCTTTAAGAAACTGCCTCAGTAAGTTTTTGTTGCTGCAAAATTCATAATTTAAAGGTGCTTCCCTCTTATTCCAAACTAAATTGTGTGAATAAAGATCATTTCTCCCTTTATTTAATTGTATCAGTTTTTCCCCCCTCCGGGTCTTATCAGGGTTCCATATTAAGTCCTATGATATAGAACCACTCAAAGCCTATCACAAACAGCACCATTGCCCTCTTTTCTTTTCCTCTTTGTAATATTTTCTGTCCTGTAGAATCATCTACTAAATGCATACCCTACTTTCTCAGTTTCTTTTCTGTTTCATTCAATCAACTACAAGCATTAAATGTGTATTACATGCAAACTATGCATAGATTATATAGGATTAAGTTACCATTAAAGAATTTGTGTAATGAATAAACTCATGGTTCTGCATTTTTCAATGAATTCATACAATTTTTGCCTCTTTCATTAATGTATGGAGACTGGTTCTCCTTATAGAGATTTAGAAATCATACTACAAAATCTGGCTCTCATTTTTTCCCCTCAGTCTCATGACCCCAATGAATTTGTTTGAAAACGAGCTAGAATTGAGATCAATAATGAAAGAAATTTTTGGAAGAAAACACAAAAATTCCAGAAAAGAACATTCTACACTTTCTATTCCCAGGAACTCCCACATGGAATGATACTCTATTTAATCTTTCTGCATAACTACTTTTGACTCAGAGAATTCTTCAGCTTATAGAAGATGTTAACTTAAGATACACCATAGGGGTAAGCAGTAAGTGATCTCACAAAAAGTTCACATAATGTTATGAAAAATAGATTAAACAGTAAGACTGGAAGGACATTGAGGATTCAATAGACAATATTCTCAACTTTCTGAGAACATTACCGTCCTCTGCTTAGACACTTAACCATCCCTTCCTACAACCCATTCATGGTATTGGAGACAGAATTCTGGACTGGATGGACTTCAGAATGTGACTCAGGATGGCAGTTCTTATGAATTAATCATTTCTTAGACAGATGGGTAGTGCATGCACTCCAGAATGATACACAAGACTTACCAGAGCAAGATTTGAATTCCACCCCTCCATGTGGTCCCCTGAGGTGAAGAACTGAATTATGGAGATTACTTTGTCCTTAACTTCAAGCCTCAGTAGACCAAGGCTGTGTGGGCATCTTCAACCACTTTCTGCTACACTTACATATACCCAGATTCATAACATTCTGATGTGCAAAGTGCAATGTTAAGTAGGCAAAAGTTCCAGTGGCAAGACAACCACAACCTCATTAACAGCAAGTGATGTTGTAAAACAAGGGTAAGGAACCTCTGGCTTCAGCTGAAGACTGACTGTCACATGGGTTCCATGCCCTGCAAACATCAATAGAATGGCAGTTGCTGCATGGATTGTGATGGTGGAAGAAATCTGAGCAGCCTCAATGCCCAGAGAAAAAGCATAGGACACCAGAGTTGTGTCAGGTATCTAGTGTTGCAATAAATTCACCTCAAAATTTAGTAGATTAAAACAATAAACATTTATTATCTCATATATTTTGTGGGTTGGGAATTTCAAATAAGTTTAACTAGATGGTCCTAGTTCAGAGAATCTCATGAGGTTGCAGACAAAATTTCTGCCAAGGTTGTAATGGTTTGAAGGATTGACTGGAAATGGAGGACCCAGACATGTAGTGGCTCTCACCACATGGCTGTTAGCAGCTAAATTCTTAGCAGCTCTTGGCCAGAAACCTCAGCTCTTCATCACATATGTCTCTCCTTATAACACGGATGTGGGCTTTCTTAGTACTTGTTACCAAAGTTAGAGATGGAGATAGGCAGATGATAGGTAGGTAGGATAAATAGATGTTGGACAGCATCTGTTAAAATCTGGTATCGAATGATTACCATCATTTTTGTCTTGTTTCTGTTGGTCACAGAGAACAACCATGATAGTTACAGTTGTGTTCAAGTAGCTATGTCTGCAATGATTGGTAAGTGGAGAGTAGTGGCATATGTTATTTGCTGAGCTAGATGTGAGCATAATCAACTCATGCAAAGTGCATATAATTTTATGTAAAAGAGTAAATTTTTTACTTAATTAACCATAAAGTTGTAAAATAATTTCTCTAAAAATTATGTGAAATAGAGTCAATCCATTTCATTTCTATGAGTTCAGATACACGTTCCTCATCTCTTTAACAAATGTTCCTTGAGTGATGACTACTTAACACAAGCAATGAAAAAACATGCATGAAAGAGACATGTGAAACCTGAGTCATGGAGCTCTGTCTTCTTTGAAACAAAATATTAGAATTATAGGAATAAATAAATGCAATTTATCCACAGCCAAAGCAGATTAAGTCTCTAAAATTTTTGGACCAAGTGATTCTGTTCTGAGTGACTATACAGTCTCAACTGGCATCTTCTTTTGTGACCTCTTGTTTTTTTATTAAAACCTAAACTACTAGGTTTACTCTGAAAACCAAAGTGATATCATAACCCTTCTAATCTCACAATATTATTGAGCAAAAATCAAAGAAGATTGTTTTATGTGTTCCTTGGATGATTTTTTAGATAGTCTAAGAATCCAAACTAATAGTGATCACTTATGCAAGCATACTTATTTTCTGTGGAAAAAGTCTATGGATATTTTCAGATTTCAATATCAGTAGCTCTACAAAATTTAAGTACCACTATATACCAATTTCAATGTCCAAAATCCAGAATTCCAAATTCTGGTAAGGATATGGTACAACAGGAAAGCTTCCTCACAGGTGAGAATTTAAAAGAGTAGAGCACTTTGGAAAACAGTTTGATGGCTTTCTACAAAACCAAACATAGTCTTGTCATATGTGTTCCAGCAACCATACTCCTTGGTATTTAGCCCAAGGAATTGAAAACTTATGTCCACACAAAATCCTGTACAAGAATGTTTATAGCACCTTTATTTCTAATTGCCTAAACTTGGAAGCAACCAAGATGTCCTTTAGTAGGTGAATGGATAAACTGTGGTACATCCAAGCAAAGATCCACACTGACACATCATAATTGCCCAGAGCCCATAATGTACAGGAGGGTTCCTTCTTGGTGTTGTACATGTATGTAATGTTTTGAACGACCAACAATAAAAAAAAGATCCCAAACTCAAGCATCAGCAGAGGGAGATATGTAAGCATATGATACAGTACAATGTGATGATAAGGATGATGTGGAGAAAGACTCTTATGAGCTAAAGAAGGAAGTTCTCCTTCCAGCAAAGGTGAGACATTGATAAACATTTCATAATCAAGATATAGCTGAGGATTTGACTAGTGCCTAGTGTCTTAGAAAAGTAGGGTGGACTGTCCTTTGGGGCTGATGGAAGAGAAGGGGAAAGCAGTGAGATTTGAAACAGTATGGGGTCCTGCCCGAGTGCTGCACCTGCTCTCACCACCTTTCCCACATCACATGGGGGGCTGATAGGTGACTGCCTCTTCCCTCTGGGAATGCTGGGAACTCCACGAGTCAGGTTCTAATTCTTACTATCTTGTCAGCTTCACCAAGTTGGGCCTCAACATAGTCCCTTAATAAATGACTTCATAAAATGCTCTTTCAGATTCCTTGGAGAACTTGGAATGGAACCACCATTTGACCCAGCTATTCCTTTCCTCAGTCTATACCCAAAGGAATTAAAAACTACATACTACAGGGACTACATACTACATCAATGTTTATAGCAGCACAATTCACAATAGCTAAACCGTGGAACCAACCTAGCTGTCCCTCAGTAGATGAATGGATTAAAAATGTGGCATTATATACACAATGGGATATTACTCAGCAATAAAAGAGAATAAAGTCATGGCATTTGCAGGTAAATGGATGGCACTGGAGAAGATAATGCTAGATGAAGTTAGCCAATATAAAAAAAATGGTGGATGTTTTCTCTGATATAAGGTGACTGACTCATAGTAGGGTGGGGCGTGGGACCATGGGAGGAATAGATGAACTCTAGATAGGGCAGAGGAGTGGGAGGGGTAGGGAGGGGGCAGGGGGTTAGCAATGATGGTGGAATGTGATAGACATCATTATCCAAGTACATGCATGAAGACATGAATTGGTGTGAACATACTTTATATACAAACAGAGATATGAAAAATTGTACTGTGTGTGTAATAAGAATTGTAATGCATTCTGCTGTCATGTATTTGAAAAGTAAAATCAAATTGATAAAAATAAATACATAAATAAAATCCTTTTTTACTTTAAAAGACATAATAGAAAAGATAAAGAAGCACTTTCATATTTCTTATGCTCCTCAGTATAAATCAGGTCTGTGGCACAAGAAGACACACTTGAAGTGAGATGACAATAAGGCAACACCTTTCTCAGGTGTGTCACACATGACCATGGATGTACTTGGCATATATGTAGTGATAGCAATGGTGATAGTAGGTCACGTGGGCTTTGTGCTGTAGTGTTATGTTAGAATTGGAAATTAGCATTTAGGTGTTTTGTTTTGTTTTTTAAGTCATAGTCTTTATCAGTGACACTCAGTCTTCACAGTCCTGGTAGGGTGGGTAGAATAAGTGATGCCCCTGGAGATCATCAGTGGGCTTGGTGGAGAAACTAAATAGATGGCTGGAGTGTGAAAGATAGGAGGCAAGATCCTATGTTAATAAATCTCATTTAAGTGGTCAGTGTGTCATTGCAATAAAATTCAGGATTTGGTCATGGTGCATGTGGAGGGGTGTCTGGTTGTGAGGTCAAAGAATACTACCCTTTAAAATATAGAGCAGCTTGAAAGAATTGAACTAAAAACAGACAATGTGAGAGGAACGAGTTTTTGCATGGCATTCCCAAGAAGAAATAATACACTTGTTATGCATTACAGTCTGTGCTCAAAACGCTATTTCAGCATTCTAGGTATTTAAAAAAAGAACCTTATGTGGTCTTGTGGTGAACGACTCTGAAGGATTATTTAAAGTAAACTATAGGGAAATATAAAACAAACCCAGCTAATTTATCACAACAGTGAAGATGCATAAATAAGATGTTTATGAATAACAAGGACAGCTTACCTATTATTTCAAAAAAATTCACTTTTAGTAGAAAATATGCCACATTTTATTTAAAGGAGAATGACCCCTATTTTTTTCCCCACAGCTCTATTGAGGCTATAGTCTCTGGTACAGCTTTATTCACATTATGAATATAACCTGATACCTATTTTGTAAATGTCTTAATTATATGTTTGACCCTCTGGGAATCTTGGCTTGAGGGATAAATATCTTCACACTGGAGGCTAATACTGCTCTAAGTCCAAGAGCTCAAGGACTCAGTAAACGGGGTTGCCAATCAATGACCAATCAGAGAGGAAAATGGAGGATGACAGTGAAGTCATGCCCATGTAAGTGTGACCCTTTCATTAACAGCATTCAGCATTTTATCGAAGGAAACCTCATTGTGCATCTCTAACCAGGGAGTTCACTGAGTAAACGTCTTGCATAGATCTTCACAGGAGGCTATGGTGGTCTGCTTGAATTTTTATTTGATTCCCTCTGAATCTTGTTTTGTAATTCTGAAATTGACATTCTGATTCAAATGGTACTAACTTGTCAATTCTCTGCCAAATGGCTTCCCTTTTTTTTTTTTTTTCTGGTTAAACAGACTGTATTTCTCATCGTTCTTGCATATAAGTAAGTTGTGGTCAACATCACAGACTGGTTCATAGCCAGTGTGCTGGAGCCTAAAATCTCCCCCAGTGATCTGACCCTGACCCTTTACCCATCTGTTGGTTAAATGGGGAAGTCTCCAAGAACTTGGAAGGGAGTAGACTCTTGATGTAGAAAGATCCTGAGTGACTAACAAGGACTCATCACTTTAACATGAGCAAGAAACCATCCTTGTTATGCAAGGCCACTCATATTAAAGTTGTCTGTTTCAGGGTTAGCCTACCCTCTCTTAACTTTTCCTGAAGCCAAATCCTTCCTATGTCTTTTTTTTTCTTTTTTACATGTTTTTTTGCTTCATAACCAAAGTTTTAGTTGCCCCAGATTCTTGCACCCTATAAACAAGAGAAAATAAACTAGACCAAAAAAAAAATGTTTACATTACTAAGAAGTGTAAGAAAGAGGAGGAGGAGCTAACTCATAGGAACACCCTTATAAGGACAATATTAAGTATAACCAAATCATAGGTTCCCATAATCATGTTTGAAAAGGGGTAGTTGGAGAGAACAACATATAAGAAATTCATGTTGATTAAAGTGGATTTTACCAAATACAATTCAAGCATGAAAATATGCCATGTGTGGCCTATGTCAGTGATCACTCATCTGTTTCTCTTTGTGTCAAGCAAGATAACCAATTCTAAGAAAAAAATAAATAAATAATAAACCTCTCTTGTTAATTTGTTTCACTAGAGTAAACATTTGTGTGTGTGTGTGTATCTTTTAATATTCTATGTCTTAAAGATACACAATATATTTAATTTAAAAATATAAAACTCCATGGAAACTTTGGTCTCATGTTCATGCTGCTAGGAACACATACAATCCCAAATTGGTTTTGGATACTTGAGGACACTGAGTCTTCTCCAAATGTGAGATGCCAACACAGCCCAAGCCTCCTTTAAATGAATCCCACAATGATGCAAACTAAGATGTGGCAGTCAAAAAATAAGTGTGTAGAATACTCTCATTATTCACCTTCCACTCAAGAGGTGGCATAAATGAAAGCCCTCTACTTATACCCCAACACATCCATTAAAAACCCATCAGGTTAGGAGAGGAAGCCTTCACCAGTTAAAGAGACTGCACACAAAAATTCACAGAAAGGACAGATTTCAATACATCATCTTCAAGAAGTGATACTCTCAGAGGTTTGCACCACTGCTCTTTTACTAAATCTTTGATTTGCTTTTGACATGCATCTTCACCCTTTCAAATGCAACCAGATCTCAGTACATATCACATTTTTTAATGAGAAGAAACAAGCAGGTGTTGATGTGTTATATATAACTGCAACAATTCCAACTACATTTGTCTAATGGGTAAGAATATCACTTTTTAACAATACAAGAAGGAAAATGAAAAATAGAACAGGATTCCATCCTTGTATTTGGCAACTAGAGAGGATATATATAAGTGCTATTTTTCAATTTATTTTGGGAGACTGCTGAAGGTTAGCATCATTTAGAGATCACTGAGAAGACACTAATGTGAATCAAGCTTATATTATTAGTAATTTGCATATTACTTAATAACCCATGTTTTCTTCTAAAAAGCACCTAAAAGTGTGAAATATATATACCTTGCTATGCATCACTGATGAATGTTTCTGTACTGAAGTCCATGCTCATCAAAATGATGAGTCTTTATTATAGAAGCTTCAACAGCTGTTCTTATAAAAATGTCTACAATCAGAATATATGCTCTTTTGAACTCGGGAGTGGTTGATATCACAGTATGGTTGTAATCTTCACTCATAATTATTCAAATTTCCAATTTATACTAAGTCATTGGCTACAACAAATGAAACTACCACCGTTATGATCATCAACAACAAACCACTTAACAAGTGTGTATAGTCTATATAAAATACTAGGGAGGAAAGGAAGAATTGTTGCTCATTGGAGCTCATTCAGATTATTTGAAAATTACACATTTTAAAAGATGAGAAATTTTCAATAGAATAAGGAGGGAGCCTTTGCAGCCATCATGTCAGAGGTCTCATGTTCATAAAGTTAATTGACAGTGAGTCTGGACAGATCAGGTAATGTCAGACCTCACACAAAGATAGCATCCACACTAGGGCCAGTCCATGTATCAGGCAGTCACTGAAGAAGATACTTTACTATCTTCATGGAAGTCTAGGTGCTTGGTAATAGGCCTAGACATGAAGAACATATTCTTGGGCAGGACCTTTAAGAGTGAATGGGATTGGGTTATATAATAAATGATCATATGGAAAGGCCTTTGCTTCCTTATCTTGAAACTAGGATCAAAGTGTGGACAAACCAAACTCTGGATAAACACTGATCTATCAATATTCAAGTAAACCTGACTGCAAAGAATGGAGAGATACAAGGGTAAAAAGCCAGGCAGATTTTTACATTAAGAAGTCATTAGTGACAAACAGCATTTTAAATGGAAACTTTTCTGGAAGACCGGATCTGAATAGGACTTCAGTTATTTATAGAGATTTATAGAGATCTGAGAACTTCATGAGCAAGGATAGAAGGCAAAACTTTATATAGAGGTGTTTAGGAAATGTTGAAAAAATAGAATGGAGTAGATGACTTGCAAATGAAGCAATAAGAAATAAAGACTGGTACTGTGGAGATTTGGATGTCAGAAAGTGTGTGTTTCCTATTTGCCAGGCAATGGAGAGATTGAAATTTTGTGAGCAATGTGCTGGTATGTGAGAAAGGGAATTATGGTTGTGGTCAACATCACAGACTGGTTCCTGGCCAATGGGCTGGAGAAAGGGAATTATGGTTAGTTCACCACAGATTAATAGAAGGTTAAACTATGGTGATACAGAAGTTAAAGAGGTCATATGAGAAAAGTTGTAAAGGATTTATCCAATGAGCTACTAAAGAATGGTGGAAGGAAAGACATTACTTAAAAGCATCCCCAGGATTTATGCTGGAAAAGTGGGAGTTGAGCAAACAAATGATAGAAAGGTGAAAGGAAACAGAAGGAGAGGACATAGAGATGATATAGGGTACAGATGGTGAGCTTAGTGGTGGCCATGTATAATCCCCTAAATGCCACTGGACTGCATATACCTCTTTGTTTTAAATGTCTAAAATGGTGTAATTCATTTATCCTCTGAACTGAAAACAAAATAGCATTAATTAAAGTTTTCAAAATGGCAAGGAAGAGAAAACTAATAAATTAGTTATTTCCTAACATATGGAAGAGTCAGACTTTTAATGCTAAAATAGACTGTCAATAATAAAATATTTGTTCCTGAGGTCTTATGTATATCATATTTAGGAAATATTCAGAGTAACATGAAATTACTCCACTTTTTCAAACGCCAGAATTCATGAAATGTTAGTCTAAATATGGGTGAATAATCTAATTGCCAGTTAGCCTGAACAAGTAATCATCTCACTAAATTAATGTTCTTCATTCCACCCCTAACCCCCACCTAAGTTCTTTATCTACTTCAAGTTGGTTAGTTCTGATATAATGGATGACTAAGCCTCATTTCTATCAATTCTCATAAGGATGTAAAAAAACTATCTTACCAATGTTTAGCAAAGTGTACCTAGGCTCTAAAAAATATCACTACTCAAGAATACTCAATAATTAAAATTCACTGCTCTTAAACACTATTACACAGATAGAGAAGTGGGAAACATATAAATATTTTCCATAGTGCTTAGAAGGTTCTGAATTTAATAAAAGAGAAGACTGGGAAATAAGAGAGACCTTCTGGGAAACAGCACCAACAGAGTTCTCACAGACACAATTTAAATCATTTAATATTGCAATTCCAACATCTTTCTTAGTGTGTGTGTATCAAATATGATTAATGATTCAATTACTAAACACATATAATATTAATGTGTTTAACAATTAAATCATAAATTAATTGAAATATCTACTTCATCCATTATAATACACCCATTTCAAATGAGATGTGAAAATCATACATACATATGACTGACACATACTCACAATCCTGAATTCCTAAGAACTACCTTGGGTGATTTCCAGCCTATAACTTCCCCTCAGCCCTTGCTCCAGGCAGCCACTGATTTGTTGTTTGTTAGCATGTACTTTACTAGTGTTCCCTGTGCTAGAATTGCTTATAAATAACTTCATACAGTGTGTACATTTTGGTGTCAGGCTTCTGTCACTCAGCATAATGTTTCTGAGATTCATTCACATTTTTCAGAGTTCACATTGCATATAGCTCACTCTTTGTTATTACCAAGTAGTATTCCATTGTACAGACAAACAACAATTTGTTTATCACTCACCAGTTTTTGGACATTTGGATAGGTTCCAGTTTCTAAATGTGAAGAATAAAACTGCAATGAACATTCATGTACAAGTTTTTATGTGGATACATTTTCTCTTGGATAAACACTTAAGTGTGGAATTGCTGGGTCATATGGTAAATGTATATTTCACTTTCTAGGAAACTGCCAAACTGTTTCCCAAAGTGATGATAAAATTTTACACTCCCATCTGATGTTCAAGAATTCCAGTTGCTCCACATCCTCAGCAACATTTCGTCTTGTCAGTTTTTTTTATTTTTATTTCCTTTTATTTTTAGCTTTTCTAGTGGACATATAATGTTGCCATATTGTGGTTTTTGCATTCTCTGATGATTACGATATGGAGCATCTTTTTGCATATTATTGGCGACATCAGTATCTTCTTTCATGCAGTATCTGTTCAAGTCTTTTAGAAGGTTTTGACTGTTGCTTTGAAAAAATATCGAGTGGTTAGTGCTCTTATATTTGATGTATAAGAATCCTTTGTAGATTCTGAATAAAGTTCTTTGCAGATATATGAATTACAAATATTTTCTCTCATTTTATGATTTGCCATTTTATTTTCTTAGAGCATGTTATTATTATTACTATTTTAAAATTTTGGTCAAATTTATTGTTTCCATGGATGAGTGTATCCTATCTAAGAGTTACTTTACCTAAGGCCATAAAGATTTTCTCCTATGCTTCCTCATAGAAATTTTATAGTTGCAGTTTTAGGTCAAGGGCTATGATCCATTTTTAATTATATTTTGTACATGATGTGAGGCAAACCTGAGGCTTCATTTCCCCATTTGGATGACCAGTCGTTCCAGTAGCATTTCTTAAATAGGTCTCTTTCATCACTGAATTAATTTGGCAACTTTGTAAGAAATCGATTGACCACATATGTATGCATTTATTTATAGATCATTCTGCTCCTGTGATCTGTATTTCCGTCTTTATGCCAATTTCACAATTCCTTAATTACTATGACTTTATAATAATAGTTAAGCTGTGAAATCAGGAACTGTAAGTGCTATGAACTGAATTGTGCCCTCCCAAAATGTACATATTGAAGCTCTAAATCCCAATGTGACAGTAATTGGAATAAGGAAGTAATTTAGGTTAAGTGGATTCATAAGGTGAGGGGCCTGGGTCTGATAGGATTAGTATCCTGATAAGAAGAGATACCATTGAACCCTTCCTCTCTCTCCAGAATACTTTTTGTTCTAAAACCTTATGAAATCCACATATTAGTTCAGGTAGCTTTTTGAGGATTTGCTAGGTAGAGAGTCAAGTTGTGTGTAAATATAAAAATTTCCCTTTTCAAATATGCATGTCTTTTATGCGTTTTTTTCTTGCAGGGGGCGTATGTGAGAATGCTGTCTTTTGTTTTTCTTGAACTGATTAGAACTCTCAATGTGATGTTGAATATAAAAAGTGAGAATGGATATCTTTGTTTTGTCTAAGTCTTAAGGAGATAGAGTCTCACCATGAAGTAAAATGTTACCTATAAATATTTTGGTATATGCCCTTTATCAGATTTTCTGACTGCTTGCATGCGGAGTAGTTGTATTTTTCAAATGCTTTTTCTTGTATATTGTGATTGACACATACAGACAATTTACCTCACTCAATCTGGTAATATGAGACTTTTTTATTGACTAGTGAGTATTTGACTAACTGCGCACTTTGGAGAGGAAACCGACTGTCACACATTTTATATGATTGCAAGATTTGATTTGTAGCATTTAGGAGTTTTGAATTTCTGTTCTTGAGGGCTACTAATCTATAGTTTGTTTGTTTGTTTTCCTATAATGTCTTTGTCTTGTTTGTTGTCATGGCAATGATGGTATCCATTTGTACTGAGAAATGTTCTCTCCTTTTAATCGGAATTTCTGCAAAAATTGCATCATAACTTTGTGAAATGATTGACAGGATCCATCAGTGAAGCTCTCTGGGCCTGGAATTTTTATTTTGGGAACATTTGAAAGTTACTAATTCAATTTGTTTAGCACATAGATTGATATTTATATTTTCTATTTATTCTAGTGTCAGTTTTGGTAATTTCTGTCATTTAAACAACTTATCTGTTTAATCTAACTTGCCATCTTTGTTGGCTTAATTATTTTATAATATTGTCTTAATATGCATTTAAATGAATTGAAGGTCTGTGGTTATATCACTTCTTTCTCCCCCCACCCTCCCCGTGTTTGAAAGTTTTGCTCTTCAATCTGGCTGATGTAGACATGAATGTCTTTCAGCCCTGTGTGAATTCTGGGCATCCTTCAGCTTGCAGTCTTAAATCTTCTTCTTTTCTGAGCCTTTTATAGCTCCCTACTCTGTGATATCCATGCAGAGACTCAGGAAGAACCCTAAGAGATTCCTGAAGCTTCTTCTCTGTGTTGCTTCTTCCTGTACATGGCTGGAAGAAATTCTAGCCACCTTCTCCTCTCCAAAAGCTGTCTCCTCCTATCAGTGATGTGACTGTTTTCTTCTTTTGATTTCCTCTCTCTTTCCTGCAGTTCATTACATGCTTCCAGGCAGAAAGCCAGAGAGAAATTGTAGGTCTTATCTCACTTGTTTCCTTTTTCTCAGAGATCTCAGTTCTGCATTGCCTGATGTCCAACATCTGAAAATGGTTATTTCATAGGGTTTGTCCCATTTATGGGTTGTTTGTAGACAAGGTAAGTCTAATCCTAGTCAGTCTTCCACAGTCAGAAACATTCATGTCTTATTTCAAATGGGAGGAACGGGGACTCAGAGACTTAACTTTTTCAGTGAACACAACTAGTAAGTATGATCCACAGCTGGGCCTTTCTATCGTGCTGCCTCTCAACCTGATAACATTTTGCTAGATTTAAGGAAAATGTGTTTCATAATCCATTCCCCCAAGCTTGTTAAATAATTGGAGGCAAACAATATTTCACATGAAGCAAGATAAGGCAGTGAATTAGATAATACAGGAAACTGTAAGGAAGAGGAGAGACAATATGCTTTTGCAATGTTATTTTAACAGAGGAAAATGATTACATGTAATAGAAGTATAAATAAAACACAGAAGAAAATAAGAATACTTACAAAAGATAACCAGTTCCATAGGTGACATTGGTGAGAATGTCCTGATTTTAATACCTCTCAGTGGCAACCATAGTAATCTCACTAGGGACACACAAAGCCATCTGTGAGTTCTTATCTCTCTTTGACTCATTAAAGAAGTCTATTTGAGAATTTTTTAATATCGCCACTAAAAGACCTGAAGATCCCTTAGATTTTAAAGACATTTATTTTAATCAGACCAAAGGCCTTAATAGTAAAAATATAAGCATGTTTTACCTTCAGTTGACAACTTGAAATATTTTAAAGCAATGGACCCCACAGAGAACAATCAAGAGCATCTGGAAATTTCAATACAATTCAAACAATTATTTAAGATTTGTTTTATTTAAAAGATGCGTATTATAAATTATCTGCATGTGAAGGACCAGGTCTATAAAAACAGCCATATGAAAAAAAAGATAGGGCGTGCCTCTGAGCTTTATTATTGTTCAGTGTCAATGTGTATGCCTCATTGCCACAAGCAAGTGGCATGTCCAATACACAGCAAAATGCCTCAAGTGTGATATTTTTAAATAAACATTAGCATCCTGGTTGCTGTGAAATACTCAGAAATGGGGACTCTGTGTGATTTTCCAGCTCTGTTCCACATTTCCTGAATTTGTAAGTTTACTAGGTGTTACATGTGGACATTTTTATTATTATTTTCCAGCTCTTTGGTTGTTTCTAGGTGCTGGTAGTCACTTAATTGTCACTAAAAAGAAAGGAGTTTGTTGACCTTCAGGCTCACAGATATGCAGAATTATTGATGTGTTCTTAGAACACATCAGCCTGTTATTATAGGATGAGAATAAATTCCAAAGTGGAGAGACAGGAAGGAAAAGGAAATATACATAAAAATCGTTCCTTAAACAGATGCGATAAACATGCATTTGCCTCTCAGCCTAAATGTTTGAGAACATATCTCTCACTGAATTATAACTTACTAAATTAATGGAAGAGAAAAATAGTGTTGAAGATCATTTCCACCCTGACCTATGTGAGAAATGTGATGGCTTATAGCTCATCACTATCACTTCTTCCTGAGAGTGCTAATTAAGCATCTCAATATGTATAGAGAAAAACACTCACTATAGTCCTTCTGGCCTGCAGTGGGCATTTGACAGTACACACAGAAATCATACACTCATTTTAAGTGTCATGAATAGAGTAGAATGAAAACGATTGTGTGAACATATTGGTCAGGATTCTCCTGATTGTAACCCAAGAGGACACCTCAGTTAACTTAGCATAAAGAGCATTTTTGGCTCAGCTAGCTAGCAAGTTTATAGTATTGAGAGCCTCAGGGTCCAACACCGGTATGACTTTCATGCTTCTCTCACTGTGGTCTTTCAGTCCTGGGGAACTTCAGCAGCCTAAAGTATGGTTTCTCAAGCTCAGTACTCTTGACATTTTATGTCCAGGAATTATTTGTTGTGGGGGGCTGTTCTGTGCATTATATGATATTTAGCAGCATCCCTGGTCTCTACCCCTTGGACACTAGTTCACCTTTCTCCCAACTTTCCACAACCACAAATGTCTCCAAATATTGCTAAATGTCTCTTCAGGGAAAAATAATCCCCAGCTAAATACGACTAGCCTAGAGGATGAAAATGCAGACTGAAATTCTGTCTCTTTCACTTGTATGCAGGTGACATTGAGCAAGTTTCCTTCTGTCTTGGTGCCTAGATTTCTTCACCTCTCTAATAGATTATAACCTTATATATGAGATATGAAAACTATAAGGATTAACTGAAATAAAAAAAAATCCTAGAACAGTATTTGCACATAGCATTCAATTCAACTTAATTCTCAATACTGAAGCAATATTTCCTTCAGAAGGTAAAGAAATGGCTTCTGGATGTACAGGATTATGCAGAGTTAGCTTCGTAACTTTCAGGGAATCAACAGCCTTTAGCTCCCAGTGCATCCACTCTTCCAGGTTTGCATATGACTTGAGCTTTGATAAAGCATCGGTGACTAAGAGGAGGGAGTACTGTGAAGAGCCAGTCTTGGGTCACACTCCAATCCTATGACTACAGTGGGGAGAGACTTTATTCAAATTAAATAAGAGGCATGGGAAAACATGATAGGCCATCAAAATTAGCAACAACCATAGTCCATTGTGGGGTGTAAAACCAGTACAAGTTCTCAAAGGCTTGGCAGGCTGAGGCAGGAGGATTACATTTTCAAAACCAGCCTCAGCAACTTAGCAAGGTCCAAAGCAACCTACCAAGGCTCTGTCTAAAAATAAAAAATAAAAAGGGCTGGGATGTGTTTAAGCACCCCTGGATTAAATCCCTGGTACCAAAAACAAAAACAAGCAAGCAAAAATCTTGACATGATTGACTCAGGGTCATGGAAATGCTTCACCAGTCAGGTGCTCCTGCATCTTCTAGAGCAAATGAGTCAGCAAATTGTTCTTCTTTGCCAGTTTCGCAATAAGGAAGACAAAGCTGGTGTAGTACTGATCAAAATTTTGAGTTCCTCCCAGGTGACTGATGCTTTATATGTGTTATCTCAAATAATTCAACATCCCTATGTGGTAATTGAATTATTCCCATTTTAAAATTATGAAACTGAAGCCTTTCTAGGAAGGAGAAGTAAAATCAGCTGAGGTTCACAGTCAATAAGGGATGGAGTCAGCATTCAAGCCCAAGCCTGCCTGATTCCACAGTCTCTCACCGCAGCCTGGAGGATGATTGAGGTATACAGGAAGCTAAGCTGCTGAATGGCTTTGGGACACACCACTTACCCTGAAGATGGAACATTAGTTAGGTCTTTTTATATTTGGCCAATGAAACCCCTCAAGCATTGTCATGCCACCTGCCCAAATTTCATGCATTAGGGACTGGAGATCCAGGCAGAGATGAGTCCTCCACCAGAAGTTCGCCTCTGATGCCTTAGAGTTGCTATCTTAGGTATACTTTTACCCTTGTCCTTTGTTGAACCCCCAGCTGAAATGCAGCCATTATACAGGGCAAGACTGAGACAAGCAGATACTGTTGGGGCCAATAATTTGGTGTTCTTTCAAAAGACAAATTTCAAATAATAAAATTTGTGGACATTTTTCTGCACATTCATAAAATGAAGCGGATATGACAGAACATTTTGACTTTGTTGAAACTGCTCTTCATGTTAGAATATTCCCTCCCCACAGTTGTGATTGGGATAGCACCAGATAGTTACTCACGCTTGATAAAATCTTGACCCAGGTCAATTGAACTTAAGAACTTGACATTCTATCACCTGATTTCTACCGCCAAGGACCATGATGTCAAAATCGGTCTTGGGATGGGAGGCAAGGCTGGATTGTACCCCCTGATTTGCAAAAATCTTCTACTAAGATAGCAATACCAGTGATTTGAGTGTGTTTTTCATTGTTGTTATCCTCTTCTATAGACAGTGATGCCTACTTTGGTGGTAGGTTGGGTTAATTCACAATATACAAATAAAGCACGAGTCTCATAGAGTGTTTGTTTGGTGTGCCTCTTGACTGCTGAGGCCCACCCTTGTTCTGATTCTGCCTCCAGAGTAGCCCTATCAATGACCCAAGGTTGAGGTGAGCTCTCTCTTCTCTGTTCCTTGGCTGCCCGCTGTGTGCTGCCTGAGCCCATCTCTTCTTGCCACGGACAGCTTCTCACACCTTGGTATCTGTCATTTCACTTCATTACCAGCATCATACCTCCCTTCTCCATTTATTTCTGTCTCTAATGCTACATAATGAACTGTAAAGATTTGTACATTTAATTTTCTATATAATTAATTTTGGACACTTTAAGGACCATAATTTCAGTTTCTGTCTATTGATTATTTTTCAGTATGCAAATATATTTTTATGCACAACTAAAGAAAAATGAAAAAAAAAAATGACCATTTGGTCCAGAGCAGAAGTTTGGCCACAGGTATGAACTGATACAAGAGGGTATTCACGGTGGCTCTGATTTTTCTGTGCCTGTATTTTTTGAGAGAAATCAAATCCCCACATTTATTAAAATCAGATTAAGATGACTCAACTGCTGATATTCCTTGGCCAGTGTGCCAATTCCTACCTTGCTATTGGCTGTGCGGAAGTCCAGGCTATGGGCTCCATCACTGAATTATCTTTCTCCTCTCTTATCCAGTTCTTCTCACTGGAGTGCAGTGGGAAACCAGCTCAAATTCCTAAAGTCTGGCCAAGTGTAGAGTGGCCATGGCCATCAAGAATTGGATGACAGAACAGATTTCCCATACCTTTACATCTTCATTATGCAAACAGCTGCTACCTAAATGCAGGCCCCAACCCTCCCCAAATGTAGGCCAACTATACCATATGACTTTACAAAAAAAGAAATCACACAGGAAGTAGAAAGAAATATCTCTTGCCCTTGGTGCTTGTGGCAGATGTGTGGCAAGGGTAACTAGCTACCTCTCTTGTCCTTTTAAGGACCTTGTGGCTTTCTCTGGCAACCTGCCATTAGCTTAAACTTATCATTCCTTCTAATTTTCCATAGCACAGTGACACACACCACAACCAATCTGCCTTGTAAAGCTCTTCCAAGGAGAATAAGGGGGCTTCTGGGTCTCATCCATGACACCCAAGACATGAAAGTACCCTATGAAGGAGACTACAGGACAGCTTTGCCTAACTAGTCCAAGCAACCCACCTGACTTTCATGTAGTTTCTTTAAATGTTGGTAAGGAGGGTGGCGTACAAGGATGCACATAGAGAACAGCCAGAGGGTGGTCTATTCTAGAGCCCAGATGGAAATCTGGGCAAACTTTCCTTTTTCTTACAAATTCCTATATTTCTGAAAAATTCTGTCCAAAGGGGGATCATCTTGATCCATTAAATCGAACAGTTTTCCTCAACCAACATCTCAGTCTTCCTCTTTCTACTATGATTCAGGGCTCAGCTCCCTGACCAAAGCCTTCCCCCTACCTCTTCCCTTTTGGTTCCCTGAACTTAAACTATTGTGGCTGAATCTTCTAACTGTGGCTTTTGATCTCATGTCTTGCTACAGAGAACAAAAAGTCTCAATTTCCTACCTTGGAGTACTATACCATAAATCCAGTCTTGGAGGAAACCAGGAGGTGGTAGGGGAAATACATTTTTTAAGAGAGAATTAAACTACATGGGGATATTGACACACAAATATTTCTCATGTTATAGACTAATTCCAGATCAGTTACCTTGTGGTATGGGGCCAAAGTAGCTTTTCTGTTTTGATCTACACAGACTCAAGAACTGGAGAAAATGGCGCCCATCAATTGAACACAACATCCATTCCTCACTTGTGTGGGACAGGAGAAGACAACAGATGGCACAGGCATGATGTTGCAAAAGCACTAGTGTTCCCAGACATAGTTTGAAAGGAGCTAAGGGGAAAGTATTGTATATAATTAACTCTTTCATTCACATAGCTACATGAAATTAGTTCAATTACATAGTTTAAATTTTAAAGAAAAGGATGAGTAACTTGCCCAGGGTCCCAGGGCAGTAAAATAATAAAGAATAACTCCAATAGTTGTTCACTTAACTTTTCTACCATACTTCCTCACAGGAAAGCTGGAAGACCTTATGCAAAAAGTTGGAAATGGGAGAACATACTCATACATTGAGGCCTTTGTGCCAAACCCTGCTTACACAATCATCTCATGTGACCCTCAAAATCTAAGGAAGTAAGCACCTCTTTAAATCACTATTATAGACAAGGTAACTAATAGTGAAGTTAAGAAACTTGTTCAAAGCCATACAGTTAAAAACTATAGAGCGTTGTTGAACTTTCACTATTTGCAGAAAGCTACTTCCCTACTATAGCATTCAACCTTCTAAAGACAAAACATTGCACCGTGCTTCTTTGCAAAATGAAGGCTAAATCATATGATCCAAATACAGAGTAGAATTTTTGGCACCTTTTGCTCCATCGAAAGAATTTTTTTTATACCGGAATGAAAATAGACTATGCAGTATCTCTTAACTTAGGAGTTCTTAAGTTTGCTACAATCTTTGTTTTCCTGAAGTCAATATATATATATATATATATATATGCAATATGCCGAAGTCACATATGGCCTGTGGCTCATGGCTAGTCCAAAAAAACTCAGAATTTCCAGTGTAAGTACAACAAGAAGCAGAATGTGCTGACTGAATGTTTTACCTAAAGCAGAGAGGACAGAATAAAGGAGTTCCTACTTCCCTGATTAGTGCAAGCATAATCACCATACCCTCAGTTTGAGCCATACAGAGAGTTGGAAATACTACTTCAGAATATGCCAAAGGTCTGTGCCCAGGTGGAGGGCACAGAGAATACAGGGAAAAGGAAGACATGTAAATGGGCTAGCATAGCACAAACTAAGTGAAAGTTGCTCTCACATATCTGCATGTTGGCCTTGCTGTGCAGAAGAGAAATACCCTTCCTTTATTTTCCTGTGGGACAAATGTCAACAAGCACCATATAGTTTTGTCCTTTGGCTCTTCTAAAAAAAATTAGATCCTACCTATGTTAACTTCATATATACCATGCTGGTGCCCCAGGAATACTGAGCATATTAATATTGGGCTATCCCTCACTTCTTTGCACAGGGTGAGCAGACAGGTGCCTTTCAGTTAGTGCTGGTGAAAGTCATCCCAATCATGGTAGTTCACTTCCATTCCCCTCTAGCAACATAACAGAAGTACAGTAAATGGAGAATGATTCTTCACCTCAGTTAATCTCCACACATACTCAGCCACAGGTTATGAAGTCCCCTTCCCTCCAAGATTCCCCTAATCTTACTTTTGAAATCACTTCCTTATCATCTTCATCCACTTCCCCAAATGAACCACTCGACCTTGCAACCCCCTAAAGCAGGGGAAGATGGATATTTGAGTTCTCTCATCCTTATGTAGATCTTCCACTGGCTCTCTGTACAGCCTGGAGACACTTCTCTGTACTCTTGCTCAGGCATTTTTACCTAGAAATGTTTGAGAAATTCAAATAATCTTCATGTATTTCCTTCAGCAATTTAATAAGGAAAGAGAGAAAGATTTTTAGAGGAGTCAGGGGGATGGGGGAGAGGATAAGAAACAGTCAAAAAAATAATTACAGTGTGAGAAACACAGGCATTACTGAAAACTGAAAGCAAATATTCTGATCCTTGAAATGATAGACAGAATGTGGGGGAGTGTTTCAGTTTATGAAAAACAAAGAAATTCAACACAACACCCAAGAGGTAGGGTAGGGAGAGACAGACATGTAAAATAACTATAACATTATTCCTTTGAATACTGAGAACAATTAAATAATATGATTAGAGAGAATAAATTAAGTTCAAAGGCAGTATGACTGGTCTTGGGTTATGGAGAATTCTAAGTAATTAAGGAGAAAAGAACCAACTCCCCCAAAACTTCCTATCATCATTTCTTGCTTCCTGAATCTGTGATGTTCCTCTTTCTGCCTCAAACTTACCGAAATACCACTTATCAGAGTAATAGAGCCTCATAAGGTCAGAATTTGAAGCTGTCATCCTACAAGGGTGCCCTGAAACAAGGTACTTCTCAGAGTCTAGAATATGTGTACCATAGATCTAAATATTTAAATTATATAAATATATATAAATATATATGTATATATATACGGATATATATATGCTCTTTGTGTCCATTAAAGAAAATTTGTCTATCCCCTTTCTTGGTGAATACCTATTTTCAATAACCTTGAAAAACAGGTTGAAAATTAAAACTTGGGAATTTTTTGTAAATTTTTCCTTGGAACTTGGAAGTACAGAAAAAGCTGTTCTTCTGTCCCCAGTTCAGCCACATGCTACAGCAACCTCCCTTCTCACACCAGATTTATGGGACCAACCCTGTCTGTACATTCAAACTTCTTCACACCCTTCCCCTGCAAACAGTCAGAACTTGGAACTCACTAAGTCCTAGCTGTGCGCTTAGTAGTGTATTCTCTCCTCGTCAACGCACATGACTAGGGAAAAGGTGCATGTCAGTCTCAGAAGTGGACTCAGAGTATACAGAACATGGTCTAGAAGTGAGAACATCTGCTTGGACCCACCTCTGCAGCCTTGCAAATTCCTTATTTTGTGGGGAGGAGTACAGCCAGGGGAGGGTGGAATGCTGACTTCTAAAGCATATCCAAGGCCTCTCTTACCCTGATTTAAGGAAATCAGGGCCCCATAGTCATAGTCATTAATGTTTGCTGGGCTTTGACCTGTGGAAACCACCATACTAGGGTGAAGAGTATAAATAGCAATGCAAGGGGGACTATGTTTAAGTGATGGATGTTTAGGATAGCTAATGACCTTCTCAGAAATAGGGTAACCAATTCATAGGCTTCACAAATCTCTACCTCTCTTATATTTCTCATCTCAATAAACAGCTACACCACATCAACCTGTGGCCACCAGAAATCTGACTCAATCCAAATTTCTACTCTTTGGCCGCCATTTTATTCCCTATTAATTCCATTTCCCAAATGCCTCCTCCTCCAGACTGCTGAGTGTGATAGCAACCAGCTGATATATGGGTAGTCTGTGCAGTAACAGAGTTCAAAGCTCAGAGGCAGAGATCCTGCTGGGCTGATGCAGTGGGAGAGGGGAAGCACTAACTCACCTGTGATCTGTCATGTAACTTGTGATGTTTTGACACATTATCTTTTGGAAGGACTGAAGCTTGAAGGAAGTATTAGTTTTGGATGATTTTGTACAAGAACTTATGAGAGGAAAACAGGAATCAGGCCTTCTCTTTTTCATTTATTTTTAGCCTATTTATTCTGAATCTTTGGCCAGAATATATCACTCTTCCATGGAAGCAAACCAGTGTGTTACACAAACTACTTTGCACTTCTGCCTTTGTCTTTATACTCTCTAAAAACCTTCATTGGTTGTTCTATTGAATTATCTTTGGAAATCTTTTACACTTGAGGGGCTCTAAGAATCCCTTATATATCAGAGAGAGAGGAGCAGGCACAGGGCTGGCTGCCTAGAGGTGTGAGAACCTGAGTATGATGTCAGTCTACCATGTGCATGATTTTAAGTCGGCCCTAGTGTGTACTCAGATCTAAATAGAAGTCTGTGAGTAACCTGTTTTATAGCCATCTTCCCAAACTTCAAAGCACTTGGCCCAGATGAGCCAATGGAAACTGATATATATATATATAATTTTTATTTTATGCTTCTTGTGTTCATGCAATTGGAATAAACTGTAAATTAGGTGTTGTAGCACTGTAGTTTGGTTAGATGTATTGGTTTAGAAACGTAGCTTTAGTTTGTTATAAGATAATAGCTGTTTTGCTTTGTTGTGACAGTACCAATAAAGTAAAGTTACTACAATGTAAGATGTGGTAACCAACCCAAACTACTGAAACCCAGCCACAAATCAGAGGCAGCCCAAATCTAAGAACTTTATATGCAGAAGCGATGATAGGCTCCCATCTCTGAGCACATAACTCAGGGAACCTTGTCATAGCCATTAGTATTGTACGGTTCAGACATTTGCCACGGGTCAGATCATGTTCCCCCAAAACATATGAAGTAAGAGTCATGTTGAAATATAGAAAAATTTTCATTTTGTTTCCATCACATAGAAATAAGTTTCCCTGAACCTAAGCCAGTATTCAGAGGTGCCTGGGCATGTACAAAGAGTTAGTATGTTGCTCAGTATCTCAGGGAACCAATTTCCTGAGACAGTTGACTGGGAAAATGTGTCATAATACAGATGCCTGCTAAGAAAGCATGAAAGAAAAGGAAATCTTAGGACTTTTCTTAGTTATTGGCCCCATTTTGACCCCTATGGATGTCTGCCTGGACCTTGAGAAGGGGCTTGTAGGTAGAAATTGAAGAATTTTTTTGTAAGGATATCTAATGAAAGAGGCTACCACAGAACAGTTTAAGAGCCATGGTAGAAAAATATGATAGTGAGTAGAGGAGAGAGACATTTCTCTGGGGAACTTCTAAGCAGTGAGGACAGTAGGGGCAAAACCACTCTGGCTCCTGACAAGTTTTTGCTTTAAAAACAACAGGAGGAGGCAGCACCCTTAGTATTGGCCTGAGGGCTGCAGATCTTGGAGGTAGTCACAGCACCATCAAGGGCTTTAAGTTAAGCCAACACCAGGAAAAAAGTAAGAGACAAACCATAAGCTCATGTATAGCCCTCTGCACCCATGAGGGGTACAGAGTGAGGGAACTATGTGGATCTTCAGTGTTTGGTGTTTAGTTACCAAACATTAGACACAGGCTGGAAAACACTGTGAAATTTAGACCATTGTTATAAATGTGGCCCCATTGTATTTAGACGCTGATAAGGTTAAGAAAACATGGGCATCACATGAGAAAGGCATAGGTTTCATACTAATTAATATGTACTGAGTATTTATGCCAGAGAAGATCTCCAACACTTTTTATGTATTGCTCATTTAAATTTTCATCATAGCTCATCAATGAGCCCCATTGTTTTTCTCATTTCTCAGATAAACTAGATAAAACTAACAGGTGGCATATTAGTTTTACCCAGGGTCACAACTAATAAGTGGTTAGAGCTGGGAACAAACTCAGTCTGACTCCTAAGCTGTGCTCATGGACATCAGGTGATCCTCCTGGTTCACAGTCCGCTGAGAGCCATTTTTGGTACAGCACTCTGGAGTCCTATTTCCCTGCAGGCTAATTTTCCTGAGTTTATCTGTATTGTTAAATTAATATAGACTTACAATAACCAAGCAAAATATACAATATTATGCACCTCTTAAAACATATGAATTTCATAAGAAAACTATTTCCTGAGCCTATAGTGGGGTCATATTCCTTTGAATTTGGCAAAAAACAAAAAACAAAAAAACTGCAAATGTTCTAAAAAATAGTAACTAGGGTGCAGAAGACAAACTGTTACATTTTGTGTATTGTGAGGCCTATCCAGTTCTCTAAGAACTCCATTTAAACTCAGACTAAATGAGCCTTCCCAAATGACCTTGGAAATAACTTTTGAATGTTCTAATACTTCACATGCATAAAAGCACATTTGACCGGATACATAAAATTCAGGGGAATAGGAGAGAGAGAGCTCAACTTTATTTATAGACTTTCTGATTTTTTGTTTATTTATTTATTTTTGGTTGGTTAAAAAGCTGACAGACTGTATTACAGCTAACATTCCCATATTGATCATACCATTTCTGAGGCTGGCCTCTCTGTCACAGGAGCAGCATAATTAGTTTTTTCCTTGTTAAATATTTGTAAATCATTTGTACTTTTATGGGGTACATAACCTGGCTGTTACCCTTCAAATAATCTTCTTGTAGCTTGTTTAAACAAGAAATATCTCCTAGAGTGCAGTGTCACTTCTGTCCTTCAATGAGACAGCATAAGGACTTTGCTTGATGGTAAAAAAGCAAAGGGGCATCAATACCATGGATATAGAACAAGTCTGTGAGATGTTCCACCCAAACAGACTCAAAAACTCGTATGTCCTCCGAGTTGCTCTATTGATACCATTAGGAAACAGCTAGATTGGAGGTAAATGTTTGATTTGTTCGGTTTGCTTTTTGTTTTTGTTTATCTTAAGTGAGTAATAGTTACAATTGTCAATCTCACAAACATTAGAAAGCACTGGTTTGGGATTTTTAAGGGAAAAAAAGATTGATGTATCATGATGACCTTCAAGCATCCATTTCATGTTCTATCTCTAAAATACAACTTTGTCTTCATCATGCTCATTAAGTCTTGCAACCTTAAAAAATAGAGATGACAGGCAAGTATTTCCACGGTGCTACAATTTCTCAAAAGGTTCTTGGAAATCCCCATTGGAAATGGACTTTCCAGTCTAATAGCACCCTCCTTTGAATAGCTTTAATAAACATAGATCCTTTTATTTTCTTTTGAACATTGGAGTGAATTTTATTTTGAATGAAGGCCAAGTTACTTGAATATAAATCTAATAAATAAGCTGAATAAAAACCCACCTGTATATGCTGATCCCAAATGGCAAGATATAAATCTAAAGTGATGAGAAGGATGGTCTCTAGTGATTCTTAAAGAAACCAAAGATCCATGAGAGCAAAGACAATGTCCCTGGAATAGGGATATACCTTCAAGGATGAGACTCCTGAACCATTTGGACCAGTCTTTAAAATTATAAGTAAACACAATAGTTCACAACATAAGAAGGTAGTAAATCAAACTGGGTCCCATAAGAAACCATGATCATGAATTAGAAAGCCATAAGAAAGGACAATAGTTCTTCCCCAGAGCCCTGGATTCTACCAATGCATTTCATAGTTCTCTTCAGTCTATTTCAGCAGATCAGCTGGCTACTTCCAGATGAGCCTAATTCAAAGAACTTGAAGCTAATCTTAAACTATAAGTCCTAAATTACAAAGAAAGAGAAGCTTCAGGATTCCTTGGAGCATGTTATGTGATGTGGTGTGGGATGCAGAAAGACACAGAGCTGTAGGAGAAGGGGAGGAGGTATTTGAGAATAACCAGAAGGGAAGCCGAAAATAGAAGGTCACTATCCATGTACCTGTGAACATCCAAGTTGGCTTACATATGAACCAGAATCTGATGTTTCAATACCTTTGAAGGACAGACACATTTGAGCCACATTGGTACAGTTTTCCCTCAGAGAAGCCAGTTTATTTCTTTGCCTGATTCATAGGTAATGAAAAGACTTGCAGATAGGCAATGGGTCATTTGTTTGTTACTTAGCAATTTACTACAGAAAGACCAAATTTTAGAAATGTCAACGGAGAAAGAAAGAGAAATCATAGAAGTTGTTTTATGACATATTAGGCCCTCAATCCTTTTTGCATCCTAAACAAATGAAAGTGTAGCAAACTATACCAATTATTATTACATATATGCCCAATCCTCATACAGACATATTTGGATAATAAAATATTAAATTTACATAATATATCAGTCAGATTTTCTTTGCTGTGACAAAATAACTGAGCAAAATAACTTACAGGAGGAAACATTTATTTGGGCACACAGTTTCAGAGGTTTCAGTCCATGAGTCCATGATCACCTGACTCCATTCCTAAGGAACTGAGATGAGACAGAACATCATGACCAAAGGGCATGGTGGAGGAAAGCTGGTTACCTCATAGCAACCAGAAAGCAATGTGGGTGCAGGAAGGTCCAGGGAACCTTTCCCGGGCACACACCCAATTACCTACTTTACTAGGCCCCACCTCCTACAGTTTTCAACACCTTCCAATAGCACCACCAAATCATGAATCTATCAATGGATTTATCTCAATGATATAAGAGTCCTCATGATTCAATCACTCTCCAAAATCCCTATCTCTGAACTTTGCTACATTGAGGACGAAGCCTTCAACATGTGAGGCTTTGGGACACAGATCCAAACTATAACACATATATTTTACAATATTTCAAAATATTTTATTCATTATAGTAACCTTACAAAACAGAGTACTATTAGGTTGAACCATACACAATTGTTTCACCATAATATCCGTACACTCAGTTTAATACATGATTTATCCAATATAGAGAAGCTTTAAGTAACCAACTTGAGCTTACTGGCTCCTAAGTGCTGGAGATAGAATCAAAATTCATGTCTTCGTGGCTTTTGTATTTCAACAATAATATATTATATAAGGAAAGAGTGGACCTATATATAATATAAACCAAAATTAAGCATTTTGTATATGTTTGTTTTGTGATAAATTCATTATAGTTGTAAAGAGGGAAATGTCTAGAAATGTGCTTTGAGTGCTCTTAATTATTTTGCAATCTTATGCATTTTTCTCAAATTAGCAAAGTACAAAGAATCAAGTCATTATGCTGTGCAAAGATTACATATTTTGTTTTTCAAATCGACTGTGAGTAATTTTATTTTATTTTATTTTTTCTTCCTCTACTGTTTATGGTACAAAGGACCGAAGAAAAGAAAAAGAACCCATTATATTTGAATAATAAAAAAATCAAAATGATTATGTCATGAAAAATTTATTTTTCCACATCTCTTTTTTGATGAAGTCAAAGTCTATCCATTTTGAGAAAAATGGAATGAAGGAATCCATCATTTGCTTCTGATATAATCTTCCTAAATAATACCTGAATTAGAATTCAAATCAATAACCCACTCCCTCTTCTGGTTATACTAATGTTTCTTTAAAATACAGATGTTTCAAATGAGTAAATCATATATAACTTGTTAGCTTTTTTTTAAAGCTACAGGGAATTTCAAGCATATTATTATATATGCAATGTTTTCCCAAGATTTAGCAAATGACTATCAAACATGGAAACACAATTTAACAACTTAGAGGAAAAGAAATGTACATCATTAATTTAAATTCAATTAGCTAGCTTCATCTCAGCAAACGGCTAGTTAAGTGCCTCGAGTACGTGGTGTGAGAATTCCACTGGTCCAGCGAGCCCCTGATTTCTTTGATCAGGTCAGCAGTTACTTTGTTGTCCTGGAAGATGGATCCTTTCTCCCTACGCTGCACTCAAAGCTTCTCAGGGCATGAGGAAGATGGCACCAATTTGTTTACCCATGAATGCTTTTTTGAGGGGAGAGAGGCCTCTGTGTTTCAAATTTTCCCCCTGGACACAAACTTGGGGCAGTGGGGAGGAAGGGAATTTCTGTGTCATTTGACTGTTTTTATCTTTCTAACTATTGGAGAAGATTCTTCTTCTACCTTACAAGCTTTAAACCAACCAAAAATAAAAAAAGAAAGGGATTTTTTCACACTATTTACCTTATTATTATTTTGACATAAAGATATTATTTTTAAAAAATTCAGGGTGGAAGGAAGTTTCCCCAAATGGAATCTGAATGAATGTGCATTTTCTCTGATAGCCGGTGAATATAGCCAATAGGGAAAATTCTGAGGAAAGAATTAGAAAAAAAAAATATATATATATATATATATGCACATACACATACACATACATACATATGTATGTTTCTATTTTATGCTTTCATGTATCACTGAAATTCCCCCAACACTAATTTTTCATTATTGATATATGATTATACAAGATTGTCCATATGGAATCAAAACAATACAGTTTCAATAATCTTTTACTCACACTTATATTCTTGGTTTGATACTTTCATTGATTATCTTTGCCGCAGTCTGGCTGGGCACAATTCAGGAGCCACTTGTCAAAAGAAACAAACCTTATTTTTAAAACTACAAACGCCAAACAAAACAGCTCCTCAGGAAAAACCTTCAGAGCCCAACTGCCACCACCAACTTCCCCACGCCTCTCACCACACAAACCACCCCAACTCCCACAATCCTCCTGCTCTTGAGGACGATTGGCTGGGTCGCGTGGGCGGAGCCAAAGAAGTCCCCCAATGAGCAGTTCCGTAGTCTGAAGGGCACCAAAACAGCCCAATGAACATCACCGCAGAGGAGCCAATCAGCTAGATGTTGCTGGGGCCGCTGTGAGCCAATCATCAGCTGGCAGTCTGAAGGGCAGGGAAACAGCCCAATGAACATCACCGCAGAGGAGCCAATCAGCTAGATGTTGCTGGGGCCACTGTGAGCCAATCATCAGCCGGCAGCTGGAAGTTTGCTGGCAGCTGGAAGTTTGCTGGGGCCCCTTTGGCTGTGGCTCTCAACAATCTTTTTGTCTTTATGATCCAATTTGCCTATCAATAAAATCATTGTTTAACCTTGATGCCTTGGTTAAGAAATGAAATTTTAAAAGAACCAAAATTAGTAGCTATGTCAGTGGCAATTACCGAATTATAATAGCCCAAAGTTACCAGAACCCCAAAACTCAATGGCTTTTATTACATCCAGCATTTTCTTATTTCTCAAAAAGCTACAGGACAGATGAATAATTTAAGCCCTATGCTGGGCTTACTCTTATCAATTTTGGGTTGCATAATCAGTTCTGCTGGTCTTGTCTTGGATTTTTCAAGTGTTTGAGGGTTAGTTAAAATGTAACTAGTCTAAAATGGCCTCACATTTATGTCTGTTGGATGGCTGATTCTTTTCTTGGACAATACGGGGTCACTATTTCAATATTCAGCCGGCTAGCTATCATTCACATGGTGATGATAGCAGTCCAAGATTGACAGAAAAAAATTCAGGGTCTCTTCAGTTTTATCCTCAGATGGGCCCCACAATCACTTTTGCCAAATTCCATTAGTTGAAGCAAATCACTGTATTAGCCCATATTCAGGAGTAAAAAGACAACTCTTGCCTTCAAAAAGCTTACAGTCTAGAGCTAGAATTGGCTTATAAGCTAAATTCTACTTACACCTATTATGTCAAATAAAGTTTTATTGGAACACAGCCACATTTACTTGTTTATATATTTTCTTGTAGAGACAAACATAATACCTTTTTTTTATTTGTTAGGTTTTTTTTTTTTTTTTTATGTGGTGCTGAGGATCGAACCCAGTGTCTCACAAGTGCAAGGCAAGCGCTCTGCCACTGAGCCACAACCCCAGCCCTATAGTTGTTTTTGTGCTACAATGGCAGAATTGGGTACTTCCTATAGAGATGACATGGCTAAAATATTTACTGCCTAGTTCTTTTACACAGACTTTACTGACTGCTGATAGACTCTAAGTCCATCCTTAACTGCTACAGTTCTGTATTTTTTTTTCTTAGAAATGCCTTTTTTACCCTGATGGTTTCAATTGCTACTCCTATAGAAAGGACTCTAATTTCTCCTTCCAGTCATAGATAGGCACTGGAGTATTTCTAGAAGTTCTCAACTCATCCTATGAAAGCAATTACATGCTGTGCTATCCTACATATTATTCTTCGGTCTAGGTCAGAGTTGACAGAGAGATTAAGAGACAAACAAGAAATGTGACCATTCAAATTTGAAGTGCATATGGAATACTTCAGTATTGTTATAATAGTACCTTGTTTTACTTTGGAAACTCTCAAAGCACTTTACCGTAATTAGTTTCCTTAATATGCCAGGGAATTTGTTTTAAAAGTATTGTTGTTATCACTGTCTGGTTGTGAGAAGAGTTTCAAACAGTTACATGGTTCACAGAAGGGCCGATTCCTTGACAGAAAAGTTACTCTGAAGTGTTAGCAACAAGGCTGCAGCTTCATGATGGTATTCCATGTGTCTTAGTCAGTGTGGGCTGCTATAATGCAACACTGTGGACTTGGTGGCTTATAAACAACAGGAATTTTTTTTTTTTTTTTTTTTTTTTTTTTTTTTGCAATTCAGGAAGCTGGATGTCTGAGATCAGGGTGTCAGCATGGTCTACCTCTGGTAAAAGACCTTCTGGTTGCAAACTGTCATCTTCTCATTGTATTCTCGCATAGCAGAAAGAGTGAGAGAGCTCTCTGTCTCTCTTTCTGTCTCTTTCTCTCTCTGTCTGTTATTTTATTTTATTTTGCAGGGCTAGAGATTGAACCAGGAGAATTCTATCTCTAAGCTATATCTCCAGTCCGTTTTATTTTGAGACAAGATCTCACTAAGATACAGGCTGGCCTTGAACTTATGATCCCCTAGCCTTAGCCTCCTGAGTAACTGGATTAGAGGCATGGACCACCACATCCCTATCCAGGTCTCTACTATAAATGCAGTAATCCCATTCATGGTGACTTCACCTAATCACCTACTAAAGGACTCGCCTCCTAATGCCATCACATGGGAAGTTAGGATCCAACATATGAATTTTGGAGGAACATGCCAAAACAAGAAGGCTGAGCCCCGCTCCAACTCAGACTTATCTATTGAAATTAAACTAGACTTCCATGAATTTTCTCCTTCAGGCCCTAATTTCAATTTAGCTACTCTCTGCTCCCCAATGGTGCATGACAAGAGGAGTATTCCATGCTTGGCACTATTATAATCAGGTGTAGGGATGATGGTGTTATTTTTCCCCCAAGAACTCCCTGAGATGTTACCTCTGCCTCTATGCTTCCCTAAGTCTCCACGGTGGTTCTTTTCCTTGCTATTTTTGTTAAGGTTGGTTCTGTCACTACATAGAGGTGACAACGGTAAGCACAATCAGCTATGGAAGAGGGGGAAGGCTCTGAAGTCTATGTCTCCAGCATAAGCACTTCCTAAAGAAAACGGACTTCCCTGTCCTGCTTCCTAAAAGCAAATTCCCCAACCATATAGAGATTCGGGAAGTCTAAAAGGTTTTCATAACAGAAATGAAAGCAGGATGATTTTTCTCCTAAGATGCTCAGCTGCTTTATTGCTCTGAAACTCTACTCACTCACTCTGTCCTCTGTGTATTGTATTTCAATAAAAACTTAATAAACAGAATATTAAAGATTTGAAGAATTATACAAAGTATTAAATTTCTAACCCTGCCATTTATTTTATTTTTATGAGATATCAGGACCAGTTTAATAAGTATGATAAACATAAACTCTGGCATTTATAACACTATTCACCCGATTAATATTAGTTAATATTTTCAAGAAGTGCCATTTTAATAGGAACAAATGGATAAAAAGATATGTCTTGGACTCATTCTACCAAGATTGCAGGAACCCAATTTTTGAAAGCAAATTAACAACCAAAATCAATATTTTCCCCATTAATTCCACATTTGCTGAAAGAATTTTACTAGTAGAAGATGACAAAAGATACTCTGGCATTAAACTAGCCAATGCTGCCTTGTCTGCATATTAAAAAGAAAGCTCTTCCTACTCTTTAGTTTTAACCTATGGTCCTGGACTTGCTATTCTAGGTCTCTTTACCCAACCTCTTGTACATGAACATGAACATAGTTGGTGGTTAATAATACCCCATTTATCTGCAGCAAGGAGAGGAAGGTGTGTTTTATTATTAGTATTTCTAATGTATTATTTCCCAACACTTTCTTTCTCTCAGTCCCCCACATAAGACATTTGAAGATGCTAATAACTTCAAGGAAAGCTCAAACACATAAAAAGAAATTCCCAAGAGAAACACTTCCTTTCTAACCTCAAAGAAAGGGCAAAGAGCTAGGTGTGGTGGTGCATGCCTGTAATCCCAGGAAGGTAGGAGGATCGCAAGTTCAAAGCCAGCCTCAGCAACTTAGTGATGCCCTAAGCAATTTAGCAAGACTTTGTCTCAAAATAAAAAAATAAAATGGCTGGAAATGTGGCTCAGTAGTTAAGCATCTCTTGGTTCAATTCCTGGTTAAAAAGTAAAAATTAAAAAAGAAGGAAGAAAGGAAGGAATGAAGGAAAGCAATCAGGAAGGAAGAGAGAGAGAGAAAGAGAGAGAAAAAAAAGGGAGAGAGAGAAAAGAGGTAGTACTTGTGAACTGCAGGCACTGAAGAGATGCACATAATAATTACATAAATAGACAAAAAAAATATAAATATTATCAATGAGTGATTTCCAAAACATAGCTAAGAAATCATATTCAGACTTAAAATTGCAAAATATAAAACACTTTTATCAATATCAATTGTAGGTGAGGGCATGTTCAAACATATTTCTCTACATTGCTGGTAGGAGCTAAAAGTGTTACAGAAACTTCGGAGATCAATTTTGCAGCACTGGTCACAATTTCAAATCTAATATTCTAAAGTCCATCAAATCCATTTCACCATCTAACTTACAGAAATTTTTTCACATGTATACAAAGAAACATACACATGGCTATTTATTGTTGAATTACTTGTGATAGTTGAAGTTTAAATCATACTAAGTATCTCCAAGGGATCAGCTAATAGTCTTTGGTAGAACGTGGAACAACAACTCTGGACAGAAATTCATACACATGCACATACCAAAGTCCACTCTCTGTTTTGTTCTGGTATTCATTGCTCAGTTACATAAATACTAGAAAATAATTTGATGTTTTTTTCTCACCAAACTGATAATAGAATTTCTCTACCCCTGAGCAAATAGTAAAGAAATTAAAAATCTTTACAAGGAGAATATTTTGTGTAAAACTTCTTTGTTTAAAAAATTAAAAGTAAGCCAGATGTTGTGGTCATGCCGATAATCCCAGGTACTCAGGAGTCTGAGGCAGGAGGATCACAAGTTTACAGCCAGTCTGGGCAACGTAGTAAGACCCTGTCCCTAAGTAAAAATATTTTAGAGGGGCTGGAGATGTAATTCAGGGCTGAAGATGTAGCTCAGTGGTAGAGTGCTTGCCTAGCATATATGAGGCCCTGGGTTGGATCTACACCACACACATACACATACATACATACATACATACATACATACATACATACATAAAATATACCCTAAAATAATAATAGATAAAAAATATAAAATCAAAATGAAGTGATGAAAAAATTAATGTTATTATTAAGCACTTATTATATGTTGGCAACTCTGTAAATGAACATTTGCTATTGTGATAGGCTGAATTAGAAGACAGTCTCCAAGATTCCCATCTAACTGGTGCTTCACAAAACAATGATCAAGGTACTGCTCAGAAGGAAGATTTTCAGATGTAATTAAGCATCTAAATCTGCTAACTTTAAAATATGGAGATTATATGACCAATTCTGAATTAATCATCTGAGATCTTTAAAAGAAGAAAAGTTTTCTCTCGCTTTTTAGAGAAGAAGAAATTAGAGATTCGAAACATGTAAAGAAGCAGAGCATGGTGGCACACAGCTGTAATCCTAATGGCTGAGACAGGAGAATCACTGGTTCAAAGCCAACTTCAGCAACAGCAAAGTGCCAAGCAACTCAGTGAGACCCTGTCTCTAAATAAAATAAAAACTAGGGCTGGGGATGTGGCTCAGTGGTTGAGTGCCTTTGAGTTCAATCCCTGGTACAAAAAAAGAATACATATATCTAAAGAATTTAGTATTCAGTTGCGGACAAAAAATGATATAAAATAAAATAAACACACAGATGGCCTCTAGGAACCTTGAGTAGCCATCAAGGAAGTCAGGAGCCTAGTCCTGCAAGCTGAAGGAAATGAATTATCTCAGAACCCAGTAAGTATGAGAGAGGATCTCCAAGCCTCAGATAAGAACCACCATCTGATCTGACTCCCTGATTTAGGCTCAGCTAGACCCTAAACACATAATCCACTGCTGCCAAATCTGGACTTCTGACCAACAGAAACTTCAGGATAATAAATATGTGTTTTAAACTGCTATGTGTGTGGTAGATTCTTATGCAGCAAAGTAAATGAACACGGCTATGATGTGGTGTGGTAATGGATAATCCCTCTATTTCAGCAGCTCAACAGAACACAAAGTCACTTCTTGCTCTGTCTCAGGTGGATATCCAGGAATGGGATGGATTAGGATCCCAAGAATTATTTAGAGAACTGCAATTTTTTTCCCCAGGGATGAAATCCGAACTTAGGGCCTTACCCATGCTCTGTTACTGAGCTAAATCCCCAAAACCCAGATGAACGGCATTTTACAAAACAGATTCTAAGGAATGAGGTACCTGGAGGTGCCCTGGCCCAGAATCACTCCCATGAGCCACAGGCCTGAACTAGCCACGTGGCACCACCTAATGGCAAGGCAACAAAGCCATGGGAAGAGGCAGATAGAATATTTGTGGAACCCTTGTACATCTGCCCTAGGAACCTTATGGAATTCTTACAAGGAGCTTGTGAGAAACATTTTTTTCAGTATCTTTAACCAAAAGGCTAACTGAAACGCAGAGAGGACGTGCAGCTTGCTCAGCATCAGGCAGGTCACAGAAGTCTGAAGGTGAACTCAGTTTCCTGTAACCCGTTCTTGTCATTGTGCCATGCTGCCTCTTCTAGCATGAAGGGACTTCTACAGAGTACCTAGAGGCTTGCTCTCCAGAAGAAAATATGTGAATGAGTTGGAACTTGAAAATGATCCTTAAACCAAAATCTCTGACTCACCTTCAAAACACAGCACAGAGCTTCTCAAGTCTCTCCACCTACCATAGGAGACTGCACCTACATTTCATCAAATCCAAGGTGGATGGATGGTAAAACATGCCATTCTCTTGTGTACCACTAGGTATGGTGTACAAGAATTATATGACATGACTGAATGCTGAAAGAATATGCACCTCAGAATTGTTGAACTTTGCAATTCCTATCTATCCTTCCCCGAACGTGCTATAGGTAAAAATAGAGTGAAATTTCATCATACAATTTGGGGTCCCCTAGGACTGGATTTCAATTAACAAACAAAATTATTCATTTGAGAAACTTTTGGTTTCCTCAGTAACTCAAGGAAGACTTGCATCTTTACCTTCTTCTGAAGGGATTTGAGGCAATTAATTAATAAACATAAGTAATAAGGCATTCAGGTTGACCATCGCAACATATTTTACAGAAGACAGTCTCCAACTTTCAATGGTTCAATTTCATGATTTTTTTCAACTTTACAATGGTGCTAAAGTGACCCATGCAAGGATTCTGTTTTTCACTTTAGTGTTCAGTAAATTTCGTGAGATGCTTAACACTTTATTATACAATAGGCTTTGTTTTAGATGATTTTGTCCAGCTGTAGTCTACTGTAAGTGTTCTGAGCTTGTTTAAGACTAAGTTAGGATGTTCACTAGATTAAATATATTAAATGCATTTATGACTTATGATATTTTCAGCTTACCATGGATTTATCCAGACAAGTAAAGGAATGGTTATGTATGCAAATGCTACTCTAAGTACCGTAAATATTGTTAGCAAAATGCTATGAGTTAGAAACTATTATCTCCATTATGATTCTAAATTATTTGAAGTTCAAAGAGATCAAAGTCTCACAGCTGGATAAAGGCAGAGGGATTCAAATCCAGTAACCTGGTTTAAGGACTTAAGGTTCTAACCCAACACCTCAATCCACCTGGAGAATCTATTCCCTTCTATAGCTTGTCCCCAGAGCTTCCATTCATTAGAAATGTTTCTCTGACCAATTCCTGTCTTCAAATTCATACATATTTTCAGATCACAGGTCATTATCAATCTCTGTTACTCTCAAGTAAATGTGTTTTATTTTCTCCAAATCTCTGCAAATGATTTTTCCTCAGTTGGAGTGATGACCATATTCTGTCTTGTACAGTATTCAATGAACACTTCTGGTTGGCTTAAAAATGTACCCAGTATTCAATAAACATTTCTGGTTGGCTAAAAGAAAAAAAAAAGTCCCCAGATATGCTTGTTCTAGCTCCTGGATCCACATGGCAAAAAAGAATCTTTGCGATAGTGATTAAATTTAGGATCTTGCTAAAATGCGAAGATTAACCTGAATCATCAAGATGAACCTTAAATGATACCTGAATGCATCCTTATCAGGGAGAACAGAGAGAGATTTCACAGACAAGTAAACACATGCACTCGGACTACAGAGGCAGATACAAACTAAGACCTGCTGGCAACAACCAGAATCTAGAAGAGATTAAGAAAAAAAGAAACAAAAACAAAAACAAAAAAAAAAAAAAAAACTTCTGCCTAGAGGGTCTGGAGGGAGGATTATCATTACTAATATCTTTATTATAAAGAGGTTATATTATATAACAATGCACATTATTATTTTACTTTTGGCTTCCAGAACTATGAAAAATACATTAGTTTTGTTTTGAACCACTCAGTTTGTGGTAGTTTGTTATAGTAACCACAGAAAACTAATACAGCACTAATTCAGTTCATTATGTTTAAAAATAATTTATTAAATCAAATAAATATTTTAGTGTTAAGTTGGATCTTTTGGCAAAGCATCTTGAACAACAAAACTGTACTATAAACATGTAATTCTATACTGTATATTTTGGCTAATTATTGCAAATTTTTGTGATTTAATCACAGGACAATCTGAACAGGAACATCTATGAGTATAACCATGAAATGTTAGCCCATCTTTCTATTTGTGATTAAAGGAAAGAAATATGACAGGTGGAAGGTTATTTTCCTAAAAGTAAAAATATCCCCAAATGTTATGTTTGCTTTCACTGCTTCAAATAAATGGGTACATGAGTTTGCCTCAAGGTTAAATGTTAAATTTCTCACCAGAAACATCTCTATTATTTATTTCTTCTTGTAGAAAAATAAAGTGAACAATTTTAGAAATTCAAAAAGTATCCACCCCCCAAAAAAAAAATTATGCAAAAAGAACAGGCACTGTCAGAGCAAGTCTGAAGATCTTACTCTTTAAGTTCCAAAATTAGGATTTCTAGTGTTTCTGAAATCCTTAATAACCAAAATATCTTCAACTATTTTCTAAATTAAATGTAAGCTCTCTATAACTTAAAGGGAAAAAAAAAAGAAGAAGAAAAAGAAGAAAGTCATTGCATGAGATTTTGATCAATTCAAAATTAATATTGCTGGTACAGTGAAACTCTGGAGTGGGTTCATAATAAAAAAATAAAACTTCAATACACCCTGTAAGTGCTGCCAAAATAAACAGGAAGTTCCTTTTCGTTTGAGCAGTCAGATTTTTCTTCTGTCTGCAAACAGAGCAAAATTCAGGACATTTCACTACTGGAGAATCTCTAATGAGTGGTTAGTAAAATACCCACCTTTCTGGCTGCCACTGGATATCAAAACATTACTCACTTCTGACTCAGTAATTACCCACCAAAAATTTAGATCAAGTGGTTGTCACATCACCCAAATTAGTACCTGACAAGGAATGCTTTTGGCAGGGCTGGCAGCTGAGAAACAGGAAGTGAGTTGCAAAACATTATTAAAACTTGAAAATAACAGCCTTAAAGGTGTGTGATCTACCATTGAAATACTCAAAACCTACCACAGAGAGAAACATCACGCCTGGGCAGAAGGAAGCCTGGGGAGGAGAGGAAGCAAAGGAAATGCCACTTAATTTTTGCTCACCCAAAGGGCCACACCAGTTCCCTGACAGACTATTATTATTATTATTATTATTATTATTATTATTATTATTATTATTATTACTACCAATGTATTTTCAAACGTACCAAAGTCTTCTAACATACTTAGAAAGAGGGAGAAGTTCTGAATGTTTCCTTGCAATGGATTCTGAGAGCCAAAATGGTGCTGTTGAAAGCCTCTTGCCAGAAGTTGGGTTGTATCTTAAGCCACATCCAGTCAAGGGTTCAAATTCCTTCATAGCCCAAGAAAGGATGGCAGGAGACTGACCTTAGAATCAGATCAGGCACTTCATCTGAGGCAAATTAAAGGAGACATAGCATGGATCAAAGAACTCAACTTGTCTTTGTCTTCATGCTGGGGGTCATCTGGCAGTGACGCAGATCTCTCAGAAGAATGGAGCGCCTTTCTTGATATTTGGACTTTAAATTAGTCTAACTGGGTCACTGAGATTCAACTTTTGTTATTTGAAAAGTATTTGGGGTAGGATCATTGCAGTATTCACTCACAGCTCAATCTATACAGCTATAATTCAACTTGAGCATTACCAATATACATTTTAAAGATGCAATGACTTCTGAGTTATATTGTCATTTATTTTTTGTTGATCCATAAATAATGGCTGTGATCAAAAAACACTAACAGTATTCATTAAGAACACCCCTGGCGCCTTAGAAGATGTCAGTCAACTGATGTCTTGTTAGGATCAGAAGTTGCCAATGGCAGTCTGTGGACTAACTCTAGCCTAGTCCATTTGCTTACATAATGTTCATGGCTTCTTTTCCTGCCAGTGTCTACAGAGCTAAAGAGTTGCAAAACACCACAGTAAGTGAGCTGAGTAGCTTCAACAGAGAATTAGTGACCCATAAAACAAAACAAAAAAAAAATTGACCATCTTATTCTTTACAAGAAAAAAATTATAATCATTGCACTGAAAAGATGGCATGAACCTTATGTGGATTGAAGTTAGTACCACAGATCTCTATATCACTATTGTCAAAGAATTCTTTAGCTATATTTGAGGTCCTTCATAAGCAGGTCCCATGTCCTACTAGACTAAAACTTGTCATCCAGTGTTATTCAGTGTGGCATTCCTCAAACACACTGCTACAGTCATACTTGAATACTGTTGCTAGGCATCAGAGATACATGCCCTAGTAAGGTCTGGTTCCTGCTTCTAAGCCATTTGCCACCTAGCAGGAGCTTATTACTTAAAAAGCACAATGCCAGGAATGGAGTAGGTATCACTGTGTATCCTTTATACGTAGTTGAAATGAATTGAGATAAATTTATATATATATAAAAGAGAACTAAGTGTACATTATGCTTTCATCCCAGCGTCACCTCCAAAACAGACCGAAAGGTCTTTGCTTTTATTATAAACTTGTAGAAGAAATTCCCTGATAGATCTGAAAAGTTCACTTGATGGCCTTTTCTAGGTTACAATCACATAGAAAAAAATATCTATATTTATGGAAGCATTTTTACTAAGTTACTCTTTCTTTTCTTTTTTTTTTTCTTTTTTCAGGGATTAAACTCAGGGGCACTTGACTTAGCCACATCTGAGCCCTATTTTGTGTTTTATTTTGAGACAGGGCCTCACCGAGGCTGGTGATCCTCCTGTCTTAGCCTCCCTTGAAATGATTTTTTCTTGCATATATAAAGAGAAAAGAATATAGGTGTGTAGGACTAGTATTTCAAGCATTAATAACTGCTTTGTTTTGGCCATGGGTAATTATTTGTGCCATGTCATAGACTCCTTTATGATATTTCTTGGAGTAGTATCACTATTGGTACTACATTTTTCTCCTGAGGTGACACTTGGAGTTCTACTTATGAAATTGTGTTTAAATGAAGACTAATTAATTGTAAAAGGACCTCTTGGCAAAGATTGCTCAAATTAAATAATAATTGCCAAATATCCTCTTCCCTTTATGCTATATCGACTCAGCCTCCAAGATTCACCCAGCTCTTAACAAGTCCGTCCTGGCTGGTAATTACTCAGTAATCTCTTCCTTCAATGGTATAAGTTTCTCAGGATTTTTACAGCATTTTTTTTTCTTAAAGGAAGAATAAAATGATTTCTCCTTTGATTTCCATCTGGACATACATTGCTCAAGGACCAAAGGCATTTCAACAACTCCTGAAATATGCCAACACTTACTACACAAAAGAGATCATCAATGTTGATACTGTTATAACAAGTTAAGCTTCAAACTGGGATCCTAGACCCTTCTGGCATTGAGACCTGACTACTCTCAACCCATTGTGACTATTATGGAAAGTTCTTAAAATATGTGTTAACATTAGGTGGAAAGGAGGAAGGTGGTTTATGAAAATGTGTTTTTGATTTGGGTTTGTTCTCGGAGCAAAGTACTTGTTCTTAGAACAAGCATCATGCCCACCATGGGTCTTTACCAAGTCTGCCCTTATTTGCACACAAAGCAGCTTGCTTCCTCCAGGGCAAACTTGTGTGGGGTCCAGTGTGCTTGTCTCAGTGTTAGGGGCACTATGGTGTAGGAAGGTACACCATGATGGTTTTCAAAGATCTTCAACATGAGGGAAATATCATTGTACCCTACAAGTATATAGTTATTATCTGTCAATTTAAAAAATCTAAAAAGACCTCATTAAAGCAGTTAATTTGTTCCTTAAATTAATGATTCTTGAGCAAAGGAAGGGTGAAATGGGGGAGTCAGCAACACATACCCAGCTATCACCTGGGTATGAACTGATCTGTGTCCCCCAAAAACCAAGATGTTGAAACCTTAACTTCTGATATGATGGTGCAAAGATAGGGGTCTTTGAGAGAAAATTAAGTTTAGGTAAGGTCACAAGGGTGGAGTCCTCATCATAGGATGGGTGGCTTTGAAAAGGAGACATGAGAGGGCTTATTCTCTACTCCCCCTTCTCTCTGTCTTTTGTTCCCTCTCTTTGTCTCTATTGCTCTTTGAGACTATGGCAAGAAGATAGTCATCTGCTATCCAGGAAGAGAGCCCTCACTAGAACCTGACCTTGCTGGCACCTTGATCTGAGACTTCCAGCCCCCAGAACAGTGGGAAAATAAACTGCTGTTGTTTGAAGCCTTACACCTATGTATTTTGTTATGGTAGTCCAAGCTAAGCAAGTCACCAGGCAACCAGAAGATTTTCAGGGGTTTTGTTGTTGTTGTTGTTAGAGGATGTGTCTGGAGAAGTGGTCTGAGTCTGATGCCTTGATTAATACATGAACAGACTTGGAGTGGCTCTTCCTCTACTTATCGCGAAGATACAATCTGGCACAACAGTTTTGTTTGATAGACAGCATTGGTCTGTACTTGTCAACTAGCCAACGTGAAATAACATTATTACTGTATAATGTCGAGTTAGGCTGCATAATATTTCCATTGTATGGCATACATGATGAAGAGATTTCAGAGTTCTCCACTGTTTACATAATTAGCATTATATATTTATAAAATTAAGGTACCACTATCACCGTTATTACCATATTTCCTTCCTGCCAGGGGGCTGATACTGATGTGTGTGCACTTTGGAGAAGTATCAGAGGAAACACTTCCATCTCCAAAGGCTCTCTGTGTCCCCGCTGTCCCCATACAAGGCACTTGAACCCACTTCATCTCATGGCCTTGCCAAAAAAAAAAATAAAATAAAATAAAATAAAATAACCAGGGCCATCTTGAAGAATGAGAGCAGAGGACAAGAGGGAACAGACCTAAAAGACCAGGCTCCGAGTGTAGTTTATTGCTCTACTGCTGGTTTGAAAGGATTATGTAGCCATAGGCTATCTCCACATAGAAAGATGGTTCAGTGACATCCCTTTGGTAAATAAGTAGCTATTCCTCCTCCCTCTAAACGTCACATTGAAGTAGGCTGTGTTTTCTGATTAATTCAGTTTGAATATCGCTGACTGTCTGTCACTGTAGTCATATGTCACTGGTGGCAGCTCAGAGAGTCTAACCTTCTCTAACATCAGTGCACACAATTCATTTTAAAATGTGGTCTAATAGTTACCGAATACCTGCAAGGTAAAGGGAAGATGGGACACATTTTCCCTCAAAATAGCCTGCAACCAAATTTATGCAACACAAAGGTTGTAAGTCACTTGGAAATGTCCCCAAAGAGTTGTCTTCATCTTTTACCAGTGCCTGACCAGGCCCTTGGCATTTGGTTATGTGAGATGTGGCACCTCCTCTGGTTTTCCTTCATGTACAATTGGAGAAGAAGCAAAATACTGACATCCCTTGTCTTTGGAGCATCTGATAGCACAACCTAAGGGTCTTGCTGCAGGAAGCAGTCACCAGCTAAAATCAGTCTAGTGTTTTTCCCCCTTTCTCACTTCAGGAAAGGAAGTGGCATTGTGGAGACCCTGGGCTTTCGATTCAGGAGTGGGTTGAAAATCGTACTCTGCTATGAATCAGCTTTCTAACGTAAGGCAGGTGACTCAGCTTTCCCCATCCTCATCTCTTCTTCCACAGAATGTTAATGACAGCACCTCATTACCCTGCTGTGGATGAGCAAATGAAACCAAGAGTGGGAACAACTTAGGACCTTGTCCCTTGTTCCCTGAATACACGTTGAAAAATACTGCTACTAAAAATGTACATTGCTTTTATGCATGACCATGTGCAAAAGTGACAAGCTTTGACCTAATCTTGCCTCAGGCCTTGGCCTCCAACTCCAACAATAAATACACATGTCTCTGTTTACAACTCCATAAATAGGGACATGTGTTTCTGTTAACAATGCATGCTCTGGGCTGTCTCTGTGATCAATTATTTTATATCATTTTCAAATTGCCACATGTTTACATCTTTCCAAATTGCTGTCCCCTCAATGTATAGGGCCTGGCTGACTATGGCATGGTCAGAGGGGTTCCCTTCAACTTATCACATCTAGAAATGCCACAGACAGAAATGCTTCCAGGCTATTTGCTAAGAAAACTAGCATAAGTTGCTTATCAGAAAATATTACATTTCCCCTGAAAGGTGAACTCTTTTGTCAGTTGCTGGGGCTGTGTGAAATTCCTTCTTTGTCATGATAGGTCACTGCTCAGAAGCTAACAGTAGACTGCCATGTCCCTGGTGCATGCCAAGGCCCTGGGCGAAATCCTGAAAAGCTGGCCTTTGCTTTTAGGACAAGCAGGCTGTCGTTGGAATCCCAGCCCTATATAAATGCAAGCGGTATTAGTGCTGTCAAGACTGTAATTTTTAAAGATGTATCGGTCAACATGCCTTGTTGATACCTTTACAAAACTTGGTATCCTCCTGGTGGTATGATTTGGTAGGAAATTCTCTTTGAAACACCCTGATTTAGGATTCGGGTTCTAAAATTTCAGCCTCCAATATTGTATATCTCAAGAAGTAGAAAATAACTGTTCTGTTAGGGACATGTGACCTGGGGAAGGTCATTTCAAATCACTGAAACTCTGTTTCCACACCTTTAAAATGTGAATAAAAGTATTGTTTATCTCTTATGGTAAGTATGGAACTCATGAGAAGGCATTGAAGTAAAGATTTTTGTTCACTGCGAAGGCCAAGACCAACGTAAGGCATGAAAATTACTTTATTATCACCAAACATGGTATCAAGCTCCACATCATCATGGTGCCCAGGATTAATCACCACCAGTTACTTAGCTTTGGGTGAGTTTTATGGTCAGTGTCTTAGGCCCAGCCAATCAGTGGACTTTTCTTATGGTAGGTAGATAATGACAAAGGAGGATTGGCTTCTGCCTGGTTTGTGGTCTGGACAATGCAAATTTTCATTTTGACTGTGGACCTGAGTGGATTTACTGTGCTTCATGAAGTTTTACAATGGTATCCATTAAGTACAATAATATTAACAACAACAATAACAATGATAACTGAACATTCAAAGAGCTTCAAAGGCTTGCTCTAGTACATACCACTAGCAAAAGATCAAGACTTAATTGGACCTAACACTGCCTGGGTCCAAAGAGTGTAATCCAGAGGCATGGGACCTTGCTACCTCTGTACACTGATAAATCTTCAGAGAAAGGTGAAGAACAGAAGTCATAAAGCATCTTCCCTTAAACTCTGAAGAGTGAATAGAAGTGGTTTACAAGTGATACTTGATGCTATTATGACAGCACCCACCCTCAGGTTGGGAGCAGCAGTGTGAAGAAATAGAGTAATCTTTTAGATCATGTTTCCCTTCCCTATCTTTTAATTTAAACTAATTCTCTTTTTGTTCACTCCCCCCCTATCAACCTCACTTCTTTCCTGATTCTCTCCCTCTTCTTACCTCTACCTTTCTTTCTGTCTCCCTCTTCTCCCCATGCCCACTTTCCTCTCCATTGCTCTCTTTCTTTCTCTGGTACAAAAATTAATAAGAAAGAAGAATGAAAACTTTCAGTATCAGAGCCATATTTGAATATGAGTTTTACCACCTCCTTGATACCTAGCACTGTGCCTGACTTTCACTATCAGAAAGGCCTTCTACAACCAGGTATGTGTCCTAACAACTGGTACAAAAAGTAGCAAAGACAATCACTCAGATTTTGTTATCTTCTAAACATAAAGGTACTTGTCAAACTGATGTCTTTTCACTGAAATGCATGTTTTGACATCATGCTAGCTAAAGGAGGCAGCATTTTTTCTGGATTACATGTCACTTGGTTACCAGTTCACAGATGTATCTTGCGTGGCCTCTACAGTTCTTTTCCACGGTTGGCCAGTGGCCAGGCTCAAGGCCTTTTGTGTACTCAAGGATCTGCATACTCCAGCTCTCATCATTTCTCTGCTCTCTTTTCTCTAATTCTTCCACCTGCTTTGCACCCAGCCAGAGTGCAGGATTCCTGGGGAGAGGAGTCTAGGATGGTGGGAGCCGATTTGTTTGCTTTATGTGCAGTAACTGGTCTCGGGCATTCTCAGATTCTAAACTCATGTCCTTTTCTGAACTGGTTACAAATTACCTCTGTCATCAGTCTCAGTGTCCGGTCTTAGGCAGGAATGAAAATCAACAGTGCTGAAAAGTGCTGCTATCTGGAGCCAGAAATAGCCCCCAGGCTTCTAGTAAGGTACAGGAAATAGCCCCTGAGACTCCTGTTGTCCCTCTTCATGGACATACTCTGAATTATTTCCAACTGTTACTTCTTTTTCCTAAATGTAGGGACTATTTCCTGACTATGCAGAATCCTGAGCCATGTGTCTGCAAAGCACACCTGTGATTCAAAGTACCTCTGTCCTGAGAAAGATTGCTATAAAACCATTTTGAGAGTGTGGAAACACAGAGTGAAGGAAGAAACTGCTAGAGCATTTTCTTTTCTTTATTTTTGGCAAAATACAAGATGAGTCACTTGAACTCACTGTGAAGGAGCAATATATAGAAATAATTTGGTTTCCTTGATAATTACCCATAGCTTGAATAATCAGAAGGCCAAGATTTAACCTCTCTGAGCTGTGCTGGTTTTGGTGCACCCTGAACAAATAAATATAATCTATAGTTCTTAGAGCTTACATTTTTCCAAAATAGTCTACCTCTTAGATCTACCATTATTCTTATTATTCTGAAGAGTACATAATATTTGTGTTTCAAACAATAATGATGATATACATTTTTGAATTGAAGGATGCCTCCATAACCTGCTGTATCTATTTGTGCTCACTCGTTTGTCAATACACTTTAAAAACTGTAAAGCATCCTGCAAATATTCACTGCACATGGTATGTATATATTTTTTTTATTTTTCTGCATAATGACAATGATAATAAAAGAATTCTTGCTTGCCTGCTAGCCACAGCAATACTACCGCACCAAAGTCACACCCCAGCAAGGTTCATTGCTTCCTTGTGAATTTGCAGACTAGACCTGGTGAACCCTTTCCAATCTGACAGATATCACAACCCATTCACCCAAGTTGCCATATGTGGCTCCAGCTAAGAGTATCACCACACAATCATACATTTTTACAATGGATCTATAAAACAACCATTATAATAAATGTCTGTTTAATTAATACATTATGACATAAAGCAATTTATTATGCTCTTATTTGCTATCATTCTCCCTGCTCAAATTTAATAATGCAAAAAAGTTTCTCTGATGCCAACCCCTGGAAATAATAAAAATACATTCATCATGGATATTGAATGCAGACATGCCTGGCAGTAGTGCTGGCAAAGAGAAGGCAGTCAAATGTGGAAAGGGAAACTCGAGGATGTTTTGCACAAGCTTGGCTAGAATCAGATCTCTAGGAGAGAGGGAAGGAGCCTAGTACAATGCTTGGCATAGCCTCGAGGAAGGTGCCCAGAATAACTATTATTACAATATGCAACAAAAGGGGGAGGGAGACAGGGAGTTGGGGTGAAAAGCTTTCAAGTCAGTTAAATTCATGAGGTCTATGGAGGCTCAAATTGAAATTATCTCACTCTGTGCTGATAAATAAAGCAGCTCTGGTACCTAAATCATGACACTAACTATACGTTTTGATTTTTTTTTTAAGTAGTGATTAGGTGGATACTCTGGGGAACCTACCAGCCTTCTCAGAGATAACAGACTCAACTTAATGTCAACTTGAAAAAAAGACTTGAATTCTAACCAATCTCATGTAATGAATTGAAATTCTATAGCTTTCAGAGGGGAGGAAAGATAAAAAAGTGACACGGCTCCATTCTCTAACTTGCTGTCAGGAAATATAATTTGTGCTCTCAGTGATTCACCTAGCTCATATGCAGCATGCAAATTTATTTCCCTAATCATCAGACCTGGAGATTGCCCAAGAGGATTAATAGCATCATTCCTTATGACCGCCAGAATATTATGCACCTCTGACATGGAAAAATTGTGTTAGTTCTACAGAGAAAACACAAGGATATTTGTCCTGCTAGACAATATAATAGGCTGGTGCACCATCAGATTACAATGTCATTTCAAAAACCTTGAATACAAATAATGTACAGTGGGAGAAATGTTGGAACAACCTCCCTTAATTCAGTAGCCTTGAATTCACACGTAATTTTGTGTGTGCTATGCAGTATATGCAGTTTTATTTTTTAATTAAAGCTTTCCAACATTGCATGCAAAAAGGAAAGGGTATTATATATTCCATGAGATCTTGTCATTGTTTCTTGGAAAATGGATGAAAAAAGACACAGGGAAAGGGCTCTTTCTGTGGCTTTGGTTTATTTTTATCCCACCATATACCACCCATGACAGTGCTAGGAAGCAGAACTTTTGTGGGTATACCCTGAGTGTCTGGGGTCTATATGTGGGCTGTGCTTGTTGATATGTACAGTGTTTTAGGTCTGTAAGAACTGAACCTCCACTCACATTTTCTTTAATCACATATAGAATCATTTGGACCTGTGATTGCTCAGTATTTGATACTCAAGGTAAAACGATATCTTTCACAATCATTGTTTAGGACTATATTTTATTTTATTTCTTTATCTTTTACAATTAATCGGTCAGAAATTTTCCAGAACAGTAATGTCTCCAGCTGTACTTTAGACCAAAGAACGCTGTCTTGAGACAAGACCAAATTTCATTATTATGCGCATGGGAGCAATAATATTAGCTCCTACTGCTGCCCCTAAGGTGGAGCAGGAAGAACCAATGAGATGATGCTAATGTGCATGTTAATAGTATTCTGCTAGAAGAAGTTGGGATAATTAAACATGTACAGTCTCTTTAAGACAGAGCTGCACACATTTTCTTCTGATGGGTGTTTACAAGAATTCCAATTTCAGGTCATAGCCATTTCTGAGATTGCTTAAGAAAGAGATGAGAATAACTTATCTTATTCATGTATTCAAGGAACCTTATAAAATGTGCAAAACATAACAGTTTTAAGGGGCAAACATGCATTTTATCTTGACAGAGCTGCTTTATTATGTGTACTGTTGTATACTGACCTAATATATGGAGCATTTTTAGCTAATATACCTTGCAGGAAACCAGCCTTTAATGTGATGGATTTTATGGTATCTCATTAGGGTGTGTTTATATAACCTGATACTAAACACGTTTTCAGATTCATGTTCCTTATTAAAATTGTGAGCCACATTGATTTTTAGTTGGAATAGCAACGGAATCATTTTTACCATTAAGGAGGGTAGCTCTGGAGTTACTCCCAGAGCACAACTATTCTCTATACAAACTTGAGAATGACCGCCTTTATACCTTCCATTAGCGTCATCTTGACAGAATGGCCCACTGTCCCCTGATTATTTAGAGCCCCCACTAAGTTATTATCCATAGCACCAGAATTTTTAATTTCAAGTTTTTCTCTTTTTTTTCCCTGCCCTGGAACTGAAAAAAAAATCTTTCATTTTCCTATTTTTCCAACAGCAACTTTTCATTTTAAGGGTTAGCTCCAATTATATTGATAGATTGGCCCTAGGAGACATATATCTTCACATCAGATTTTTCCAAGGTTTTCATAACTAATACCGCCAGCGAAAGCAGAGTTTGCATGAAAGTGGAAATTTTTTTAAAAGAAGGAGAAAAAGAAAAAAATTAACATTACAAGTTGTGTTAAACAAAACAATGACTTTCATATGGTGAAGTCTCCCTTTTTGTAAACTGATCCTGTGAGGTAACTCAGAAGTCAGCCCTAAATAGTGTCCCAGGGTATTTTCGGTGTAGTCAGGGGAAATAATGACCTAGAGGTACTGTAAATAGTTTAAATTATTGGAAGGTCTTTCTAAGAAATGTAATGTGAGAAGGGAGAGGAATGTTTTTTCTCTGTTGTAGAGTGAGTGCCCTTTGGAGGGGATCCATATTCAGATTGCAAATATTTAGAGGAAAGGACTATCTTTTATGAAAAGCAAATACTGTACTTTTTCTACTTGTTACTGAAAAGCTAGTGAACACGATCCAACCAGGAAGAAAAACGAGCAGGCAAACAGGAGCACAAGTACATTTATTTCATTTTTTTTTTCATTTTAAACCAGTCACAAACCCTAAATAGGGAGCAGAAGGGAGAGATCTTGAACAGCAACGCACAGCAAACCCGTAATGTGAACATTTATTGTGACTCATGTTGTTTCCTTTTAACTGAATTTGCAGCTTTAACTCTAATCCTGAGTTGTAGTCCTCAAGTCTCAAGTAATCACTTTATCTGGTCTAAGAAATTTTAAGGCTGAACTTGTTCTTAGGATAAGAAACAGTTTCCGTTTATTTTGTTCTGTCATATTATCCGTTATTAAACATTAAAATTGTGTCAATTACTTTCATATATTATTATTATCCCAGTTATTCTACCAGCGAATCAAGTCTTCTTTACAAACCTGTCTGTCAGGGGCTGTGAATTGATGTACAGAATAGAATTTTGTGTGTTTTTTGTTTGTTTTGTTTTGTTTCCTCTAGTTAACCCTAGTGATTAGTTAGTTATCTCATTCACTCTACCTCCTCACTACCTGTCTCGACCCGTCGCCAGCAAGGGAAAACAACGACACAGGATTCTTCCTTCAGCAGAAGGGATAAGCCCACTTATTTTGTGTTATTTTATGTTATCAGCCCTAGTACAACATGATTCCAGCTTTAGCGGTGACTAAATAAAGGTACCTCTGTCCCGAGTGGTCATTTGCATAAATTCAACCTGAATGGAAGGGGGAGAAGTGATGCTCTGACAATTTAAGTGATGTTTATAGAAGCAGCAAGAGTAATTCCTTTACCACAGGTTTCTCACCAAATTTAATTCTTTTCTGGTGTACTTATTTTGTTGTTGTTGTTGTTGCTTTTTTATTGTTTTATTTTGTGGAGGAGCGGGAGAAAGAGTTAAATTTAATTAAGAGTTCAGAGGGATATATTTCTACTGTGTGTGCCCTTTTGGAGTGAGCCCCTGAATTAGGATACTTCCTGTACAGTCTTACAATCAGTCAAACAGCACCAAGCTTTATGATCCCAGTGATCAATAGAAAGAGAGAGAAAAGCATATACACTGATTTTGTGGTTGGGCTGATGTCATTTTTTTAAATAATCGTGGAACCAATAAATGGCATACATAAAATATGCTCCCAAGGAAAAAAAATTACAATAATGACCATTTACCTTAACCTGAATTTTTTTTTGGGGGGGGGTTAAAAGCCAAATGTCAACTCACAATGAGTAAAGGGAAGTGTGTGGTCTAAAATTCTCCAGCCTCTGAAAGAGGGTGTTGCTCAGGGTTATTTATGGAGATGAAACTGAGAAGAGAAGCAGGGTATTTTTAAAGAATCTTAACACTTATACCATAGAGGAAGAAAAAGACAGCATTTTCTTTAGTCAATAATCCTACGAAATCTTTAATATTGCTAAATTGAAATTGTGGCTGTCCCCAACTTATATATTTATGGAATAATCTTGTCATCAACTAATAAGTTGTGTTGGTTAATTGCCAACTCATTTTGCATATAGTTAAGTTGTGCATAAAAAAATATGCATGATGAAACATGTAGTATTTTATAACCCAGAGCAACTAACATGCTCATACCTAATGCATGCACACACACTGTAACCCAGGACAAATTGCTACTGTTAGTTACTACCACAGGCTGGCAGGCCAGAAAATACATTTGGTGCCTAATATGCATAAGCACAGAAATATGGTCAGGCTCATAACTGTAATAAAGCTGTGATTTGCCAGCAGGATCAGTAGAAACACACTTGAAGCAGTCTGTCCCTTCCACTAGCTCATGTGCCATAAAGCAATAAGGTTGTAACAAGGGTGAATCCTCAATTCAGTTGGGCTACCTTGTCTGGGTTATTTGAACCCTGATTTGCCTTAAGGGGCCCATTTTCTTGTCCTAATGTGTACACAGTGATATTGTAGCCATGTATGCAATAAGGGAGGTCTGCAAAACAGTAGTTTGCTCTGTAATAACGTGGGGTAGCAAGAGTATGCAGAACTGGCAACTGTTGGTCCAATTATATAATTCCATGGAGGCATCTGCAAATCAGAGAGGTGGCTTTTTAATGTGCTTCAAAGTGAATTGAGTACTGGACAAGAAAAGGGCCAAATGGATTTCTTTTTAATACTTCGGTGAAATTAGAACAAGGTTGATGAAGAAAATGCTTTGAGTTCTCCACTTGAAGTTCCCATATTATAAAAAAGACTAAGTGATTATGGAATTTACATTGAGTAGAGGCAGGTTAAGGTGATAGTCCCCTAGTTGGAAAGAAAGGCACTTAGGGTTCATTTCTCTTTGGGAGGAGACACTCAATCCAAGTTCAAGGTATGCCTGGCAGAAACTCTGACAATAACACGCCAGATATTTTACTCCTATTTCTTTTTAATAATTTCCCTTTTATTTTCCTCTTTGTCTTTTGCCAGCCTTTAATGGAAGCTGGTTTTGCATTTCTGCCTACCCATGTAAATAGGCTGAAAAGCTAGTGGTGGAGTACAAGAAGAAAATAACTAAATTAATTAATTTGTTAAACACATTCTTTTCCTAAGGTTTAGAAGACCATTTTACTGGTTAACCAGAAAAAAAAATCCAAAAACTTGCATGTTCTCTGAAACTTGCATGTTTGTATGTTCTCTTTCTAATCTGGTTTATGATACTTTTCTATGATAAATATCCAGAGTACCAACAGGTATTGCCACTCTAAACAATGTCAATTAATTGCTTCTTAAGATTCTGAGGTCGCAGGTAGTTTCTATATGCACAAAAAAGAATGACAGCTGCATTGCATTCCAGCTCTCTCAATATCCCGGCTCCAGATTCAGGCAATTCCATTCAGGATCCTTCTCCATGGAACACTCATAGAACTTCTTCATTCTGTTGTGCTAAGAATTTTTGGTTAAGATGCAAAAAGAATCACAGTATATCACATACCTTATATATTATGTGGATTTAAAACATGTTATTAAATACTAATAAATCTTCTCTCACCCACCTTCACATGGTGGTAAATAGAGTACCTTTTAAAAGTTTTAAATTTATGTTGATTCTCAATGGAAAATGGTCATGCCATGAAATTAAAAAAGATGCATGGATAGTTAGCGAAGAGAGCACATCCAGATTGTCCTACAGGAAAAAATGGAAAAGACGACAGGGTGGTCAGCAGGATGCTCAGTATTTGCATTCTGCTGTCATTAACTCCCACTGGCCTTCTCTGGTGTCTTGGATACCAGAATTTCTATCATAGGTTGATGTATCATCTCCAGGATTCCCCAGATTGAAAGCAACCAAGCTACTAGGCAGGGGTCACATACTAAATCAATATAACCCTACTCCCTATTATCAAATCAGATAATAACTTCCAAAAAGAAGATAGAAATCTAGGAGATCTGAAGGAATTTCTTTTAAAATGTCATTTTAAAGAGATGTTATAGATTGAGTAAGACCACAACAGCAAAGAACTGCCCAGGGAAAGGCCCTCCAAACAGAGCTGACCATCCCACCCTGGTGCACTGGGACCTATTGCCTAAAACACAGACACAACAGGAGTAGAGATTTGAGAGTCACAGATTCAGTGACTTAGTATAGGAGATCTTCACCCCACTTTTTTATTCCTGTTATCATGAGTGGTTTTAAAAAATATGACTTGTAACCTATATCCGAAGAAGCAGACCTACAGCTGGCATTTTTCCCCCATTTATATAGCTTCAAGAGCTTTGTCAAATTTCTGAGATTTCAGCATTCTTGCCCAGGTGGGCACTTTCTTTTATTAAAAAAAAATATTTTTATTGGCTCTTTATCATTATACATAATGTGGGATTTGCTATGCTATATTTGTATATGCACAGAACATACTTTAATCAATCTCATCTCCCAGTACTTTCCCTTTCATTCCTCCCTTTCCTCCCAGTGATCACCTTGCTCTAATCCACTGATGTGGATTAGATTATGTGTAGTAGTGTATTCACCCATGAACATAGTCTAAATTTGGAACTTTCAATATCATATTTTAAGTCTGTGAAACCTACTCAGCTGCCCTCTACCACCACCACCACCAATGCTCTGCTTAGAAACAGAGCCTCTGCCCTTGAAGGGTTTACACATTCATGGAGGAGGAAAGATGAAACAGAACAAAGAGAAGACCCACCGATATTCAATATTATAAATATCTCAGTAGAAGAGCAAAACAAATAGCTTACATCTTCCCATGCCTGAGGTCCAAAGGGAGAGGTGGGCAGTCAGATACAGGCCTTAGAGGTGTTCATAAAGTTGCTTACAGCTAGCTGCTCCTGCCGTCACCTTCAGGATGCAGACTGTACCTTAACCTGGGAGGAAAATCTCTTCCAGTCAAAGCGTAAACACCAGTCCAAGGCCATCATTTGTGACCACTTTGATCATTGACGTACTCTTTTCCAGATTGGTCCCTTTAAACTTGAGGTTTCCAGGGGAAACAGAAACAGCTATTGATGTTTAGTTTAAAGGCATTTCTGTACTTTGGCTTTTCTTGTCTCTTTTTCTCCATGTCCTGCTTTCTTCCCACCCTCACTGCAGCCTCCCTGAGGTCTCCCTGGATCTGATCTGCTGACCCGGGTGGTGAGGCTGGATTTGAATCTTCTAAAAGGTCCTTAACACGCCAGAGTTAACAGGCCGGCCTGGGCCTGCTGCCATCTCCAAGCTGCCACAAACTCCCCTGATTGTTTGGCAATAAAAATCAGCTATAAAAGTGTGAAAAATACCAGAGATCCAAATGGGAGAGAGGGGAATGGCTCTTACACCCTTTTACTGGACATCTGATTTATTTTTTAAATGGAAATGCCACTTTTATAGCTACTGTAGTTCAATTATCTCTAATTTTACACATTTTATGCAAATTCTCAGCATCTTAATTGCAAATGAGAAGGAAACTTATATTTTAAAGCAGAACAACAAGGTATAGTTTCATCTTTTCTTTTCAATTTTTAATTCCTATGCTTGGTTCAACACCATTAAACTTTTAAAACTCTTTTTACACAGTTGTTTAAAATTATGTGTAATTTAAAGCACACTCACATGTTCACAAACACCCATAGCCTTAAACAAGTAGCTAATTTTACTCCCAAACTTCACTCTCCCTTTTGGAAAGATACTTTGATGTTCTCCTACATGGTTTCTAAGACCCCAAGGGAATACACTCAAAAGCTTTCACAAAATGCTTGGTGTCATATCTTATGTATCAAGCATGTTGGAATGGATTCTAAGCACTAAGAAACCCAGTTGTAGGGTTGCAGGGTTTTTTGCTCCAGTGCTAAGATTTCGAGCCTACTGTATGCTGGTATATGTTGGACCATCAATCCATAGTGTGGGCTGGACACGGAGGCAGATTATAATCTACATTCAGTGTTTGCCCATTCCCATGTAAGTGTTCCTACCATGGATGATTCCAAACTATCAGCATTATATCACTCCACGTGAAGGTGGAAAGAGGTGTGCTCAGTTGGCTTTTGTGAGCTGAGTTCCTTTGGAGCCAGTATTAGCACATGGCTACTTCCAGAAATCTACATATGCATTTTTTTATTGTAGTTGTGAAAATCATGAATATTCTCTGGTGTGGATTAAAGCTCAATTTTGATAAGGGCTAGGTTTCTACAATGAAAGGCACAGAAGAAGCACAGAGAATGGTATGATTAGTATACCTTGGGAGGAGGGAGCAGGGCCCAGCAGAGACCTCAAAGTCTGTGATGACATCAAGTGAGCTCCAAACTGCATCTCCCTCTCCCCTGGTTAAAAGCAATATTACACTGTCACCTTCCTTAATACTCCACAAAATTGGTACCAAGATTCTTTCTAGATATAGATCCTTCCTTTTCTTCCCAATCATATTTTATTCTATCACATCGAGCAATGGGAACATAATCACTTGCATCCAACAAAAATCTAGACTCCTCTGTAAACCGAAGCAAATGAAAGGAGAAAGGAAGCCCCTGCATGTGTAGCACCTCTCATTAGGCCCTCGGCCTACCAATAATGAGGTTCGCTCCTACAAATGTTGGACTCTGGGCAGCTGGTCCAGTACTTAATTCACATAAAGGAAAATAAATAGTACATAGGAGCTCCTGACTTTTACGTCCTCCCTTTCCTCCTTTCCCTTTGTGACTTCATGCTGGTTTGCAATTTGTGTTTTCACCACTGTAGTTAATTCTAAGACACAGTCGATCAACTCATAGCTTCCTCAGTAATGGAAGTGCCTGTAAATAACAGTGCATAAAGCTCAACACTTGGATGGAGAGAATCCCTACCAGTCTTTTCATCTTGTATTTAGTTGGCTACCTTTCACTGAAGTTACATTTGTAGCATAATTAATGAAATAAGTTTTTCTTCTGACTTGCCTAAATGAAGCTGCCAGGTAACTTGGAAACTATCTGTACCTTTATGAGGAAGTATTGTTCCTAAGGGTCTGAGACCCTCCTACATAACCCCTGGCAGACAGCTGAACTATTATACCTGGAGTATGTGACTGAGGCCTGACAGGTTGAAAAATACACATGCCTCGTAATGCATGTCAACAATTTTACTATCTGGTACAAATGGAAACTTGCTAAATTTATTCCCTAAAATGCTTTTTATGCTTTTCTTGGTTCTGGCTTAGTGGTAATGTATTTAAATGTCTGGGAGAAATATTCAAAAGAATGAAACACATAACTTTAGTTGAGATGCCTACATTTCAAACCAAATACTGGCAGATCAGTGAGTATCTGGGTTAATACTATCCTTATTTGAATAGGATAATCCAGGAAGACACTGACTCATCCCTTCAGATCCTGCCTTTTAACCAATCAATATTTTTAGGGTTGTGCTTTTCAGAAGGCAGGTGATAATTTTGGAGATAACATCTCAAGGTGCTGCTGATATTGAGATGCATATTTAATATGTTCCTGGAGTGACAGAGCACAGCAATGTTGGAATCTTCCCATAGAAATACACATGCATCCACACCCACACACATAATGCCACTAACCTTTGAATTCCTGAAGCCCCAGTATAGATTTACCAAACTGGATCTTATGAATGTTGATGAACATTTGAAACACTTAAGGGGTAGGGAGTGAACACCCTTCCCTTAGAGATATTGTCTCTTTCACATAGAGAAGCCCCTGAGAAGAAAAGAGAACAAGAGTCTCTGCACCCTAAGATCAATAGTGGGATAGGAGGAAGGAGAGGTAACGCTGGCCAGAGCACAGGGCTGGCCATTCACTCATATCAGCATGTGCTACATCTACACAGAGTGTCAGTCTGCATGAGAACTGGGAAAGGGGGTGGGGGGAGCAAGGCAAAAGCATTCCACTTGGATTTTTTAAATGTCATTAAAATATATCTATTTTAATTTCATACAGCTAAAATTATCTGCTTGTTTTGTATTAATTTTGCCTTGACTGAAATTAGTTGTCAGACCTCTGTTTATAGCCTAATTACCTTTTTCCTGAAAAAAAAGGAGGTAAAAGAAATAACAATAAATTTATAACACAAAAGCTACAAGTTTGTGTATTAGTATAAATTAGAGATGGTTCTAGGAACCCGGTTTGAAAATAATTAAACAAATCTAAGATTCTTCATTCTTGGAAGACTAAGATTTTACTAGTTCTGCCTTTGTACTGGAGTGCAGTGATTATTTCTCATGGACACAGACACAGGAGTGTGCTGTGTGGCTGCAGTTGGTGTCATCTATTGTATTTAGCTGTCTTATCCAGCCAGATGGATAATCAAATGTTTACACTCAGGATCACAGATTTGCAAAGTGTTCTATTCCTGGCCAAGTGGCAAATACTTTTTGTTATTTGTTGTCTACAGAGTCTCCATCACGTGTATACTCAACTTTGCCATCATAGTACAAAAACAACCATGGGAAATATGCAAATAAATGAGTATAATTGTTTCAATAAATCTTTATTTACAAAATCAGGAAGTGAACTACATTTTGGCTCATATGCCCTAGATTGCCAACCTCTGTCCAAGGCAATTCAACCAATGGAGTGTGGAAAGACATAAAGGTATATACAGTACAACAGAGAGTCAGTGTTCAAAAATATACTTTGAATAAAAAATAGTATCAAACTAAAAACTATAGACACATATGCACATGTAATTTAAACATACAAATATGGAGTTATCTCCAAGTCGGAATCAATTTCTTTAAAAATTTTTTTCTGTTTCAGGGACATTTTGGAATTAACAAACAAAAGTAGCAAATGAACTTTAAGGGGATGTAGATGAAAGACAACCAAATGCAGTTTATCAAAGCTAAGTTAAAAAAAAGACATTCTGCCCAACCAGTTGGCTACAGACAATGCCACTGAGTTACATAATATTACATAATAACTAGGTTTACAATTATGCCCTTCATAAGTGTATATCCAACATAAGGGTATGTTGCACAAGTTTTGGTCAAGTCAAAGAGATGGCAAATGTATTTTTTAATTTTTTTTATTGTAGTTGTAGATAGACAGCATGCCTTTATTTGGTTTGTTGATTTTTATGGAATGCTAAGGATAGAATGTATTTTTTAAAGACAGGTATCCAAACAAATAACTTTAAAGTAATCCTCTCTCTTGAAAGAATGACCTTCCATTATCTTATAAATGCACCCCAGACTTGGGAAGCAAAGTTCTAGGGCTCAGTCCTAGTCCAGCTTCTTATCCTATAGTCAGCATTTTCTTCTCCATATTACAGGGCTGGACCCAAAGATGGGTGATACTCAAAGCTGACACTGAAATTCCATGACTCCATTGCTAGCTTCAACCATTTTTAGTTAGGGGACCCCTGACTTTTAACCTAAGTGTGAAATGTTGAGTTGCCTTCTTTTTTTTCTTCTTTTTTTTCTTCTTTTTTTTCCTTCTTTTTTTTTCTTTTTTTTACTTCCACACCAATCCTCTCACAGCAAGAATCTCATCTTAAATGTTAATTTGCCTCCTCTCCCCACAGGTAGCCAGGGACAGGGTACACAGACAGGACAGCAGCCACAAGGGCATCTTTCCAGGCCAAGCCTGCAAAGTCCTGCACACTCCTCAGCTGGAGGGGCTTTCCCTGCTCAGTATCTGGACCATTGCCAAGCAGTTCTGTCCAGCTATAAGCCTGATTTTATATAGTTATTTTCACTTATTTTTTTATTTTGCAAAATGTAAACGAATCTGTTTAGCTAGGAAATCACGTCCCTTGAAAGTGATTATAACCTAATTTGACATGCAGTATTTGTACACTTATTCTGGATTTATGATGCATTTCCTGTGTTTACATAAATAGAGATTTCAGTATAATTACTACAAAATAATGTAAAGAGTTGATCAGATGAAATTCGCCAAAATCTCATTTGGATGATTTTTTTTTTAACTTGAATGTAAAATTTCTTTGGAAATGAAATGGGTCCATTTCTAAAATGTTCTCTAAATGTCTCACAAAACATCCTCTTTCTTCATCCATTTCTGATTGATCATTAATTGATACTGTCAAAATATTGGCAGTATACCTCACATGTGCCAGATACCAACAGAGAAAGCCTAGACATAGCCTTTAATGGTGGTACATATTATAAGTCCAGATGGGCTTCATGGAAACTTCATGACATCCAGGGAGTGTTCATCTGACTTGATCTTGTCTGATAATTTTGGATAACACTGTGTTTCCTTCATGAAAAAAAAATGGAAAGGAAGAAAGGTACAAAATGATTGGCATAGAAGAAATATCAGAGAGAAGCAACCATAATGAATTTCTGGAGAAAGAGCTGCAAACATCTTTAAAGTGCTGCCCTGTTTCTATCTGAGTGAAAGAAAGGACTTTCCCACAATTGAAGTACTTTACTGAAACTAGGAAGGAACAATCACATAAAGAAGGACTGGGGGCTGGGGATGTGGCTCAAGCGGTAACGCGCTTGCCTGGCAGGCGCCGGACCCTGGGTTCGATCCTCAGCACTACATAAAAATAAAATAGAGATGTGTCCACCAAAAACTGAAAAATAAATATTTTTTTTAAAAAAAATTAGGGAAAAGGCCTGCAAGCTGCTCGAACAGTGAAAAGAGGGCTGGCACAATGTCCACAAAGGCCAGTGTTTCAGAGAGGCAAAGATGTAATGGAAGCCCCAATTAATAACTAAGTATCCCAATAGCACACTACATTTTTGTCTTCTATTACAGTAGTAAATTGTGTAGTGACTGTTGATCATTTTATTTGCCTAGTTGACGTTCCTCATGGGAAACAGTATACCTTAGGAATGACACTAACTCCCAACAGATATGGCCATCACTGATTTTATAAACAGATCCTTTTCATTGTCTACGAACTGTCTTTGGCTTACATTCTCTTCTAACTGACCCTACTTACTCAACCTCCCAGGTTACGGAAGACGAGCTCCTAAAGAGTACACGTCCAAGGTACTCTTGGGGTTTGCTCCTTTCCACCAGTCAGTGCTTATTAAATTCCTACACTAAGTTGAATTATTTTTGACACGAGTTCTTTGTTTTTCATAATCATCTTAGGAAAGAGATGATTTCTCTTGCTGCATGTGTAGCATTTTCACAGTGTTACATCAAAACCAACTTGATATGGTCTCAAGAGGATAACAGGAAATTCCTGAGGAGAGTCTTCTCAAAGGCAGGGGAGTCCTTTAGAGTGCTGCATGCCCCAATTTTGAGGCAATTGCCCCAGTTTTCACATGCTGTCTCCCCTGTGTTCCCAGGAATGGATCTAATGTTGTCTTCCTCTGGGTCCCTATTGATTGCCTGATCTGTGATAATGCTGCTTGAAAATGATGGGAAAAAATGGGGTAGAATTGGAATCATCCAAATTAAAAACATGTTGGATAAAAATCACAGGGAAAAAATGGACATTCTGTGAAGCCTTCCTAAGGTTTGTTCAGTATTCTGCAAAATATTGGTTAGTTATTTCACATATTCTATTGTCTTCTCTTAAAAATTTTAAATTAGGAAACTTAATTTTAAACAAATAAAATACCTAGAAAAATGGAATCCCTTTTGCTTTCAGCTGGTCTGATATAGGGAAGGTGTTATTTTGTACTAACGTTCTTTTCACACTAAAAAAAAAATTATCATTTCCTGAATGTCTGTGTTTTGTCATCTTATTAAAATATCTAAAAAATAATTTATTTCACATTCTCTTCCATCCAGATTTTTCAATTGATGAACAAGGAAAACAGTTTTTCTTTGTTGTTTTAATTTCTCTAGTCTCTTATATGCAATATTTGGGGATTAAAACCCCAAATAAAAGATAAAAATATTAGAAGTACATTGCTTAAAGGTACATTGGGTTCCAAATAAGCATAGAACAGGGTTTTTAAGTTAAAACAGGACCACAAATTCTCTGGAAAAGAAAATGTTAGATGTGATTTTTTTTAAAAAAATGACACACATAGAAAAAAGCAATGCTTCTAATAAATAATCTGTTATTAAAAAAACAATCAAAATGGTGTAGCAAAGTCACTCTCATGACATTGCTCCAACAGCTAGAACACCTGTTCCAATATTGTTTCTGTTCAAGTTTGTTTTCTTTGATTGGAAGAACAACTTAATATTAGAACAATCTACATGAAGTTTACCAAGATGACTAAACCCTTCTGTTATGATGTCAAATTGTCCTAATTGGAAGATCAAGTCAGAATCTGATTGCTACATCTGGGTGTTAGAGTGAGCAAACTGGAAACACTGCTAGATATTTGCATCCTAACTGTCCAAGCTCCTAAAGCCAGGCTCAGACTGCCTTTGAGAAATCTTCATCAAGACCCCAAGGGTCACTCTAGATTGCCTATCTAGATGTTCAGTGTAAATATTCCAGGCTGGAAGCCAGCTCTCCTCTCTCTGCCTAGATCTCAATCATGATTGTTTCAAAGATGAAGGTTCTGGTCATTCTCCCAGCTCTGCATTCTCATTGATCTATGTCAAATGTCTTCAGTTTCTGGGTCCCCATTTATTTCTATCACAAGAGACTAGGTTCTCCCTCTTATCATAAGGATCATAAGTACCAGTAAGAGATACAGACATAGTTAAAATTTTACAAAATTTTTGCTTTGTTGGAAATGGGAAGAGATGGGAGAAAGGAGGATTTGGGAGGATGTTAGAGTGTGATCTGCCCTCAAGAAGAGACAATTCCCTAGATTTGTGGAAAGGAAGAAAGTTGAAGAAAAAAGGGCAGAAAACCTGGAATCAATTTAATCCTAATTGGGGATAGCATATGGAAGGACAGGGGACCAAACTTTCAGATTAGTGTGTGTGGCTGAAAAGCAAGGAATTCCTATGATGGAACTCCAGGGAGATAGCAAGGCTATTATAAAGATGGTACTGCATAGTCCTTCCAGGAAACTTCTCTGCCCCCAATATGACACAAGTACCATCAGTTCTTCAGTGAAAGAGAGAAAAGCAGAAGAGACCATGAAAGAATTTGAATATCTTATAGGCTAAAAACAAGTAGTGCCTCAGAGGCCATATATATGAATTAGTTATTGGCTGAACTGGTTCATGCCATGGGGGTGGGAGGCAGATGTCAACCAAAGGCAGATATCCCAAACCATCCAGCCACCTCTATCACGATAGTATTACTGAAGTCCCCAGAAACAAGAGACATGCATGGCATTTGACAAGAGGAAGCTAAAAGGACTTGAGATTGCTTTTTTGTGCCCTGGAGAACAGAGGCTTGAAAAGGAGAGTCATTTATATTAAAAAAAATTAGTTGCATTTTTCTTGCACACCTGACTTTGTGGGTTTAACTCCCAGCCTACCTCACATTAATTTTGATTAATTTTCTTTTATCTTTCACCTCACTGAGCAAGTGCAATGTACTGCTCTCTCTCCATCTATCTTCTCCCCGTTTTTCTGTGTTCTCTTTCTCTGCAACCTCCTCCTCCAGACTTTTGCAACTTCTATTTATGTGTTCAGAACAAAATTAACAGAAACTTGAAATAAAGACTCAATCAGAGCTTTGCCTTCATCTTGGATCCTCCAATTTCTGCAGCCTCAGCGATGTTTTCTGATATTTTATATCCACGTTGTCATTTCCATCTGCTCTGCTGTTTTCTGTACTCTCCTTTTTACTTTCTGTGGTCTCTAGTACTCTTCTTTGATATTTTAAAATATTATTATTTATTTGTATTATTTTTTGTTGGTGCATTACAATTATACATCATAATGAAGTTCATTATACCATATGCCTACATGCCCATAACATAATTTGATCACTCTCATTCCCCTGTTTTTTTAATTCTACTAATATTTTTTTTTATAAATTTACAAAAATGAATAATAGAAAAATTCCTCAAAATTCTTCTCTTAACTTGGAATACCTCTCCAAATGGGAGACTGAACCCATCATCCATCACTGCCTACATGAGTCTCTCAGACAAGCTTTCCGTTTGCATCAACCTAAATTCTTATAAAATTCAAATGCCTTTCAATCATACCTAACTCACTGATTTTTCACAGACTGTTCCCCTTCCTACTGTAATCTCTCTCATCCCCTCTACCTGTGCTAATATTCTTATGTGCCTAAGATGGTCCTAAACCCTTCCTGTCCACCCCAACCCTATAGTCACTCTCCCTATCTTTCAACACCTATAACTTTTCTCCTTCTCTTGGACCTGAACCATGCTCTGTTATATAGAATTATTTATCTTTATTACACATACATTTTTCCTTTCCATTAACAAAATTAACTCTTTAAGTCAAGTCTGCCTTTTTATTGATAATAATTATTAACAATAAAAAGTGTTATGTATCTATGCAGCAGGGTCCTCCTTAAAGATATATTGAATCCAGGTGTGGTAGCTCACACCTGTAACCACAACGGCTGGCAAGGCTGAGGCAGGAGGATCACGAGTTCAAAGCAAACCTCAGCAAAAGTGAGGTGCTAAGCAACTTGGTGAGACCCTGTCTCTAAATAAAATACAAAATAGGGCTGGAGTTGTGGCTCAGTGGTCAAATACACATGAATTCAATCCCTGGAACCCCCTCCCCCGCAAAAAAATATATATTGAATATATATTTACCAGTAACAACTCAATACATGTTTATTAATTGAATAATGAAATATGGAAGAAACAAAGCAAGTACATATTGAATAAGTGAATCTCTGAATTCAAGCCTACAGAATGCCCAGATGTTCTTGCCCATGGGGAAAGTTCCACAGTTCCAAGTCACAGTTGGATGATATTTACAAGGCTTAATACCATCTTTGCTAAATTATCTTGAGTTTCCACTGATATCAGAAATAAATGTTTTTGTCATGCAGCCTAATTTATAATTCTTGGCATATATGAGGATTTTATTCATAATATGACTATTTATAATAATTTGTTTTGCTTTAATACAATTTAATTCAGAGTTACTATATAAAGAGCACCAGATTTTGTTGGGGGGTCGAGGAAGGCCCAACATATTTCTGAAGCAAATCTTGGCCAGAGGGCCTTATTTTACAAATGAGGACATGAGGTAAAGAAAAGTTAAATAATATGTCTCGAAGACACATGGCTAATTAGTAGAAAGATTTAGTCTAAGGCTAAAAGGGTGACTCAGTGGCAGAGTGCTTGCCTAGCATGTTTGATGATTAGTATCATAAATGAATGAATGAATGAATGAATGAATGAATGAATGAATAAATAAATAAATAAATAAATAAAAAAGATCTGGTTTAAAATACAGATACCTTAAATCCTCATATCATAGTCTTTACCACATTCTGTTGCCATTGTCTCTATAAGTAAAAGAATGAAAGAACAATTTGTAATATGTCCATTTCCCAAAATAATCTTTAAAATGCTACAAAATATTATAGCATAATTTATACTCTGTTATGTGTAGGAGACACTCAACTTTCAGTCCTATAAGGAAGTTCTTGCGGTGGTTCCTTTCCCCTGAGGCAGGATTTAAATTAATGAAAACATGTGACCCAGCTCCAGACAGGCATAGGACTCCCATATTAAGCTGAAAACAGTGCTGGGACCCTGGCCATGCAAGCACAAGAGCGGCCAAGAAAGTGCAGGAGTGGCCATGTTCAAACAAACCACAGTCACCCCACGTTTACTTTGTCATGTAAGATCCTTAAGCGTCTCTCTCATTATTCATGACTTTTGCCCACTCCATCTGCTACTGACTAATGTTTGTGTTTCCTCTCCCCCAAATGTTGCAGCCCTAATCCCCAGGTGTGGGGGCATTTGGAGATGAGACCTTTGGGAAGTAATTAGGGTCACATTAGGTCATGAAATTGGGGTCCCCATGATGAGATTAATATCTTTACCAAAAAAAAGGAAGAAAGAAGAAGAAGATGATTTATCTTTCTCTCCTCTCAATTGCACACACCAAAGGAAAGGCCATGCAAGAACATAAGGAGAAGACCATCTGAAACCCTCACCAAGAACAGAATCCACTGGCACCTTGATCTTGTACTTATCAGCCTCCAGAACTGTGAGAAATGTGTGCCTCTCTATTAAGTCACCGAGTCTATGGTGTTTTGTTATACACAGCCTGAGAACACTAAGATACCATCCAATTCCCTTTGACTCATTTCACTTTAAACCTATTTCAGTTGTGTTAAGAGGCAGGCTAATGGTCTGTTTCTCCAATGTAATATACACATCTATTAATGGTGGCCTTCTGGTGACAACAACTTAATCTACTAGCACAGGTAGGCAATACAGATAAAAG